>NC_092849.1:2424793-3130899 GCF_039878825.1 Excalfactoria chinensis
CAAGTAGGGGAGGCTCTGCACGCAGCAAGAGCTGCAAAAAGCAGTTCTGCAAGCAGAGCTATTTGGCACGTCTGATCTCTGAGCTGGGTTCTCTGGGGTGGAGGAGGATGCAAGCTTGGATTAAGGCTTTAGCCACATAAGAAGCATTGTAACACGTCTTTGCCTGGATGGATTCTCTGAAGTTTAATGAGGTCCACACTCAAATCAATCTGTCTGCCCATCAGCTTTCCTTGAAATCTGTGGGCAGTGGGATTTCCTTGAAGCATCCATTCCTATGAGACCAAATTGGAATCAGGCGTTGAGCCAAAAGCAACCGTGGGGAAGTGAACAAACATGGATTCATAGAATGGGTTGGGTTGGAAGGGACCTTGAAGATCATCTCATTGCAACCCCTTGCTATAGGCAGGGACACCTCCCTTCAGACCAGGCTTCTCACAGCCCCATCCAGCCTGGATGTGAATGCTTCCAGGGAGGGGGCACCCTCAGTATCTCTGGACAAGCTGTTCCTGTGTTTCACCACCCTCACACTAAAGAATTTCTTTCTAATATCCAGTGTACCCCATTCCAGTTTAAAGCCATTTCCCCTCATCCTATCAAACATGAAGACAGAAGCCTCATTTTGGTTTTTACCAAAGGAAAGAATGAGAGGAGATAAGTTTTGGCACTGGGGTGAAACACGGCCACGCTGTGTGCTAAGGGCAGCAGAGCAATGCCTGAGCACAAATCACTCTGGACAATGGCTATTGGTGGGGCTACGTTTCCTTATATCCTGGGTAAATCATCTGCTTTGCATTGTTACAAGCAAGAAAAAACAAAGGCTGTTTGGAGCCCCCCAAAGGTCCCTGGAGCTCAGAGCAGAGTAAGGAAACAACCTCAAGCATGAAGCCGAGTTGATTTCAAGCCCATGCACCACGAGCTCTTTTTAAAGCACGTTATAAATGTTTTAACTGAAAGGCTGCTCCTAGAAGCTCGTGAAGTGCTATCATCCCCAGCTCATTTCCAAGGCAAAAATAAAATAGGGGCAGAAAGCTTTTGCTCGAGGTCTCCAAGGGAATCAACAACACAGCAAGGATTAGAACTAAGGATTTCCTGTCCAATCTGCAAACCACACCTCTCTCCTGTTTACACTGCTAACTTATTCCCTAGCAGAAAAGCCATGTGAATGGAACAATTCAGTCTGCTATTTCAGCCTCCCTTCCTTCCCTTCTCAGTTCATTCCTGGCAATACCTTCAGACTTTTACAAACCTGCAACCAGAACCGTGCAGCAAAGCAAAGCAAAGCAAAGCAAAGCAAAGCAAAGCAAAGCAAAGCAAAGCAAAGCAAGGGATGCTTCGGTTTCAGCTCCGAAGAGTTGAATGCTATTCACCAAAATGGGGGGGGGGGGGGGGGGGGGAAGTGTTTGAACACTTGAAAAAGTGCCCTGGAAATATTGTGCTGTTATTAACAAAAGGAAAAATGAAACCAAAAGGTCAAGGGACCTCAAGGGCTAAATTAATGGATGACTACAACCAATGGTGCTGGTTTACCTGCACAGGCATTTGCTGCATGTGTGCATTCAGCTTAAGAATCAAGAGAATTTTAAAGAGGGATCTTGATGCTCTTTGCATTCCCTTTCTTTTTCTTTGTTTCTATTTAGATCTATTTAGATCCCTAGAATCAACATGAAACAGTCTGGGTTGAAAAGACCCACAGTGCTCATCCAGTTCCAACCCCCTGCTTTGTTGCAGGGTCACCAACCAGCAACCCAGGCTGCCCAGAGCCACATCCAGCCTGGCCTTGAATGCCTGCAGGGATGGGGCATCCACAGCCTCCTTGGGCAACCTGATGCAGTGCGTCACCACCCTCTGTGTGAAAAAATATCTCCTTGAAAAAGATATCAGTTGAATTTCTTTATGTCTTCCTGTGATTCCAGGACATCATTTTGTCCATAGCCCCTCACTTCTATCAGTGGCACAACAGAGGCTTCAGTAGAGGTGAGGATCAAGAACAAGGATGCTCCAGTTCAAAGTCTGCAAGGGCAATTAATCCCAGATTGATTCAATTATCTCTTCCCACAGGCCGTGGTCTTTAAGGATCTCTTTTCAGATCAGCTGGCTTTCATATATGTTTTATTATCAGCTTCAGTGATACACACAGGTTAACTACAGCACTCAAACTTAGACTTCTATTTACTCACACCTTTTGAAGTAAACCTGTGTAGGTGTAATTATTCCAACACACAGCAAAGGATAATAGCTTGTTAATTAATGCATATAGGAACATCGCTTCGGGAGGGATCTAAAATAGAAGATACTGAACCTCACTATTAAACCTAACAGGGAAATCCCATAGACAGCAATGCTTGTAACACAGTTGCTTTCGCTTCCTGCTTTTGTTAAGGGGATTTGTTTCATAGTGGTTTCTGAGGCTCTTACTTACATCACCTATTTCAGTTTATTAGTAAGGAATGAGCAATTCTGTTCCCTCAACGCCACTGCAACCCTCCCCTCCAAAATAAACGCTTTAGCATATAGGTCAGGAAGTTTAGAGGTTAAAGAAATAGAGAGAAAAAAAAAAGGAAAGAAACATAAAACAATGCAATGGCCTTCAGGTTTCTTGCCTCAGCTCCTCCCCTTCCTGCCTTGTGCCTCATTAAGGTGGTGGTGAGCAAAGCTCTTCTCACCTGGGAGCTGCTTTGTGCTTCTGGGCGATGCAGCAGATTCTCAGTTAAGTCTATGCACAAAGTGGTGTTTTCCTTGGGAATCATGCTTTTAATAAGGATTACTTTATTGCTATGCTCATTCTGTCTATCTCACTAGATTCCAAGATTGAGGGATGTTAACCAAGCAGCCAAGCTTTTGAATCCTTCCCTGTGTTTGGATTTATCTGCTGGGGAGCATCTTCAGAAGAGGTACGAAGAAAGTGCGTTTTCAAGCTTGAAGGATGAAGATTCTCTGCATCAGCAGTGAAAACTGGGGCTGGGAAGGGCTATGGCAGCTCTGCCCTCGGGCACAGAGTAGCTCTGCTGAGAGTATTCCCAATAGGGAAAGGTCTTTTCTTTGCAATGCAGTCTGGTGTGCAACCGCTCTTATCAGACTAAAGTGCTTCCTGAATGTCTTGCTTTGTGTTTCTGGTGCTTGGTTTAATATCTCTGTTTTCCTCTGCTCTTCTTTTCTTGTTTATGTGGTCTGTTTTCTGCTGCTAACAGGTTTCAGAGCTCTGGGTTAAGATCAAATCACCCTGAGGTGGAAGATTTGGAGCTGAAGAGGTTCCAGGTGATCCTGAACTATGTGCTTTGTTAATCCCTCCTAATAGATGATAAGGACTAAGTCTACTTCAGGTGCATCTCCTATCTTGCCCAGTAGCCATGGTTTTAGTTTCAAGCTAATTTCCCATTATAAGTCCCTTATTTTGTGGTCAGATTCATCTTCCCATAGCAGTAACCACAACCAATCAAAACCTAGTGAGAAAACTAAAGATGGTAAGAAAGCAACTTTTGGATGTCAAGTTAGCCATCTCTTTTATTAGCTTTTTAATTAGAAGATACTGAGATGCCTCCTACCCTCTCAAACAAGCCCTCCTAATTAAAACACACTTGTTTTGCTGCCCCCCCCAACAGGTGCTTCCTGCCCACTACTTCCAGGGCCATTTTTCTTCCCCAAAAGCCCTGCTTTCCTTGCGTTCTTGCCTGCAATTCTTCACTCATGAAAAACGAATCTCCTGCCAAACTTCAGGTGCCCAAATCCTCTACAAATTGGGCTTAAATAATCCATTAAACCAGTATTTTGCAAATGGTGGTTTCAGGCATTATAACCTAAACCTGCTCTAAACAGATCAAGTTCGGAGCTGGTTTTAAACCGGTCTTGCAAACTACAGCTTTAATGAGTGCATGAAATTCTTTCCAAGTCTAATTAGTCTTTCAGCTTGCTTGCACCAGGCTGAAGTCAAGGAAGAAAAGCCTTTGTGATTCCTGAAAGAGAAAGCTGAGGCTTCCCCTTGTTATAGCAGAGCTTTAATCCAATAACGTTGACGCTTTGGAGATGGCATGAGCGGTTTGCTTATCACAAAGCAGGGGCTGCCTGACCTCTTGTGAGCATGAATCTCTACCTGGCAGTATTAAAGGCAGGGCGCAGTTTTGATAATGGCTGTTAATTAAGTGGCTACATGAGTAGAGGCATGAAATGAAGAAACCCCTTTAGCTGAGATACTTTGTGCTCAGGCCATAGGAAGCCCCAAAGATCGTGCTGCAGGAATGAATCGCATTGCCCTGATGTTAACTTGCAGTGACCCAGCTATTACTCAATTCCAGTGCTAACTTTGGTGATGATTACTCCTTTTATTCCTAATGTGAGCTGTTGTAATTCATTATAGTCTTGTCTAACGGGTCAAATTGCTAGGAAAGCCAAGCAGATAGGAAACGGATGGGTGACCCCGGGAGTTCCTGGGGCTGTAGTTGTTTGATCAGCGATTTGATACGAATGTGTAGCTTCTAATTTGGCCATTGGTCACATTTTTGGTTTCAAGGGTCCTCTGTATGTGCTCACAAACTTCCAAGCAGAGCTGCAAAATGCTGCTGCTAATTTGCCCCAGCCATTAATGAATGTGTGTCTGTCTGAATTAGCAAGCGAGCAAAGGCTGTGATTCCCAAGATGTCTTGCTAATTACCGTGGCTGTGATTTAATGTTAATTATTTATGATACTTCGTTATGTTCCGTAGCTCAGTTAGCTCAAAACAAAAAAACCTGAAATGTTTGGAATTACGATCCTTCGTTCTGGCAGCGTGATATTAAATCCTTTTCTAAGAAGGACTTTGTTCTAATTATAAGGTATGCGCTAAAGCTTCGTTAATTTATATTGCAGTGCTAATTGCAAGTCCTTTTCAACAAAGCTTGTTCTGCTACGAGGGCCAAGTTCTGTAGCAGTAGTACAAAATGCAATGGGGCTTCGCTTGGAACTGTTCCCTTCTGTGTAGGGGTGAGGATGGCTTTAAGGCATCCCGAAGCACGAGGGATGGCAGCTTCTGTGCCAGGTTTGGAGTAGAGTGAATACACAGATCTGTAGGGTTGAGTGGATCCGATCCTGAGCTCTGGGAAACACGGACCATGTGTTAAGGGAAGGCTCTCAGCACCACGACGGTCCAGGAGGAGCTCTTGGTTGTGAACGCTGTCCGACGTGTTTGCTTCTCTCCAGGTTTCCGCGTTGCTCTCAAAATGAACTAAGCAAAACATGTGGCTCCAGATATTCCCAAGCTTAGGTGAGTTGCGACACCCCTTTACATGCTGCGTTCCCAACGTTGCTGTTTTCCTCCCAAGAACCGTTTGATTTACACGCACGGCCTTTGTAGGATGCATTGGTACGGATGCATTGGTACGGATGCGTTGGTACGGATGCGTTGGTACGGATGCGTTGGTACGGATGCATTGGTACGGATGCGTTGGTACGGATGCATTGGTACGGATGCATTGGTACGGATGCATTGGTACGGATGCATTGGTACGGATGCATTGGTACGGATGCGTTGGTACGGATGCATTGGTACGGATGCATTGGTACGGATGCGTTGGTACGGATGCGTTGGTACGGATGCGTTGGTACGGATGCATTGGTACGGATGCATTGGTACGGATGCATTGGTACGGATGCATTGGTGAGGATGCATTGGTACGGATGCTTTTCTCCTGCAGTCTGGACTGGTTCTGGCCTTCTGGTTTGCACCAGGGATGGGGAGCTTCTTTAGGGGGTGCTCGGTGGGCTCAAATCCAGACAGGCTGTGGGTGCTTTGTATCTAGAGGTATTCAAGGCAAGGTTGGATGGAGCCCTGGAGGTTGATGTACAAATATGATGAGCTTATTGAGATATAGATGGTGCCGAAGCAATGCCGTGTGTTCATTACGGGACAGGTGGCTGCAGGAGGGCCGGGGTTATGAGAGGGGAAAGGCGGATAAAAATGGCTCCGAGCGTGGAACGGCAGTGAGGGCTCCTGGGTGAAATCAGAGCCCGAGAGATGGGATGGAGAACGGGAATGAATGAGCAAAGCGCAGGGACGGCCCGGAGCGCGGACAGACGCTACGGAAGCCGCGTAGGGTCGCCCCGCCTCCTCCTCCCCACCGCCCCCCCCCCCTCCGGGTGACGTCACCCCCAGCTCGCCCGGCGCCATTTTGAAAGTAGAGCTGCCGGGGGGGGGGGCCGGAGCGAGGCGCGGAGCGGGGGCAGCCCCAGGAGCGGAGCCGGCCGCACCCCCGCCGCCATCCGCCGCCATCCGCCCCCCGCGGCCGCCCCGAGCACGGCACCGGCGGCACCGCCGCGTAGCGCCGAGCCCGCCCGACCCGCCGCGGCCGCTCTCGCGAGCCCAACATGGCAGGTAAGGGGTAGGGGCGGCTGGGGAGGGGGGCGGGGGGGGCGCAGGTGGGGCTGCGGCCCTGAGGAAGGGGGGTGGGGGGCGGCGCCGCGACCGGCTCGTGGAGGTCCGGGCCGAGACGGTGGAGCCGCCCCCGGGTTGGGGAGCGCCCGGCCGGCCCCGAGACTCAGCAGCGCGTCCCTTCCTGCCGGCCCTGCCTGCAAATGGCACGAGGGGAGCGCCGGGGGGGGGGGGGAGCGGGTCGGAAGTTGGGCGCTCTGCCCGTTCACCTCCCCGTACCCAACCCCGTAAACGAGGGGCTGTAATTCGGTAACACGGGCTTTGCGGTGCGTCCCCTTCTCATCAGCTCTCGCTCCCCATTTTGCATCCCGGAGCTCTGAGCTGCTCGTGCAAATGAGGGAATGAATCTCTTCCTCCTTCCTCCTCACTTTTCCTGGCGAGCTGCTTTTGGGAACGCATTCCTTCTCCTGCAGGTTGCATCGCCCTTCCAAGCGGAGCGAGGGCGGCCGTGCTGGGTTTGTGCTGTGCTTTTTTTTCCCCTCTCCTTCCTCTCTCCCACGCTCCGCCCTCCTCTTTTTTTTGTTGTTTTATTAGAAATAAATGGAGGAAACGGCACGGTTTGCAAGGCAGCCTTTCGCCATCATGTAGGGAGGGCAAGTGATTGATTTTTCCCTTCCAAGCCGTCACCTTTTTAGCAGCAGGCACCATGGCAGCGTGTAATGACGGAGGAAGAGGGTTGGGGAGGAGGAGGAGGAGGAGAGCGGGTTGTGTGGGGGTGGGGGGAGCTGGAGGGGGGTATTTCTGCAGCCCCATCGTTGCTTAAAGGCGTTTTGGCATCCTTTGGTGTAGCTGAGTGCTGCTGGAGCCCTCGCCGGGTCCGGCTGCGTGCTTTGCTTCGCTGTAAGCCTTCAGGAAGGAAAGCAGAGCGAGCTGCAAGCGCTCGTGGGTTGCATTCAGCACCATGGAAGCCTTGGGTTGCATTTGGGCTTCAGATTCCCACCTCTTTTGCTCCTTCCATCCATCCATCCCCATTCAGATGGATGTAGGAGAGGAGTGAAATCCCTTCTATCTTGTTGCTCTATGAGAGCAGCCCTCTAGATGAACGTGTCCGTGCCATCTGTTGCTCAAACCGTGTTGAGGGGAAAGTTCCATTTTGACATTGGCTTTGCCCTAAAATGAAAAGGCCGAACACGAATGGTGAGGCAGCAGGGCAGCCCCGTGTCGGCCCCTTCCTGTATGTCCTCAGCCCGGCGGTGATTTGCTCAGCAGGCAAAGCAAAAGAGAACTGGGTGGTGGTTTTCTTTCTGTGCTGTGTTTTGGTTTCGGGGGGGGTTCAAATGAATCGCCGCCTCCTGTCGGGGCAGGGATGTTCCTCAAGTTTTCTCTCCGCTCCGTGTTTTATGGTAGTAGAGCTCATTGCTTCCTATTGCTGCTTTGCTTTTCTACTCAGATTTGCTGCTTTGCTTTTATTTAAGCTGATAATTGATTTCGTTCCTGAGCTGAACTCGTGGTAGAATAATTTCCTTTAAGTTCAGCTTGGGGGGCTTTTGGAAAGGGAGGGAATGAACGGCACGCTTGGTTTGTCTCTATTGAAATGTTCTGCACATTCAGAGCTTTTTCTGCTGCTTCCCAACCAGGTTTTGTGTGTGTGCTGGGAAGAGAGGGCTTTGATTTCTAAAGTGGGAAGCAGCTCTGTGTGTAATAAGATGCTTTGGGGTTTGGTGCCAGCAGCGTGAGCCCCGTGAGCTGCTCCCATCCACTTCTGCTCTTTGCCACTAACGCTGCTTTGGTGGACGCCAGCAAAGTGCTGAGGGCACAAACAATATCTGTAAAGGGAAAAGGTGGGGAGGGGTGGCTGTGCTGACCTCGCTGCTGCTGCTGAGGAAGTGGGTGTGCGCGGTGTTGTCTGCAAGCTTCAAGTTGTTGGCTCCTGTTGCGGTGGGGGGTCTCATTTTTGCCTTGTGTTTTTTCAGGAGCTGGAGGAGGAAATGACATTCAGTGGTGTTTTTCTCAGGTGAAAGGCGCTGTGGATGATGATGTTGCAGAAGGTAAGAGAGATCTTTCAGGTTATCCTTTTTTCCCCTGGTTTCCTATAGCTGCTCTTTAAGATCTTCCCAATCTAAAACATGCAACTTGGGCACTTGTGTGCATTCAGGGTCCTTGATTCAGGATCAGGCTATACCAGCAGGGTTCTCTTCGTGCTTTGAAGGACTCCATTCAGCCTTCTGGAGTGTCCACCTGTAGTTGTCTTCCCTAACAGTTTAGGTTCCCCATCACTCAGCTTTTGCTAATCTGCAAGATGGATAACGTGATCCTTGCATTCCACAGGGAGGTGGTGTAGCAGTTAATTAATGTTGGTGTTCTTTGAAGATCCATGCATTTGATAGAGTGATTATTCTTCCCCAATCTCCCCAACTTCTGCTAACCAGAGGAGGATGAAATCAGAGTATTTGCTTGCTTACCTCAAAGCTGGAGGGGGAGTCCTGTGTTAGAAACAATATGGAAATTGCATATTTCAACATATACATGACACCACAGCAGGTGCTGGCAGTGACAAATGTCATCTCTTACTAAGATGGCCGCTTCTGATTGTGACTACAAGAAATGTGCTTGCTCTTCTTTGGTTGGCCATCCTTGGAGGAGTCCTGCGTGCTGTTTGGGTAGTCGTGCTGCTGGGCAACGCTTCTGCTTTTCCCTTTGCTTTGAGAAAGTTAAGGGCTTGAAAATGCATTTGGCCACAGGTTCCTGTTGGTGTGGTACGACCTGTAAGATCAGGAGTTGGTTACTCTTTTGCTGACAAGTGAGATGAATGTTGGGTTTAGAAGAGCAGTAGCTTCAGTTCCCTTTATTTCCCCATTCAATGTATGATTGAGATGAACTTAAAGCAGAAAACATGAGTCTGATTTTATATATTGTCTGCAGCACGTGGCAAACAAGGAGCTTTAAAAGGCTGCTGTTGCTTTGTGAGCTGAAGGCTGGACTTTGGAAGTAAGAAAATGGCAACTTTATTTTAAAGCTTAGTTTAGGAGCTTTTGAGGAAGTATATTTTGAGGCACGAGCTGTGAACTACTGTTAAAAGTAGTAAATATTTCCTCTGATTGAGTTTAAATTCTCTAACCTTTATTTTTTAATTGCATGTCAAGCTAAATCCTCAAGGTGCAAATTTTGGGAAGAATTACGGTCGTGTGGCAGATGCTTGCAAATAATTCTTCATTAAAACAGACACGTTGACTGCATGTAATAGCAATGAGCTACGGGTAGTGGCTTTTATGGGGATGTGGAAAGGCAGGAGTCAGGAAGCAGTTTGTCCTTAGCTGCTGCAGGGCCTCCTGCTTTGCAGCATGAGGGGTGACCGCAGGACTGTACTGCAGGACATCTGACGTGTGTCTGCGTCCTGGGATGGGGTCTCAGACGTTATAGTTGGTTGCAATGAATCTGTGGGAGCTCTTCTGAGCTCTTCCTGGGTGTTTGGCTCTTGGAATGTTTGTTGGAAGCCATCTGTCCTAACTGTAATGCAGTTTTACCTTCCGTGCAATGTTTGGAGTTCCTACTATGCTTTATAAGTTGAAAAGGTTAATGATGTATCAAGCTAAAACTTAAACCTTTTCCTTTTCTAAGTTACGTTTCTGGCTTTAAGTTAGACTCGCTTGAATAAGATGAAGCCTTGTGGAATTAGAACAGCAGTTTTGCATGCTTCTGGTCCTCCTTCAGAATACCAGCAGACAAATTGTCAGTGGCTCTGAGCCTGCTGTGACCTTTTTCCCTCCCCACTGTCTGCTTTCTTCTGGCAGACTCCATGGCCAAACCTTAAGAAAACGGTGCTGTCTGAAACTTCAATGGTCCTTTAGCCAATGTGGTCTGCAAGCTAATGAGTGTGGGCTCTGCCTGCCCCCATGAGTGAGGGCAGTGCCAGTTTGCTGAGGGTAATACCAAGGTTGGAAGGAGTTTCCCTGCCTGTTTTCTTCCTGTTCTTAATAGAATGTTAGGATGTTTAAATAGAAAAGTTAACGTAAACCAGGGATTGTCAATCAAGAAAACTGCATCTGCTTAATTGCAGCAAGCAGTGGAGTTTAACCCAGTAATCTCCCTGAAACGTTGCCTATAAATAAGTCAATGGAAAGCAGTGCTTCTAATAATACAATGATAGCAAATTAATGAAGTTTGTGAAGAATGCTGCTATTGCAGCTTCCAGCCCATCTGAGTCAGGTGTGAGCACCTCACCTTCAGCAGTGGGAGCACCTACAGCTCTTCAGTGGCTCCTTCTGAGTTGGTGTTTGGTGGGTTTGATGGTTAAAGCACAAGCGATCGTGAAATGCTTGTTAATTTTCTGGCTTTCTAAGTGCAGTGTGGTAGGTGGATGTGACAGTATTTCTTTGAGGGATGGTGAGGATGGAGGGAAAATAAAGGGGAAGTTGTTACTAAAGCCTGTTGAACGAAGACAGCAGTGACTGCTAAGGGCCTTCCTGTGCCACTCTGCTTTAGCAAAGACTTTAAAGCTGGAAGGGGTATGGTTCCATGAGGAGCAGTGGAGATGTGCCTCGCAGTGTGTATGGATCATGGCTTCTGCTGCCTCTGCTTCTCAAACAGCAGATTCTTTGCTCCACAGAAGCCTTCCTCATTTCTCTGCTTTGTTTGTCTTGCTGAAGCTCGTTCCTACAGCAGATGCATCTTGTCCTGACTCTGGATCCTCCAGAGCTGATAGAACACACTAGATAAGGCAGAACTGTCCTGGTGGTGAAAGCAGTGACTGTTCTCAGTTCAGTGGTCAGGCTGTTCAAGGCATCTGTAATGCATGAGGTTGTCCCCTTTGGTGCCATCGCTGTCCCACTGCAGGTAAGTCCAGAAGTGCTCAAAAGGAGACGCTGCCATATTTTATTAGGAGGTTCCTTTGTGGGAATGGCTGCAGAAGAACCAGCAGATTTTTCTGCTGTTTCTTTATGTAGTTTTTGTTCTTCTGTTAAGTTCTCTAAGGTACAGCATGATGGCAGCTCTAGTTGGAAACAACTTAGGAACTGTAAGTTTAGACTGCCTGAAAACTGAACGCTGGCTTAATGGAATGAGTTCATACTTCAGAACAAATTAAGTCAAATTTGTTTAATTACTTGGCAGAGGGAAAAGAGTCAAGCTGCTCTATCTAAATGTTCTGTCAAGTGTAATCCAAGGATACGTAAAAGTCTGATAGTCTCCATCCAAGGCTGGAAGCCAGGAACTTAAGTCCTAAGCTTTGGCCCTGAGTGACTACCCATCTCTTTGACAAGTTGTTTAACTCCTTGGTGTCTCTGCAGAAGGTGTGGGTGCTGCTGGCTCTGATGCTGTGCACAGTTCTGTGCTGCTTTGTTAATCTGTCACTTCATGTTTCTTTATAGCCACAACGGTGCTGCAGTCTGTTGCAGTTGGTGATGAACAGATGAAGTCTCTTATGTTTCTGTCCCTGGACAAATTGCATGGGGTCAGAGATAAGAACAAGGTTTTGCATTTCTCTTGTTTGCAAATGTTTTCTCTGTCTGATTCTAGGTATGTTAGAACTTTCAGATGTAGTTTTGTGTTTATTTTTGGCTGACTTCAAAATTGCAGAGCAGCTGTGGGTGCTTATTGCTTCAGTTTGCCTTCAGTACACCAAAATAGCTGCCATTAACAGTGAGGAAAACTGAAGCCAGGAAGGAGAACTACTATAAAAGAGCAGTTTACCACCTTGTGAAGTTCACTATCTTCTCCTGCCTTATCAGAATACTTTCCCTTAGTCAAGTCACATCTGTTAGCACTGGAAGTTAGAGCTGCAGAGCCTCCTTGTAGAGAGAAGGATGGCTGTGCCCTGCCTTGCTGTGGTGCATCCTGTTCTGTTGGCTTAGCTGCTAACTGACCTCTGGATAGAGGGATGCTGCTGGGATCACATGGGAAGGAGGGCTCCTACCCAGCTGAGCTTGTGGGCAGCAGTCACAGAAGAAACACAGTGGTGGTGTTATAGAAGCAGTGGTTAAGCTTTTCTGTAATGGGCACTGATGCAGTAGGAGGTGAAGCAGTTAATGATCAGGCCATCAGACAGGGGTTATACAAAGGAGCACAGCTCTGCTGTCTGGGGGTGCCCTGCTGGATTACAGCTCATGATCAGCTCTGTAGCTTTGAATTTGAAAGGTGCATCCTAAAGCTTCTGTTTTGGTTACTTCTGCCTTCACAGTGGGCTTCTGTGGTGGCTGTAGCTATATAGAATATATGCAGGAGAGAGCTAAAATCAGGAGAGCTTCTGGCAGATGCAGCGCTGATGTAAGAGTTAAGAGCTGGGTGTTCCTAGCTTTGCTGTTTGCCTTTCTTTTTCCCCTGCTGTCTTCTGACTTGCCTATTTAGGCCATGGCTACATGTTTGGCAGCATTTCTGCTTGAAGAGGCACTCCTTCCCACTTTGCTGGCACCAGCATTCATGTAACTGCACAATGAACTCACTTGGGAAGCTGATCCAGCTGAAAAATGCTTAAAATTGTGCTTTTGACTGGATTCTTTCTCAGCTGAACTGAACCCTGCTCTGATTCTCAATGCTGTGTGCTTGTGACAGCGTGGTGTGAAGAGATCAAGCAGCTCAAGGAAGAGGAGGAACTCTGGAAGAGAGTCAGTATCCTTAAAGGATTTTAAGCCCAGTCAGTACAAGACGCTGATCTACAAGTGCTGTGCTGCTACAAATGGTAAACTAAATGAACAAAAGGGACTTAGAACTTTGCTGTTTGAGATGTGCTTCGTGCTGTTTGAAGGCCAGCAATAAATACATGAAATACCACTGCTGTGGTAGTGATTCCAGGCTGGTATTTTAGTTCATTCTGATACAATAGCTGAAACTTTCACGGGTGTGTGGGTGTGCAGCCACTGATAGTGCAGGGAGAGGGAGATGAAGATGTGCCTGAGGGGCTGGGAGTGCAGAACTGCCTGGTGTAGAGAGAGGGACACACCAGTGGTCAAGCTGCTTTGCGCTGAGTGCACACCCAGCAACACAAGTGTGCAGTGCCATCCGTCACTGGGGTGTCAGCAATGCTGTTCTGCAGCAGAACTGATATGCATAGAACGGATATTTTTCCTCCAGCATCTGCACAAACTGTGTGTGAAAAGAGAAGCCGTGCTCGACTTGTTCAGCATTGTCATTAGCTTTGTTGTTTGCTTGTTTTCTCAAGCTGTCTTGTTATCCGTATGGTTTAGTTTCTCCTAGAAAAGAATAGCAGTTAATTGGGAGCTGGATTACTTACTGATTGCTTTACAGTAAAGCACTTTAGATTATCTAACGAATGATAATCTTCTCTTACTGTGTCTTATCGCTCTTAATATGATTTGAAAAACTGATCCTTTGTTTGGGTTTTTTTTCCTTCATCTAAATTAATGCATTGTCTTATGTGTAGATGCTGTGGAAGGAGGCTGCCCTGCGTGCAGTTAAACCTTCAATGTCCTGTATCACCCCCAGAGAAAACATCAATTAATGATGGCACCAAACTCAGGGTCAGCTTTAAGGATATTTTCCAGATCTTTCTTTGTTTGATTCATAATAAACAGCACCATAAATACTTACAAGTATTTGTAGTACAAAGAGCAACCAAGACATCAGGGGTTGTTGTTAGTATACACTGATAACATTACTAAAGGTAATTATTGGAGGTTTCTGTGTGTGGCTGTGATTTGGTTACAGAAATAGAAGTAGCTGTGAGCTTTTTTTCTCTTCCAACTTGTCGTGCTTTTGGTAAGCACTGGAGGAGAAATTATTAACGTGGTCAGGCATCCTTTGGACAAATGTATTTTCCTCCCAGCAATCCACAAGTGATAGCACCATTAAGGAGCCCAGCCTATTGGGGTCATGTGTTCGCCCCTCTGGCAGATAGGCTTACATCTAATTGTGGAGGGGGAGAAACAAAATCAGGGTCAGGAAGAGAGGATTTAAGAGTTGTGTTGTAAGAGAGATGGACTTGCCAGGTATGCAGAATGCATTCTGTGTGGCTACATTTCTCTTTGTGCTTTTGGTTGTCATGCCTTGTATTGCAGCTCTGGGAATTGAGTGCTGTCCAGGCACACGGTTTATGCTGCGTGGCTTTGAAAAGCTGAGGGAATAGAACTGTGTCTATTCTGACAAAATCAGCTTATTAAAATATATTTTAATGTTGAACTGTGATACAGTTCTACAACTGTCCCTTTTGGAAGGAGTAACCTGGTGCTGTTTCTGGAGCAGGATGTGTGCTGTGCTTAACCCAGTAGTTTTGTCTCTGGCAAAGAGCAAGCAGGCAGCATTTCAGTACCAGAACATTGCATGGTGCATGTGTCACTGCTGGAGCTTGACGTGAGGAAGCTCATCCCAAACCTGGGGGTACCACACCTGCTTGCTTGTATAACATCCCCATCCCTCTGCTGTTCCTGAAAATCTCTGAGCTAAACTGTTGTCTATGACTGTGCTCTGAGGTCACCTCTGTTCTGTTACTCAGTGTTCCTGTGCGAGGATTAAGCGTGGTGATGGGGGAGGAGGGAAATGATGGAACAGGAGTACAGCCCATGTAGGAGCACTTCTGGCTTCACCTGCCCTCCTTGCTGGCTGTTGTCACTATGAAGAAGTCAGTAAGGGAAGATCATATGCACAGCCCTCCTCTGCCATATAACCTTTCTGTTTACGTGTTGAGATCCTTTTTTGAGAAGCCTTACTAAAAAGTGGGAGTTGTTTGGTGCCATACAATTCCTGTTCTTTTGAACCAGCTCCTCAGGCTCACTGCCTGGCATTTACCTGCATGGTGTGCCTCTCTTACCATAATGCAAGCGAGGGAGAGTGGTTTTCTTATTCTCTTTTATTCTCCTTCCCTGGTGGGATGCAGCGAACATGTCTGATGGGCAGAGGTTTCTTATATTCTGCACTGTGATACTTGAAGATGAAAAGCCATAGGAATTCTTGGCCTTGGCTTTTTTTTCCCTGAAATCAAAGCTTTGGTCAAACAATGTATGGGAATAGCTCGAAACAGCACGGTAGCTTCCAGGAATTGCTTGCTGCTAAACAAAAATGCCAACCAGACTGCAGAGTTCCAGTAGCCCGTTCTGAAAAGCGCTGTCAACTCCTGACATTTTCCTAACGTGCTGCAAACTTTGTGTGTTTTGTAATGGCTTCAGCGAAGAGAAAATCAGGATTACTCCCATGTTCTTCACCGTGGCATTCTCAGTGACAAATCAAGCAGGGCATTGCCCAGAGGCTTCTGTTATATCCAAGCAGAACAATAACGCAGCGTGTTATTTCCAAATATATTGTTATTTGCAAACAGAGAACGAACCGCTGGCTTTTCTTTTCTGTTCTCTGCAGCCTATTGAAATTCTGGCTGCGATTCCAGCAGACTTTTTCCATAAATAGCTCGACACTACTTGGGAACACAAACAAGCTCCTGAAAATATCTGAAGTCAGGTCTTCTGAGGGGATTGCTTGGCCTGCGTTGGAGGCTGGGGCTGCGGTGTGGGTGCTGTGATGGAGGTGAGGAATGGATGCCTCCATGGGCTGAGCTGTGGGGCTGTGAGCAGGGGCTCAGAACAATGCAGGAAGGACATGGAGCAATTTGAGTTCAAAAAAAAAACCCAATTATACCAGCAAATGCCATGTAGTAAGTAAATACAGCATGAAGTAGAAACAATTGGTTCTTTTAAAGAGCAGCCACCCAAATTAAAGGATCCTTTTTAACATTTTGTACCGAATGGGTATTTGGTTATGTGAATTAATACGGAGCTCACTTTGTAGTGCAGATCTGAGGGAACATACCCTTGGATAAGTGACATAGGGGCAATTTGGTGCAGGCGTGTTCTGTTCTAATTGGTGCAAGCTGTCTTGAGTAAGACACCTTCTTGTGTTGAGGAGAAGCTTCTAAACCGTCTGAGCTTGGAGAGGTGAGTAAATCCTTCAGTGATTCACCTGGTTCACAGGGCTGCTGTCCCCCTAGGCCTGTTGCTACTAAATATTTTAACAAGCAGAGAACCTCATTTAAATGGAGTCAAAGAGCTTGAATGTGAGTTCAGCCCTTGTGAAATCTGTGCTCTGAGCAGAGCGCTCTGCGGTGTTATGCTCAGTCCCTGCTTATCAAACCTTATCATCCTTCTGATGACTGCTTATCAGCTGTCATCACAGAATGAGGGTGGAACCGTAGAAGAGGGCTGGGAAGGCCTTGGGAGCTCGTTAGTGCATCCTTTAATGCAAAGCTTCCAGGTTCCCATGTTACTGCTGATGGGTGTTTAGTAAAAAGCCTTCATCTAGGGATAGTGTACAGTGCTTAAAGTGTAGCCTCCCATATTCTTGAATGATGCTTTTTCATAACGTTTAACATCATCTGTGGTGAAGGGGCATGTAAGGTTGATACATGGGAATTGCACACTGGTCTTGGATAGAAGTTAGCCCAAGTACCCATAGAGTTCCTGCAGGAGTGGGGGCTTGGTGCTGTTGTTTGGATATGACTTAATGGGAGGAGCAACTTAGCTGCCGACACTAATGTCTTTTTTAGGACCTAGATGGTATTTGAGTGTAAGACGTTTCGAGAACATTCTTCGTTCCTCCCAGGCATATTGAGAACAGTTCCCAAAGAAAGCAAAAGTATAAATAAAACAGCTTGGCAATACAGTGAAACACTTCTGCCACAAGGAGTAATTAGCCTGTTCTTGGAAAAGGGATGCGGTGCCAGCGTGTTATCTTTATCTCTGTAGAAATAAAGCTTCAGTAAGACTAATTCTTTTAAAAGATTTTGGGGAATCCTGATGTTAGGTTTAACATGACTGTCAGTGTTGTTCTACATGAGAAACGTGGAGTGCTGGTTGAAGCAGGACTTATCCTGGGGGAGTTGCATGCGTAGCAGTGCAGCTGAGCTCTGGGGCTGCAGGTTTTCCAACAGGGGTGCACAAGGATCAATGCTGCTTGGGTTGATTTAGTTAATGATAAGGGAACTAAAGCCTGATCTGCTTGTAGTTGTATAAAGGACAGAAATGACAAGAAGTGCTAAGTTTTGCATGGTACAGATATAACTTAACCCTTCTGTCATCATCTTCCAGGAAAGCATCTCATAAATCTGTATAGGTTTTGTTACCTAAATAGGGTTTCAGTACTAGAAATGTAACCAGCGTGGGCTGTTTGTTATTGCTTGGTCCAATTACCTTCTTTAAAGGACTCGTGCGTGCTGGGAAGGTGCAGTGCCTGTGATACTGAACACGTGGAACAAAATGGAGGCGGCCCTGTGCTTTCTTGTGCCACTTAGTCCTTGCTCCATTTTTCAGGAGTATTTTAGATGCTTCCTCAGTAGTAGGGATGCACTGTAGGCACAGAGAATGGTAGCACTTCCAGCTCCTTCCTTCCAGCAAACCATGAGCTTTTTGTTCTGCTGGTCTTGCATTCTAAAAGACTTCTTCAAATGCTGTGCAGCAGCACCAAGGAACGTGTGTTTGTTCCACTTATTTTTGGTATGTGTAAACCAGTCAGAGTTTGGTTATATGAGTGTTCTGGGCTGTTACAAACTGTTTTGTGTGTGGGATGCGCCGTTGCCATAATGGCAGCCACTATCATTTCTTGTATCAGTAGTGGTATCAGTTCTGCGGTGTTTGGGTTTGTTTTATCTGCATCTAACAGGGGCAGTTAATTTGGCTGGGTTAAGTGTGACTGTTGTATGCTGGGACGGTAGTGGAGAAGCTCTGTACCAAAGCCACATATCCAGAATGTTATCCTGATCATCCCAGCCCTGCCAGGAGAGGAGCTTCCCTTCAGTGGGAAGGGATTGGTGCATGTCCCACTAGGAGACCCAGTTGGCTTTTTCTCTTTGTCTACCTCCAAGCAGATGCAAACATGACAGGCTGGAAGCTCTCAGCAGCTGGCTTTTGTGACTTGGAAAGCAACCCCCCCCCCAGAAGCTTTCACATCGAGCAGCTGGTTGGTATTTAGATATGCTGAAATGTTGATTTTTGCCATTGGTTCTGTTGGAAGACAGAACGGTGCTGCTGGTTGGAGAGAAGAAAGCTTGTGGGCAGACCTGAGCTGCTCTTTGGGAACGTGTTATTGCAGGAGCTGTACGGAACAGGCCCAAGGAGAAAAGGTGACCTTTAACTACTTGTTCCTAATTGTGAATAAATACTGTAGTTCCACAAGCGATGGGATTATCCACCCGCCTTTCTAAGGTTATTTAAGACGGGTACCAGGAGTGGGTCTGGATTTCTGCCACTTGTGCCTCTTCTGTTTATGATATTAATAAACCGGTGTCAAATGTCCTGGGAACGGGTGATGCGGGTTGAAAGACCTTTGTTTCAGCCAACAATAGACTTGAATTAGTGTGAATAGGAAAAGCAAATAGGCACTTCCTGGCGTATTTTAAGGAATACTGGAGTTTGGGGAAGCAAGTGGATTAGGAGTGAGGGCTCAAGCTTTCTTCCTAGCAAAATGTCCTATGTGTATGTGTGGTAGTCTTTCTGAATGCATTTGCTGTGCTAATAATGTAACATAGAGTCTCTGGAAAGGTTTTCTTTCCCCTCAGTTTCAGAGTGGGGGGGAAGATCACAGGGGTAGATCAGCTCAGGTGTGTGCAGCAAATGTGCCCTCTGAGGTCTGAGCAGCAGGTAGGTGAGGCAGCCATCGTAGGGCTTGGAATTGCACTGGCTGTGCTGCCTTAGTTCCATAGTTTGTGGTTTTTTTTTTACATTGCTGGTGCTGGAGCCAGTCTGACCCTACTTGTTAAATACGCAGTGCTGAAGTCCGTGCAGCTGTGGCAGTGGGTATTTATTGTGTTTGCATCTGGGCTGATGTGTTGTAGATATATGGCTGTATGCTCCAACTGCAGCTCTCCCAAATATGATTATATTTAGCTGCTGCAGGCATGCTCAGCTCCTGGAAGCTGTGTTAGTGTGCAACACCTTGTGAGCTTAAGATCCTGCAGTGGTCAATGTGCTGCTTCACCTCTGGGAAGGTGGGGATTTGCCCATGCATGTGTTCTGAAAGGAGCTGCAGTAATGTCCTTTCTCATGGTTTAAAAATAGAAAGTAATTAATCAGGGTGATGAGGGTTAATGGTTTCTACCCGGAAACCAAACAGCTTTGCATTTGTTTATGTTGAGAGAACATTCTTCTATCTGCTGTTGTTATGAGTTCGGTAAGAGAAGATTTTCACAGTAGTTTTTGCAGCTCTTATTCACCAGGTCCATAGTGGGTCGATCAACTTTTAAATCAAGGCTTAAAAGTCTTGTACTAATTTGAATGTCAATGCTTTAACTCATTTCACTGAGATGAAAGTTTTAATGTCATTTTCAGTGGTAAGAAGCACTGAGTGATTCATCAGTGCTGCTGCACATCCATCCCACCTGTTTTCAAGCCCGCTCTGACTTTGTCCTGTTTTCCCTGTGCCACCACAAGGGCCTTGGAGCTGTGTATGCTCGAGACATTGAATTTCCTTCTATAGGCAGAGAGGAAGCCGGTGGGCTGAGGTTTAAATGTGTTTCCTTTCTATCTCAGTATTAGCAAATTCTTACTTCTAGGGAGCTGTTGTTGGAAGTGTAAACTCACTGTACAGATAGACAGGAATGCATTTGACTTAATGGTGTCCTACAGATCCAGCAGTGTGCTTTGGAGATGGGGTCGTTCCTCTTCTCCTCCCTCTTGCCCCCAGCAGATACATGGTGGAGCATTCAAAAGTGTGAGGTGATGGTAATGCCCCTCTGTGGTGTCTTCTGTGACCTGTGGAAGTCGCTGCTGTTGCAGCAGGCCTTGTCTCATCTGAAGGTGGGACATAAAGGAAATGGGTGATAACTGCTGGGGAAACTTGCACTGAGTGAGTGGGGTTGTGGAAGGTTGGCAGCTTTGACCCACAAACAGCAACAGCTCAGTGAGGCACAACGATTGTTTATGGCACAGAAGTAATAAAGCTGTCCGTGTGCCTCTCCCTGTTCAGCTTGAGTTGTTGTATTGAACACTGGGTGGGCTTTCTGTGAAGTGCCTTTAAACAAGGGTTAGTTTGAAAACAGCAGCATAAGGAATCTGAAGGAGATGGTTTCTGAGATGGAAAGCGGTGTGTTTTGATAGAAAGTCATTGTTCTGTTTTTGCTGTTACCTCGCTAAAACATTTCACCTGTATATTCAGCTCTTATTCCATTTCACAAGTAGTACTTTTGTAAAGGGACTTGAGATTGAATTCTACTTCCATTCTGTTTTCTGCAGTTTTAATGTCATCGCTATTGCTTTGCAGACAGGAGCAGCTGCTTTTGTGCAGAGCAGATGGACTCGGGTTGTTTTTCTCTCTGCTTGTTGAGCTTAGTAAAACTATCTGAGAATTATTAGCCATACATCAAAGCAGTGCCAACAAGGTTCAAGTTCGTCTTGCTGTCATTGCAGTGGGAGGGGATCTGCTTAATGAGGAGGGGTCCAGCCTTTGTTTTTAGGGAGCTGGGTAGGAAGTTAAAGGTAAAATAGGTGATAACAATGAGTAAATCAGCCAGGCTTTCAAATCCAAAGTCAAACATGTAATTAAACTGGGACTGGTCGGTTATGTAGAACATGTTATTTATTCTCTTCAAAGATTGGGGTGGTTGGAAAGAGGAGAAGAAATGGAGAAGTTGGGAGGAAAAAAGCTTTTTACTGATGTTGATATGCTTATTATTTGTAGCATAACAGGGCCTGGAGGGCTAGGAGATTCCCCAGAGTTTCAGAGGGCAACAAAACCAGCTTGGCTGTGTGTTGCTTAAACTGCATCTCTGGCTTCTGCATGTTTGTGTTCTGACTCTGGTAGGGCCAGCTCCAGCACAAAGCTAGCTGGGGATAATACAAACTCCCCTCCCCTCTGTGTTAGGGTGCCTTGTGTGTTCTTTGTGTGCAGCAGTATTGCAGGCTGGTACTTAGGAGGGACCAACCAGCTGGCTCTTGCATTTATGGCACCACAGTGAAAAGCTTGGCCACAAAAGTCAACCCCTTTCTTTCCTTGTCTTGTATCTATTCCCATCCCCATGTTTCTCAAAGAATAATATATTTTTAATGTCCTCTCCTAGCAAAGAGAAGATCTTTTTAAAGGCAGTGTGGGATGACTCCTGAGAAGTACTTTGGGCAGTCAAAGTGCCTTCCTCTGGCTGCCTTTGCTTTTGTTGCCTGGTCACTTCTGAGAGACGTGATGAGTGTGGAGAATCACTCTTGAAAGTGAATGGAAAAAAAGGGAAGTGAAGTCAATAGTAAAACTGGTCATGGTAACTTTACAGAATCCTGGGGTTCCCTTCCCCCCTCCGCACACATAAATTAGGGATGAGGCTGGAATGCAGAGGGTGTTCTTTTTATTACTGCCAGTACTAAACTGCTCGTCATTTGGTTCTGTGCTTTTCCTGGTGCATGTAGTTGTGTTGGGAGCTTTCTTCTCCACAAATACGTTATTGTCACTTTCTTTAATCTTATTATACAGCTTTCCCATTCACTTTGAGATGAACACTTTACTATCTAGCTTCAGATACCTAACAGGCAATAAATTAGGACTCTTGATAAGCGTGATAATAACCCTTGGTTAGAAGGTGCCAGACCATTCAAGTTATTTCCAGGCACCTTTAGTAGCAATCCTAACAGTCACTTTCTTGGAGTGTTCCCATTCCAGATGGGTTTCTGAAGCATCCTTGGGTTGATCAGTTGATGTTTAGTTGGATCAAAAACAGATTTGACGATACGTAAGGTTGGCAAACTGAGGTCACGGCCTGCACATCTGGTCAGCAAGTTGTCTTTTTTACTCCTTAGGACAGAGTTGCAACCTGTAAGCAATCCACTCTGCATTGCAGCTGAGATGTTTCGGTTGCTCCTGTGGAAAATTCCCAACGCGGTACTTGGAGCCACTGGGAAGGTGTATAAACAATGAAGGAGCAGCAAAACACATTTCAATACTACAATTCTTTGTTCAGTCCTTGGAAACATCAGGAGATCGCTCCACTTGTGTAAACACCCCCATTTATTTGCTGGCTGCTGGGGCAGCAGATCAATGTGATTCCAAAAACTTGCACAGAAACCTTCCAGGTCTGCTGGAATAAAGGCGCTCTTTGTTGGCTGCAGTGATTGACTTGCTGCTGTAGAGTAGGTGACACGTTTTGCCTACCAAGCATGTTTTATAAGCAGAGTTTATAAAAAGTTCATGGTACGTTAAAATAGCCTCTTCTGTACTAATAAAACAGCTTTTACTCTATTATTGGAAACGTTTTTATACAGAATTGTTTTTTAGGCTCACAACGGGCTTTCTGGAACCTAATTCATTGAGTTAAAGGATCTTTTGCTTGTTTGAATGGTGAAGCAGTTTCACTGTCTTGTTCTGCAGGCTTGTCAACAGTGGGAAAATATCAGCCAAAAAAAAGACATCTTAGGAAGTTTGCTCATAGTCTTCAGCATTCAGATACCTTCACTGAAAAGCATGGGGGGCCTCCCAAGTGTGAGAGGGGTTTTTGGTCTTTGAGTTTCTGGTTTCAAACATTGCTTTCCATTTAAAGCAGAGGGAAGAAGCAGCATTTCTGATGTCAGATAGATTTCTTCACCAATTTTAGAACAACGTGTTCTACCTATTTTCATTTAAACCGGTCGTCTTTCATAAGCTTCAGTTTTTCAAGGGGTCTGAATTGTGCCTGACAGCTCTACCTTTCTGCACTGGGTCTTGGAGTTGGGTTATTTGAGAGTCTAAGGGATCTTTTGCTTTTCAAACCCAGACTGAGCAGTTTCCCTTTCGGCACTTCAAAGTGGTTCAGCTTTGGCACTTGAGCATGAGAGGGGCTGCAAGCAGAGCAGGGTTCATGTCCTGTTAATGAGGCGAATGCAACTTGTATGCTTCAAGCTGTATGTACATTTACTAGCAGAATGAAATTTGTTAATGAAATAATTATAAAAGAGAGTGTTCCTTAAGAATTGGAGGGTTTTGTGCCTTAGTAATCATTGTGGTATTGGTCCCACTTAAACAGTTTTCAAACAAGAGGACTTTCTGGTTTGAGATGGAGGTGACCTTGGCTCCCATCTTTTAATATCGGACAGGATTTTGGTTCTGTTCTGTCCATTTTTTGGCCTTTTCAAATGCTTGTATTTACCCAGTCTCAGTGTACTGCGGCTCCCTCTGAATTCATGTGTTATAGCACTAAGCATTCGTTCCTGTTGTTTTCTTGTAAGGTGCCCAAAATAGCAGAAGTTGGTGTAACAAATATTGAGTAAAAGTTCTGAACCCACAGTTGCTGTCATCCCCTAGGGAATGAATCAGGCTTGTATTGAGTGGCTGTATTCTTCCCATGAATAACATAGTAAGAGGTGTCTGCTGCTGGTAAGAACTGCTTGGGGGCTTCTGGCATTGCTCCCTTTGATATGGCAAGTTGTGAACACGTAGTTTAACCATTAGCTGAACTTGGAGATGGGTGTCTTAGCTGGACAGCTCCACATCTCTGAAAGGAAACCTACAAAGCTACTCCTCCTGAGACAAGAGAAGTGTTGTCTGCGCCTTGTGGTAGTTATGGTTTTATTGGAACACTTCAAGTGAAGATGCCTCACTGATGCCATACATAAAAAGCTTAGAGATAGCTGTAAAAAATAAAGGTGATGTGCAAAAGAAGAGTAACTTTGGAAGCAGCTGCAAGAAATCAGCTTGTAGGTGCTGCATCAGGGAAAAACAAAACAGGTTTTGAGCACTCATGAGAAAGCAGACTCTGTCCTGCCACTGTGTGGCAGTAGGTGGGGGACCAGAAGCCTTCTTAACGCTTCTGTAGCATGCTTAAGACTGCTGGCTGAGTTTGGCAGTAGTGCGTAACTTCGTGTGAGTCTCTTAACATACAGTGCTGATGGAGCTGTGTTGTATGGGAGTGTGGTTATCAGATAAGGTTGTGGTGGTTTTTTTCTCTTTGGCGGTCTGGTGTTTGAAGGGGAGGGCGTTCAGGTGACATCAGCAGTGAACATGGAATGCATCTGTTTCCTAAAGCCATTGATGTTAGTGCTGGGGCACCACATGCATCTGCTCCCTTGGGTGTTTCCCCCCTGGAGCTGTTTGTGTAGGGATCATGTAAAGGCTCCTGGGCAATGAGAGCAGCCCTCTGTGTTTGCACGACTCCCACCTAGAGACAGCAACATAAAACAGCATCACAGCAGGGAGGAGGCAGGGAGCAGGCAGTGTGATCTGGACACGCTCTGCCCATTGCAGCATCGAAAGACTAAAGCCAACCCTATACGTAGCTGTCATGGGAATTACAGTTACCATTTGGAAAGCAAAGGATAACATTGATTTTATCTGGCAACAAGGGTGTTAATACAGATGAAAACACACAGGCGAATCGGTGCGCTGCGGAAGATGAAATGCTTCCCCTGTCAATTCTCAAACACTATTAAATCCGCCCAGTTCAACACCAGTGCCTTGATGTCTGTCTCTGTCTTTGAGCAAGGTATGGGAATACGATAGCCTTAACGGTGAGTTATTGGATTTAAAATGCATGATTGGTTGCTTTGCTCTTCAGCGCTGACTTTGGATAAATATACATCTCAGCCTTGCTGTGGGACTGCTGTAAGGCAGCCTTCTTCTGCCTCCTTCATTAGCACATTTGTTTTGTCCTTGGAGAAGGAGCAGCCCAAGCTTACAGTAAAGGCACGTAGAATTCGGTAGGTGTGTCTTGAGCTTAGAAAATTACTTTTCCTGTTGCAATTGCTGATAAAAAGGAATGCATTTTTCCTGAACTAAATACTACATTTAGTCCAAGTCCTTGCAAATATCTTTTACGTGGAACTGATAGCAGGAGTCATGTCAGCGCTCTGAGCCTGTTGTGCTTTTTGGAGGGCAGGGGGTGCGAGCATTGGAAGTTTGCTGCTGGAGGTTCGTGAGCCTACAGACAAAGCAAGAGTTGCATCAACTTGCAGATCACTGATCTCAAGCTTGGATGATCACAAAATAAATGCAAAAGGTGTATTTAAACTTCTTGGCTGTTCTTGCAGTAGATTGTAAGGCTTCAAACTTGAGGCTTTTGACCTTGCAAAACTTTCTAGTAAATTATATCAGAAAAGTAGTGAATATGTTTGTGGATGTATGTGCTAGATTTCAAAGAGAATTTCTGTTCTCCTTCCGTGTGCATACTTAAACTGATGATAAAGTGCTGGATGATCAGTTTTAAGCTGGCAGTGTTGTTTCTGAATGCTTTTCAGAATGGTCATTGTTTGAGAACTCCTCTGTATTAAGAGGTGAGTTATTGTTCCTGATGTAATTGATGGCGCCCTTAAGGTCTCCTCCTGTCAGAGTATCACAGCAAGGAGGTTTGCATTGTGTGGTATAGTCAAAATTAGATTGGCTTGCACTTCTTTCTGCATGCTGTCCACATGTGGAAGGTAGATGCAAAATAGCACATCTTCATTTAAGTGCTGTGCAGTGTCAGAGAAAGCACTTCTTGTTCATAAGTATGTGAATGAATGGACCAAGTAGCAGTAGGCAGAAAAAGCACGTGCTGGTGTGCACTTAGATCAAGGCTTTGCACCACAAGTGATCTGGATCTCAGTTTACCTACATGCAAGTCTGTATCACATCTGTGTTCTTGACACAGCGCTCTTGAGAAAGTTCAGCCTGTTTGTTTCAGCAATGCCACATAATTGTGGCAGTGAAGATAGGCTCCTGTCTGTGCCTTGTGATGTGGCACACTGTGCTGTGTATTAGCAAACACAGCTGAGCTTCATGCCAAGCTTCTGACTCTGCATCTTTTACCTTGGAGGATTTTGCAGTGGGGTTTGGCCTGCTTGTCTGGGCTGCGTTTGCTTTGTGCAGTTCCCAGACAGATACACAGGGTGCTTGAAGCTGCTGTGTAATGCAGTTATTAAAGAACAGCTTGCTGATGTCCTCAGAGGCCACCGCCCGTGTGTTTAAGGCAGCCGGAGAATGATGTAAGTTTCATTTAGTTATTAAATAAGAGGGAAATTTTACGTGTTTCACTTCTTCAACATTCTGCCTTAAGATCTATGAGCAGATATGGGACTTCTTTTTTTAAGGATGAAACTCAGGATGAAGAAACTGTCCAGCAGGGAAGATGGACACATTGCTTTATGGAGTTTAATGCAGTGTAACAGCAGTCTGATGTTCAAAAGATGGCCTGGGTTCTGATTCTAGCATTGGAAAATACTATGGGGTGTGAGTGTGTTTGAGGGCACAAGTTGTTGTGATTGAGCTGGAATGTTGTCCATAATCCTTCAATCTTTTTGCTTCACAAACAAGATGAATTGAATGATATAGATAGATAAAAGTCATATCTATCTGCTGTTTAATTTTAGCACTCTGCGTAAAAATAGATGGTAAAGTAAAGCTTGCTCATCCAGAAAAGGTTTTTGAGTCATTGTGTTAAACTTAGATCCTACTCTTGCTGCTTGTCCCACATCCCTGCGTTCCTTACGTGCTCAGGTCTGACTGTCTCCAGCCTGGGAGCTTTTCCCTGAAGTTCTCCCAAGTCCTCAGTAAAAAAAAGCAGCTGTGCAGTCAGATGGGTGCTGATTGTGTCCCGTTCCTTTATGAGAATGGAGGAAATGTAGCAATACCTGCATGCACACATTCTCACTGGTGTTGCAGTACATACTGAAAATCAGTTTCTATACTTGCGTTACTTTCCTAGCAGAAAAAACAGCTCTGAGAAGTAACTCCATAAATCCTGAACTCTCGCTGATCTGGTAATTGGTTTCTAATGTAGAACTTCTACAAATAGCTTCTGTGCCTTTAAAAGAGCTCTTCATTGTATTTCATGCTGCAGTTGCTTTATTCACATAGATTGCTGTTATTTTTTTACTTATAGTCACAGCTTTCTTCACCGTTTGGTTCACAGAGGCACAATTAACTTGTGGGCTTTATTTTCTTCCCTACACAGCGGATATAATTTCTACGGTAGAATTTAACCATTCTGGGGAGTTGTTAGCAACAGGAGACAAAGGAGGGCGAGTCGTCATCTTTCAACAGGAGCAGGAGGTGAGTGCTTAATTAAAGTAAATGTAATGTTTACCTCTGTTTCCATTCACTCTTTCTAAAGGAAAGGTGTGTGCTTTTATAGCCTGCTTCATAGAAAGCGTATGCTTGTGTAATAAATAATGTAAAGGTAGTGAAATTTAAGAGTAAAGGAATTAAAGCTGTGACAGTGTTAGGAGTGAGTTGAATCTTAAGGTTGTGGCCTGAAAGTACAGCGTGGGAAACATGGAAGGAAGGTGGGCTTTAGTTTGACTCCTAGTTGATCATATAAACACCAGCACTTAACAAATGTTTTCTCCTCAGAAGGTATTTGTGGGTGGGTCTGCATTATTCTTTCTGGATATAAACACTATGGGTTGCTGCACTCAATGCATTTACTTCTGTTTTTATGCTGTAAATATACTGACTACAGCTTTTTGTCCCCCTGTGAGGTATGCTTTCTCTGATGCATCCCATCTCTGCATCAGGTACAGAATTCCTCCATCTCTTCTTTTAGAGTGTAAGCTTGTTTCTTTACACGTGTACTTAAATAGCTTTCAGATGTTTATGCTCAAGCATTCTATTTCTGAGACCTGAGTTAGAAAGTAATGTCCAGCACGGACTTGCTTCTATTTCACAGCAAAGTAGTGCAAAATCTATTTGTTATTATCTGATCTTTGGAGATAACAGCTTTGGCATCTCTCTAATACTGGAAGTTAGCTATAAGTGTTAAAATAAGCAGCCACTGTTTGCATATGAGTATTAATAAGGTCTGCTGTTAATCTACCTGAGAAAGCAATCTGCTTTTATCAATAGAGATGACTAAATTTTTCCTCTACTTATTATTTTTGTGTGGAAAGGCAAGCTTGAAGCTAGATTTTGTGTTGCCAAGTTTATGCAGTGAATAGCTGAGCTAGTACTAAAATTAGAGAGGAAAAAAGCTCAGCTAAAAATGGAATCAATGTAGTAATCTCTTGTATGTGAAAAATGACATTTTTAAGAAGAAGAATTGAAAACGAGGGGGAAAAAAACAACCAACACTACAAAACCAACCAAGCAAAAGCTCTCCCAATACAGGGAGCTGTAACCTACCTGCTTTATATTGCAGGAGTAAGGGCATGTTTCCATTTTATACTTGTTCTCATGGTCTTTGTAAGGTTCTAGTGACAATTCTTGTGATGCCAGGAAAGGGTCTCCACTCTTATCTTAAAAGTGGGAAAGCTGAGATGGGGAGTGTTTGATGTGAAGTCTGTAATTAGAAATTGACCTGATGAGAATTTACTGAAGGGTGGAAGAGAAGAGGCACTTTAAGTAAGGCATTCTGTCATCTCACTGTCTGGAAAGGTCATGCTGGTACTTCTTTCCTTATTGTTTCATGCCATTACGATGTAAAATCCTCAGTTCCACAGAGTGAGTTGCTTGCTTTCTGCTGCAGGTATGCAGGCAGTTGGAGTGCAGTGACTTGTCTAATAAACCACTTTGGTCAGTTGGTGCCATCTAGTGGGGTACTCCTGGCTGACTGATCTCTCTGAACTTTGGCCAGAGCTTGTGATGAGCAGCACGTGGGCTGTCCTTACTGTGTGCTTTGTAGGCAGGCATAAACTCTTGGGGTTTTAGTTTGTTCGTGTACTTTACAAATCCTTTTACTTGAAAGTAAAGTACATTAAGGCTGAAGGAACTAACTGGTCAAGGCAAGTTGTATCTAAGACTGTCTACCAGGCTGTGGTTTTAAGTCTTTTGGCTGGATTTAAGTACCACCTCTCATCAGAATGCACTGCAAACCACGTATACAGGAAGACACCCTCTGAAAACACAAGCTCTTGAGTTTCACAGCCTTGTGCAACTTCACCCACTGCTGAGCTGCTGCCATCTCTGGGTTGGAATGTGGCAGCCCTTCTGCGTAGTGAAGCAAGTGACTTTACATAACTCAGAGGCAGGAAATGAATGCTGCATCTAATTGAAACTGAAGGCGGAATTTGCGTAGGCAGCCTGCAATTGCCGAAATAGGAATTTCACATGAGGCACTTGGGCCAACACCTCTTCTTGTTTTGATTTCTTTTAAGAGTGCCATGAGATGATCTGTTGGTTTAAATTTTGCTTTTAATCCCAAGGATGGATTTCATGCATTGCTGATCCATACGTATTCTAGTTCTGTATAGTTTAAACAGAATACACAAGTCTGTTCAAGTGTAAATCATGACGGTAAGTATGGAATTGAAGAAAAGGTCTCTGAGTCATGTCAGCTCTCCCTAAAGCTCAGCGGACTGGCTTTAGAAGTTGCCCATTGAATGCAGTGACCCTGCTTAATTTGTTAGGTCTAACTGAAACTTGGAACACAAGTTTCTTCTGTTCTCTAGGGTGGGAAAGCCAGTATAGTTGATAGGTGTGGTACAATATTTTAGTGCCAAGTCCTACTTCTAAGGCATTTTTTCCATTATTATTTTTCCTTCCCCCCCCAATAAGCACATTGGAAAAAATTAAATTCCTGCCAGCCATTTTAGGTAGGGGTGTGAAACAAGGGACGACACTGCAAGGAATATGGCAAATGTGGACTAGCTAGAATGTTATGGAGATGCATATTTTAGTGATGCATTAAGGGATTAAATGAACGGATGGACATGAGATGCACAGAAGAAGTCTCTAGTCAAGAACATCTCATAGGAAAGGCATCTGACGGTGCAACCTCTTGAAAGGGGTGGAACAGGAAGGATTCCAGTTCAGTCACCCATTGGAGGAAATGTTAGGTTCCATTCCTGCAGTGCAGTATTAGAGCTATAAAGCCCCTGTCTGAAACTCAGCTTTTAGAAGGATGAGGGATTTTTTTCAAGCTTGGAGTTTTTTCAGTGTTCCAAACAGTCCCACCATCCTTAACAGGCCAGCTGCAGCTGTGACTTGTACTAGCAAAGATGTATTCATGAGAGAGCTGAATGTAGCGCTGAATAGATTTGCCTTACAAGTGGCTGTGTTTCTCTTGAGGAAATATCCTCCTTAAACAAAAGGTGAGAAAATTAACGATGAGGGAGTGATAGACTTCTTGTCTTTAATCAAAACTGAAGTTCTTGCAGTAGAGTTGAACCACCATTAGTCTGATCTGCAGGCTTGTTAAAATAAGGCCAGCTTTACACCAAAGGATCCTTGCAGCAAATCTGGCACAGGCAGTGGTGGAATGTAGAAGGTCTCATCCAGCATATGTGTTAATTAGCAGTGTGCCTGTGTATGCTGCTGCATAAATATCTAGTTCTGGCTTCTCTCTACAGCTTTGCAAAGCATTTTGTATGTTGCATACCTATCTTGATCATTTAATTCTCTTTTTAGAACAAAACCCAGTCTCACAGTAGGGGAGAATACAATGTTTACAGTACCTTTCAAAGCCATGAACCAGAGTTTGACTACTTGAAAAGCTTAGAAATTGAAGAGAAGATCAACAAAATTAGGTGGTTACCCCAGAAAAATGCTGCTCAATTTTTATTGTCTACAAATGGTAAGTGATGATTTTAATATTTGCATAACCTGTTGTTGCACAGGTTGGCTGTTAGAGTGCGAGTACTTCCATGAGTCATTCATAATAATCTAAACTGAAACTTGCTCTAACTTTGTTAAAAGAACAAACTGTGGAGGAGGTCTTTTGAATGCTTCTTATCCTGTCTTGTTTTCTTTGTGTAATTTTGAGATGAAGCAAAACGTGTATCTAAATGAATACCTTATCTCCAAGTTTTTCTTGTCTTTTTGGTACGTGTAGGTGGTCTTGTTTGAAGGCTTTGTGTTAAAAGTGCATCAGCCGTGAAGACCAGTGTCATGGTTAGAGCTTTGATTTGCAACTGTGGCTGTTTAATTTCAGATAAAACAATAAAGTTATGGAAAATCAGTGAAAGGGATAAAAGACCTGAGGGCTATAACTTAAAGGAAGAAGATGGACGGTATAGGGATCCTACTACAGTTACAACACTACGGGTGAGTGGTTCCCTGCATGAATTTTTGGCCGTCACTGTTTCCATTTGAGGCCACATGAACGTGCATTTGAGAGGTGTTGTCTTTCCTGAGCTCACGTGGCTCGGGGAGTGAGTGCCCCATCACATGGTTCACCTTTTCTGTGATGCTCTGGGTATTGTCTGCTGGAACTCTTATTTCTGTGCCTGCTGTTTTGCAGACACAGTTGACTAAATGATTTAATGAGCTTTGGAGTATTGAAGGACTGCGCTAATGCCTACAGTACATTTACAATTCAAACTTTCATTGCTGTATATTTTGCAGGTGCCAGTATTTAGGCCCATGGACCTCATGGTTGAAGCTAGTCCACGAAGAATATTTGCCAATGCTCACACGTATCACATCAATTCCATCTCCATTAATAGTGACTATGAAACATACCTATCTGCAGATGACCTGCGGATTAATTTGTGGCACCTAGAAATTACAGACAGAAGTTTTAGTATCTTTTTTTTTGCATTGTTTTGTATGGTATATATGTTTAAAACAAAACAGTTTTATATTTCATGAGAAGTGTTTGTGTAGCATGGCTTTGGCTTCCAAGTGTTGTCCTGCTCCCAGATTTCAAGCATTATCTTCCTTTTGTATTTTTGTTGGCTTGTTTTAATTCTGTTTGGCTGTTTCAGAGGTATTTTGATGAATTGTTGAATGCCTTTAAACTGAAAAATATGTTGTGGAAACTGGAGGAAATTCCTTAACAAAATGGTTTAGATATTGTAGATATTAAGCCAGCCAACATGGAAGAGCTGACGGAGGTGATAACAGCTGCAGAGTTCCACCCAAACAGCTGTAATACATTTGTATACAGCAGCAGTAAAGGAACGATTCGTCTCTGTGATATGAGAGCATCAGCACTCTGTGACAGGCATTCAAAATGTAAGTTCTGGCCTGCAGTGTTTGTCTTTTGTGGACTGTGGTATCTTGCTGCTAGGTGAAACTAAGCACTCACTAAGTATGTATTAAACTGGTAAACAGGGAGTAGCATTAAAATACAGAGTGATATGTTTTTAGATAGGATTGCTGTGGTATCTTTGATAGATCAAAAACTAAAAACCTAATTGAGTCTTAAAATTAGATTCCTATTTGGTAGAATAAAAGTAGTGAATAGAATTATTAGCAGCTTAAGCTGGGGAGTCTGCCAAGACAGCGGGGCTAGGAATAATTTCCTGCAGACTTTTGATGAGTATTGGAGCTGCTGAACTGTTTGTTCTGCACGTGAATCCAGAAATCTCAGGTGTGTGAATGAAGCCTCCAAATACTACCAAGCAGTTGGCTTGCTTAGAAGTTAACATTGATTTGCAATGACAACAAAACATTTCAGAGTATTAATAAATATAGCAATTACACGAAACCTTTGAAAAAAGAGTTTTATAATACATAAGGTATTATAGCCCAACATGGAAAGTGTATTGTACTTTAAATAAAGAAATAACCTAATTTGGGTGTTATTTGGTACTGGGAGGAATGTAGAAGCTTACCTCTTGAAATGCCTGCTTTATTTCTTTGCAGTGTTTGAAGAACCTGAAGATCCTAGCAACAGATCATTTTTCTCTGAAATCATCTCTTCCATATCTGATGTCAAATTTAGCCATAGCGGTCGTTACATGATGACTAGAGATTATCTGTCAGTGAAGATCTGGGATTTAAATATGGAGAACAGACCTGTGGAAACATACCAGGTATTAGGCTGAAATATTGATGGACACTTGATGGTCTTATTCCTAGTCCTGATGTAGCTGTTAGATGTGTCTGTAAATGACTATGGCTAGACAGAACATCAGTGAGATGAGTGGGTTTCACACGTGCTAATGGATTTTGCTATTTGCAGGCTGATGGCAGAACCTCAAACCGTGTTTTGGTGTGAAAGTGTCCCTCTTATACATTGGAAATATGGGAAGGGAAATTTCCAGCTGTGAGGTAGCTCATCTCTTTTAGCCTTCAGTTGATTTCACAGTGTCCTGTTATTTCCTGGAGTACACGGAGGTAAAAGCTTTGCTTTATAGAAAAGGTTTTTAGCTAGCACTGACACTTGCTGAATTTCCAAGCTACTTTTGAAGGGATCCTCTTTATCATCCATAGAAAGGCAGTGGCTCACCAAAACCGGACTTCTAGGAAGCAGCCAGGTTTGCCAGATGCTGTTCTAGAGGTTTATTTTACAGGTATGTCATGCTCAGTATTAACTGTTATAACTTTTTCCCAGGTGCATGAATACCTCAGAAGTAAACTTTGTTCACTGTATGAAAACGATTGCATTTTTGACAAGTTTGAATGCTGCTGGAATGGATCAGACAGGTGAGTGGAATGTTTCTCTATGCCTTTGTAAGGCTTCACAAGTTAGTACTGGAACAGGCAGACAGCCTGAAGCCTCAAATGTATTTGCTTTTATTCCTGGACTGGCTTGGGTGCTATTCTTGTAATTACTGTCCAGGTATTTGAGATAAATAGACTTTAACATGTGTGTTACAACTGATGCTGTAGCATGAGATTATTGGGAATTGCCGTATTTAAGCAGATGAAGAATTGGAATGATCTTCAATTGAACTTTTCCTTCTTTGCCCTTCTCTGCAGCATTGTCATGACAGGATCTTACAACAACTTCTTCAGAATGTTTGACAGAAACACAAAACGAGACATCACCTTGGAGGCATCACGGGAAAACAACAAACCCCGCACCGTTCTGAAGCCACGTAAAGTGTGTGCGAGTGGTAAGAGAAAGAAGGATGAAATTAGTGTTGACAGCTTAGACTTCAACAAGAAGATTCTACACACGGCCTGGCATCCTAAGGAAAACATCATTGCTGTAGCTACTACAAACAACTTGTATATATTTCAAGACAAAATGAATTAGGGTTGGCATTCCTAACTGAAGAGTCCACTTCCTGCATAGTTGAAATAGTTGAATCTAGCATTTGTACCTGTAAACGAAAGAGAATGAGAGGTCCATTATGGCACCCCTTTCCAGTGTTTAAAAATGTGCCATATGACAACACACTTTTATAGCTACATGGAGAAAGCTCTGCTGATGTGTCACTGAGTTCTCCATGTCTGCTAGCCATTTAGGTGAGGATAGGGCACTTTTTAATTTAAATGACTACTTGCACCATCTTGCCTAATGGACTAGATTGGACTGTATCAACATCGGTTTACTCCACTTTTTATGCCTTCCATTGTGATGACGTCAAACACAGGGAAAGCCTTCAATCATGCTATGGGATTTAATTGTGTAACCTCATTACTGTATCATTTGTGGCCCCCTTTTTTTATTAAATACAGCTCATTCTTGCTGTGGCTTGTAGCATTCCTCCTTCTGGCTTCCTGGACTCCCCCTTTCCCTTTCGTCCCCCTCCACCTAGCCCTGGTGGTGGTGTATAGAGGAAAAAAAAACAAACAAAAAAACAAAAAACCACAAAATAAAGCACATGAGATGGGTCCGTTTGGGGTCAGTGGTAAAGGGGGTCTGTGTTGCAACAAATGTTTTAATAAACAGTTGACTGTAATCACTCCTTGCCATGTCTGGCACCAAAAAAAGAAAAGAGAAAATAAGGAGAAAAACAAACAAACTACTGAATAAAAGTGACAAAGAATGGAGAATCTGTTTTCTTTTTTTAATCTACCTCTTTATACAAATACTCTGTGTTTTACCTTAGATGCATGAAAATAAAATGATGTTTTTTGTAATGATTTTAACCAGTATTAATTATTTTTAATGGGAATGAAGAGAGGGAGGGATTTCACAAGTATCTGCATTCATTCATGAATGACAATAATACCAGCCTTAGGATGCGTTGACCACTTTCATTTCAAAACCATGAACTACTGTCAGATTTTGCCATTATCTGAACAGACCAGGTACTGTTCCAGTATCCCTAAAAGCTCTTCTTTTTTTCTTAAACTACTGCTTAAGCTGGAACAGGAATAGAATTTGCAGGTTTAAAATCTACACTACGGGACTCACTTTTTAATGTTTCGTTTCATCCTGGTTTCTTTAATGCCTTGTTTTAGGATACGATACCTTTAATGCCTTGTTTAGAGTACAAAGTCCCCCGTGGTTTTTTAACGAGTTGTTTGAATTCTTGTCTAGCAGTATGATGTTATGTAGTTCAAAATAACAAGTGATTACATAGATAACTACTACACTGCATTCTGAGATGCTCTATTTTCTGTATTTTATTGCTATCGGTAACTGAATGGAAATGTAGTTTTACCATGCAAGTGTTTCTTCTGGCTTTTGGCTTTGCAAAGTTATTGCACTTGCAGAAATGTTAAATGGTGCAATGATCAGAAAATACGTGGAGTACAGAAGCTGCATGAAATAAGTGTTCATAGCTATTTGAGAGATTTAAACTCTTCAGCAAATAAGGCTTATCCAAAGATGAACTAGATACTGATGCTTTATAAGGCTCATGAGTTTTTACCTCCAGATATTTTTGCTAATTGTGCTTTTAGGTTTACTCTTCCTTCAGGGAGGTGTTCAGAATGAAGCTTAAAGTCGTAGTGAACTCACCTTGACTTGGAGGACTTTCACTTTTCGGTTACCTAGATTTAAATTATTTCTATGGCTTAGTTATAGATGGTTATGATAATGCCTCTATTATTTGATCAACTGAGATACTGTTTCTGCTGTAAAATTATGGCTGGATTAGAGATTGTTAACAAGACTACACTTGCGACCATACTTTAATTTCTTTAAGTCCTTGTGCAGTGGTTTGAAAATGTAAAGATTATAATATTAGATCTGGTTCTCTTGAATACAGTATTTGTCTTGTAACATGCATGCCTGACCATGAGCCTTTGTAAGGATTTTACCATATTTCACCTGTTAGCCTTGGTTTTGTTTTTTTTTTATTTAATTTTCTTTTTAACAAAGAATAACTGCCCCAGGAACAGCAGCTGTTTTCCAGTGGGTGAATAATACTAAATAGCAGTTAAGGAAACTTGTTGGTTGTTGTCCATAGAGGTGTTTCACGGGATCAGGCCCAATGTTTATTCATTACCTTATCACAAGAGCAAAGAGGAAATCAGGCACTACTTCAGCAACAGAGCTGATAAAAATTAATCATCTCCGTTTTGCAGAGAAGGTTTAATTGTTATTCTGAAAGTATCGAGGTTTGTGAGAGCAAGATTGCTGCTTTTACATGAGTACTTGTATATCCTGAATGGTGCACTGAATACATGAAGAGCTGCACAGACACAGCAGTGGGGATGCAAAGACAGAAGCAAACAGGTAGATTTCACGTAGATGAACATGCAGCCTTCTAGCAATACTAACTCAAGCAGAACTGCCTCTTGGACCTCAGCTGTGCTTGTTGGGTTTCAGGACTTTTAAAGCTAGTCTTGGGAAATACTTTTGTTTTCAAGCAGTAGCGGTGATCTCTGGCATGATGTCGCTTGAGGTTTAACCTATCCTCAACAAAACCAGCTACTGACTTTGGTGTCATGCTATCCAACTAGATACTTCTCGAAACACACTGTCCATTGACATATGCTGTAAATCTTATATTTTATTAATAAAAGTATGCATAGAATACATCTTGTCAGGTTGCTTTTTATCTTTCTTCTCATCCCTTTTCTCTACTTACAGGCATTTTTGAAATTACTCATCCTTCTTACTGCATGTTGAGTAGTACCCCTTCTTGCTAGGTTCTGTGTTGTTATTTCTGGGTCTTAGCATGGAGAGCTTGCCAGACAGGGTGGGTGGGTGTTAAGGCAATCCTGCCCTCCTCCATCATGTGCAGTTGGATGAAAGCAGCTGCTCTGTTCTAGTGCTTTCTCTCCGTTTCCAGTGCAATCAGTGCAGCTGTTCAGTTCTCAACCCTTAAATACTGAACCAAATGTGGAAGTTCTGATCCCTTCCCTACTGTCCATCTTGAAGGCTTTGATACTACCACATTACTCACAGCTGCCACTTAGGTGGTTAATATTTGCAGAGTGGCAACCATACTTCAGACTAAAGTGATACTGCCAGCAATTCATGTGCTGCCTGTTGTTATCTGACTGGTACAGGGCTGAGATGCAGGCAAGCTCTGTGACTGAAGTCCCTTAGCTGCTTTTTTGGTGAGGAGTAGCAAACACTGTCAGATTTGTTGAATGTGGCAACATCCTACTTCTTACTCGATGTTCTGTTGGGGCAGGGCTGTCAATTCCACTCAGTTGTTAAATACATTTCTCTTTTTCTCAGCCTAACTTGGAACTGCTGGTGTTGATGAGCAGCAAGTGGTACCTTTGTCCTCCTGGAGAGTGGCTGCTGCCTGTTGGAAGGCTGATTTATTGCTCTCTGCTCTGGAATTGGGCAGTCAGTGGGATGACATAGCTAGAAGCAGTAGTTTCCTGTGCACTGGATTTTGTGTCTTCATTTCTTCATCTCTGGCATTCCCGCCATAACTTCTGACTTAGACTGAGGTGTTTCCTTTTGCCCTTTCCCACATAATTAGCAGTTGCAAGCTGGACTATTGATGTAGAGAATTGAGGTGGGGAGAGGTGTGCTGGGACCGAGGTTGCTGAGTAATGACTACCGGTGTCTTGAATAGTTTCTATTGTTCGCTCACAGCAAATGCCTTATTTAACTTGGTATAGAAGGTTTGGGTTTGTAGAGAAAGGACTTAACGGTAAAGTCACGGTAGTGGCTGGAATAGAAACAGCAGGTATTTCTTTCTAGTGCGATACAGCTCAGAACCAAGAAGCAGCATGGATTTTCTGTATGGTCTACCTTTGAATTCTAACAATTTCTGCCTTTTGCAAACAATGCATCTGTTTTTACTTTCACGAGAAAAAAGCGGGTGTTTCTATATTGGTGTCCTCCACTAGGAGGCAAAATGTTACCAAAGAGGTGGGTGGATAAAAAACACCTTGGAGCCGTGAGCATTAAAACCGCACTTAGTTTGGCAGCTCTTAGGAGATGATCAGGTAGCTTGCTGTGTTTGACTTGTATTGACTGATAGGCTTTCTGTAAGAAAAACCTTTTTCTTGCACAAAAGGCCTTTCCCAGATGTTTACAGCCGCTGTTCCTCTTCTATGATACGTGGCTTTATGTCCCTCCACCTTAGCTATTGTCATAGCATTTTCCATGTGAGGATTCAATTGCTTTATAAGCGTGAATTACGTCATTCAACAGCCTGAAGGAACCCGTGTAGTGGTTAGAGAACAGGTCTGAAAGTCAGGACTTCTGAATGCTATTTCTGGCTCTGCATTGACTCACTCTGTAATCTCGATTAATTTGTCTGACTCAGAAATTTTAATAGTCCCACTTTGCTGATAAATATTCATGCCACGAGCATTATAGCAAATGCTTCCTGAATTATGGGGATGACAAATGATGCTTGATGTTAACCTGGGATTGTTAGGATTGCAAAGTGGGATGGAGCTCTGTTCAGCATCACAAGTAGCTTATTTTTCTGACTCTAATCTAGGACACATCTGTGGCCTTCCTACCTGTGAAGGGATGTTTAATTAGAACACCTAAATTGCTGCCACCTTTTCCAGATCTTTTACAAGATTTAGTACAGATATGTAAGTATATATAGTCAGTTTGGTAGGAAAGATCAACATCGTGTAAGGCAGGTTTATAATGTCCACACATCAGTATTTGGATGCTATTCAACGTAGCATAGATGAGAAAATGAAGAAAAATATTTGTTAATAATCCAAACTGGGATAACTATGACAGTTGTACACACCCTAGTCCTGATAAACATTAATGTAAATGGGTCTGTTTGAATTTGTTTCAGTCTCTGATAGCAGCAGTGATACCATCACACAAAACAATGATCCCCTACCCCTAATTATATTCTCAAGGCTGCTGATGGGAATGGTATTATGTGAAGGGCCCATTAGTGCTGTTGGGAAGTAAAACACTGTATATTTGTGTGGGATAGGATTGGTTACAATGTTCCATCAGAGATACTTTAGGCCTCAGAACTGACCTTGGAGTTGAGGTGATGTCACACGGAATGAACGTCGTAAAACTGATTTATTGAGAAATGAAGGCGAGTTAAATCATCTGTGGTGAAGTTAGTCTTGCTGGATCATTCTCCAAGAGAGCCCTGATGAGAAAGGAGATTAGAAGGAGAATAATCCTAGTAAATTTCTTCTATCTGCAATACAAAGTATGGGAACTGGGTCTGCCTTCAGGCATTTATATGCTCAATATTCAAGATGATATTCACTGTTATCTTAAAAGCCAAGTGATTTAGAAGAACCGTATGTTCTATATATGGTTGTTTCATGTTAACTACTTAGAATACATAATTGATGCAGAAGCTACTCTTGTAACTGAAGAAACCTCAGCAAGGTAAGATACGTGTCAGCACCTGTATTTCATTGCATTTGAAGTATTTCATTGCATCTTCAGGTCTATTTTCCCTGGAAACTCAGTGTTATTCTTGTTCACAGCACAGCAGTAGGTGCATAAATAGCCTGAGGTTGTCTCTCATTTTCACACTGAGAGGAAAAAGGTGCACAAAATATTTCGCTTTATTTCGCTTTGTATAGGTAAGAACAAGTCCAGTTTTGTTACACAGGTGCCCCGTTCTCTCTTAACTCTGCCACCATTTAAGTGAACTGAGCTGCACGTTGCTGACCTAAGCTAGGCCTTAGAGGTGAGCTTTATTTGGCTGTCAAGCACTACCATTTCAGACACTTATTACTTAAAAATTCAGTTAATTAATTCCAGGAGACCTCATGATGTTTTGTGGACCTACTGATTCCATTGGCTTGACATTATTTGAGGCAAAATCAAGATGGCTGAGTGCAGGGGGGGGGGGGATTAGAGAATCATATACTTTGGCTGTACAGGTTTGGCTGTACAGGTTTGGCTGCTTACCTCACAGCAGCTGTGCTGAGGGAGGAGGAAACACTTCAGGCCTTCATGGGGATAGGCGGCACAGCTGGGCCTTGGGTGGCTGAAGTGCTGTAGGGCTGACAGCGTTGGGCTGTAGAATGGTGGAACACGATCCAAAAAGGCTTGGAATAGCGGGGAATGCAATCACTTCTCTCTTTTAAAAGATCAGTGAGGGGCAGAGACGCTGTGAGGCCTCGTTTTCCACTTACTCTGCCTGAGGCCCTGCCCGCACCCCTCACGGAGCGCGCCTTTCCCCTCACAGCCCGCTCTTCCCGCCCACCCAACGGTGGCGCTCCGACTGCGCAACAGCGCATGCGCGGGGGCGGCGGCAGCGGGACGTGCGCAAGTACAGAGGGCGCCATGCTGCGCGGCACGCGCCCCGGGACGGGCGGCGCATGCGCGGCGGCGGAGGGTGGAAACAGCGCAGCTCGCGCATGCGCAGCGCGAGGAGGCGGGGCGGCGGGGCCCGGAGCGGAGTCCAGGTTTGTTGTTGTTGTCCCAGCCCTCAGCGGCTCTCCGTCTCCTCAGCCGCCGCTCCTGCGCCGCCATGTCCAGCCCTCAGGAGCCGCCGCAGCACAACAACAACAACAACCCACCGGCTGAGGGGACGCAAACCGAACCGGGCCTCAACAGTGAGTGCGGCCACGGCCGGCGTGTGGGAACGGAGAGCGGAGGAGGCGGGGGGCGGCGGGGCCCGGAGAGCCCCTTCCCCCGCTCCGGGCTGCGATTGGCGGAGCGTGGGGCCGCGCGAGACGCCGGGGGCCAATCGGCGGCGTCCGGAGGGGGCTGTGAGGAGAGGGGCGATGATGGCGGGCAGGGTGGGGGGCTGCGTGAGGGGGGGAGCTGAGCTTTGGGAGTGGGGAAGGAGCGGTTGGGTGCCCTGAGGAGCTGTGGGACCCAAGGCCTGGGCTGGTGTGAAAGGGTTGAGGTGAACTGGGTGAAACTTGGGGTCGGGGCGAGCTGAGGGGGTTTGTGTTGTGGTTTGAAGTGAGTTTATTCAGCGGCTGGTATTAAGAGCTAAGATGGGGATACAGCACGGTAAGGGGGAGGAGCGTGACTGTGGGAATGAGTTTATTCAGTGGCTGAGTCGATACCGCTGACGTGAGCTATTTTCCTCTATATCCGGCATCTGTGTCAGCTGCTCCCTGCATCCTTTTGTTCCCGGAATAACGCTCACAAGGAGCATCCGTGGGCTTCGTGTGGGCTCCGCTGCTCACCCGGCAGACACTTGTCCCGTGTTGGAAACAGCTGCTTCGGTGTGTGTGTGTGTCTCGTTGTAATTGTTAAGGAAACCCCGGGTGAAGAGGTGAATAAATGGTGTCAATGATTAACCGTCCCTTCGGGGTTGATGATGAAGTTAAACTGACAATGAAACGCAAGGGATGGTTGAGTTCTTGTCGCACACTGTGAATTGCATTGAGGAATAAACGGCCGCTGTCCCGTCACGCTGCTGTTGCGTGATAGTAATGTTACACCTTGTGATAAGGAGGCTGTGGATGCCCCATCCCTGCAGGCATTCAAGGCCAGGCTGGATGTGGCTCTGGGCAGCCTGGGCTGCTGGTTGGTGACCCTGCACATAGCAGGGGGTTGGAACTGGATGATCAGTGTGGTCCTTTTCAACCCAGGCCATTCTAGGTGTCTGTGATTCAAACTTGATGCTTCGTTTATAAATTGCCATCTTTGCTTCTCTACTTCAGTATTTCCACGCTGTTCTCTGCTGGTACATTAAGTTACTCTGCAAGCCTTTAAGATGGGAACCACAAGGGATGAGTGCTGTAAGCCCGGGCTGGATCTGCCCACGTAGATCTTGCTGCTGGGTCAGTGCATAAAGGCTTAGCAAAATCAATGTGATTACTGGAGGTGGTGAGCACAAGGTATGAGAGGAAATGCTCAGTAATCTGTGCTCGGTGAACAAAACAAGTGCAGCCAATCAGCTGCACATGGCTTTAGTCCCGCTTTCAGATGTTCAGCCATTCCACAATGCTTTGGTGTTATAGGTGCATTTGCTGCCATTATATAAGCTTTTCAGCGACCCTTTTCAGGCTAATGAGTTTAGACACTTATTCATTTTGCTCTGTGTGTCATTTGTGCGTGTTTAAGGCCTTTCATTCAGAGATCTCCGAGCACTTGAATTGAAGACCTGGGAATAAAACTGAGAACTGAATCTTTGCTTTGTTGGGTTCACCAAAAAGAAAACAGATAAAATAAAAAGTTTACATGCTTTGGCAATCCTGGATGCTTCCCCCATTTTAATTATTATAGAGCTCTGTTACATATTGACAAGCAATCAGTCCCACCTCAGGTAGGAACCCATCTAGCTCTGTCATGGAAAACTTGCTTAATAATTACCACTGTGGGAGCCTGACCAGCTTGCTTTTTTTTTCCCCTCTTGTTAATATTGGACTTCTTTGTAAGAAGTGCTAGTTCTTAGTTGATATGGATTGATCATAGCTCAGACTAGTGAGCTGTTCACTGGTTTTATTTCTTCATAGACCTGAAAACACTCTGAATTTCTCTATTTAATAGAAGCCTATGTGTTCAGGGTGGCTGCACGCCAGGTGCCAGCCTGTTGGTGCTTCAGTTTTGCAACAGGATTTAGGAGGCCTTGCCTATGAACCGACTTAATGCTTCTGCGTAAGCCCTTGTTAAATGCTGATCCTGGGCTGGTCAGCACGCTGTGGCTTCCCACTGACTGCATTGGGGTCCTGCTGAATTGGCTGCAATGTAATAGAAATAGGGAACAAATATCCTACAGTTTAATTAATTTCATTATTTCTACCCGGGGAAGAAACTATGTCAGCTTAGCTCTTAGAGAAGAAAAGTCAGCAGGTGTAGCTGCTTATGAAGTGCAATAGGTTGATAGTGCAATTCACATTAAGCAAAGACCTGGTATGAAATGGCTCTCAGAGTTACTGCTGTTGGTTTTTCTCTTCATTTGCATTAGAACATGGCCAGAATTCACATAATTTGGGAGAAATACAGTGATTTCAGAAGGGAAATAAACTCAGGAGGTTACAATGAAGGCCCAGGTGAGAATGCCGAGTTCTGCCATATCTCCATCTTACCAGTCAAATGGGATATACAGTAAATTAAGCACTCTGATGTGGGTGATTAACATCACAGCTGGTTGCTCTGCAGTATTTCCTTGTGCTGCTGCCCCACAAGCAGAGGCTGCCATCCCTCTGTTTGGCTCTGCAAAGCAACAGGGTTTGCTGGCTGCTCACAAACCGGCTGTAGATCCCAGTGGGAGGATGTAACATGTTGTAGCTTGATGTCAGATTAGGCTTCTGTGAGTGTATTTTGATTCATTAAAAGTGAGGTCAGACAGGGAACGTGCTGCTGGTCATGTAAACCACTGCTCAGCGTGTTGGGACTCTTTACTCACAGTTAATTGGATTGCTCTTCCTGGTGTGGCTGCAACATATTTGAGATAAACAAGGAGTTTTGTCAGTCCGGACTGAACACCACTCACCAATAAAACCCTCATTAAACCCATTGCTTTGGAGGGCTGATTAAAGCAGCCCAATATCTGCTAGGGTTGGTGTACGCTGTGTGGTTGTGTGTAAGCTCTGAGCACACCCAGATTCTTTGCTTGTGAATACAGCTGGGGGAGAACAGGCTGTAAACCACCAGGACTCAGCAGAGCGTAATGTCCAGTGTTAGGAACTGATACCACGGAGAAACTATTTCAGGTTCACAAACACAGGTTGATAATCTGTGAACTCACTTGGTCATACGTTTCCTGTGTCACTAACAGAGCCAAAGCTTGGCTGTAAAAACAAATGGAGCCATCAAAGATGCATTTCATAAGACAAGAAATCAGTATTGAAGTTCAATTAAGGAACTTTCAGCTATTATGTTGGTATTTTTAGGCTTTATTTTCTCTTCCTTTTTGACTGTTTTTACCTCATTCACCTTTAGATAGAGTCAATTAAATTTCATGGAAGCCTGGTGTTATATGTGTGAAATCCTTATCTCTCTGATAGTGGGAAATAATGTTGCACTGAAGATGTTATCCTTGTGAGAAATCAGAGATCTTTGCTCTCCCTAATCAGGATCTTCTCATATTAAAGCATTATCTATGCTCCACGCGCTGTACAGCATTAAACAGAAACAGCATTTATGTTCAGGAAACTGCTGTGACCTCTTTGGGAGGACATAGGAAGTTTAAAGACGATAGAATGAATGCCGTGTCCTTTATGTTCTGATGATGTTTCAAGTAGCTCATTGTGTTCGCAGCTCAGTTTTTAATCAACTATTTGAAATGGTGGCTGCATCAAATGCAAAATCACTTGATAGGGTTGTGAATGTGATTGAAGAGGGTTTAACAGAAGGGCCTATAGACGGCTTTATTGACAGAATGAAACATCAGAAGGTCCTGACTGCAGATATTTTCTTACATGGACCCTTAGAACGCAGGTAAATGGCAGAATTGTACAGCATAGGTAAATGCAGTGTGGAATTTAGTGATTGAGGTGGTAGCTGCAAAAGGGAATCTGTCAGTTGTCAGCTGTGTCAGGCCAGTAGGTCTTCTGTGGCTGTGCAGTCATCTGATTCTTGGCTTATATCTTAATGAGATGGTTGGAGTTGCAGTTGGATATTTGGAACAGAATGAAGGGTGGAGATCTGTTTTACCCCCCAGGACACTGAGTGGTAAGGTACAACTTGAAACATGGCTCTTGGGAACGTGGTGGTAAATGCTGGTTTTTGTTTAGATAACCTGCACATTGAATTGCAACAGGAACACAAGAAGTTCTATCTCAATCTTAGGAAGCATTTCTTTATTGAGGGGCTGGTGGAGCATGGGTTGCCCAGAGAGGTTTGAGTTCTTATATAGATGTTCAGCAGCTGCCTGGATGTGGTGCTGTTGGGCTGACTGGGCTCATACTTGATGGACCCGAGGCTCATCAACCCTTGGCTGTGTTGTGGTTCTGGGGATACATTCGTGTTTGGTGTCTTTTTTATGGTATGGCTTCGATATAAGTAAATGTGAAGGCAGGGGCTGGCTTGGACATGAAGGCCTTTGGAAGTGGAAGGAAGAAGGATAGTATAAAGTTGTAGGTTGGGGAGTTCTGTGGAAGCAGGGCTAGGCTAATAGAGTATCCTTTGAAAGAGGAACATAGGAGTAGAACAGGGAAGGGGAGTGATTAGTATAATTGAGTGCCACATAGATAATGGAAACTTCAAACCGTAGAGAGAAATAGGGTCTGTTAAAGTATTAACACCTGGGAAGATGGGGGACAGTTAGCGTGCCTAGCTCCAGAGGTAGGAAACAACATAACATTTTGGGGGTGGTTTTTGTGTGACAGGAAGAAACACATCAGCCTTGTCTTCAGTACGTGTTTTTGAGCTTCATCCCAGCAGCAGTGTTATCTGAATTCACCATGTTCAGGGCTCTTTTTCTGTGTGCGGTTGATAAAACTTTACTTGGTTTTAGCTTCGCTGCTTTTAATGAAATGATGTCTGTCTTGCCCTACAGGTTCCTGGGTGGAGTTGCAGATGAATGGCAACGGCAATAGCAATGATAATGGCAATGGGAAAAACGGAGGGCTGGAGCATGTCCCATCATCATCCTCCATCCATAATGGAGACATGGAGAAAATCCTTCTGGATGCCCAGCATGAATCAGGACAGAGCAGTTCAAGAGGTAGTTCCCACTGTGACAGGTAAGTGAACATTCGCTGTCCTGCATACTATTGCTTGCAGTTTTTAATCCTGTAGCTGTTAATTGTGGGATAAGGTGTTTATTTCCAGCTTAAGTGTGTTGTGCTCCGGTGTTTGAAACATTTGCTTGCTTATGACTATCAAATAAATCATGTCACTGTTACAGAAAGCCATGAAATCTAGAAGCAGCAGTTACATCTACACTACAGTTGAATTTTACATTGTCATAAACCATTTAGGGTATGAAATATTAGCTTTACTGGTTCATTAGTAATAATGTGATATATATATCCTTGTCTTCAGTCAAACATAATAAAATGCATCACTGGACTTGGCAGATAAAAAGACACTTGGATTTTGTACTTCCTACTTTCAATATTCTGTTGTTTTTCCTATGAAGAAGAATATCTTTGCCTGACAATATAATCCCTTGAGGCATACGTAAGCAGTATGGTATTCTTAGTTCTTCATTGTGCCTTTCCCTTGAAGGCTTTAGGCCAGATTTGGAGGTCCATGAGTGGTTTCTATAGGTAATTTTATGTGTCCGTCTGCTCATGTCTCCTTTGGATTTTCTGAATGATGGCCATTTGTTGAACTGTCTTGTCTACTGTACACATTAAGTAGCTGATCAGTAATAAAAGATACTTAAAATTAGTTAGGCCTGATTTAATTACAGGCTGTAGTAGGCAATCTTTGAAGGCACTTCATACAATATTTAAAACAGAACACTTGGTTTAATAGAAAATAGGCAGCTTCTTACCTCTATGTTGGTAAGGAAGTAGCTGTCAGTAGTTCAGTATTTTCAGTCCAGATCCTGAGCAATGGCAGTCAGTCCTGTTGAGAGAAGTGGGGTTGTTTAAAATATAAAAGAGCAAAGCAAAGGTTTCTTGAAGACATTCTTGTTCCAGTGATTGTGACTGTAGTCTGTTACTCATTTGAATAGTGTGCAGAAGTGCATGTGGAAGTGATTCAGCTGAGATGCTATTAATGCTAATTATTCTGTAGCTGACAGTATAGCGTGACAAAAGTGACATAACGAAATCCGTTTTTCTTTAGCCCTTCACCTCAAGAAGATGGACAGATAACATTTGATGTGGAAATGCACACAAGTAAAGACAGTAGTTCTCAGGTATTTAACCTTTTAAAACAATTAACTTTGAAAAATATGTTAAAGTTGTAGGTATTGTGCATATAAATCGTACATAGGTCGATATTGGGAGTACTTGAAGGGCAGAGCAAGTTCTCTGTCACCTCAGGTCTTTAATATTGTATATTTTACCTGTCAAAAGACATCCATTGAACTACTGCACTCTAGCAGGTTTTTTCATTCTGAGACCTTGATGAATTGCTTTATGAATCAATCATCTCGCATGATAGTGAGCAGTCTTCATAATACAAACCGAGAGGACGCTAATGCTGAACTCTTGGTCTGCTAATGTAATGGAATTTGATGTCTTCAGCAGCATAGGAAAGCAATCATGGGAGAATAAAACCTTGCATTTAATTGCTTCTAAGATCTGGCCAAAGAGTAGGATTGTTGCACTGGAGCCCTGCAGAGAGCCAGAACTCTCTGATTGAAGTTGCTGGCTAGGTCTGCCATCTCCCTATTTTGTTGAATATGGTTGCTTTTGGCACAGTTTCCACTTATTTTAAAAGTCATATATTTAATTTTTCTAACTTCTCTGGTCCTTTTAGTTGCAATATTAACTCCTTGGGTGAAGGCAGCTGTGTTGAGTGCTTGATTTTTCCCTTCTGCACCTGGGATGTATGCAGGAGAGTCCACTAGTTGCATGGAACAGTAATTTTAAGTAGCTCCTTTAAAGACCTTCTAAGTATTGTTTTTGAAACCATTTTATTTTGCCTTTCTGTGCTTTATGTGCATTCACTATGCTTGAAATCAAATGTCATGAAATTGGTTTTCTTGTAAAAACTGGGTTTAATTACAATTAGCATTAAACAAACAGCAGCAACAACAAAAATACCCAAACAACAAGATCCATGTGCAAAAAACCCAACTTACTACGATGCTGGGTTCCTATATATAATAATGCAATTAGCGACATTCTGGCCTCTGCAATGCCATCTTTTAGCACAATAAATCTCTTTTAAGTAGTAAGTAGCCCAAGAACACTTGCTTGTTTATCAAGTGCTGCCATTTGGTGCTTATCATTTTACTCCTGTTGTTGTTCTCAATTTTAATGCCATGAGGACGAGTTAACTGGCTGTTAAAAGGTTTGTCCCATGTGTGTTTTCAGTCTGAAGAAGAAGCAGTAGAAGGAGAGAAAGAGTTGGAAGTGTTGAAGAAAAGTGCTGACTGGGTGTCAGACTGGTCGAGTAGGCCTGAAAACATTCCTCCCAAGTGAGTTCAACTTTTTTTAATGAATTTTACAGAGTTGTATGGGTTGGAAGGGACCTCTGGAGATCATCTAGCACAACGAGCAGGCTCCCTAGAGCCTGAAGGTGGGAAGAACCATAAGACTCGTTTAGATACAGTTACTCTTACTGTCCAAATAAGACCATTTCTGGAAGAAAAGAGTTTTCTTTTGGGAGGCTACAAAAAGTCCAGACAATGAAGTCTGCAAATCATAATAGCATCAGAATTAACTTCTGCTGAAAGTGACCTGAATCTCTGGCAAGTTGATTATGAGGTTTCTTTCCCATAAATTCTCTGTACCTTTTTTTTCCCCATGTAAAATAAGTAATGTTCATCCACAGAAGGGGGAACATTGCAAACCTTGAATGCAAAGCATTTTTATTAAAGCAGAGGATGCTGTCTTTATCTACAGACCTCTGTATCTCTAGAGCAAAAAATGAGGCTCTTGCTAACAAACCACATCCTGAAATTCCCTCTCTCAGACTTACCTCTCTCTTCAGCTACTGCTCCCTTTGTCTCTATACTGTCTGTGTAAGTGGTCTCTCCACAATACTTCCTATTTTCTCTTTGATCCTTTACTCTGTAAGGGATCTCTTGCTTTGATCTCCAGCTCTTTGTACTGTAAAAAAGGAAAAGTAAAAAAAAGAAGTTCTTGCAGAGATCTGTGCATGTGTGTGCAATAAAAGGAAGGCAACAAGAAAAAAAAGTGTTGTATTTTTTTTCTCTCCTCCCTCCTCTTTCAGGGAGTTTCATTTCAGACATCCTAAACGTTCAGTGTCTTTAAGTATGAGGAAAAGTGGAGCAATGAAGAAAGGTGGCATTTTCTCTGCAGAATTTCTTAAGGTTTTCATTCCATCTCTGTTCATATCTCATGTTTTGGCTCTGGGACTAGGGTAAGTATTCACCTAAGAATTATCTCACTTCAACTTTTTGCATCTGGCTTTGATTTTCTGCTTTACTTGAATGTCGGGTGCTTGCTGAAAGGGGCTTTGTCTGGAATAACTCGAGTGCTGTTGTACCTTGCTCAGGAGAGTTGCCCTTTTTGCTTTTGTTTTTAAATGCAGGAAAACGTTGCAGCAATGATAGCCATGAATGTTTTAGTTGTATGTCAAGTTTCTTATATCGAAAATGCATGGATTATCATGGATTTAACTGCATGTAACTGCAGATAACCTTTGCAGTTACAACACGTACCATTTGGTTATCCTTGCGTTCTTCTTAAATACTTCAGGTTATGTAGAGAAAGTAAGACAGCAGGTGGAAAACTGCTGTAATATTTACAAACCATTACAGAACTACAGTGTGCAAATACCGGCTGCTGAAGATCTCTGTGTATGGTGCATACTCCGTAATTTTCACTCTGATACTAGCAAATATAAAGGTTGGAATGCTTAGATACATGAAATACTGGATGTGTCCTGTGAGATCAGCTACTGATTTGCTCAGCAGAGTCTTCCACGCCTGCATAATCCAACATTTTTGAGCTTGCTTAAATTCTAACACGTTTATCCATCTTACATTCTTCTGTGAAGGGGTAAAGGCACACATTGAGTAAATCAGGAGGATAGAACCTATGAAAGTGTGTTGTAAGACAGTCATGCTACTGCATAAGTGTACCTTTGTGTCAAATGTTGCCTGAATATAAAAGACCCATGTTTCTGTAGGTCTTCAGTACTTCTTTTTGGCAATGCTTTGTTTTACTGTAATAATCATCTGGGAGTGTTGCTGAGCTCTTCAAGAGCCCTCTCAGTCAGCTAGTCTACAAAGTGCATCAGAGCTCCTGGACTGGGTGTTTCAGGTGAGCTTGGAACTGAACACTGATAACATCGGTCCTTCTAGGCTCACCTGCCAGTGTCACTCTTAAGTCGTTTTATAAAAGGAGAAATGAAGTCCTTGGAAGAACCCCATCAAGCTTGAAAGATGAATCAGAATAGCAGAGTGCGCAAGAACTGAGAAACAGGGAGCATTTCTGTGAACTGTGATATGCTTTATACTTTTTATTTCAGCATCTACATCGGAAAACGACTGACCACACCTTCAGCCAGCACTTACTGAAAGACGGAGTGCAAAACCTGGAAACCCACGTGACCTGTGAAGGTGTTTCTGTCTCGTTTAGTACATTTGACTTGAGACCGTTTTAAGCATGACCCTGACTTCACCCTTTCTTTACATATCCAGGTTTTTTGCTAATTCTGGAATTCAGTATTGTGTTGGAACTCTGTTGAGGTGTTTTGCTATCCACATTCTTTTCCTCTCTCCTCCCATTCCTTTGCCTCTTGGCCTGCAAGACACGTCAGAGTTGCTGAACAGAGTTTACAACTGTCTATATGTTGCAAGGGCTTCTCTCGATGCAAAATGCCACCAGCAAGTTTTAATTTTATCAGTGATGCTGTTGCCTCCTTAGTGCAACCTGACTTAAATTGCAGTTGTGCATGGTATAAATGTTGACTGTGTCGTAGTGATAAAATTAAGTTATCTTCCGAAGAAAATTATCGATTGGAGTGAAATTGAATTCTGCTTTCAAAAAAACGAACTGGTCGTGAAATAAACTTAAGAAATTCCTGGCAATAAAACATGGTTTAAATCAGCTCACAGGGGAATTTCCTTTACGTTCCCCCTTACGTTGGCGAACACCATTTGATTTGCAGGAGGCATAAATTTTAAAGTAGAATACCTAAATCCATCAGCATATTTTAATATTAGATAATTGTTGTAATTTTGTCTTTTCTATGAAGTCAGCTCCTTATTCCTTGTAGGAAATCTGTCTGATGCCTAGAAGTGATTAGAGAAAAACAAACAAATGCATTGTTTGCATGTGAAGAAGCTTTTTCTTTTCCTTTCTTGTTTTCTTAGGGGAGAATTTTAAATGTGAAATCTTCCTATGAACTGTAGTTTTAAATTAAGGAAAAACCCAACAGCTGTAGGTGTAGTTAGACTCTGTGTAAAAGGATATGTTTGTCGTGGAACTGTTTTACGATTACCATAACGGGGCAGTTTCAGAAGGTGAAGTGGTTGACCAATCTTTTTGGGGTGGGGGGGGGGGACAATCTTGCAGGTATGTAAAGATTCAGAGGTTGTAAAGCTCTGAAATGTCTTTTGCAAATGAGTTTTCAATATTCCTCTCTCATTGTTTACTGTACAATCTCCTTTGGGGGTACATGGAACCTGAACGTCACTCGTGATGTCTCATGTTAGGTAGACTCCTTGCTAATGTTGTTGAACTTTTACCTTAGGGAACATTAAGCCTTGTCCTCCTTCAGTGACACTTCTTTTCAAAATGTGAAGCTTTAGTACCAAATTGTTACAAAGCATTGGGACGTCCGTGTCCTTAAATAGATTTTATTGGATTTCAGAACATGTAGCATGACTCTGAAGGATAGAATACTCTTTTTTATATATATATATATGAATATATTAAAAAAAAATATCGTATAGACTTTAATACTAAGTATTTAGGGAACAATGCTAATTTTAAGACTAGCAAAAATCTCATTTAAATAAGAACTTTAGTAGTCTGACTTGTAGAAAAACGTTAAGAAAATACAGTCAGCTGGTTTGGAGAAAACAGCCACCTGGATTGTTTGCTTGCATCAGATTTGATAAAGTCGAACATTTGATATGGCAGTGATCGCTTGGAACAGCTGTTCAACAGCAGCTAAATCCCAATTGAGGTTTGGTTTGAGAGAGCTTAGTTAGCTCGCAGGAAGTGGAAACAGCTGAATAGAAATCCACTGCTAATCTGTATTTAGTTTTATTCTCTACTTCTGGATGCTGTTAGAGACTGCTTTCAGGGTAAAAGAGCAGTCTAACCATTCTGTTGAAGACATCTGCTTTTTCTTGTAGCTTTGAATTATAGTGGCACCTGAGTTGCCTGCAACTGCATCTTTGTTTCAGGTGTGGAGGTTGGGTTTCACCCAAAGGTGGGGGAGGTAAGGAGGAAGTGGTGAGAGATGCTACCAATTGTGGAGTTTTGTAGTCCTGAAAAGCTGAGGGGGTGGGGAAAGGCTTTCAGTTCTAATTGTAGCACCTTGTTTTGTATCAAAATTGGGATAGCGGGGAAAGAAAAGTAGATTTTTACTGAGTAGGGAATGCTTTCCTTTGACGAAACAAAACGACCCCTTTCTAAATTAAAAGATGTTTCTTCAGAATATCTGACAAGTAACACTGCAAGCTTGTGGCTGGAGTGTCAACAGATAGTTTATAATGTTTGAAGGAGCCATGACATAGAAAATGGTAAGGATTACAGCTGAGGGATGAATCCATGATCACTGGACCACTTGCTATGATATGATGCAGTATTGATACCCTACTAGAACCTTGGGATGAAAGTCTACAACTCTCTAGTTTCACAAGGAACAGAAACAGATTATATCATTTGAAAAGGGGTTTCAACTGTTGGTAGTTGAAGTTTTGTTAAGGTAGATGTTTAAAAAGCTTTATACCTGTTTACAGTTTTGGAAAAAAAAAATAAATAAAAATAAAAAGCAGGCTTTGTTTTTTCTTACATGCATCAAAAACTGGCCTACGATGTTTGTAAATAGGATCAACAAAAGATTGCATAAACTCACACGTCGAAAACGCAGCAGGTCGAGTAACTGCAGTCAGAACTTATTTGCTCACTGTCCTAAAAAGCGAAAGCTGAAGATGATAAGAAACTCGTAATTTTTTTAATTGACATCTATTGAAACATTGGAGTGAACTGAGCCAAAGTGATTATGCATTCTTCATAAATTAGTTAGCACTTTGTAACATTCTATACAGTTTACAGTACATGTATAAGTTGTAGCTTATAAACATTTTGTGCCATTAAAGCTCTCACAAAACTGCTTGTCTGACATTACTTCATGCTGCGCCTTTTTTCTTTGCTTTCTCTTTTTTCAGGACTGCTTTGTATCATGTTGTATGGAACTCGTATTCCATATTCCTTGTGTAACACGTGGGTTATGTGAATGTGGAAGCTGCTATTTGTAGACTGGAATAATTTCTTTTTAAAGATGGCTTGGGTTGGTTTATTTGAGCATCTCGATACCATGGGCTTCATTTTCTGAAGCACTCAATGAAAATACTTCCATGGGCAGTGTATACCTGTGCACTCCCTCCAGCACTGCATTAAAGAGAGGATCTAAAGCAAAGTAACATAGCAACATATGAGATGTAAAGTAGAGTTGATCGGGTTTTGTACTGGTAGTCAACTCTACTCCGTTTGTTCCTTTTCTGTTTTCTAATGCTGTTAAATTTGTGGATTAAAGAATAAGGGACGTAACCCCTCGTTGTTAATCTGCCTCCATGTTGTTGGTTCAAGCCCTGTTTACTCCTGGGGAGCATCACATTGGTGGAATTCAGCTGGTAGTTAGAAATGTGAAATGTGATTTCTTTCTGCCTGTTTTACTTACCTAATGGTTTCTGCCATGGTTTTAATGTAAAAAAATCTAGAATGCTTTAAAATGACTCCCCCCCATCCCCCTTAGGGGATCTATGTGTATAACATTATAAACCCTACTAGATTTCAGGAGTTCCTGATGCAGTTTCTGCTGGAGGTTTTGAATGACCAATTCTTTGTGCAGAACTCAGCTCTGTGCTGAGTACATCGATATGTAGCGGGTTGATTCTAATGTGGTGTTTTGCAGAAGAACGGATGCAGGATGGCATTGCATGAAGCAGCAGCACCTCTGCAGAAGGATTTGGTTTTCTGTTACAAATCCCATTGTGATGGAATGTGGCTGGACTTAACTTTGCTATTTCATTCAAGTTTCTTTCCATTCCGGTGCAAGAATACTCAAGTAAGACCTGAAAGGAAGGGACTTGCATATTTGATTTAGAGCAATATATTGATATTACTTATCTGTGCAGCTGATAAGCTGGGTAAATTAGCAGTGTAGTGTCTTTGTTCTCCCTGTTATCAGTACCAAGTGTTTTATGTTACGTTCAGGGGGTGTTACCTTCTATCCTTACTATGATACACCTGGAGGTTTTTCCACGTTTAGCTGTTTGCTAAACGTGTATCGTGGGATACTGACTCTTACTTACCCTGTTTTCATTATTAGCTGTATGCAGAAATAGTAGAATTAACTTTGAATTCTGTGCTTTATGAAAAAGTTCCTCTATATTAAAAGGTTCTTTATATACTGATGTGTGTGTGAGTATACGTGCAAAAACTCTGTCTAAAAGTGAAATCCTGGCTCTGTGCAAGTGTTTGTATCCGAGGGCTATTCTGTGTTTTGGGCTTTCAAACTGTGATGTATAGTTCTGTCATCACTTCAAAAACAGCCTATAATACCTTAAATACTTATGGGAAAAAATCTAATGCTCCATCTACCAAATGTCCACATGAAAAAGGAAAAGCTGGGTTACTTTGTGTCTCCTTTAATCACTCTGTGTGTGCTCTGCACTGGATGTCACTTTGGCCAGACACAGCTGGCTCAGCCCAACTGCTTGCAGCTCTTGGGGTGTGATCAGTGCTGGCATTAAGGGGAGAGCAAGGGGTGGGTTTCCATTAGGGAAAGTAAACATGACTTAACTTCTTGAGCTGCTGCCAGAAGATTTGAGTATGGAAGGCAGCATTTTCTATTTCAGGTCGTTCCCTAACACCTCTATGGTAAGACTGCAGAGTTATAGAGAGACTTTTCTTTTTGCATTAGAACCGTTTGTTTAACTTGCAGTTTGGTGTCTAGGGAGAAATTAATGAACCTTAAGGGCAGAAAATTCCATGAGTACTTATTCTTTTGTATATAATAAAGGGCAAGGATAGCGTGAGTCCTACAACAGTTTAAGTTCTCTTAAAGCTGGGGTGAGTAAGAAGGGCACGTAACCTTGCAAAGATGACAGCGTGTGGAGTGCTGGTTCAGTTGTTGCAGCCTTTGAGATGAGTGTGGATATACTCCAGTTAACAGATGCTTGGCTGGGACAGCATTGCTTGTTCCTGCAGCTTACTGCTTATTGAGAACCTCTTGTTTCTGCTTTTGCATGCACAGAACCCTTTGTGCATTCCTTGGGTGCTTTCTGTTCTCATCCTGCTTCCTCTTTCTTATGGTCTGCCCAGTCTTGTTTGTTGGTTGCTCCTTTTTCCCTTGTTTGCTTGTGTTCTCTTGCTCATTGCTCCCCAAATAAAAGCACACACTCTGAGTTCCCACCTATTCCATGAAGAACACTGCCTTGTATTGCCTGCATTCTGGTTCCTTGAGACCCACAGTTTATTCAGGTGGGTATTGTAGATATTCCATGCTTTTACGTTTGGACTCTTAATAATTTGGTTTCTCTGTTCTCTAGTGATATTCAGAAGGGTTTGTTCAGGAATCACTTGTTGTCACCTCAGACGAAGTAGGTTATAAAGAAGGTAGTCTGTTATGGTCAGAGGTAAGAGGGCTTAATAAGTAATCTAAATTGGTTTCATCTCAGAACTTAAAATGATCTTCTGGACTTTTCTGCTAGAGAAATCCTCCTGAAGGCCTGGAAAAAAATGCTGCATGACCTCTGCTGACTTGGAGTGAAATCATTTAGTGCTGCTGAGTTACCTGGGTCATGGTCTATGAGTACAACCTCCAGCCTCCCTTTGAATTTCACAGCACACCTATGGTTATTTCCCTCTCACATGAGCAGGCTGTGCTGGTTCCAGCAGACTATACAGTTTGTACTTGGATGTACTGATTGTCTGTTTGCTTTAGAATAAGAATTAATTGACAATTGATGATTACAGCTTCTTCCTGAGCACTGTTTGAAGAGTAGATGAGATCCCTGGGATTCTGGTTCCTACTGATATTTTAATAGCTTGCTTCATCCCACGACTCTGTGTGTCCATTTCCTATTTCTCCTACCAGAATACAGCGACAATGAAGCATTTCTCTGCTGGAAACACTGCATGCACTTACAAGACTCGGTTTGCAGCACTGCAGCTTTGCTGCTTCTGATGTTGGGCTTTGCTTCTGTGTGCTGATCAACTGATTACAGCCAGGGAATGGAACTGGAACAGGTTGCCCAAGGAGGCTGTGGATGCCCCCATCCCTGCAGGCATTCAAGGCCAGGCTGGATGTGGCTCTGGGCAGCCAATTGGTGACTCTGCACGTAGCAGGATGGAATGGGATGAGAGTTGTGGGCCTTTGCAACCCAGGCTGTTGTATGATTCTGTGAGTGTCAGAACACGATTCTGCACTGTCTGTTCATGGAGTTATGGTCACAATTGGGCTGGCTCTGGCTGCAAATGAGTAGGACAGAAATACAGAGGCAGTGCAGTGCGATAACAATGAGTTAAAGTAATCAATGACTTAGAAAAGGAAGCATCCTTCACTGACATTGCTGCTCAAAACCATCAATCTCCAGAACAAGAAGTAAGTTCATATCTGAATCACTGCCAAAAGCCTAATGCTCGGAAATGGGTTTTTGCAGTGTGTGGCTGTTCTGCCTCTGCTGTATTCTGTGTGTGATGTGCGTGCACACTGGAGTGGGAAATGAGAAGGAGGAGGTGTGGTCAGATAAGCATCGGCAGCAAGAGTGGGTCCATTGCCAGTGCTGCAGCTTTTTCCTATAGGCTTCCCGGCTAGGTGAGAGCTAAAGGCTGTGTGAGAAAAGCCTCCCCAATTGGCTGGCAGCACGGTGGCATGATAAGTGATGTCACCCAGCAGGACTATTCACAAGACAGCATTCTGGCACTTCTCAGCTTGGGCTGGGGCAGAAATGAGGCTGAGCGAGGCAGAACGCGTTATGCCGAAAGGTGCTAAGTTCCATTTCCTTCTGCAAAAGCAAAGAGTCGTTTATAAATCATTTCCGTTCCACTTAGGAGCAAAGCTAATGTAAATGAGGAGAGGGGAGAATTAGATTTTCCTATTTCTGCCCAAGAATGATGGAGTAAGCAGAGCTGCCAGAAGTGCTTATGCTGATGGATGCATGAGGAGGGCTCAGACAAACACAGCGCTGCTGGCAGCACTGCGTGAGTTGTGAGCGTTTACAAATGTCTGATTGACACCAAAAGGGAAAATGCTCATGTGGAAGAAACTGTCCCCCCACTCCACGGCTTCACCCTCTTGTTTGGATTTTGTGGCTCTGAACCAAACCCAGGAAGGGCTCTTTTTCACCCCAAAGCGCTCCTATGTTGTTCCTGTTGGACACACCTGGTTGAGTGTGCAAGTGTGCGTGTATAATTAACACACCCGCAGAAGGTCGAATCAGCACGGGTTGTGCAGCATCACTGCTCACAGCTCTTACCAGTCTGCTTAAATATCCACCATTCATGGGTGATTTTGAGCAGGTTTTATGTGGTTTGCTTGGAATCGGTTCTCCAAGCGTTAAGGGTTGCTGTTATTTTTTTTGATTGGGCTTAGAAATGTGACTTGTTTCTTTGTTTTTATTCCAGGATGAGAACTTAAAGGGACAGCTGCCTTTATGCCACCGACTTCATAATGACTGTAGGAAAGTCTTGATCCTCATCTGTGAAATGGAAATGTTAATCTGCTGTAGAAAAGTGTTAATGACTTCATTTGAAAGCGAAGGATTTCTATAATCCTTCTGTGTAAAGATCTATACCACCCATAATATTCTTTCCAGGTTCTTAACCAGTGTAAATGAGTGCAGTGTCAGTAAATGATATGCTGATCTGTGCTCTCTAACCTGTTCTCTTTGGGTTAGTTTTGGGTATAGATGACACGGTGTCTGTGTCTTTGCCTATAAGGACAGACTTGACAACACATTGATTACTAAATTTATATCCCCATGGAAGGATATTCCAGTGAGATTCAAATCTGTGTGGAACTCAAGTGATTTTTGGCGAGTTGTTTTTGCTGTCCATATGGAGCAGTGCTGTTTAACCTTAAGCTGGGCTCTCGTGTTAGTATGCACAGTAAATAAGGGCATTCCTAGTCACTTCTTGATAGCATTAATAGATGTGAGCATTTCACATACATGTACAGTAGTGTGGTGTTCGTTTTGATCAGGCTGTGTGGTTGGTGCCATATGCACTCTACCATAAGGTTCATGATCTCTGAAACTGAGAATCTGTTGCCTTGTTTCTGTGATGCTTAAATAAACGTGAACCCATGCTGAAGAGCAGTGGGGCTCTGTTCAGTATCTATGGATACCAAAGAATTCAGGTGAGCCACGCTGGGGAACTGAGGCAAACTCATACAGCACAACTCAAGCCGGGTTACATTTGTGCATTATAATGTTGGTGATGTGGAATGGGGCGACTAATGCTGTCAAGCTAAGATCCTTTCAGTGCATGCACAGAGCCTGTTGTACGCTTTTTTTCTCCCCTACCATTCTTATCAGCAAAGAAATCTGCATTGTTCTTGCTGCAGAATCCAGTGGTCTTCTCTGACCTCCTATGGAGAGCGTTGAAAACCTCATTGGTAAGCCTGAAATGCTTTTGTCACACACAGTGGGGCAGCGAGCCAGAAACTTAATGATAATCTCTAGAGGTTAGGCAGAGCAATTAGAATATTGGTTGGATAGAATAGTTAAAACCACCTAAAGGCTCTTCCCCAATGCACCACTGAATATCTTCTTCTGACACTGAGGCACCAGGCTTGATTAAGTTCAGATGTGCTATGCTGGTTTCTTCTGTGGAAATGTGATTAAATTTAATCATCAGCTGCTTTTTTTCCTTCTGCTGAAGTAAGTTTTTATGTCTTAAAGTTAAGCTTGTAAAGACTGGCTGAATATATTCTGTTCTATCACCTCTGCCTGTGGAAACAGCAGCTTGGATAGACTGTGCCATGCAGGGCTGTGCTCACTGTAAGGCCTGCTCTCCAAGGTTGGTGATGCTGTACTGGTGCATCTGAGCTTCTGGGGAAGGCTATGGCAGAGAAAGATGGGGAAGGTCCCTATAAGGATTCTGGTGAAGCAGTGGAGGTTGCCTGGTGTTCTTGGAGCTGTCAGAAGAACAGTTTCTCTCTGGTTTCAGGAATCAGAGACTAAAAGACCCACAAGCAGGCTGGGCGCTGGGTTAGTGTTACAGTAACCCAAGTTTTGCTATGCCTAATCTTTATTGAGGGTTGCAGATTTCAACAAGGTCAAGCCAAAGGCTTATTTTTCTGAAGAATGTATGAAACACAAGCAGGTTTAATTCATCTGCAGTACTGATAAGAGATGTGAGTCAAGTTCCCTGTGTACAAGACCTCCTTTTGTGGGATATAGGTGCTGCCCAGGCCTCATGCCAGGTACCTGTTTAGAACTGAGCCTGACTTAGAGCTCTTATGAAGGAAATGCAATGCTCTTCTCCAGCTCTGTGACCTCCCAAGGTATTCTGAGTTGCCATGGCCACGCAGCAGAGTAGTGGTAGAGAAAAGCTGAGGTGAGTTTTCCCATTGCCCTCAGCAGACTTCAAGGTAAGGAATGGAGAACTGGAGTCACAATAGACATCTATTCCTTCTGTTTTCTTGTTAAAGCAATCTGCATTCCTCACCCCAGAGCAGAGATTTAGTAGTGGTCAGGCACTCAAGAGCCAGCACACGAGCACGTTTCTTCCTGTGAGCCCTTAAAATGCACTGAGCTCTGTGCCGTCTCCAGATGCTCTCCACGCAGCACTCAGACATGCTGTGCTGCAATTAGCCTAGCAGGTGCCGAGCACTGCAGTTTATTATTAACCAGCTCTAATACCGTGCTGCAGATGCTCACGACATGCTTTGCAAAGAAGAGGGATGGCGATTCCTTGCCCCAAGCACCCGTTTGCCTTTTGTTCCTAAAGCCTCTACTCCCTAGTAACCCAGTGCCTCGTAATCATTTCTCCCCCATCCCATGTGTATTCTGAGAGATAATTAACCATTCAGCAGCTTCATTAACTAAGAACTCCTGCATCCTTCCTGATAAAGCAATAACTTCCTTAGAAGACCACGCTTGCTTCTCGTTCCGACTTGATTTTTAACCCAATCATATGTAATGTAGGCAAAACTGGTGCCACGTTTTTTCCCCAGCTGTGGAGGTGTTTCACTGTTACATTGAAGGTTTAAAAGGAAATGTGCAGTGTTCTTGCATGGGGGATGAGAAGTTTTGCTCATTGCACTGATGAGATGATGCTTCACTTTGAGGATAAGCACAAGGAGATTTGGCCCAAGGCGAAGGGGACTGAAATGAGTAAAATCTGTACCCATTCCACTGCTCATATGAATAAGGAGAAAGGTGTGATACGTGTTCTTGGCATTAGGACCAATGAAGAAAGTAAGGAGTAGGCTTTAGCCTGAAGATGCTTCTGTGTAGCATTAAAGCTCAGCAGACTGGGCAGCCTTCTGTTTTACTTGCTAGGCTGTATTGTTTTGCTTCTGTATCAGGGGTATGGAGTGGGATGCCACAAGGTTTCTTAAGGCATTATACTCCCTTTTCAAGGGGGACACAGAGTTCCTTAGATTCAAGCAATAAGCATCGTGTGCTTTCACAGACACTTGCAACTGAACAGTATCATGTAACTATTCTTTGTCAATTAACGTCCTGATCTTGCTGTAGGCTGTTCTTTCGCTGTCTGGTTGACTAATAAAAAACATTTCCCTTCCAGGAAATGTAATCTTCCAAGACCTTTACAGGAAAATGGAGAGAGATTCCTATGGATTGGAGCCTCTTATGCCACAGGTGGTGATTCTGGGTTACCTTGGGTTTCCTTACAGAGCTAAACTCTTCTTCAGAGGGCTGTTGTAGAGCTACAGTACGTGCATTGCTGGCACATGTGCTTCTCTCTGCTTTTGGTGTTAGCAAAGCAATACAGTCTCTTGCCACCATTTAAGAGCGTCTCCTGGGCTTTAAGTCTCCTTGCAGCTGAGGCCACTGCTTAGTGGCATCCTTCTGCCTCTTTCAGGCTCTGACAGATGAAGGGGAGGGAATAATCAGATTGTCTTTCCCTGTTGCTCCTCTGTTTCCTTGCCAAGGAGTTTGATGCACAGTTTGCTGCAGGCAGACATACTAATAGTCTGGGCCTCTGTGAGACTGTCTCAAGTTGAGAATCTTAATTGCTGAGCACTTCTGAAATCCTTGCTGTAAACACTTGAGGGTTTTTCCAGTTGGGATGGGCTTCTGGCCAGTGGGTTTTTCCTGTTCTGAACCCTCCCTTTAACATCAGGATCTTCAGGAGAGATGTTCATGACAATGGTGTTGAGTGCTGGGCTGCTCCCAGCTGTTGTTTCTGGGATCAGCTGTCTGACTTCCCTGATTGAGGAACCACAAGAAAAACAAACTCGGTGGCAGGAAGTTGCTGCCCTCCAGCGCTGCAGCCTGGCTGTCAGACCCGATATTGTCTGAGTTGTCACAGTAGATCCACCCATGCTGGTATGTGGGTCTGTTTGCTCTAGCCTGTTCTTTCTGCTATGCGCTCCTTGATCAGACTTGCGTCTGCTGCTGTTGAGTTTAGTTTTGCTTATGTGTTTATTCAGGGGGCAAAGAATCCCACAGACTTATTGAGAACTGCAAGTTTCAGTGCCTGACTGCATCATGGCAGGGATGAGCTTGAAAGAAGGACTTCTCTGGCTGAGAGCCCCTCCTTTGCTTATGTCTGAGCACAGGGAAGGAGGGTGACAGAGTGAGTCACAGAGTGGATGAATTGTGGCAGCCTGACCCGGGTGTATTCAGATGTATCCAGGCATAACTGAATGAAATGGAATGGTCTGAAGTTCTCTTTGCCTAAATGAGGGTTCTTCCTGCCCAGTGGGAATCAGACATTTAAAGTCTCTTCTGTTTCCTTTCAAATCTCTACCCGAAGGTTGTTCTGCAAACCTCACGTGTTTGAAGGTTAAATGGCCACACAGGTGCTGTCTTGTCCTCCTACACAAGAGAAAACCCAAAAGCATGGCATTTAAACCACAATTACATTTCCCGGGTAGGAATAGCAAAGAGATGCCTGAAGCTCTATCAGCAGTAGCTATTATATGTATTGAAATGAATGCTATCTTGTCATTGGTCTGGGACACTAGATTGCAAGATGCACAGAGAGATCATTATGGGAGAAGCTGTGACCTGATGGTTAAAACTGTGGATTGAGGTTGTTTGCTTCCACCACTAATTTGGTGTGTGACATGAGATAAGTTGGAAGGGACCTTCAAAGGTTGTCTGGTCCAATTGCTCTGTATTGAGCAGAGACAGCAGCTGTGTCTGTGCAAGGAGCAAAGCATGGCTGGCAGATATGTTAGGCTGCTCGTCCTCCCACTGCCCCCGAGAAGCAAAGTCCCTCTTTGTATCTAGGGGGCCAGTCATGAAAACGGGGTGAACTGTGATGCTGAAGAGCAGGCTCTGTCTAATGGGATAAGTATGTAAGAGTGGCCATAAATTGGGCCCTCTTGGATAATTGATTATTTTCATTTTATTAAGCAATGTATTAAGTAGGGTTCAGCGCACTGAAAACTCATTAAAAAGGGCAATCAGGGACAAGCACAACAAGCACATGCAATTTGATTTTTCCCCAGGGTTTCAAAACACCCTCATGTACACACAAAAACCCCTTTGAAGTCCCACGTCATCACATCCTGCAGTCTGGAAAAGCAACTGAACTGCTCCACCTGTGTTTGTAGGTCTTAGAATAGGCCTTTGGTGCCTATTGGTTTCAACAGGTATGGCAAGGAAGGATCTTCCTACTGCCAGGAACTGGATGGCGGTCTGTAGTCAGCACTGAATATCTTTGGGACCACTGTAATGGAACTCATAATGAAAGTGCTTGTTTTGCTGTGTGGGATGGCTCAGTGGGCCACTTGCCTTGGCTCAGACATTAGCACTTTATAGTTGGAGAATGGATGACTTAAATGCATTGCTGAAAGGTAATTTTGCTGTTACCGTGATGGATACAGCACAGTAAACGGGTAGGAAATAGGGCCTATTTATAGGCCTCTCATCAAGATATATGATCTATAGAATGAAGCATCCAGTGACAGCCTGAACAATCCCATAAGAACTGCTGACAGCTCAGGTGGCGAGGTTCAGACCTGCAGGAAAGATGGATGCAGCCATCAGGATGGAGGCAAAATCAACCAACAAAATTGGCTGTTTCCTTCTTTCCATTCAGTTAGCAGTGATAAATGGTTTAATTTACATCACTTCCTTACATTAAACTACAGCGTGCCTGGAGATTAATACACTCTATGGATCCTGTAGATCACATTTATTAGCATGCGTTTTCTTTTTGAGGGTTTGTGTTGAATTTTGCTTGGTTCTAGTCTGTTAGGTCCCTGAAATGCAGCGTTTGCAAGAAACCCAACTGAAAGGATTACAGTGCAATTAAAATTCCTCGTCCTTTTTTTTCCTTTCTGGCACTCCTGTATGTAGGGTAGTTTGTTTCTGTCCGGAAGATCTAATTAAGCTTGCAGCACTGCAAGATGATAAAGAGCTGGTGGTGGCCTTTTCCATTCAGCATAGGTAGGGCATGAGAGCTGCACGATATCTTATTTATTTCAAGTTCTCATATCGTTTGAGCTTGATGTGATGATTTAAAGTGCCATAAACAGAGATAAGGATGTTTGTTTGGTGGAGTCACATTGATGCACAGCACTAAGAATGTGGCTCGTCCTTTCCAAAAGCAAGAATAACCAACTCAGGCCTCTCCATGCAGAAGGATGTGGACTTTCTGAGCACCACGCATTAACATTTTAGTGGGTTCGGAATTAATCCTGCCAGCCGGTGCTCAGAAATAAAACCTGATGTTATTTTTAACTGTGAAGATGGCTGGATTCTGGGAAGTTCATAGAAGCAGTCAGTGTTAATTTCACTGGGTTTGGCTTTGTTTTCTCCTTGAGGTTTATCTGCTGATATATGCAGGGTGTTGTTTCTTTTGGGATGGGGGGGGTTTATTTACACTTCTGTTTATCCAAAGCAGACGTTGACTAATGGCTGGGGGGGGGGGAAGTTTTGGTCTGTGCTTTGGTGAGCATTCAGCATTCTGAATCCAAGCTGCTTTGAGTACACGTGCCAAGCAAACACGCATGCACAGCAGCTTGTCATGGGGATTGCGTGGGTCTCAGGCTGGATCCAGTGTCTGTGTGCCCAGTGAGGGATCTCCAACTGGCTACCACAGCTTTGCCTTCCTCTGTCTTTGTCTCTCAGCTACCCCAGACTTTGCACATCTCCCCATCCACTGCACTTTAACCACGCCTCTGAACTTCCATCTTGCTTCTGTAAACGGATGTGACAGGGTTGCTTCCCTCCTTTGCCCTTCTTGGACTGCAGAGATGTGGTTTGTGAACACCAGGGGTTGCCAAGGACTTCAGGCATACCCAGCACCGGCAGAGCTCCATTTTAGTCGTCTCACCACTGCTGCTAATTGACAGCAGAGCGAGTGCCAGCTCCTCGGGATTCAGGCTGAATGTATTTTGCACAGCGTATCCCATCCAAGTCAGGAGATTGTATGATCCTATATTACTACGATAGCGTTGTTGGTGAGCTAATAACGTTGTGTTCTGCTGCTGGTTTTGTTATTACTCAATGATCTCGTCATTCATACTACACCTAATACACGACACACATCCTAGGGCATTTTCCTCTGTATTGATTTCTTTTAAGCTTTTCTGCTTTGCTGTCTGAGAGCAGAAATCTCCCAGTGTTACAGAAAACAGGAGGAAGGCAGGGAGAAGGAAGGCTCTGACCGAGCTTGCAAAGGCCTAGGCTTGATGATTGGTAACCAAGGCAACAAGGGCTCTTTTGAAACAAGTGCATGCTACAGAGCCCCTGTTTTGTGCAGAGGGATGGTCAGCATCGAAAATGAGAGAAGTTGGGGTAAGATCTTTTGGGCAATGAAAGCTGTCGGGCAGTCAGAAGGGCCTGCTGTCCAGCTGACTGAATTCAAGCACGTCCCACGTTGGGGATGAGTGTTCATCGATGGCTTTTTCATTGCTGCCCTGTGGATGGTTGAAGAGGCTGTTACAGCCGATGGGGAAATGAAAATGCAGATGGCAAGGAAAGGTTTGATGCAAAACAAAGTGGTCACAGCCTGGTCTTGTTTGTGTTGCAAGTTTGTGGCAGAACTCAAGCTGCATCTGGGTGCAAATTAAGCCCAAACAGGATCTTTGATCCCTGGAGCTTTACAGGTTTGTATGTGTTTCAGATGAGCCTCAGATGGGTCTCACACGCTGCTTGAACCTCAGCTGCACTGTGTCCCATTGTAGGAGTTCAGCCAGTGGCTGCGTCCAGCTCTGCAGGTAACCTCACAATGAGATTTAACTCTGATACTCAGCATCTGTGCTGCAGGATCCCTTGCAGGATTCAGCAGGGCCTCAGTTCAGTCTTTAAGGTGTTGAAGCTAAAACTCAAGTGATGTACAGTGAGCTTTTACATAGAGAGGGGAGCTTATGGGCGAACTGATCTGTCTTTGGCAGCCCTGAAGGATGAAGAGAAACAGACCCTTGCATTTCTTTCAGAGCTCTCTCTGCCCTCTGAACAGCACCCGTTCTGCATTCTGTAGCCATTGCTATAGTAACTTTCTGCCTCCTGATTTTGTTATGAATGGCAGTAGGAAAAGCCTCTGTGCCGGCTCCAGCTGATACCCTGCTGTTTCCAACATCCTCAAGGCTCGCTTTCCTTTTTAACCCATGAACGGATGGTGCCTTTTAGCTGGGGTTCCTTTGTGAAGCTGTTCTCTTTCTTTTGTCTCTGTGCATTCAACACCACGCCATATGTCCACTGTACACTGGGAGGGGTAATTTGGAGTGAGCAGCTTAAAGCAGGCAAAGATCTGAGTCTTTAGGGGAGAAAGTGCTGGGTGTTTGGGGGGAGTGTTACTGTGTAGTGGGCTTTTCTTTTGTGGGAAGAATGAGAGCCAGTGGGGTTTAGCAGCTACCAGCACTGGGCTCTGAAGGCTGACTTTGTCTTGCTTTATCATGATCCAGGCATCCCCTCTCCAGACACAATGCAGCTCTTTTCCTTCTGCCAGCACACTCTCCCTATGGGATTTGCTGCTACCATGGAAAACAGAATCAAGCACGAAGCAAATCTGTTCTTTAACCAGTTGCGAGCAGCGGGTCAATATTATCGCTGCAGTTGAACTAATGTATAGATGAGTCCCATAGAATGAAAGCACCTTGCTTGGGTCAACGGGATGAACATAGGAACTATGGAAGGAGCTCAGGAACTAGCATTGCTGGCATATTAACAAATGCTCGCTGTTTGGAAGTGTTTGCAGTGGGGTGGTGTTAGCACTATGGGGATCCCTGGGGCATTCCCAAACTGTGTGTGCTTTCCAAACACCAGCTCAGCTAAACAGGCCTGAGACTTGGCATTGCACATGCTGGAGATGTGCAGCACTTAGTGCAAAGCCATTGTGAGCATTCTTTATCCATACGCTTGTGTATCCAACCCATCTATTTGGCCATCCTTTCAATGGATTTGAATGCTTCATCAGGTTGCTGGAGAGAGAATTCCTTTCCTTTTCCTTCTTTTTATTTCAAAAGGTTAAAATATGCATGCAGATACTTGAGGGGGGAAAAGAAAAAAACCCCATATTTTATCATTTTGAAATCAGAATGTCTTTCTCTGGATTCAGTGAACAAGTACAGCCGTGCTCAGCCCTCAGATGGGATGTTGTGTGTCAGATGATAGGCAGGTCAGGCTGTCATGCTTTACTTTGATTCACTGAAGTTTGTTTAACAAATTGTTTCATGCTGACCTCAGGTCACCGAAGTGCAAGACTAGAATACAAGGGGGGAGGAAAGGTTGCTTTGTACAGAAAGTAATATGGGGCCTGACCTCTTAGTGCTGCTTCTCTGTAACTTAGTAATATGCTGTGTTACAAGAAGGTCTTTGGGTTATTTGAAACAAATCTTGTCCAGGATGCAGCCCAAATCTGAGCGTATACATCAAATATACACCAAATTAGCCTGTTTAAATGTAATGCTCCTAGATGCTCCCCTCCTTCCTTGCTGTTTAAAGGAGTACGCGTCTCATTGGTGAGTGGGACAGTCGTCCTGCATCCCTCATCCTGCACAGGGAAAGCAATGTGTGCCCCTCACTGTGTGCAGGGATATCCTGGCAGGGATGGCTGAGGGGTCTCTATGTGCTGGTGACACATGGCTGTTCCTTTCCAAAGCAGCAGCTGGCAGCCCTTTGACAAGTGAGCCACAGATGGCAGCAAAATGCAAGGGCCCTCCACCAGCCCCTTGCCAAAGCAAACTCCTCGTTGTCTTTTCCCTCCCTTAATCTAAGGGAACCCATTGCCGCTTAGTGGGGTTTCCAGTTCTGATGGTCACAGCTGCATTTAGGGCCTGTGATACCTACAAGGCACTTTGAGCCCATTCCACACCTTGGGAGTGAGCAGAATAACGAGTGGGGATGGTGGTTTTGTCAGGAGTGCCTTCTGCAAGGCCAAGGGGGAAGGAAGGCATCATCCCTGCAGGAGTTAATTCTCTGGGCAGCCTGAGAGGCATGCAGATTTATGAAATAAAAGCTTGTAATGCAGTTTAATAAGATTAGATTTATTTAATAAGTGCAACATGAGGACATCAGCTCGTGTTCACTGCAGCAGCAAAGCCCCCAGACCTAATGGGTTCTACAGAGCAGCACAAAGAGAGATCTGGTTTTTCCACTGCTGCTACTGGTTTTAGTCTTGCTTCATACTACTGCTGTTATTCCTTATTCCTGGGTTTTCTCTATTTCTGAAGGCAGAAAAGGGCTGAAAATTGCAGAGGTAGCCTGAACAGAGCAGTGGTGGTGATTAGGAAGATCCCCAGACTGGGCAAAGGAGAACCTGGACCAGCATCTTGCTATTGCTCTACGCGACAGGCTTCCTCTGTGGTTTGAGGTGGGCCATTTGAATTTCTATGCCTCATTTCCCATGTGTACAGTGAGGCTAATAATGCTGCCTTTGTCTGTCCTGCCTATTTAAAAATGTAATGAGATTTTCAAAAATGACAAATGGTTTTTCAGTGCCTCGTATGAGTGCTTCGCTGAAGGCGTCTTCAGAAGTGACTGAGCGCTCTCCTGCTGAGCTGTAAGGCCTGGTAAGGTTTTCAAGCTGTGTCAGCAAAATGAAGGAACTGAGCAGTACAGAGACAGACCAACACAGGTTTCTATGTGTAGAGAGTATTCTAAGCACAAAGGTCCAAATGTTGATGACAGTGTTGCCTGTGAGCACAGAAAACTGGTTTCAGAGTCTAAGGAAGTCTTTGCTTTTCCAAACCCGTCATTATATGTTATGATTGCAACATCATAGGGATTATCCCAAGATATTTTGTGGGGTTAAGTATTTCCATCCCAGTAAATGGGGAGGCTTTTCTGTTTGCTGGGAAGTACCACATGAGTTGCTATGAAATGTCAGGAATGGGAGAGAGCAGTTCTAGAGGAGCTGCTGAAAGGGCAAGGATGGAAACTGAAAGGGAAGGTGAAGCTTCATTTTGCACCACATTAAACCCAACTGCATTTGTTTATCCCAAGTATGGGCTATTTCTTGTGTCTAGTTCACTGCTGACTTTCATTTTCAGTGGTATTGTGTCCCTTCTTAAAGCAAGGCAGAGAGCTGTAATGCTCAAAGTCGAATGAGTGAATCATTCATGGAGCATGAAATGCTTTAGGACCCTTAATGTTATTGTTGGCATCATAATTTATTAACACAGTGCTTAGAAGGTGTGTGAAGCCATGTGGATCATGGCTCTGGCATGTTTTCAGTAAGAAGATCTTATCTGGAGGGAGAGAGAGCAGTCCCAGCAACAGGATAAACAGTAACGTTCACCCGTTCTTCTCCTTCCCACCTTGATAGGAGCCCCCTGAGTTGGAAGCTCTCTGTTTTAAGCATGGATGCAGTGGTAGAGATTGCCATGGTCCTTTTGGGAACATGCTGGCAAAACTGCAGATAACTCCCACTTCACAGATCAATACATATTTCCTGTTCAGTCCCAGTTCCATACAGATGTTAATAGCAGTACACCCGGTGCTGTCATATTCTTAGGGAGGTGTTCAGAGGAAATGTTAATATTTAATGATGCCTTTTTGTGGTCAGACGGGTGAGTTCTCTTAATGACATTGTCTGGAAGAAAGATGCTTCGATGTTCAGCTGTAATCAATCCACGCCAACCTATTGTTAGGACTTCAAAATGCCATAGGACATTTATGGACCATAATGACAGATTTGGTGGAACTTTTGTCTTAAACACTGAGCAGTTCAGAATGATTCATACTGCTGTTACCCAGGATTATCATTGAGAATAGCTGATAATGTCTGACTTCAGAGCAGTCCGGTGACCTTCATTGCATTTATTTTATGGAGGTTGAATTAATAAAGAGGTTTTGAAGGCAGTGAGGCTCTCCACTCTCTCTGGAAGTCAATGGAAGTTGTATACCTAATTTCTATTTGTGCCTTTGGAAAATCCCCTTCTAATTGGCTAAATATTTGTACCGTTGGCTGTGGGTACTGTGGCACAATGTGGCTTTCAAACCATCTGTTTTCAGGGATTAAAACCCACTGGCAACAAACCTTGATTGGCAGAAACTCACCCAGGCTGATTTACATCAGTTGAGGTTGCTGAGGACAAAACCATAAAGCAAAACAGAGGCGTAGGACAGGCAGAAATGAAGAAGGTCCATGGAAATAAATGAGCTTTGTTTCGGCTTCTGAATGGACTTCACTCATTTATCAAAAGATTTTCTTCTGTTCCTCAATGTTTTTGAAATAATGTCTCATCTTTGAGTACTCAGTGCCAAGAAAAGCTGTCAACCACTCCAGCAATTATCATATCCCAAAGGGAACTTGGTTAATGATTCCTCTGCAGACAACTTGGTCTTTCAGTTTTTGTGTTATGCCAGAACAATTCCAACCCAGTCAAGCATTTAAAGACTTGGGTTGATTTGTGGTGTTCCAAGAATATTCTGGAAGTGCAGTTAATCGCCGCCACCTCTTGTGATGAACCTGCACCTTAGAAAAGGAAAATTCCAGACTCAGATGCAGGGATCAGCACCAACCAGGGAGAGGAAGGATGGGCCATCCCAGCTTGCAGTCAGGCTTTCAGCCCCATGCTCCCTGACACCATGATTTTCCTCTCTGTTCAGTACAAGCAATCAGTTAACTTCACTTTTGAGTTCACTCTCTCTCACTGAACCCAGCTGAAAACGCCGTATCAACTTGATTTAGTTCTGAGAACAAAGCGATGTTCTTAAGTTATGACCCAATTAGACTTAATGGAAGGGCTGGCACTGAAATAAGGCTGTCTAGTTCTTCGCTAGGATTTGCTCCCGTGCTTCACTCGATGTAAGCCCATGGTTTGGCACATAGACCTGCTTCCTTTCTATGGATAGCTGCTGTTTTCCCTGGTAAGGCTTTGACTTTGTGGAGTTCTGCCTCTGCAAGAATCTGTATTTCTATGGGTTCCTGCTTTGCGTGATAAATCTTGCACCCAGTGGAAATATTAATGATTATCTTTAGCAGGAAGAGCCCCAGATTTGGAAGTGGTTGCTGTCATTTGATTTAATGTTGTCTATTTAATGGCAGAATGTACTGCTGTAATTTCTGACTGCTTTCTTAGTATCTGCTCTCTGATATCGTTACTACCAGCTAATATTCACTGCATGCTTGGAACACAATATCTACTGCACAGAGGGTGAAGGTTGCCAGTGTAACTCAGATTGGCCTGATTGTTTTCTCAGGCTTATATTTATGGGCTGGTCTGTCACTTCTATGATTCCAAGTGAAAACAGGCACCCTGTGGGATTACTAAGCAGGCAGATGATCAGATCCTGGTGATGTTTCAGGAAAGTTTGGTTATCCCTGTGCTTTAGAGCTTAAGCTTCGCTCACAATATCATTCCTTCTATAAGAGGAATAGTAGGAGTAAAACTATGGAGGCGTGTAGATGTTTTAGCTAAAGTATAACAGTAGCAACAACAACAAAAAGAAGGGTTGAATTTGCTACTATTAAACATTGCTCAAGAATGGGAGTAGAAACTTATAAAAAGTTACCCCGTGGTTTTTCAGTGTCCATAAATGGATCATAAAGACACAGAGTATTTGCCTGTCATGCTCATGTGAAATAGACAGTAAGGAGGATGTGATGAAAGAAGATGCCTTTCAGTAATTCCACGATCCTTTTGGGAGTGACCTTCATCAGGTCTGAGATGTTTGGAAGTCGCAGACTCATCTGTAGGATTTGATTCTTCTCTCAGCCATTTCCCAGCCTCCAGAATGGCTTTTTTTTTTTGGCACATTGCTCTCTTGCTGTCCTTTCACAAGGGGCCATCTGAGCGTCTTCCAAGGATGTGCCAAGTGATGAATGAGCTCGATTTAAGGCTCTCCCTGAAAGCCACTGCATACATTTCAGCAAACTGCAGAACGTGTCAACACAGTCACTTCAAGGCTTTCAGCTATCTGGGGCCCTTCGGCACTCTGCTGCTTCTGTGGATTGCCTGATCAGCAATGCTATGACCATTAATATTTATAAACCTTAAATAATACAGGACTTCAGGGTACCTGAGAGACCATATGTTGGCTTCCAATTCCCAGCAAAGCACCTGCGATCCTTGTGACCACAAGCCTGGCTGATCTTCTGTCCAGGCCCCAGAAGGGGAAGGGTTGGAGCTTTCCCCCCAAGGGCGTCTGTTGTAGGCCTCCTCCCACCTTCATTAGTTACCAGATCACATCCCCATCATCATTCAAGGCCAAGCTGCAGGCTTCTTTCTTTCCTTTTAGTCTGGAGTCATAATGTATTGTGTTGTGCATTTATTATGGAGTTTCACTTAGTTGCGACCTTGGGTGATTCTTCTTCCAAACACACCCACTGGTAAAAATGCATTGAGTTGGGTATTGCTTGCAGGGAGAGAGAGCTCTGAGATTTTTTTTCATGATTATTATTTATTTATTGCTTTGGATATTGTTTTGGTCTGAGTCTTGCTAAGGTGCTTGGTAACCATTTGGACACAGATGCCTCTGAATTACCATTTAATGTGCATGTGCGAAGATGCATATCAATGAATAATGCATAATAATACATAGTTTGGCGATTGGGTTTGGTTCAGAGCAATATTGCACACGGTTTAGCCTTAAGGGCCTGAATCAGTGGTGTTAATAACGTATATCAGGTGGAGACCACCAAATGAATAGTGCTTCACCGCTTACCTTTGCGATAAAAACATCTCTTCCCCACCCCAGCTAACACATCTCACCCGGCCTCGCAGAAAATACCCCCTAGTAACGACAAGGACAACTCTCCCTCTGTGTCGGCACCCTTTGGGGCCGTGTGTTCAGCGATAAACCCGACGGAACGAGCCGGCGATGGCTCCGCTGGCTGCAGCAGCAGGAGGCGGCCTGGCCCCGCGGCGCGGGTGGTGCTGAAGGGACAGCTCCCGCCGGCCCCGCTCTACCCCCTCCTCCGCACGGCTGCGGGCGGCCTCCCCGGGGAGGGTCTGGGGGGGCTTCTGGCATCGCCTGGGCTTAATTGACTTGCTAGCTCACTAATTTTCCTTTGGTGAGGTAAGTGCTGGTTAACGGCTCATTTTCCCCTCTTCCTCTGTTCCCACACCCCTCTCCCATCTGTCTGTCTCTTTCACTCCAGTGCCATCCATTCCCCCCTTTTCCCCCCCCTCCCGAAGAGGGACTACCCGAGGTCCGGCACCAGCGATGCCCCAAACCCCAGAGAGATGAGTCAGCTCTCAGCTCTCAGCCTCCCGCCGGCCCCAGAAGCCCAGCCGCGATCTCCGCCGCTCCCCGCCCTCCGGCTGCGCTGCCTTGAGAAAAGTGAGGAACAATAGGATTCCCGGAGCACTCCCCGACTCCACCATTTCGGGGCTGGGGGAGGTAGGAGAGAGAGTGGTGGGAGGAAGGAAGCGATCCTTTCTCCCCCGCGTGGGGAACACGCCTCCGGAGGTGCGGGGGGTGCTCGGGCTCCTTCAGCTTCTCCGCAACTTGTAAGCGATAGCAGCGCGCTGGAGAAGGCGGCGAGCATCGATGGGGGCTGTTGCTCCAACCTGATCGAGTCCATTTGCCAATTCACCGCTCGCATCACTTCCGGATCAGTCCCCAGTTTCTGCTGCAGAGTGAGGATTTTTTCTTCTCCCTCCCTCCCTCCCCATCTGGATGCTGGGAACTTGAACCCTCCTCCCTTGATTGCAGCAGGATCTGCCCCAACCTTCCCTCAACTTTGCACTGCATCAAAGAAAAGAGAGCGAGCCACTGACTATATTGTATCGATGGGGGCAGGGGATTTGCCAGGCACAGCCCTTTGCAATTGATGCTGCCGTGTCTCTAGGACCCGGAGCGATCTTTTTTCCTCCTCTTTTTTGCTTGTGTGTGTGTGTGTGTGTCTAGCGTGTGTGAAGGATCCTCCTGGTTACTGCTGTTATTATTTCCCGTTAGCAGGGAGATCACACAAGCCATGGCTGAGAAGAAGCAGTCTGGCCGGCAAGGCGAGGAGGAAGAAGTGCCAGCCTTCTTCAAAAACCTGGGCTCGGGCAGTCCAAAACCTCGACAGAAATTCTGTGGCATGTTCTGCCCAGTGGAAGGCTCCCTGGAGAACAAGACCATCGACTTCGACTCCCTGTCGGTGGGCCGCGGATCTAACAAAGTGGTGGCAAAGCAGAAGGATGTTGCCCACTTGGGTCCGGATGCTCAGTCCGTCTATTCCAGGCAGAGCGGGAAAGGAATGGAACCATCTGTTGATTTCGGAAGAAAGGTGGAGATCAGGAGTGCCACTGGGAAGGAGGCACTGCAGAACCTGAATGACAAGGTGGGTGCACATATATATATATATATTGTGTGTGTGTCTGTCTGATACAGAGATGCAACTTGCACATGCAGTAAGCTGCAGGAGGGATATTTCATTGCCACCCTGCGGTTTTCTGCTTTTGTCACTTGCATGTATGTAGCAGTATCTTCCCCTAAGGAGCAGCATCTCTACTACAGCCTTCTTGGCAGACCTTTAATGTTATCCTTGTGCTCTCTGCAGGTGTGTGTGTATGTGCACGGGGAGGAGGGCAGAAGAAGAAAGGAGCCCCTGCACACACAAACACCCTCCCTTTCCCCGCCCTGCCTTCCCATTTGGTGGTAGAGACTGACTTTTTTTGTTTCCCCAGCACAACGGTAGCAAAAAATGCCCCACCCAGATAGTGAATGCAGCTCACGGGAACAGAAACGCATTTGTAAGCAACAGAACATCAATGAGCCTCCACCTACAGGGATCCATTCCCTGCAGGTTTCTTGCAGGGAAAGCTCAGCCATGCACTCCTACTCCTCCTCCCAGGGGAGGAGAGACTCCGAGTGACCCATGGGAGCTGTATTTCAATAGCAATTTTGATGAAGGCCTTTGGCTACAAAGGGCATTTTTGCCTCAGGAAAACGTGCCAGCAGAAATGTGCTGTTCTCTTAAGAAACCTACTGAACTCCTCCCAATCCTTTAAGACTCCTGAAGCTATTTTCCCACTCTTTGTATGTGTCATGGTATAATAAACCTATCCTTTTCCTGAAGCAAAAGCCATTTAAGCCACATGGTTCAAGCTGACCGTGCACAATTCTCCCCCTCCATAAATAGATTTAAACAAGCTTTATTCATATCTGAGCTGTGAAATACTCAGTGTGTTCCTCCAACAGCGCTGGCTCCTATGCATAGCCTGGAAGAGCTGGAATGAATGAAGCACCAACCAGCAAACTGGTAAATTTCTAGTAGTTTACTGGGATAGAGTTGCTGTGAGTATTGCCCCAGTGGGTTTAAAGAGCGGCCCTTTCTTCTAAGCTTCTGAGATGAGCCTCTTGATTTTCACTAGGGATATGGTTTGCATGCACAAGGTTGGAGATTGCTTGGGATTCATAATATGGGCTCATTCCCTGGTTTCAGTTGCTGTATTACCAGGAGCATTGCTGGGGTCTTTTCCTCCCCACGTCGGACCCTTCTCTGATTTTTCCTACTACAGTAACCTGAGAGCTCCATCCAGACATGCTTATAACAGCTGTGGTTTACTGTGAGATCACAAAGGTAGGCCCTGATTTACAGAAGTTCTACACAATCAGCCTCTAATTAGAAGTGGGCGATGCTCCACACCTCATCAAGTCAAGCAAAAGTTTGCCTTCTACTGATACCTATGGCTTGATTTGAATATGGTTATGATCCTTCTCACCCTCCATGGTTAATTTATCATCTTATACTGGTAAAGGAGATCCATAGGAATAAAGGCCATATGTCTTGTGAAGTCAAAGGTTTTGCAATTTGGGGCATTTTCAGGACTAATTTAGAACACTTTGATGTCCTAAAAGATGGAGATGTAAACAGGTAACGTATTCATTCTGAAAAGATGAATGACCGTGTGATTGAGGGGTACAACATGTTGAAAACTGCAAGTATAACATGGCAAAAAATCAGATGTCTACACAGATTATTGATCACATTCCTGTAAAAGGGTTTTATTTTGGTTCTGTTTTTAAGGCTTGTCATAGAGTGTTAACTGTGAAGGTATGAAATCATGGGATAGTGCAATATTGGAGTTGTTTCTTGTTACCTTTGTGCTGTGAGGGACTGTGTGCATTTGGGTAAGTGCAGTCTTTTATTAGTCTTGCTATGGATTGGCACTTTATAACGAGAGTGTTTTAGCTTTAATGGTTTTCCAGCTGACTGCATCTATAGCTTGAATCAGTGGTTAGATTCTCAGCAGGTAAAGCTGGCTTCGCTTCAGTGCAATTAGTAGGAATGCATTTAGGATATGATCAAATACATTACACTAAAAAATACTGCAGGAAATGGCATTAAAGGCAACAACGTATTTAAATCAGGCAGGAGTTGAAATGCTGAAGGCCTTCTGAAATTCTGCAGCTGGATTTGGCCCAGTGTTTTCAAACCTTCGTTGGCTATTGAATGCTATTTTCATGTGATGTGAATCTAAATTGTAGTGGAAAGAAACTGCATTCTAGCAGATAAGATCTTGAAATTATATAAAATGCTTCATTTTCTGTAGCTTGAGGCTGAAAATACCTACAGACATAAAGGATGGTTGGGTTCAGTGAAGATGCATGGAAGTGTAGCCAGTGACTGGATCCAAGTGGGTTTAAAACACAGTCATCCTTTCTGTCACTCTATAGAAAGATCTTGCATTAATCTCTGTGGAAATAATTAACAAAGCAAGAATGACAGGCTATTTTTTATTGTTCATAGGTCTTAACTTTCCAGAGGATAAAGAGAGGAATGTAATTATTCCACATTAAATTGTGGTATATTGTTCTGCAGGCACAGATAAGGGTAATCAAATCTATTTGTGCCTATTCTGCCTTGGGTATTCTATAGGCATCTATCACAGCCTTGCTTTATTGCCTCTGGGCCATGCTGCCTCATAATTCAGGGTTAAGATCATCTCTAGAGGCAGCAGGAAGGCTTTCTGTCTTAGTTTAAGCAGCTCTTTACAGCGAGGCCTCTGGAGGCTCAAGTCAACAGGCTGATGACTTGGGAGATGAGGTGAGCTTGCACCCTGCCAGCAGCCAGGCCTTCCAGAATTCATCACACTTCCATCTCCTGACTTATATCTTTCTCATTGTCCCTGTTTGGATGCTTAGTGCCCAGTCCTGGAGCTGTTTGTTCAATGTTGGTGCATTGCTTTGAGCCTCCATTGGGCCAACACTGCTGTAGTGAGGATGTCACATTCAAACCCAGGGTTTGCTTGGATGAGACGACCAACCACCAACTGGGGGAGAGAGCAGAAAGCTCGTGGCCTGCTTTAATCTCATTTGTACACAGCCTGAATCATAGAATGGCCTGAGTTGCAAAGGACCACAATGATCATCTGGTTCCAACCCCCTGCTATGTGCAGGGTCCCAAACCTCCAGCCCAGGCTGCCCAGAGCCACATCCAGCCTGGCCTTGAATGCCTTCATGGATGGGGCATCCACAGCCTCCTTAGGCAACCTGTTCCTGTGCGTCACTACCCACAGCATGAAAAACTTCCTCCTAATATCCAACCTAAACCCCCCTGTCTCAGTTTAAAATCATCCCCCTTTATCCTATCAACCCCTGAGTGGGTCCTAAGAGCCTTCAACACAAATACAGGCCCTGTGATCACCCACCTTTAGTTGTTAAACCTATCCTTGCCATTTCCCTATGTGATAAGCCATTGTCTTCACCTTCCTTTGCTCTATTAAACCACTCTGTGAAACTGATGGGAGAGGAAAGAGTTCTAAAGCACCTGAAGCTTTGGATGCAACTGAACCTCTCATTAAAACCTTAAATCTCTCAGGGTCGTGGTTGGTCATTCCTGGAGAGGAGAGGTGAATAACGCCATGTTGTTCAGTGCTCAAAAGATAACAGGCTCTGGAGCACGGATGGAACTGTTGTGTAAAACAAAGACCTCGTTCCAGACAGCTGCAAATGCAGTTAGGATTTTAATTTGCTACAATGCCTGTAATTTCTTTAGCCTTGTTTCAACAATATTGCTCGCAAAATAATTATACAGGAGGATGACTTGCGTGATTTTCCAATGGATGATAATAATTCATCCGGCTACTAGAAAAATAAACCAGAGGGAAAAAAGAAATGATAATGTGCACAAATGTCACATTCCTCTGACTTCTCAGATTCCCCTCGAGCTATCAACATGCGTAGCTGGAATGCACTGTATGCCCAGTGAGCGTATCTCCAAGTGGTTGCAGTGTTATGCGAGGAATCCACCCCTCTCACACAGAAGCAAGCAGAGGGCTTTGATACAAGGCCAGTTTATGTGGAAGGAAAACATAAGCACTTTGGGTCAGGTCTTATTCTTCCCATTTTAGAGCAAAACTAATTTGGATGTCTGGGCTTTTGGCAGCACGTGGTGAAACAGGGATAGATGCAGTGCCTGGTATCAGAGGCTGGCAGCTCTGCATGCCACCCTTGTGCCAGTGTTGGGGCTCATCTAACACGAGCAGTTTGTTTTTACCAGGCATGGAGCAGTTGTGTCGCTCTGCCCCTCTCCTCCCATGAGAAAGGGTGGCATTCAGGAGCAGAGCTGTAGCAAATCACCAAAAATATCAAGCTTTGCTACTGTAAGATTCACGTGCAAATACAGTATCCAGTTCTTTGGTGCATCACTCAAAGAGCTGGGCTGGTTCGTAGGGGAAGAATGCAGGTCCCAGTTGTTTCTCAATGTCTGGAGTGATGACTGTCCTACAGGTGGACACAACTGGCTGGTAGAGTGATGCCTTAGAGCCCAAGGCTTTGGCCTGTAGGTTTTTTGGGGAAGAGGAAGGAGAAGGAATGATAAGAAATGGTGTAAATCACCAATAACAGCTTTTTCTTGGACTCTGCTTTTGGTTCCCATTGTGTTGGAGATGCTCATCTCTTTGCTCTGGATGTAAGAGAGGAGCAGTTAATTCTCATTTACGGATCATTTGTTAATTGACCTATTTGTGTGGCTGCAAAGTGAATCGTTCCCTTCGCAAACTCAGATGCTGTATATTCAGAATAATTCCTTTGAGAAGTTGCATGATTTCACGGTTGACCCCTCTGGTCATTTCCATAGCATGACACTACACTTAACTCTAATTTTCTCCCACAGGATAGTAAAACAAGGCAGAGAGGCCCATTGGTGAGGATAGTTTATGTCTGTAATTGAATTGAATTTATAGAGATTAAGGAAGGGCAATTCTTTGGTAGCCTTTTAGAATGTACCATCTCACTGGATCATCTGATTCTATCATTCTCTTGATACTCCTGCCACGCACCAGCTTGCATTTCATCTTCCCAGTGCTCAATAAGAAGCACTTCTGATCCATAGGAAGCTTTTGAAGAGCCAACACAGCAATTGGCATGGCAGAATCAAGAGAGAGAAAACCAGAGCCTGATCAGTGAGTGCTTGAAGCCTTTAGCCCAGTCCTGCTGCCCCCCCAATGCAACAACAAAAGCCTTTCTGACTTTGGGCAGTGGGTGATTCCCCAGCAGGGAGTTCCCAGCAATGTGTCCTTGTGGAGAAACCTTTAAGAATTGAGTAGGAGTAAAAAGCAATGGGTTATTGCAGAAATGCTGTGGGATTTGTTGCAATGACACTAAAATGCCACAAAGAAAGAGACTCTTCTGGGATTTCTTTCCCAACCATCCGGTAACTCCACTGCAGGAGTGATGCTCCCTGCTAGGTGCGTGGTGGTCTCTCACAGACCATGCAAAGTAAAGATTCAGAGCTTGTGGAGACTGATTCCCACTCATGCCTATGATGATTTGTTTTATTGCTGCTCCGAGACTCTCCTATTGTTGTGCAGTTCTCCTTCTCGACCTTTCCAGAAGGCACATTTAGACAGAGATATTCCCAACTGTTGGCTGGACTTTGCACATCTCATATCTACTTCGATCACAGTATCATAGCATTGATGCTCTCTCTTAGTGTTGGCTTCTTCCTAGATAGCTGCAGACACTCCATTGCTTGGCAAGCAAAGGTAAGAAGCCATTCAGAAACAAAGGTAAGGAGCAAAACCAGCATTAAAGAGAGAAGAGGCACAGCTGCACTGCCTACATGTAGAGATGTGGTGTCGGTGCTTTTGTCCACGTTCTGAGCAGAAATGTGCTGAGGTTTCCAAACATCAGTGCAGACCAGAAAGATGCAGGATATAACCCATTTAATACTGTCAGCTCTAATCAAAATAAAGCCCAGCAGGCTAACGAATTAATCATTTTGCTGCTGTCATGATGAGATGCTTTATCATTTGCTACTAATTGGATACTAACTGATGGGCATATTAGCTATTTAAACAGTGCCTGTTGCCCCACCTATACTCAGGAAAAGCTCTTTTTCCACTCATAGGCTCCTGTGAACTAACACAAATGGAAGGTCCTGGTAGTCATCTGCTTGCACAGATGTTGCCTTTGTAATGATTAACTGCAGCAGGATTGTGAAGGCTTGCGAGCAGCTTGGGTATGTAAGGAGCTCCCTGTTTTGAGATAGGAGCAGCTTTGGTTTGCTTTGTGGGATGTGGAATTTACACGTGACCGAGGGATGAAGGTAAGTGCTGGTTGGTCATTAATGGGGCTGTCCTGACCCTCAAATATGAGTGGGCTCAGGCTGATGTTTTGGATGTCCCATCTCTGGAGGTGTTCAAGGCCAGGTTGGATGGAGCCCTGGGCAACCTGGTCTTGTATTAAACGTGGATGTTGACAGCCCCGCATATGGTGGGAGGGGAGGGAGGGGGGTGTAGGAGATTCATAATCCTTGAGGTCCCTTCGAACCCGGGCCATTCTGTGATCCTGGGTTATTCCATGATGTTGGGGCTCTGCAGAAGGCATGATAGACATTATGATGGGTGTGTTCCCAACACCTGTCCCCCACTGCAGCCACGATCCCAGTTCTTTGTGTTGCACGCGGAAGGAAGGAGGGAGATGTTCTGCCTGATGCTTTTATTGCCTTAAATACCAGCCTGAGGAGCACGGGGATGGGGATACGGAAACCTCCCAGTGCGGAGTGCAGCTCTAGGGCATGAAACGGCCCTATGGGCACCGTGTGGGTAGAAAGGGGGAAGGGGCTTCGTTTTCTACACAGAGCTGTCAGACGCTGGGATATGAAAGAACCGGGAGCGGCTACACCTTATTTTTTTCCCCTTCATCCGCCAAGAAGGGCGGGGTGGGACAAAGAAGATGGAGGGCGGCGCGTCCACAGAGCAGCGCTCGGTGCCCCCCGACCCCCCCCCCCCTTTATTTGCAGCGGGCGTCTCCCGCCACCCCCCCCCCCCCTTTGCGCCAATTCACCCCGCGCCTCATTTGCATCCCTAGGCGCTCTCAGCCAATAGCGTTCCTCTCCGGCGGAGAGCGAGCGAAAAAGAGCCTCTCTTTGCGCATGCGCCGCGCGCTCTCCGCCTTAGGCGGGCGGGGCGGCGCGGAGCTGCGCGCAGAGCGAAGAAAGGCAGCGCGGGGTCGGAGCTGCTGCTGGTTGCGCTGCCGAGAGCTGCGCTCTCCTCCCCGGCGCACCCCGCGCCCCATTGCATCCCTATTGCATCGCATCGCAGTGATTCGAGCTCGGGCCGGTTGCTGTTCGTTGCTTTTCTCTCCGTTTGGTTGTTGTTTTTTTTTTTTCTCTCCTTTGGGAAGCGGTTGCTGCACGCGAGACAATAGGGGTAAAGCATCCGCCCCGCTGCTTTCCCTTTATTTGAGGTAATAATCAGAAATAGGTGGATAAACGGAGCGGAGCTGAGCTCGCACCATGTCTTACCAGGGGAAGAAGAACATCCCGCGGATCACGGTGAGTGGGGGGCGCGGGGAAAGGGGGGGGGAGGGGTGTGCGGGGATTAAGCCCTTTGTGTGCCGGCAGCCGGGGCTCGGGGCCGGGTAATGAGATCAGCGCCGTGCTCGGCCCTTCCTGCGCCGGGGGATGGATGGAGGAACGCAGCCCCCAACCCGGCGGATCGTTCCTTCCCTTCCCCAGAAGCTTCTCGCAAAACGATCCTGGTGGGGAGCGGGGCCGGCGCCGTTATGTAAAGCCCCTCCCTCGTTTTCCCCTCCCGTTGCGGGAGCCGATGTAGGGCAGGTATTGCGGCCCCAACTTTTCCTTACGTAAGGTGGGTGCTCCCCTCATCGGACCGCTGCGGGCATCGGGCGTTCTGTCCGCTTACCCCCCCCCCTTCCATCCAGCTTCCCCCCCCCCCCCTGCGGACACACCCAGTGCCGTCTCCTTCCGAGCTGTGACAGCAGAGCTGCCCGCACCGCACGGCGAGATGTTTTTAGGGATAAAATAGAGCTTTCCTCCCCATGCGGAGCACACGGGAGGATGCCCGGAGGGACGTAACGTTAAAGCGATGTTTCCCGTGGGCCGGGAGCCGCCTGACGCATTTTCACGCTCAGATTTCCCTGCTGGATGCGCCTTGCAGGGCAGCAGCTCAGCCCCGTTTGCCGTCGTTTTACTGCAGACCGCATCCATGCGCGCAGGTGCTGCGTTCTGCTTTTGTCTCAGGGGCGGCCGAAACGATCATAAAGCTCCGTGCTCCTTGCAGAGCCCTCCCGAGCCCCAGTTAACAGCAGAGCATCCTCTAAGCGGGTGTTACACGATGCGCTTTGGGCCCTCGATGTCGGGTTACGTTGGGCTTTCTGCTGCCCATCATATGGATGGCCAAAGCTCAACCCATCCCCGGAGCTGCAGCCTTTGTAGCAGCACGGGGAGCCTGCATTGGAGGTGGGCATCGATGCTGCAATGCTTTTGGGAGTGGAGAGCATGTAGGGCAGTGCTCTGTTGCCTGGCACTGGGAAGGGGGGTGGCTTTTCATGCCCTGTGTTAATTCATTTGGTCTTGTTGGTGTTTGTTTAGTGTTGAAATCTCAGGTTTTCCTTTGGGTTTTGGTCTGTTGGTTTTCTATAAGCAGGTGTTGGGGGGGGGGGGGGGGGGAGTTCTCCATTGCAGCAGGAGGAGATAAAGGGAGGGGAAAGGAGAAGCATTTAATATCTCATGGTGTTGCTGCATAAAGGATGGATCTAAGGGTGTCACTTCGGAGCTGGTGCAGTTTCAGTGCTCAGACTGCTGAAGATGTGGCTCTCCAGCTTCTGAGCTCTTTGGGAGAATGCTTGATTCCTTTCTTCTCATTCAAAATAAGGGCTCCGAGCTGTGCTGTCATGCATCCATTTGCTTAAGTTCGAGGCAGCTCTGAGTTCCTCTTCTGTTTTCTGCCCTTTCTTGCAGTCACTTTTGGCATCGCTGTGCTGTAGTTTTGTCATATGGGGGTGGGGGGGGGACAGGGATAGAGTGCTGCACTGGGACCAAGTGCGGATTGAATGCAACGCTGCATCTCTGTATGTGCTCTGATTGAAGCATAGCTCACAGCAAGCAGGGCTGGAGGAGCCAGCAGAACATCAGTCACTTCCAGCTTGTGTCCCCAAGCACAGCTCTGCAGCGCCTGCTCTGCTGTTGCTCACAGCTGCTGCAAAAAAAGGGCAGATTTGCTATGGAGCTGCCCTGGTTGGGATGGCAGGAGGTGACCTGGGTGGTGTATTAAACACAGCTCCCAGCAGCTGCCTTGTCACAGCTACCTTTCTGTTCCTGCCAAGCTTGCCTCCCAGTCTGCGGGTGTTTTAATGAGGCCGTTCTTAAAGCAGCCTTCTTTGCAGCTTGCTTTGCTCATCTGGGCTTGTTTTCCATCCGATCATGCGGTAGTGATCTGGACGGGCAGTAAAAGCATCCGCTGCACCCAAACGTCTCAGAGTTGGACAAACGGGGTTTGTTTGTGTGGTGTAACCCCTGGCAACAGACTCGTGGGCCATTTCCCTGACAGCCCGTTGACTCACAGTTGTTGGCCCTGAGTGGTGACTGCAGAGGGTGGGTGCACATGCATGCAACCAGAGGCATTAAAAACAGCAGCGCCGTGGCCATTACGCATCCTTGGAGAGCACTGTGCGCTGCTTTTGCTGCAGGTGATGGTGGTACTGCAGGGCTGAGTGAAGCTGCCAAGCCTCAACCCAACACCCTTTTCCCTTCTGATTCCTTGGGATGAAAGGACTTGCAGTGAAACAAAGCATTTTTATCTCTGCAGTTGAAAGCTCAGCGATGGGATGGAGTTGTGTTCTAACTCCTGAATAATGCAGGGCTTCTTTCCAGCCTTCCTCTTTCATCTCCGGAGTGACACTGCAGACTGGCAGCGTAATTAGGAATTGCTGTGTGCTTCTTTGTTGCAGAGCGATCGTCTTCTGATCAAAGGTGGGAAGATTGTCAATGACGACCAGTCTTTCTATGCAGACATCTACATGGAAGATGGGCTCATCAAGTAAGTGAACCTGATGGCAGGACTGTGATTGGAGTGTGGAGAAAGGCACTGCTTGGACCCTCAGCATGTTGGGTTGGGTTGCCAAGAGCAGTGCATGTTTCACACACTGCTCAATGCAGGACCCTTAAAAACGCAACCAATCTGCTCTAGTGTTCAAGCATGGGGTGAAGGAGGTGCTTTAAACATGCTTAATTTTAGCCATGTGGACAGCCCCGTGCTGAGGTGGCACATGTGTTTGAAGTTATCTGTGTTGTACAATGGGCTGAGTTACGGCCAAAGCTATTTTGAATGCAGGGTTCAGTACCCGGATGCCTTTAATGATGTTATAGGGCAGGAAATTGGACTGAGTTGACTTCTCGAGGTCTCTTGCAATGCTGTTTTCTGCAATTCATGGATGCAGGGATCAATCCGGAATCCCTTTGAGTTAACAAGGATGCTGCTGTTGTGTGGCTGTACCTCTTCCCATCACACTTGTGTGTTTGCAGTCCCAAAACGTGCATTTCTGACACGTTAAATAGATCAGAGGTTTTCTCTGGCAAATTACGCTTAGGAAAAAAACCAGCTGAGCCAGAGGTTACAAACAAGGAGCTTTCCTGTTCTGGCTCTCACAGGCAGCACATGTGCTTTGTTCATCAAGGTTAGACGTTAGAGGAGCCGGCCACAAGCAGCTCATTAATTGCCCTATGTCACCCACCATTGCATTTTTCACAACCAAGGGGTGAGAGGGGCTCCCACCAGCACTGTGCATCCTTCCTGCTTGTGCACGAGCTACATGCTACTTACGCATGGAAGGCAAGTACAGAGGCAAAAGTGCTGTCTGTGCTTCCAAACCTGTGTTAACATCCACCTTGCCACTGGATAGCCAGCACTGAGTGTTGCATTGCCACTTGGTGACCCAGTCCTGTCCCAGCGGAGCTACTTGCTTGTTGTGCTTGGTCCCTTCTCCAGCTGGCTGCCAGTGTGGCTCCTGCTTTTCCTTCCCCTTAAACCTAATGTTTCCCCCCCCAGGTCCCAAAGTAATTGAGAGCAAAGCAGGCAATTATGCAGCTGCTTCAAGGGGAGGAATAAAACTGTATCAGCTCGGTCTGCCCCGTGCTTTGCTTTATATGGCAAAGGAAAACAGTGGTTGGATTAAGCAGCACAGGGTGTGTGTTTGCAGAGCGCGTGCCTCGTCTGCTGTCTGTCTGACCTGTTTGCAACCTGTGTGTACCAGGCAAATAGGAGAGAATCTCATCGTGCCCGGAGGAGTGAAAACCATCGAGGCCCACGGCAGGATGGTGATTCCTGGAGGGATTGATGTTCACACCCGCTTCCAGATGCCGGAGCAAGGAATGACTTCTGCTGATGACTTCTTCCAAGGGACCAAGGCTGCTCTGGCTGGGGGCACCACCATGATCAGTAAGTTGGCTGCTCCTCTAGTCCAGGAGAGCTTTACCTTTCTCCAGCGGTAACTAGAAAGCCTGCAGAGAGAGGCTGTGAGGGTTGAAAGTTGAAACACTGTAGTCTCCACGTCTGGAACTGTCAGCCACTTCCTCTCCCTGCTGGCACAGTTTGACTTTGTTACTTAGTGACTATGCTGCTTTCCCTGTGGGTCTGCTCCTACTGAAACCAGTGTGAGTTCTGGCTCCAGTATGAGCAGCGCCCTGGATACTCCACGCCTGTTCCCTCTCCCAGTGATGTCTGAGGTTTGTGCTCGCTCAACTGCAGAGCTCAGCCTTTCTGGAACAGTTGCTGCTTTTACAGTGAGAGAAAGGACAGCTACATCATGCAGGGTTGTCAGGGGAAGGGTAGGTGTCTGTAGTGCAGTTCCTGCTGAGCAGCTGCGTGCTGGTGTGTCTATAAGAACTGGGCCACTTATTGTCTTCCAGACTCTCTGACCCCACTGAGGTTGGCTGCAGAAGTTCAGTGTTGCCTTTGTTTGCAGCTGTGGATCTTCTCAATTTAATGCACTAATATCCATTTTTTTTCCTCCCCTTCCCTCTAAATCTTTGCTGTCAATCCAAGTTAATACCGCTTAAATGGGATTTGCTTTCCAGCTTCAGTTCATTGACTTTGTTTAATTGCTTGGCCGTGTGTTGTTAGCACACCTGGTTCACGTTGTCCACTTGACTCATCACTTTGTTTATCCTTGTTAAGTTGAATTAGATCAAAATAAGTTCCTCCGTCATTTGGTCTGGGCTCTGAGAGCGTTATTTCCCCCAATGGAAGGGGACCATTGTAAGGAGAAAGTTGGGTTTTCTGAAGCAGCCCTTTACTTGAAAAGGCTCAGCTGGGTCCCAGTTATACTTCAGAAGTGCTTTAGCCTCTCTATGTTTGCACAGATGTTGGTTGGCTTTATGACTGCAGTACCCAAACGTCTGTGTAGTGGTGTTCCTAATGTGACCCTCTTAGAGCTTCCCCAATCTCATCTGTATGTTCTTCTCACCTGCTTTGTCTGGGTTGGTTCTGCTGCCTCCCTCAGCTCAGGTCACATGAATGTTGTCCCTTTAATTCTCACGTGCATCACATCCGAGGGAAGCAAGCAGGAATTCCAGCATGTAATCTATTGTTTCCAGGCCCCGTTCCTATTTACTTCCCCTTCGCAGTAATCTCATTGCTGCAGCATCCACGATGGGAACTTTGGGTTATTGATGGTATCAAACAGATCAGCCCCATTTTCTGCCCAGCCCTTCTCTTCCTGAGTTCTTCTCCTCTCACAAACTGGGACTAAATTCCTTTTCTGAGCTGAAATTCCTGCTGTGATCCTTCTGTCTCTGCCTCCTACCTCCAGTGCCAAAGGCACTTTATGAGGCTCCGGTTGACCTGGCTGTCATGCGGAGAAGCAAAACTGGGTTTGCTGTGTGGGTCTGAAATGAGGCACCGTGATGCAGTTATTCATCTGAAAGCGTAATTTGCTGCACTCCTTTCTCCATCCCTGCCTTAAAACAGCATTGCTGAGGGTTGTGTCAGCAGAGGGCGAACAGCGCTGCGTGTCTCAGGAGAATATTGCTTTGGGAAGACTTGGATTCTCTCCCATTTCTAACGTTGGAATGAAGTGGTTGAGGGGAGGAGGATTCCAGGATGATCCGCAGCAGACTTTGGAAGAGAAGAGTGTATGGGGCTGTAGCTTGTCCAGCTTCCCTGAGCTCTTCCTATTTCTGTATTCCATAGGACAGAGGGGAGAGTGGCATTAAGTTGTGCCAGGTTGGGGGTATAAGGGACAATTTGTTCTTTGAAAGAGCAGTGATGCAGTGGCACAACTGCCCAGGGGGTGCTGGGGTCATTGTCCATGGAGGTGCTCTATGGTCAGTGGGTGCAGTGGGGTGGGCTTGGTGGTCTCAGAGGTCTTTCCAGCCTCAATGATTCCATGTTGTGTGGAAAGAGAATGATCCTCTGGATTCTGAAGTTGTTCAGCCTGAAGTTGTCCTTTACAAGCGTGTTTCTTACCTGCGGAGCCTATGGAGCTTATGCTGAGCTAAAGATGGCATATGTGAGCACCCTTTGCCTCAGCCTGAGAGAGGCAGATGCCCTCGGTCCTTCCCTGGAGCTATTGGAGAAATGAAGAGCAGGGTGGTCTGTTAAAGCCCTGTGATCATTTGGTTGAGTATTAGTTGGTGATGGTTGAAATCCCCTTCGACATCCACAGTCTGACTCCCCCTGACTTCAGCAGAGGCAGGATTTCCCTTCTCTGCTTCTCACCCTGCAGAAAGGACAAAGCTAAGCTGTGTATATTTATTGGCTCCTTGATCCTCTGGCCTGTTTAATGTCCTGGTGAGAGCAGCATCCATCCAGGGCAGCTCCCACGCATGATTCAGCCCCCCACCCCCCCAACCCCAACACTGCTTCTTCCTGGGTATCTGCTGTCCTCGAGTCCAACTCCTTGCTGACATTGCCTGTGTTGACTCAGTCAACCGCTGTTATAATCATAGGGAGAAATTACAGTGAGGAGAAATTATAGCTCTGTTTGGCTTGGTGACTTGGGAGCCAGCTGCCTTTTGAACTTGACTAGCAGTTATCCTAATAACATGGAGAATATACACTTGGGGTATGAGCTTTGTATCTGGGGAGGTTCAGAACACGAAGGGGAACTTTGAATGGAATGCACTCTGCTTCTTAATGCTTTTCCCTGCTGTTAAAGGGAGGGTTGGAGCAGGATGGCAGGGCTCTTCAGGAGAGTGCTGGCTGCTGGGCTCCACTCAGCAGTGCAAGCAAGGTGACTTCACAGCTCCTGGGTTATCCTTGAGGGGTCACCATCTCAAAGTTCAGCTGCTTAGAAGGGTGATTCCAACCTAATATGGTGCCTCACCTCTGCGTTTTTGGGCTTCAGAGATGAAAGTGGAATAGAGGGAGGTTGGAGAAGGCCTTAAGGAAGGGCCAGGCAGTGTTGTGGGGCAATGGCAAGCTGGCATAGTGTGATGTTAGATGTGGAGATCACCTACAGCCCTGTTGGTTGCTGGGTTGTTATGAGGGTTAGTCCTGTCTTGGTCGAGAGGGAGAGTCTGGATGGTAGTCAAAGGAAAAGGATGGAGACAGAGAGAGGGAGGTTGCCCAGCAGTCATGCATAGAGCATAAACCAAGCAATTGAGTCCAAAGGCAGCAGCCACAGACCTGCAGCACCTCACCCAATCATAGAATGGTTTGGATTGGAAGAGACCCTTACAGGTCACCCCCCTGCAATGCATGGGGACCCTATGGCTGTGTATGCACCGCTGTGTTGTTCTGCAGAGAGCAGCCTGAATTTTGTTCCTTTTTGCACCCAGAAACAAAGATAAAGAGGAACTGTACAGCAGTGTGTGCCTGCTTCACCTCCAGCAGCTGCTGGCAGTTCTGCAGCAGAGAAATGTTTAATTCTCTAGAAATGAAATAGAAACATCCACTTGTTTGAATGCTGGATGTTTGTACGGGGAGAGGCTTCCCTTGGATGCTGGTATTAAGATAATGATGTGACCCCACAGGAGTGCAAAGTCTCTCCAGCCCTTTCTCTCCTCTCTCCAGTTCTCAGTGCCTTTTATACCCCCCCCCCTGTTCTTTAGGCTCTGCACCAATTCATGCTTCACCTCACTTTGCTGCCCTCCAGCTCCCTGCTGATGGGTTTGGTGCTTTCATTCAGAGCAGGCTTAAAATCATTCATGAGAAAGTCCGTCTGCACACGGGGATGGGCACTCCCCCGTGGTGTGCTGCTCTGCTCCAGCTTTAAGCCCCTCTAAGTCCATTAGGCATTGTGGTACCCCTGGGCTGACAGCCTGCCCTGCTGCCCTTGCTTTTTGCTGTCCTTTCTTTGCTTTCTGCTGGGTGGGATTCTGCCTGTTGTTCTGCTGAGGTTTGCTAAAGGGTCTTGCTGGAGCCAATCTGCCAAATCCTTGATATCTCTTGCCAGTTAGCACAGAAGGATGCAGCTGCTCAGTCCTTGACATACATTGCGTGTTGTTCTGTGCATTGGATTCCCTTTGGGCTGCAGTATCTGTTTGTAGGCTCTTTGCTGCTCCTGTGAGAAACAATTAAGAGCTGTCCTGCTTTGCCTGAGGCTGTGCAGGAGGTGGTGGTCCATGGCCATGCCTGGTGGCCATACTTAGTGGCTCAGCCCAGTGGCCCTTTCTGCTGGCTGAGCCATCTTCCTTTCTTAGAGCATCAGCATCTTGGGGATGGAGTCCTGTGAACCGCTGCTGTTCAGCACAGCTCGCCTGTAAGTAGATCTCCCTTATTTACCCATCTTCTGTCTTTCCCAGAGCTGCTTTGCACACCATCTCTCCCTTCTCTCTGGTCTTCTGCATCTTTGGCAGCCCTGATTTCTGACAGAGGCCCCAGCACTGTTTGTTTTGTTCCATGGGGAGGAAGCAGTGGCTGCAGGCCGTCCCACACGTGCTGCAGCCTGGATACTCCAATGTAGCACTGCACAAATGAATGCTGAAACATCCACAGCGCTGACAGTGCAGCCGTCTTCCTGCAGATGGAACTGACCTAGATTTTTCCGTGCATCTGAAAAGAAGGATTTGGCACTCACTCAAGAGAAGTAACCAGCGTTATATGTTTATGCAATAGCACTTAATCCCTCTTATTCCATGTAATGGTCGGGGATGGCTGTGTTGCTTTCCCCCTGCATGGAGTCCACGTTCTTTTCTTTGAAGAGCTGCTTTTAAATGCTTCCCTTCCTTTCATGTGCCCAGTGCTCTCAGCCCCAAACCCCATGCCTTACAGATGACACACAGAAGGATGGAGCTAATGGGTATCACTTGACGGTGCATGTTGTGTGCTGCCAAGTTTGAGCTGGGTCCTCAGCTGCCGGAGCAGATGATCGCTGTCTAAAGCTTGTCTATGGGAGACTGAAAAGCAGCCTTAAAAGCAACAACAGCAAAAAAAAGGAACCATCAAAAAACCCCAAACAACAAAACCCCACCTCCTTTAATGCTGTCTGTGATGGGTTTTCAGGGCACGTATCAAATCTTACCAGAGAACCTGTCTTAATCACCTTCAGGTTGAGACAAGGTCATAAAAGCAGCAGGAAATGGTGCCTCCAGCCCTTTCCTTGGCTCTGCATGGGTTCCTGCCTTCCTGCTGGCGTTCTTTGGCTTCTTCTGCCTCCTTGTGAGCTTGACTCAGCAGAAACCATCCTTGTCAGACAGGAACTTTAGCTTTCCACACTGGGAATTAGCTTTGCTTGTCAGGGGAAGGAAGCAAATGATGCCTGAAAGAAATGATGGCAGAACAAAACGCATTATTTCTCGTGTGGGTGCTGTCGGCGCGATGGAATTTGGTGCCCTGAGTCAGCAGAGCCTTTTTTCCATCTCTTTGCCTTTGGTTTGTGGATCCCCCCCCCCCATTTCTTAGATATGGGACCTTTTAAATCTTTCTGCTTGGAAGAAGTGCTAAAGGAATACCAATGAACTCCCCCTGTCTAGTATAATCTAATCATGCTTTGCTTGCTGGCTGTTGGGGCTGGGTGTGAATCTTTGCTCCCGTGGTAGCCGTGTGCAATGGGAAGGAATGCAGCAATGGGCACTGAGGAGTTATGGCTGCTGGGAAGACTCTTTTCTTCCTTTGGTGTGCTGCCAATGGGGGCACATCATTTAATTTCTCCATGCTTCTGAATTTCCTGTTCTTAAGGAGTGGGGAGGAACCATTGGGTTTAATGCAAGAAGGGGAACCTCACGGGGAATATTCAAAGCCCATCCAAAAGGGTTGTGCTCTTGGAAGTTCCCCTTCCTGACTGTTCCTAGGGTGTATATTCAGCAGACTGTTCCTGGAAGCAGTCCCATGTGTGCAGCACGTGTGTTTTTTTGGGATCTGGGGATCTTTGTGGTGGTTTACATCTGAATGCCATTCCCTGGTGCAGCCTATGGGCAATGTGGGCTGGTGGAGGAGCTCCGTGAGAACCATCCCATGCTATTACACAGCACAAAGAGAAGGAAAGGGGGGGATGTTCCCAAATAATTGCATGCCAAGAGGTACCGTAACCCGACAGTTACAACATCTCAGCCCTAAACATGTGTCCGTGAAGGATTCTTTCCAGCTTGGGGCATGGGAACTGATCCGTCTCTTTCCAAGAGTTTTATTTATTTCAGATGGGCTTTTTCAGGGTTTGTAGCAGTGTCCAAAGGGACGAGATCAGCCCTGATGGGGTTCAGATGGCTGCTCAGACTGATGGACACAGGCTCTTTGCCCACCATGAAGCAGAATAGCTTGGTGAAGTCATTGTAGCTGGAAAAGCCATCGATGCTCTTCTGTCATGTAGAATTTGGCTGTGGCTCCAAGATCAGCGTTTGCACCTGTTAGTTTGCTATGCAAACATCCTATAGAAGAGGGAAATGACAGCTGTATAGAAGGGGGAAATGGCCCACAAAGCTGCCCTGCAGCTCTGGATCTGTTTGCTACTAGAAATGAAACCGAAGCCATGAATGTGAGAGATGACTGTAAAGGTTTGGTCCGTGGTGGAGACAGAAGACAGAGCCTTGTCTGTGTGAGCTTCTATCATTAGTGTGGGTTGGAAGAGCCTCGTTGCAAAAATTCCCATCTATAACCATGCTCCTCTTCATCTCTGTGCTCCCATGAGGCAGTGATGGGCAATGAAAGAAGGCAGAGAACCAGAGCATGTTCCTGGGGACAGCAGTGCAGACCCAGCCCTGTTCCAGCTTCCCAACCAGTGGAAAAAGCCTGCTGGGCAGGGCACAGCTCTGCTGACCTGAGAAGGGACAGTGCTTCTATCTGATCACGCTTTTGCCCCCTGGGTGCTGTTGTGGTTGCATTTGTTGTTCTGGTTGTGTTTTGCCTTGACCTGAGCTCCACGGCTACAGCAGCGCTTTGCTCAGTCCCATTCCCCAAAGCATTCCAGCCAGTTTTGCCTTTGAAGTGTTGGGCTTCGAGTGCAGAGTGTGCCTGAAGGAAGGTGTAAGTTTTGGAATCACTTGAATCTCTCTTCTGAACTTGGCTCCCCTCTTCCCTTACCGTGACCTGGGTGTGCAATGGACCTGCTCTGTAAGGACCTTTCTTTCATCTAAAGATGCAGTCATTCCGACTGTGGAATTGGGGTTAGTAATCATTGTTTTGGACGTACGGCCTGCTGTTCCTTAAACTCGTGTCCAGAAGACATTATTAATCATATTTTGGATCTGATCAGACAGCTAAAAAGACAAGGGAAATATCTACGTGACATCAGCGGGGGAGTAACAGAACATTGCAGTCTGCAAATGTCACTGGCCTGGGTATATCCAGTATCCAATCCTTCTGAGTGCCGTCCAGTTTCTGACTATCTCTGCATGGAGCCTAATAAACTGCATCGAGGCTGACAGAAAACAACCCATGGTGTCACTGACTCTGCCTTTCCCTCTGTTGGTCCAGCAGATGCTTCCAAGTGAGCGACCTTGGTGTGGTTTTGTTAGCATGGGATGTGCAGAAAGCTGTTGGTCCTTGGGATCCCCAGCTATGCAAGCTAAATCTCATTGTGAGGCATTAGGAAATGTCTTTGTTTGTATCCTCATTGTCTTTCTATGGCCAGTGCATCAGCTTGGGTATGTCAGGTGGGTGAAGCAGTGACCTTAAAGGTGACCTGGTAGTGATCCTTCCTTGTCCTTGATGGAGTAAATATGCCCTAGAGTGTGTTTTAAGGGAAGAACTGTCTGAAGTAGGAACATGGGAGATGTGGGGCTCTTCCAGGTTGCTTGATTTGGGGTTTTGGAGCTCAGAAGAAGCACTGAGGTCTCTGTCCTGTAGCTGAGAGGTGACTTTTGAACAGCGCTGTCACTGGACAAGGCAGATTGCTTTGACCTTGGTTATAATGGTATTTAGCAATAGAAGGGATTGTGGCATCTTACGGCTGGGAGTTGGAAGCCTTGGGATGAAATAAGGTCTCTGATTATGGCATAATCTTCTCTTAGGTCGGTCAAGGGCTTGACTTCTCCTTCATGTGTATTGATTGGATCCCATTCACTTTCACAGCATACCCTCCCAGTCCACCCCAGTGCCAGCAGAGCACTGCTGCAGCCACGGACCAGCAGCAGCTCCAGTCTTTGTTGTAGGGAGCTCTGCAATTACCAGGGCTGAATTTAATTACAGCCCTTCCATCAAATGCCTTCCAACAGTACATACAACTCAATAAATACACCAGATTTCATCACGTGAGGTGGCTGCGAAGATTAAGTAGTATTAAAAAGGCGGATGTGTTTATAGTAATCAAGCTGCTATTTAAAATCTGGCTGCTAACAGTTAAATATTGAGGATTTACACCTTATAAACTCCTCTTAAACAATAGGTGCATTCAGTGCTGGTCAGAGCCTCAAATAATGCATAGAACTGCAGTTTATAAGAGTGAATGGAAGCCTGCACACGTGGTTGTATGACATACCCTATTCTTTTAGCCTAATTCAGTTTTATGTTGTCCATATCAAATAGCTTTTCCTGGTAGTGGCATTCAGTTGCTGAGGACGGAGGAAGAGTTTCATGCGTGCTTTAGATGTCATGTAATTAAACTAGTTGAAAAAGGCTTTAGAGGGCAAAGCTGGAAGCAAAGAACTATTAATAGAAGCTCCAGGAAGGGCAGTTAGTGAGCCAAGCCCTGCTCAAATGAAGCAGGATGTAAAGAAAAGAAAGAACCTGAACATGCCACAATGCCAGGAAGCCATAAAACCCATTAATCCCCACCCATCAGGGCATCCATCCAACAAATAACGTTCTGTTTCCAGTGCAGGGCTGGATTCAGCTGTGCCACTGAGCTCTAGAAGAGCAATCGTTTCTCTTGAGCTGGGCTCTTCACTTGCATTTGTTTGAGATCTTGAAGTGCCAGAGAGCTCTTTGAGGTGATGTTTGTCAGTCCCAAAGCATCCCATACAGAAGTGGCCCATGATCCCATCTGCCTATTAACATCTGTTGCTGCAGGCATCCCCATGCTTTGGGAAAGCTCCAATGGGAAGAAGAAACCAATATGCCCCAAGAGAAGGTGGATGTCCCATCCCTGGAGACACCCGAGGTCCGCCTGGATGGAGCCCTGAGCACCTGTTGGGTGTCCCTGTGCACTACTGGGAGTTAGAACAGATGGCCTATAAGGGTCCTTTCCAACTCAAACCATTCTATGACTCAAAGTTCCCTTGAAATCAGGGCCTCTTGAGTTTTCTCCTTCCCCTTTGACTTAACGCTGAGTGCTATCTCTTCCCTGCAGCATTCAGCCTTATGGGATGGTAGGGTACACAAGGTTTCATGTGGCTGAACGCCAGCCCTGGGATGTGGAAGCCGCACAGATAAGCTCACAGTGGTTAGTGCTGTTGTCTCACTTCAGCTTATTGTCTGCTTTTAATCTTGAGCTGATTAATCTGCCCAAAGAGGAGAGCAAAGGATCAGGAGGGAGGCAGAGAACAGCCATGGGTGGTGAGTGGGTGGGAGCCCAAATAGATGGAAGTAAGTACAGATGCACCTCATAAACGATATTATGGGGGGGGGACAAAACCCAGCACATCAAAGGGGTAATTAAAGGCTGTTTGATGATGGCATGTGGGTGCACAGGTGCTCAAATCCCACTGCGTTCCAAAGGGTGGTGAACTTGTGCTTTGTCTGAGATTCAGACAAATAAACTGTCCCGTAATGCTGGAAATCCCATCGGTTTCTTATCAAGAAAAGAATGAGATGATTTGTAAAATACATCATCTTTTTGTTTTTTTCCTCCCACGGAGCAGTTACGTTCCTGATGTGGACCAGCTTGCTTTATAGCCTCTTGCAGTTTGGATTCTGTATCTCAGGAGGGTAAAAGATGAATCTAACAGAATGTTTTCTGCTCCCAGCTGGGGAACCGCTGCAATCCAAACCCCAGCTTTGCCATTGAGGAGCAAAGAGGATTGGAGCTGAAGTTCAGTGCCATGCAGGGAGCTGCTCTTGAGGACCACAGCTCTGTAATTCCTCTTTGAGGTCTCGGCATTAATGAAGTGATACTGAAACGATCTTTCCTTTTCTGCCTTTTCTTCTTCCTTTTGTTTCTTTTTTTGGAGCGAGCTTTGAGCTCGAAGTGAGTTGGCAGCTTCCTCCTCAGCAGCTGACATCATTTGTACAGCAGGAAGAAAACATCTGGGCTTGGAAGCGAGGCGAGATTGAAGGCTGCAATGGTCTGGAGAGCAAAAGGGGTGGCTGCAATGTGTTGCAACAGTTTGCCTTGAATGCGTCTTGCAGGCACGACAGTGAGCTGGGGGGGTTCCCTGGGGAGCAGCACTCACTGAGGTCAGATAGCACTTTGCTTTTCACATGGCAAACACCCACAGCTGTGTGCTCTGTTGGGTCAGGAGATCTCACATCCATGCCCGGGGGTCATCTCAGGAAGCTCAGGGCTGTGGGAACAGAGCGGATGGAGCTTTCATCTGCTGCTCTGTGCTGCTCTCCTCATGGGGACCGTAAAGAAAAAGCTTTTTGTTGCAGTCTGAGCTCTGCCTGAGGGCTGGAAGGAGCTCTGAGCTGTGCGGGGGCAAACCCTACCCATACCCGGTAAGCAGAAGTAGCTGAAGCACTTGGTTGATCTGAATTTGGAGCTGTTTGATCCCAGTTTTGAGGAGGCCGATGGTTACCTTGCACACCTGAGCCTACCTCTTGCTGGGTCCTTCCAAGTGGATGTAACCAAGTGGATCGTTGGTAGTATTTGCCTGGCAGAGAGCTGCAATGGAAGCAAACCGTTCTGTTTGGATGGGGCTGATGGGTTGTATGGCTGTTAGTGAACTCCAGGGAGCTGCTGCAGGATGTGTCGGCAGCACAGCTTCCATGTGACACATCCCAAATCCCCAGAGCTGACATTCGTGCACATATGCTCCATTACCCCCATCCCTTATCCTTATTATAACCAGCTGCGGTCTGACTTTGTCAGATATCTGGTAGGGGTCCCTTTCTCCCACTCCCTCCACTAACTCCCATTAGTCATGCTTGGGCAGTGCATGAAATGGGATGGTGATAAAGCTCTGATCCCAAACACCAGAGCTGGTCTTAGGGGCTCTGTGTTGGGCTGCAGAGACCGTAGTATTAACCCCTTGCTCCCCTCAGGCAGAACTCCTTAATGCCCATAGGCCATGTGTTGTCTGGGGGCTGAAAGCTCTCTTACAGCACCTCTCGTCTGAGCAGAGATGGATTTATGACTGTGGTGCCACTGAGATTAAATGGGATTTTTTGGCTTTTTAATTAGCTAGCAGGCCGAGGAAGACAGCTCTTGTGTTAAGACTGCACCATGTCTGCAAACCTGGGTTTTCTCCACGTCCCTTTGGTAATGCAGGGGGAATGTTATTTTTCTCCTTGTTGTTCATACTGTTTAAGCTGAAGATTAACTTTGGCAGTGTGACAATGGGCTGCAGAGTGGCCAGGAAACAATTCAGTCTGGAAGCTCGTAGAAGGGTTCTGACCATTGGAGAGGAGGAGCTGGTGGAGGAGAAACCGGATGGCTTTTTCCAACAGCAGGACTGTTTGTTAACGGAGTTTGGCTTCATTTTCCTAAAGGTGATGAAAACGACATCTGTGAGCTGATGCCAAGCAAATGTCAGAGCTTTCACCCATAGCACAGATTTCTTTAATGGGCAGAAGCCTGTATCCTCATGAGCAGACAGAGCCCTCCTTTTCCCTTCAGCCCCCAATGGTGCAAGCTGCAGCTGTGCCAACGGTACATGGACAAAGAGCTGCACATCACGTCCTTCCCTTTGCAAACTGGAGCAGTGCTTTGAGGGGCAGGCATGGCCTTTTGGACAAAGAGCAAATATTTGAGCAGCTGTTTGCTGGCTGTCGTGCAAAAGGCAGAGAGGGAGTGGGTAACTTTGCAGGAAATAGGGTTGGTTTGGGTAATCCCAAGCCTTTGTACAGCCTTTACACACCTCACAGACTGAAGGCTTTGTTATCAAATCCCTTCAGTTACCATTTGAGGTGGCTCTGTAGGACTGGTGGAATATGGTGTGGCTGCCTATGAGCCCAAGTGCTGTTAAACCCAATGAGCTGGGCTGAAATCAGACTAAAGGGATGGTGTGGGCAGCAGGGCTGTGTCTGTAGTCAGGACGAGCTGTTGGTCCTGCTTGTTCTTCACTTTGCACTGCTTCTTGTTTGGGATGTGGAACAAAAACCAGCTCGTATCTTAAGAGTTAAAGGGATGCCTTGTTTTTGCAGCGCCTTACTGGTGTTTTTGTTGTCTTTCCCAGTTGATCATGTGGTTCCTGAGCCGGGGACCAGTTTGCTGACTGCATTTGACCAGTGGCGAGAATGGGCAGACAGCAAATCCTGCTGTGATTACTCCCTGCACGTGGACATCACCGAGTGGCACAAAGGCGTCCAGGAGGAGATGGAAGCTCTGGTTAAAGATCACGGTACGTACAGTTTGAGAAAACTCAGGGAAGCTTTTCCCCTCCTTATGCTTCAGAATTGGTTCCCCTGTGTTTGAAGACTGGCTTTTCAGTTGTAATTTATCCTTACATCCTCACGACTTTGAGCCCTGACATTATCTTGTCCTGCTGACGTGGGAATGGCTGATGTGCAGAGGTGAGCCTTTGGCTGCTGCCAGCCAGAGGAGCACCTTGGTTCAGTGGAAACCCATCAGCTTCAACTGCTTGTAAGGGGCTGGTGGAGGGGGATGTCTTTTATCTGTCCTGAGTTTTGTAGCCTTATCTGTGCCTGCATTTCGTATGCTAAAGACAGTTCCTTTGCTCTCTGTTTCTAGGTGTGAATTCATTCCTGGTTTACATGGCTTTCAAAGACCGCTTCCAGCTGTCTGACTCCCAGGTAGGAAGGATCACGCGCTGCCATCAGTCTCTATCAGGGTTTAAATTCACTATATTTGGATCTAGCATTCTTCTGGTTTCTATCTTTGTATGTGTAACGGCACCTGAGGTTTGTAACAGTACCCAGAGCTCTGCCTCGAAGAATTCTTTCTAGTCTTGGCTAAGGGACAGCAATGGTAAAACTCATTTTGAGGGTACAGAGGGTTTATCCCAACTCCTTTGGTGTGGAAGCAGTGGCAGTTTTATAAGTGGCTCCTTTTTGCATCAACACAGGGCAGGACAATGAGATCTTTGGCATGAATTTCAGTTTACAAACACATCCTGGTCCGGAAAGTGGGTTTGGGGCTGTAGTGTTGGAACCACTGGGGACCTTAGAAAGGAACTGGCCTCCTGTTTGCCCTTCCAGTGGATCCATGTGAGCATGGCTAATTGTTGAGACGGATAGTTTATATTTCTAAATGTGGTGGGAGGAGAGGAATGCCTGGGAGTCATTTGGAACCATGTGGGAGGCAGTGGTGGATGACAGTTACCTCTAATGACTCTGGTGAGCATTTTAATGAGCGGCCATTAACAGAGCACACATCAGTTGTGGGTTAGTCAACCTGAGCCCTCTCGAACTCATTGCAGAGTGGGAAATCACACTCCTCTCTCCTTCCTTCTGATAAACTCTGTGTGCTAAAGGGGGTCGAATGTACAGCTGTAGACCACAGAGCTGGTGTATGTTGTTATGTGTATTCTCCTTCTTTCAGATCTATGAGGTCCTGAGTGTTATCCGGGATATTGGTGCCACAGCTCAAGTGCATGCTGAGAATGGTGACATCATTGCCGAGGTATGTTCTGTTTATTCTGTGGATCGTCAGCTTCAAACTGCTGGGAGAGGTTTAAACTTAACATCCCTCTTTGCAGCCTCTTTGAGACTCTTAAAAGCACAACGCGGCTGCATCAAGGATGGAAGTGGAGTCAACATGTTCCCTTCATTGTCAAGGATAAGTCAGGTTTATGGGGCAGCTGTTGGCCATCTCTGCCTTTGTGCCCATAACTTAAAGACTGTCCTTGGCTGTGACTGCCACTGCATGCAGAAAAATGCTTTGCAATAACTTAGAGAAAGAAAACAACTTCATGTAGTACCTGGGATGCTGACGCTTGGAGTTCTTGAAATAGCCACAAAGAGGAAGCATTGCTAATTGGATTTAATCCGAGCTGCAGCTCGTTTTATACGTTGTGCCTCTTGTGTGTGGCATTGTAAAGGGTTTCTGCATTGTCTCAGTGGGGACAAGGCCACCTGAGCCTTTAAACCCCACTGCCTGCTATCACTGGATGATGTTTCCATGAGATGCTGTTTTTTGACCTCAGAGAGAGACCATTTTATAGACGTGAGCGAGCAGTGAAAGCTGAGGGGAACCCAGCAGTGAACTCAATGTGAAGTAAATTAATATACAAGGCTTCCCCGACCTCCTGTGAGCAAATCAGCAGGGCTGTTGTAGAGCTCTGGTTATTCTCAGCAGTGGATATTGGACAGGACTCTGGTTCTAAGGCCCTCATGCAGAGCCCCATGTGACCACTAACTAGGACAGATGCTCAGGATCTCGCTTGTACCTCTTTCAAACAGCTGTGTATGCTGCAAGAATAATGCACGTTGCTTTAAATCTTCTTTTTTTTCCTGCTTTTTTTTTTTCATCTGCCTTAGGAGCAGCAAAGGATCCTGGAGCTGGGAATCACAGGCCCTGAAGGGCACGTGTTGAGCAGACCTGAAGAGGTGAGGATGCTTTTGCCTTTACTCCCCCAGCTTGAACCGTTTTTGCACCGCCATTGGATAGCTCCCATTGGGACGGATGCTGCCAGGAGCAGGATTTCATCCTGGCTATGAGCTATATGGGATAAGTTAGGAGGCAAGGACTCTTCTAGGGACTGACTCCTACTGAATAAGCAGGAACTGCTCCCTTTTAGGGGCTTAACTACAGTGGGTGCTTGTGAGAAATTGAATGAGCCCCTCAGCTGGCACTTCTATCTTCTGCTGTATTTCACTGTTAGACGAATGTTGTACAGATGGTGGACTTTTATTTCTTTTCTTTACCATGAGGGGCCCAAATGATGTACTGAAGGCATAGAAATGTGTACCAGAGAGGGGAGCTGAGTCTCAGGTCCTGGGCTAGCACTTCAGCATGCCTAACCCCTCATCTTCTCTGGGGCTGAGCACCCTAATCCCATTTATCTCACTTCCTCTAAGTCTTTAATGAACCTGAAGAGCAGGAAAGAACCTCCCAGCTTGCCCTTTCAGTTTGGTTCTTCATTTCCCTTCTTTCATTACCTCTGAGCTCAGTCCCTCACTAACCATTCTAGGTTTGGGATGTCCAGCCATGTATTTTTACACACCGTAATTGATCTCTGTTCCCCCAAGATAAACGGGGCTGTGCTGCCTGCCGGATGTGGTCCTGCACGTTGTGAGATCATCCCACACGTGCCCTCACGCTCCCTCAGTTTCCACCCCTGGGTTCAGACAAGCAGCATCCAGAGGCGTTTTCAGTAGGAACATAAATCATTCAGCTGCTGCAGGCAGAGTGAAGGGAACACTCTCAGATTGGGCTGAGCCCTCGCAGAGCTGCTTGGCTGCTTGGAGCTGGGATTCTTGCTTCCTGAACACACTGAGCCTTCCGCCCACTCCTGCCTTATTTTCAATGGGACGGACTTCTTGCCTTGCATCAGGAGAGCAGGAACAGATGCCGACTTGACACTTAAGGGCTCATCTGTGGAGCACCCCATAACTGCTGTGGACTTAAGGAAAGGCTGCTCCTATCTCGTCAAATTAGCTCAGTCTTGTCTGGCTGCTTCAAAGACCGTCATTAGCAGAGCAGGAGCTTCAAAGCATGAACCTTGTGCTCTCCTGGCTCGGGTTTGGTGCTCCATCTGTCTCCTGCACTGTGCAGGAATGTGTTGGTGGTGCTGGGTTGAGGAGGGCTGCCCCAGGACACATGGCCCAGCAGCTGGGCAGCTCTGAGCTCAGCTGTGCCGTCTGCGCAGGTTGGAAGCTCTCAGGCCACATTCTCCTCCTTTAAAGTCATAGGAAACAGAGCAGGAAACGATGTCATCTGGTTCACTCCTTTTTTCCCCCCCCGTTGTGTTTTTCGAACCACGCAGCTCTGTTGATGTTGGCTGATGGAGGCCACGTCCTGCACCCCCTGTGAGCCTGCAGGTCGGGCAGAAAGCACAAACAGAGCTTTGCATTTCACCGCTGGCACTGGTGACATCCTCCACAAAGCCACCCCTGTCCTAAGGCAGCATCCATCACTTCCTGCACCCTCCCTACCCTCCCCCTTGCTCACAGAGCGGATCGTTCTGTGATGACTTTCGAGAGGGATCCATCATTTCTTTTTTGCTATTTCTGTTTCAGCCACAAGAACGCCAAAAAAGCCCGAGCGGTCCAAGTGCTCCAGGAAATGTCTGTCTTCTTTTTTTTTTCCTTCTTGTTTTTTTTTTGCTTCTAGGAGAACTGCTGTGTTAGGGCTTCTGATGCATGCTGGTAATTGCAAACATTCCCCTTTGGACTAGTGGCTGGGTTATTGTTATGTGCCTGTCACCATAGCATCTGGGCACAAGGCAGGAATTCAGCAGCCTCGTTTTCTTCTGGGCAGAAATGATCCTCTGCAGCTGCTTGGAGGCGTTTTTGGTCAGAGCTGCGGAGCTGGGCGTTGTTTTATCCCTGTTTGCAAGTGAGGAAACTGAAGCACGGGGTGGAAATGCGAGTGCTGCAGCAGAGGGGCAGTGCGTGTGCCTGCAGACTGACGGCCATTGGGAACATCAGCCCATCTGACGTTGCTCCTTGCTTCTCAGGAGGGACAATCGAGCTTTTCTTTGCTCTTCCTTTCAGCCTCCCTTTTCTTGCTGCTAACTGTGGCACGCTCCAGTGGAACCTTGAGAAGAAAACAGCCTTCTTTGCAGCCTGTCCCTTTTAGGGCAGAAATGTCCTTGTGCTGGCAGCAGCACTCCCTGGGGAGGGTTGTCACCAGCCCTGGAGTGCTGACAGGCCTGGGCCGTACCCCTTTAACCCTGCTGGGTTTGGGGAGCTGGTTGTGCCATGTTCAGCTGCTGGGTCCATCAGGTCCACCTAATGGTGGTTGGCTGAGTGCGGCCTGAGACAAAGCACTGCAGAGCAGATCTCCAAAGTGCTGAGCCCTGGGGGGGTTCCTTTTGGGAATCAGGTGCCTGGTTGCTCTGTGTTTCATTTTCCTTTGTTTGCATGGAAGATGTCCGTGGCGTTGCAGCTCTCCGTAGCAGTAGGCATTACGAGAGTTCTTCTCATTACATTTGTCAGCTGGATTGCTGTGATTAGGATATGTGACTTGGGAAGGTCCTGGTTGCATTCATTCTCAGAGCAGATAGGACGTTAGTGCCTCAGCCTTGCTCAGGCTCCCCCTACAAGTATCAAAGTAGTTGATTTATGGGGTGGTTTACGCTCTGTCAGATCCCAAGCCAGATATCGTAGTGGAGGGTACAATTTAGAAGGCTTGCTTGCAAACGTGGCTTACCAGACTATGTGGCTACAGCATCTCTCTTCCGTGTGGGCTGGAACATGAATAGTTCTGCTGAGCTAACATTTAGTTGCTTATTTTTGCTTAGGTTAAGGGAGGGGCTTAACCATACTGACCCCAAACACCTGGAGGGTTGCTCTAGGACTTCGCCTGCTTGCAGTGAGATTCAGAAGCAGCCTGGGAGGAAAGGGAGTAATGAGAGGGGAGCGTAGCTTGATGCCATCTTAATTATCCTGATTACACGGTGCATTTTTCTGGCTCAGATTTTGGAGAGGTGCAAGTTCACCTCGCTTCTGCACACCCTGATTTCCCCTACAAGGAGAATGGGTTATGCTTTCATGCAGGGATCTTCTTAATGTGCCGACTTTGTTTCTCAGGTGGAGGCAGAAGCTGTGAACCGGGCAATCACCATCGCCAACCAAACCAACTGCCCTCTGTATATCACCAAGGTGATGAGCAAAAGCGCTGCTGAAGTCATTGCTCAAGCCAGGAAAAAGGGTAAGTTATTGCCTTTGGATGGAAGCAACCTATTAGCTCATGTGCAACTCCTTGCCAACATAAGCTTCACCCCTACAGGAGGAGTTTCTTTTTCCAGCGTTACTGTCCAGGCTGTTGTTCAAAAGGTCCCCAAGCAACTGCTCCTGTCTCATCTCCTGCAGAGAAGTATTCGGGGACTGTTACCAGTTCTAGAAGCTGGTCTTGTTGTTCAGCTTCTTCGCACCCATCCCACTACACTGAGCCGTGTGCCTTCATGTTATCACAGAGTAATTCCCTGCTTGACAAATCTCCATGGAGACAGCAAGCTCCCCTCCAGCTCCTGTGCTGTTCCCTTACTGCTTCCTGCTGGGCTGCTTCTGGGGTCAGAAGTGATGCTAGGAGTCCTGGTGGAGCTCTGTGACTTGTGGGCCCTCTTGGAGTTGGTTGGAGTAGCTGATGTGGTTACCAGTTCCAGCTCTTTGCTTGTGAAATAGATGCTCCTGGTGCTGTAACTTCCAGCCTGGCATCCAAGCAGGAACTGGGATCTATAGTCTGGGTTTGACTGGGAGTTCCTATCACCACTAAAGATGCTGCAGGAAGGACCCAGCCCTTGAGTGCTGCTTCTCATGGTGAGGTCCATGAGGGAGCTGTGCTGCTCGGAGTGGTGCAGGAGCTCCTTCATGTCCTATCCGTGCTGCCTTGCCTCCAAGAAGCGAAGGCTGCAGAGTGCAGTGAGTGTGTGTCTCCCTTCTTCTGTGACTAAACCCTTCATTTCTATTTAAAGTGGTTCTGGGTGGGTGAGTAAGCAGGAGGGGTGATGGTTCCCCTCCTTTCCTTGGAAGGGTTGTGTTTAATCGTATGCAGTCTCAGTAAGCCTGAATAGATACACAGATGACATCACTTTCCATCTGGGTGCTCGAGGAGCTGATTTCCTGCTGCAGCAAACAGACTCATATGCTTGTGTGTGTGTGTTAGCTCAGAAGTGTTTTGATCCCATGATTCCTGTTCAGAGAGTTCAGAGCTGGTAAGGGGATGGATCTCCAAAGCATCTCTCCCTGTTCATGATGTGGGAAGCAGTTCAAGCTGTTTTGGATGAACTTTCCCCTCTGAGCTCCATTATAGTGGAGATCACACTGAAATGAGAAGATGTGTTGACATGGCAAAGTGGCTGCATGTTGCATTACCCCCAGAAACAACTTGATGTGTCTGTGCAACTTAATCCTATAGGCCATGGAAGCTGACTTCGGATTGCGTTTTCTCCTTATAAGGAGAATTAGGGGTATAAATGGCACACCATTCTCTGCTCCTTTATTCAAATAATTCAATTTAAACGCTGTGCAATTACCCAGCTGGATAGCTCAGGAGGGCCACACACATCATCCTTGCCCTCCCAAGCAACAGAGGAAACATAGCTGAGGACTATCCAAAGCAAAAACAGAACAGAATTGATTTGCTGGATGGAAAAGAACGGCTGTTATTTAAAGCCAGATGCTCCCAATAGCATTTGTATGGAGGAGATTCCCCACAGACTCCATCGCTGGCAGATCTTGGAGCTCATTCTCTGCAGAACAATCCTCTCAATGTCCTGGCCCACAACAGGCTTCCCATTTAGAGGCAGTTTGTGCTTTTTGCCTTGTCCTGGTTTCACGACTCTATTTGGCGATGTCAGGCAGCCCCATCCTCTGCTGGTGGATCCCCTCTGATCAAACTGATCCTACCCCTCTGCTGCTGGATCCCCTCTGATCAAACCGATCCTACCCCTCTGGTGTCACTGTGGTTCTGGAAGCAGCATGAAGGCACTTGATGTATTGTTCATCCTCAGCTGATGCACTCTTCCCCTGGTACACTATGGTGGAAGGCCATATTTCTATGCTCCACATCTTGAGCTGTGTAAGACCCTGCAGACCCATTCTTGGGTTGTCTTGGTTCTAACTGATCCGCATCCTTTGCAGGCTGTTGTGAATGCGTGGGGTGTCTGGACTCAGAAGCCAGATGGACAAACACTTTGCAGGGATTTTTGGGAGGGTTTCATTTGGTGAGCAGACCCGTGGGGCCGCAGCCTGCGCTGCTTTTGAAGTCGTAGCATCTTGCATCTGCTTGGTGTGCAGATGTGCTGCTGTATTCCAACGTGCAAAGAACCGTGGCCTTACTGATCAGCTCTTCCTTCATCTGGTTCCAGAAATGCTAATGAAGAGGAAGGGTGCACTGGTGGTCAATGCACTGGACAGAGAGATCAGAAGATCTGATCTCATTTCCTGGTTCTGCCACAGATTTACCCTGAACCATTGGGGGAATCAGAGCTGCAATTAGGAACTAGAAACACTGATGCTTCCTCTCAGTGATGTGCTTTCTCTTTAGGCAGTAAGCTTTTCTAACACGAGTTTTCTCTATCTGTGCACAGAACCTGCTCCAATAAACCCAGCCTTGTTAGATCTTTATTGTATGTATGCTTATAAAAATACTGCAGGCACCTTTTGCTGCTCCATGCTTTTATCTGTAGCAACATCTTTATTATTAAATCAGGAATGTAAAGGTTTGGAAACGTTGGTTTTTAGAAGGTTGCTTTGCTTCTGGAAGCCAGGTTAGAGATGCACGTTGCTTAGCAGTTACAGTGGGTTTGCCTGTATTCCTGTCTTGTAGGCACTGTGGTGTATGGGGAACCCATCACAGCCAGCTTGGGTACTGATGGATCTCATTATTGGAGCAAGAATTGGGCGAAGGCAGCTGCTTTTGTCACTTCCCCACCACTGAGTCCTGACCCAACCACTCCTGATTTCCTCAACTCACTGCTGTCCTGGTGAGCAGAGCTCTTTGTGTTCATTGCAAGATGTGTCTCATCGTGAGATGAGCGATTAATATTAGTGGTTCTTGCCAGCTGGCAAAAGGCTGTGACAACACTAAACCTATCTGCCATTATCTTTCTTCAGCGGGGATCTCCAAGTTACTGGCAGTGCCCACTGCACCTTCAACACTGCTCAGAAAGCTGTTGGGAAGGACAACTTCACCCTAATCCCCGAGGGAACCAATGGGACTGAGGAGAGGATGTCCATCATCTGGGACAAGGCTGTGGTATGTCCCACATCACGGGCTGGTTGTATTATGGCTGGAGAAGGAGCTCTTGTGAGCTGGTTTCCATAGTGGTCCCATGCTGGCTAATGCAGTGCCTCCTTCCTTCTCTTCACAGGTGACTGGCAAGATGGATGAGAACCAGTTTGTGGCTGTGACCAGCACAAATGCAGCTAAAATCTTTAACCTGTACCCACGGAAGGGCCGTATCGCAGTGGGCTCTGATGCTGATTTGGTTATCTGGGATCCCGACAGCGTCAAGACAATCTCTGCCAAGACCCATAACATAGTAAGGATGTTTTCTATGATGTGATTTCTCCCGTGTGTTCTGTTCTCTCTTCTTCAGACTGTGCTGATAGGAACCAGAGCCTGTGACAACTGAGGGCTTTTTTACTTCATTTATTTTTCTTTTAAGCCTTTGCCCCAAGCACTTTTTGGTCTTGCACCCAGTACAGCTCAGCTGTGTCGAGTCCAAAGCTGAAATCACATGGACACCCAGATATTCCCCTTGGAGCAAAGAGCTTCTGAGTGTTGGACGTGTGGATCTGAGCACTCAGAAAGCTCTTTGAATCTTTTAAAAGCATCAAAAGGCCACACATCACAACGTGTCACTGATGACCTTCTGGCTCAGTAGCAATGGGAGTGAGGACTATGCCTTTCCCAGTAAGGAATAGGCTTTGATTGCAGATGTCCTGCACCTTGACAAGCAGGATTAGTGGTGTGATGGAGGTCCTGAAGTTGGTGAATATCCATGAGGAGGAGGGAAGGTGAGAAAAACAGCGGGGACCATTAGCTGAGTGGAGCCATAGGGGATACACATGTGGAGTCAGATGTGATTTCTGATGCTCATCCTAACATTTAGCTGGCACAGAAGCACAGGGCAGCTCCCATATTAAGCAGCCCTTCCCCTGTCTCTTTATGGTGGCTTATGGAGGTTCATGGTGGCTATGATGGAGGTTTGTGGCTCACAGCAGTGTCCCAGACCTCACACCTGGCTCATGCAGTGCAAGGACCATCCCACCCTGCATGAAATGTCCCTGCTCAGAGGGGCTGGTTGGAGTCTCCCTGAGACATTTTAGTTCTGTCTCAGAGAAAGCAACCCCTGTTTGCGTTTGTTGACAACTTGTTTCACTGCTGGCGATGAACCTATGGAATGTTTCCCTGGAAAAACAAAAACCAAAACAAAACTCCTTGTTCTTTTTTTTCCATGAATGCTTCCATTCACTCTGGAGCTGAAGGAGCAAAATTTACTTGGATCCCTGGGCACATTCACAAAGAACCCTTTTATATACACACACACACACACATATATATGTATATATATATAAAGGTTTGGTTTGCTTTCCTGTGACTTAAATCTATGTCAGAATTGGGCACAGATGGCCTGGATTCATTTTTACCTGTGCGTAACGTCTAACACAGGCATCCAGACTGAGAAGTTGGGTTGCTTTTGAGGTTCTTCCAGACTCATCACATTCAATTGGAGAGAGAAGACTTGCTCATGTACAGAGTGCTGGATTTAGTGGTCTAAACCTGAACCTAAACCTCATCGCCTCCTGATTTTGCCATATAACAGAGCTAGGCTGAAGGACCACCAGACACAGATGATCTTCATGGTCTTTTCCAACCTTAATGATTCCATGATTGTATGATCTTCAGGCCGCTCCTTAGGAATAGTTTGTGGGCTGAAGGCTGCAGATCCCCACTGCAGCTCCTGCAGTGCATCTCACACACTGTGAAAGAAGAAACATAAAGAAGAGATGCCCGTAGATTCAAGGCATCCTATTTAGATCACAAGGATCAAACAAAAGCCCTTTGAAAGTCGGGCAGAGCTGTTGCCACGATGCAAGGAGACGTACTGATTATGTGGCATCGGGTGATGGTTACATTTTTTAATGCTGGAGCAACATGCAAACGTTTTCCAAGAATTCACACTGCTGTTGCCACTGGCTGGCAAGGAAATGTTAGGAGCTGGAGGGGGAGATGGTGTTGTTCTTGGAACAAGCTAACTCATACGTTTCTAACCAAGCCTCCTCCTTTGCCACCACAACTGTTTTTCATACTGGAACTGGTTTGCTGGCGGTTTAACCACCATGCTGGTTAATTGTAAATCTGCAGTCAGGCCTACCCGTACTTATAACACACTTCAAGGTCCAACTCCATCATTAACTCAGTGAAAAAGACTTGCATTCCTCACCGAGCTGGTTGCCTGAGTAAGAGTCCCCAAATCTCATGCTTGTAGTGCATCTCCTTCCAGGACCCTTCCTGGGTGGGATATCTACCAGCAATTCCTTTAAAACATCTCTTTTTTTTTTCCCTATGGTGTTATGTTTCAAATCCTATTAATTGAGGATGAGCAATCCCATTAGAGTAAAAAGATTGTCCTGGTCCCTGACCCATCAACCGAAACTCTGGTTCCAAGTACAGTCTTTCAAAATAGCCATCAGTTTTCACATGAAACTGAAATAAAACTTAATTTGGCTCTTAAATCCCATGCAGTGCAGAGAAGGCATCTGCCAGCATCCATTTCAACCAGGTATGCTTGAAAGTACTCTCATTTAAAGCGAATTCTGTCGAACCACTGTGTGTACAGCTGAGTTAAATGCTATTGGATTTGCTTCCAGGCCTTGAGAATTAGCATGACTGTCGATTGCTGGCCTTCGCTGGCATGAATGTTTGCCTCATGTTGTCTCTTTGTCTGTTCTAGTCTCTGGAGTACAATATCTTTGAAGGCATGGAGTGCCGTGGCTCTCCGCTGGTGGTTATCAGCCAAGGGAAGATTGTGCTGGAGGATGGGAATCTCCATGTAACGGAGGGATCTGGGCGGTATATCCCCAGGAAACCATTCCCTGACTTCGTTTACAAGCGCATCAAAGCAAGGAGCAGGGTGAGTGCAAGCACTGGAACTCCCCAGTTTGAAGTGGGTGGAAAGCAGAGGCTGTCCCTGGCTCAATGCGTGCACTTTGCAAGAGGAAACGTTGCCTGGATAGGAGCCATGCGTAGCTCATTCCTCTTTCATTTCTGCTGTTCACTTGAGTCACTGCTTGGACTTCAGTTTGGGTTTTCTGCAGATTTTTGTTCCTTCTGCTCTGTAACTCTTTGCCATCTTAGACACCCCTGAGCTGTCTGGATTGGATTCGATTCAGTCTGCAGGTTACCAAGAGAACGTGCTGATACTGATAGCACTTATGCATCAAACCTTCCAGCAGCAGTTTAGCGTTCCGATTTGTTGCTAAAGATGCTCCTTTCCCTTCTGTCAGGTACAATCAGATGCTCTTGTCTGCTGACTGGTGATTCACAGGCACAGCCCACGACTGCTTAAAAGTGGGAACGTTTCTATTTCTAAGAGGCTAAAAGATACCCGTTCCGAACAGACTGCCTTCTGAAATGCCTTCAGTTGCTGAAAAGCTGATGCTGAAATCAGCTGCAAATGAACTGCAGGGGGATTTGAGAGGTTTTATTTCCAGATAAAGTCAGGTTTCTGAGTCTGAAGTATTGCCCTCTCCTGGACAAAACCAGAGCTGTTTCAGTTTGCTGACCGGAGGCAATCTGCACCTTCCTTGCAAATGATTTTTCCTTAATTACTCCGCTGAATTAATTTACAAGTTACCAGAATTAGCACCAGGGAGAAGAGATCTGTAGTTTCTGTTGTGTTCTGCCCTCCTGTAGAAATGTGTGTTTTGACCTGTAAATCCAATTGGGCCGTATCTCAGCTGGAATAATTACGTTTAACCCAATGTAAAGCTCTGAAGCTGAAGAAGTGAAGCTAGACTGGCTTCTATCGTGCAGCTCTGCTCTGCAGCAGTGTGGTTTTCATTCTGGGGGAGGAATAATAAGCTTCATTTGAGAGTGGTCAGGAGCATTTAATGCAACAGCAGGTTGGCTGAGATCATAAAAGGAAGGGGAAAAAGAAGGGGAAAAGGGAATGGAAATGGAAAAAGGGAAGGGGAAAAGGAAAGGGAAATGGGAAAGGGGAAGGGGAAAGGGAAGAGGAAAAGGAAAGGGAAAAGGGAAGGGGAAAAGGAAAGGGAAAAGGAAAGGGAAAAGGGAAGGGGAAAAGGAAAGGGAAAAGGAAAGGGAAAAGGGAAGGGGAAAAAGAAAGGGAAAAGGGAAGGGGAAAAGGAAAGGGAAATGGGAAAAGGGAAGGAAGGGGAAACAAGGAAAAGAAAGGGGAAAGTGAAAGGAAAGGGGGAAAAAGGAAGGGGAAGGGGAAAGGAAGGGAAAGGCGCAAAGGGAAGGGGGAAGGAAGGAAAAAGGGGAAGATAGGGGGGAAAGGAAAGGGGAACAGAAAGAATGGAAAGAAGGTACTGTTTAGTTTCAAATCCTCTTATTGGAGATGAATCTTGAGATGTGCATCTTTGGCTTAGCAACACCTGGCCAGCTGTTTAGGGCCGTTCTGAAGGCTGTCTGACCCTAAAGCTCCCTATTGCTGTGTGTTGTAGCTGGCCGAGCTGCGGGGTGTGCCTCGAGGTCTCTATGATGGGCCGGTCTGCGAAGTGTCGGTGACGCCGAAGACGGTCACTCCTGCATCTTCAGCTAAAACATCTCCTGCCAAACAACAAGCTCCACCCGTGAGGAACCTGCACCAGTCTGGCTTTAGCTTGTCTGGTACGTATTCTTGTGTAGGAGCTCTCATAGAGCCCTGTTTATTTTCTTGAATGCTGCGTTCCCTTATAGCTCAGTGCTCAGCTGGGTGTGTGAGCAGGGCTGATTGCAGCAGTGGGTCTGGCATGCAGCAGGTGGATTTCTCCATGCGTTGAGGGTGGAATGGTTTGGACAGGACATGAGTGTTTTAATAGGGTCAGGACAAGTGGACTAAGAAAAGAGGAAGAGTGTTACAGGGCAAGAGGCTCAGCAACAAGGAAAGTCTTGTAAAGGGAAAAGCATTTAGCCAGTTCTCATCTGCATAGGGCTGGGTGCCTGTGTTCAATGTGGTGGTATCAATGCAGAGCAGATCTGAGCAAAATTAAGACAGTGGAAACCTTTGCTCATAGAATGGTTTGAGTTGGAAAGAGAAGGCTGTATGATCCAACTCCTCTGCAGTGAATAGGGACAACCAGAGTTCAATCGGGTGCTCGGAGCCCCATCCACATGGGTCTGCAGGGACAGAGCAACCTGTTCCGGACCCCTTTCCATTTCACAAAGTCTCCGTGGTGAATCCAACATCCCTCCTGTGTCTCCTACAGGCGCACAGATCGACGACAACATCCCACGTCGCACCACCCAGCGCATCGTGGCACCGCCGGGCGGACGTGCCAACATCACCAGCTTGGGTTAAGGACCGACCCCTTCCGCCCGCCCAGCGGACCAGGGGAGGGGATGGGAGCACCTGGAGACCCTTTTTGATTCTTTTAGAGCCTGTGATGGTTACTGCGGGCAATGGGGGGGGGGGCTGAAGTAACGCGCCTCTTTCGGTCCCCTCAGATTCCCTCCTCATCTTCACCAACCCCTCTCACTTCCCTCCATCAGCCCTTACACGTTGAAAGAAAAAATCAAGCAACCAACCCTGTTTTTGACACCTCTGACACGCTAAAGTCAATGTGAAGAGGATGTTTTGAGATATGTGGCCTATGTCCCGTTCAGCATCTTTTCTTTTAATAAAGGAAGGATAAAGTGAATTTCCCAGGAGCTGCCTTTAAGACACAGATGGAAAAGAAAAAAGAAAAAAAAAAAAAGAATAAATAAATTTTAAATGTTAAAAAAAAAAATAGCTTTTTTTTTTCACCCCCCCCCCCCCCCCCCCCTCACTGTCAAGCAGAAGAGTAGTTCAAGGGTTAGAAACTGGATGTTCTTTAGGGTTCTGTGTTCCAGCAGCATAGCTAGGCAAGCATCGAGGGCCACGAATCCCAGTCTGCCAACCATTCCCCATCACCACCTCTGAGGCCACAGAGTAGCTGGCTGCTGCCAAGAGAGAGAACCAGGACCCAGCACTAGGAGCTGATCGAGCACGTGGCACCCCGCCATTGGGTGAGCTGGAACTGTTGGAGACTTTTGTTCTGTTTGGGGTTTTTTTTGTGTGTGTTTTGTTTTTTTTCCTTCTTGATTCTGTTGCAAATGAGGTCCTTGAGGAGTTTTTCCTTCTTTTTCATGTTTTTTTGTGTGTGCTTTTAATACGTTCGTCTCATCATGTTTACAAAGCCTTATCTCAGAACTGGGCATCTCCCAGTTCTCCCTGCTCCTTCCCCAAGCCTCATTCGAGTTACCAACCCCTCACTGGTGTCGCTGCCCCTTTGGGTGCCCCTAGGATGCATCATTCCAGCCAATTCTTCCCTCTTAGCTGCAATAGGAGATTGCCATACAGGTTCATAAGCTATGATCTTCACTTCAGCATAGTAGGTCTTCAGTTGGTGCAAACACCGGGGCTGGACACCAGCTGCAGAGCTGGGCAGAACCTCTGGAGGAGCTCTTAGCAGTTGGTGGCAGTCATTAAGTAGAGGGCCAAAGGGCAATGCTTTGCCTGAAAGAATTCTGTAGCAGCCACATCCCCTTTCCTGGCCATTAAAGAGTGGTTATTTAAAACTCTGAGAGCTTATCTTTAGCTCTCGTTGGAAAACTGCTCTGTTGGATGCATGCCTGAGCATCCATGGCAATTCCAATTAGCGTCCAGATGCCCAGCTGTTGTAACTGGGAGCCTCCAAACAGCTCAATGGGTCAAAAGCAGCTGAGAATCTCTTATCCATGTGTGAATTTCACAGCCTGTCATTCCTTCAGGGATCTGCCTTTGTGCAAATGTTCTTGAGAAGGCCCTGCCCCTGCTTGGGTATGTGCCTCAGGTTTGAGAAACCAGAGGGTAGGAGTGGGTTCTCCAATGAATTCAGGATGGTCGAAACCCAGCACTTAGAGATCTTTTAGCCCTAGTATTGGAGGCTTGTGTTTTCAGGTTTTCAGGACACAGAGCATAAATCTGCCCTGTTACAGAGTCCCACTTATGCATTGCTGGAGGGCTTGGTGGTCCCAAGGGCTTGGACTGTCTTTGAGCACAGAGAGCTTATCTACCCATAGTTAACACAGCATTACCTCCACTCTCTGTACCCCTGGCACTTGGCTGTATCTTCTGCTTTCTCTTCTTGTCCTTCACCACCTGCATCGACCTCGTCTCCCCTATTTGTGAGCACTGTCTTAAATGGCATTTACAGGTCCTTGTAATGAAAAACCATATGCATGGAGGCTTTTAAGAAGCAAAGCACCAAATCTGTTGTGATGCAGTTAGCAACGCTGGGATTGGCAAAGGATCTGGGAGCAATGTAGGTACCCAACCCCTCCCGGCACAATTCCCATAGGCCCCTTTGAACATCAAAGCTCAGACATTGCCATACTCATCCATGCCTTTTATATCTAGGTTTAACCCTTGGGTGGCTAGTTTTGCATAAGAGTTTGCACTTTGTTTGTGAAGTAATCTGTGAGCATAATATATATTGCAGCTATCTTCAATTATGTTTTCACCTGGATGTTAAAAACCAACCTGAACGAGTTGGGGAGAGAGAGAAAGAAATTGGGATCCATGTCGATTCTCCAAAACACACGCGGCTCTTCAGTATTCACTTAAGTCTTCCTTTTATTTTCCCTCCATTGACTCGTGATGACTTTTGGATTTCAATTTGTTCTTGGGAGAGGTAAAAGGAAAAAAAATATATAGGAAAAAAACACACAAAAAAAAGAGATTTTTTGCAGGCTGTGTAAGCATGTTTCTTCCTGTGAGAGCTCGTCCGCTTTGTGTCTGTTTACTGAATGTCATTATGTAAATGCTTAAAGAAAAAGGAAAAGGAAAAAATGACTTAATTAATTAACCGCAGTGACTTGAAGCTCTAAAAATAAAATAATAATGAAAAAATTAATAATAATAATAATAATAATAAAGTAAGTAGGATTTAATACTAGCTGGATTTAACCCTTGGATTTGTGATTGTGAACCATGAGTGGAGGAGCTGTAAGTGCTAAAGCTGATCATGTGTGTAGACAAAAAGAAGTGCTGATATTTGAGCGTTGTCTCAATGGCAAAAAAATCAGAAAAAAAAAAGGAAAAAAAACCCAAAAAACATAAAAAAAAAACCAACCACCCGACCCCTAAGTCTTGTGTTTTATTCCTGAAGAACTCTGTGTTATATTACCATGGGAACTCCTAATAAAGACAAAATGTTGTTGTTTCACTAGGTTGCGTCTGTGTCTCGAGGCTGTATGTGTTGGTGTAACTGCACACCTTGGCTGGTGCCTTCAGCAGATAAGAAGTGCCTGGGCTCTCGGATTGCTGTAATGTAGGCTGGTCGTGGTCCTGAGTAGGAGGGAGGTTGACTGCAGAAGAAGATAAGGTTCCTTGGAAGGTGATAGTAAAGAGGCCAACAGCCTCTTTCCCATACTATTGCCATATCCTCAGCCATCCTATTTGAACCCTCTTCGCGGTGGTGTGGAGGAGGGAGAAAGAGCCTTCAATGGAAGTTACCCACAGATAATGGAATGGGGAGCGATGGGGCTGGCTGGAAGAGCACCAGTGAAGCTTCCAGTGGTATTGGTTGGGTTGTGTCCAAGAGATGTGATGGAGGTGGTGGCACTGGGTATGGCTGGAGGTGGGGTTTTGCCATTATTTTCATGGTGAAGGTCACCCATTCATTGGTGTGGAATAACTTCTGGGTCAACAGAAGTGTATAGAACCTGGGGGCCAGGAGGAAGTAATCAATCTTAATTGATTAACCGACCTTAATGCACTGAGGAACAGAGCAGCCAGAAGGATATTCAGGTCCGTGGGGTTGTGCTGTTGCAGAAGAGCACAGGAATAGCTGTTGTCCTCCTGCTAATCCAGGTAATGCCTGATGCTGGCAGCACTGAGATCCAGCTCACAGCTCATTAGGCTGCAAGCCTGCCATTAACTGCTCTGCGTGCATATAAAGCCAAATATAGGTTTAATCTGAGCTTAGAACTGATACAGAATTAGCAGCTAAAAGCAGAAGAAAGGAAGTAGAAGTAGCACGGGATTTTCAAAACCAAAGCTATTGTGATCCAGAGCTATTTCATATCTATCTTCCAAGTAGGTGTGTAGAAGAAACATGTGTGATGCTCTCTGACCCAGCAAGTTTTGCAGCAGGCAAGGATAATTGGCACCGTTTTGCATTGTGTGATGGGTAAAACCAGTGTGCCTGCAGCTTTAGACCTTCCACCCCAAGAAGAGCTCATCCTGTAGGGTGCATTGCAAAGAACTTTGGAGCAAACTGGGAAGGCCTTACAGTACATTGAGCCCTGCAGATACTCTTGGCCACCTAATAGTACACTAGGGTGCCCTTTGAGGCCTCTAGGGCACCTGGGGAAGCCTCTGGGTCACCCTGGAGCACACTTTTGGGTCCTGTGGGTACTCCTGAGCACCCAAGAGTACAGGCTGGGGTCCAAGGAGGCCTCTGGGGTGCCCTGGATGAGCCCTCCGAGTCCTCCAGGGCACCTAGGAGTAGAATGGGGAACATAGGTGGCTCCAAGGGCATGCAAGAGTAGCAGTAGAGTTTCCTCGGTGTGCTCCAGGGTGCCTGAAATGCTTCCATGTGTGTCTGAGTGGCCACCCAAGTCCCCTTGTGTGCTTTCAGGTGTCTGAGAGCACTGGGATGTTATTGAAGGGCTGTAGGCAGCACTAGGGGGCAGTGGAGTGCTTTGGACAGCATTTGGGACGCTGGAGGGGCTCTATGCTGTGCTGGAAGACGTTAGGAAGGATCTGATAGCACTGAGGGGAAGGTTAATGAGGGGCTGCAAATGGCACTGGTGGGGGGACTCCAAGCAATGCTTGGGGGCACTGGATTTGCACTGTGAGGTTCTGGACAATATTGAGAGGCACTAGGAAGTTATTCGAGGACTGCAGCCAGCACCAGGGGGCACTGGAGAGCTTTGGACTGCCATTGATGGGGGTGGGGGGGGAGGGACCCTGGGCTTTGTGTGGTTATTGAGGGGCTGCAGACAGTGCTGGAGGGCTCTGGACAGTACTGGGGGCCCATAAGTGACTCTGGGATGGGAAATCTTGTTATTTATTTATTTTTGAACAGGAAATCATCGTGGCAACGGGAAAGTGCTGGTGATGGGCTTCTGCCCACCATTCCTGGGTCACAGGACAGGTTTCAGCCCTAAAAGCTTCGAACCAAGGCACTGTAGGGCTGACACCTGGAGCAGAAGATGCCCTACAGTGGCCTGGGTAGGCACATGCTGGAGTCCATCCAGACCCTGGATAGTGGGTGAATGTTGGGATAAGAAATCACTGGGATGGGATTTTTCGTATTATTACTATTTATTTATTATTTCTCTTATGCAGCATTTTCTTTATCGCAGAGGCTTCCCATGCAGGCAGGGTGTGAATTGGGGCAGGGATGGCCACCATGGATGGGAGCAGATGAATGGAGAGGGAATGTGCTCCTGTCCTGCTATGGGCACCCATGGGAGATGCAGAGAGCCCTGGGAGGAGCCGTTCCCACGGCACAGGGAAGCGGGGGCGGCCTGGGCTGCTTTGCAGTCATATAGACGTATATAGATGCCTTGCATGTAATTGCTCTCCCAACTCCATGCTTTTCTGGTCTTGGGAGTTTTGTCCCAGGATAGGATTCAGCCAAGCCTGTAGGTCCAGGGCAGGATTTTCCAGTCTGATGCATCTCATTCCCAGGAGGGTTATAAAGGGGGACTTGTCAGAAAGAAGGGGATAGACTTTAGCAGGATCTGTTGTCATAGGATATGGGGAAATGGTTTCTGACTCAAAGAGGAGAGATTTAGGCTGGATATAAGGAAGAAATTTGTAGTGAAGTTGGTGAGGAACTGAAATGTGTCGCCCAGAGGGATGATGGATGCTCTATCCCTGGAGGCATCCATGGTCAGACTGGACGGAGCTCTGAGCACCTGAGTGAACTGTGGGTGTCCCTGTTCATTGCAGGGAGTTGGGCCAGATGGCCTTTAAGGGTCCCTTCCAACTCAGACCATTCTGTGATTCGATGTGGAGCGATGCACTATGCCATCTGCTCCAGAAAGTTGCTGTGATCATCCCCTGCTGGGGGAAAAGCAGCTTTTTTGAAGGGAGGACCACACTGCTTTGCATTCTACCCCAAAGGGAAGCTCCCACCCTTCCTGCCATCCGTGTCACTACAGCTCAGCTCCTCCTATGGAGCAGGATGTGGCCATGGGACAGCTGGGGATAAGTCTCATCCAAGCCCAGCCAAGGGGATGTTCTTTGCAAGGTGAGGAGGGATCTCTGCTGCCCACAGGGCTAAGCATGGCAAGGGACGCAGCGCTTGCAAAACAGCCCTGGGATGGTTTGGGAAGGTTTGGGAGGCTCATCACCCCGCCTTCCTCAGCCCAGCCAAGCCCAGATGCCCCAGGGAGGCTGGGGGGGGAGCAGCCAGGCAGCGTCTGGGCTCGGCAGCAGCCAACCTGTCAGGCAGGTTTCCTTGGAGCAGCCAACGAAGCCACCAGGGCCGGGCATGCCCCGCCGTGTGCTCGCAGGCTGACGGGGCTGCCCGGCTCTTTCCTCACCACCGAAGCCATGCGGGCGGCCGGGCTGCTCCTTGCTTGGGTGCTGCTGCGTCCTGCTGGTGCCCAGCAATGTCACCCCAGCAGCTCTGCTGGTGTCCTCCGCTTCACCGACACCCATGCTGAAATCCGAGTGCCGGCGCTGCACCGCGTGCCCAGCTCTCTTGACCCTCTGTATGGCCTCGTCCGACACTACCTGGATTTCATCCAGCAGAACCCCCTACCCACAGGTGAGTCCCCACATGGGATGGTGACATTACCACCATCGCCCCTCGGAGCCCTCTGCAGTACCTGGGAGTGGTTGGTGGGGTCGGAGCTGCTTTGTCCCATCATGGAGGGGGACACTGCCCATGAAGGGATAGGGGTGCACCAGGTGGGATGTAGGAGCTGCCCTTGAGGCATTCACCATCACCATGGTTTGTTTGCAGAGCTTCTCAGGGCAGCCCTGAATGACCCCAGCTCAGTGCGGGCATCACAGGTAAGGAGGGGCATGGGGACATGGAAGTCATGGTGGTGGCACCCAACCAAGAACTGGGGATATATGAAAGCAAACAGATGGAACACCCCAAAACCATTCTCTGCCGTCACACAGGTTGTGCAGTACGAGCTGGGCTATGTCATTTGTGCTGCGGTGGCTCTGCTCTTCTCTGTGGCTGTGCCAGTGGCGGGGCTGTGCTTCTGCTATTGCCGGAGCCGGCGGCGGTGTGGGGGCCGTCTACGTGCCCACCGGCGTTCCCTGGCCTGCCGGCGCCGCTGCCTCCTCGTCTGCCTCTCCATCACCTCCATCATCATCCTGTGAGTGTCCTGAGGTGCCTCACCCCAAGGGGAGCCATGCTGATGGATGGGGATAGATGGGGATGGGGATAGAGTTGAGGATGGGGATTGGGATGGGTATGAGAATGAGGATGGAGGTGGGGATGGGGATGCTCTATTGGTCCTTCCCATCACTTCCTGCTTATCCCTGGCAGGACCAGTGCCATCTGTGCCTTGGTCACCAACCAGCGAGTGAAGGAGCAGATGGAGCCAGGGCTTGGTGCCGTGCCAGCCATGCTGCGCACACTGCGGCAGCACATTGCCAACGTCCCCCAGGTGGGTGCTGGAGCGACTCTTCTATGCCAGGGCAAAGCAGATTGGGAAGCAAGTGAGATGGTTGCATTTTTAATACAACACAGGGCTTCCTCTGCTCCTCAAGGATGCCCCTGCACAGCAGCTCCTCTCTCTTTGCAGGGTGTGCAGATGGTGGTGGACCAGTTTGAAGTGCCCCGGCAGCAGATAATCTCTGACCTGGGGGGTAAGCACTGCACAGACCCCCTGTGCACCCCATTCTTGGATGGAACAAGTGTCTGATGGTCTCATGGTGCCTTGCAGGGTTGAGCCGCAGCGTGGGGCTCTCCATCCACACACAGCTGAAGGCAATGACCTACGCAGCACTGGCAGACCTGCAGGACAGGGCAGAAGGTAATGTCAAGCATAATTAACCCGGGGGCTGCTCCCAAAGCCTTGCTTGCTGACAGGGGAGGCCGATTGGAGCAGCAAGAACTAGCCCTGGGCTTTCTCTTTAAGACCTACAGACCTCGCTGCACCATTTACAGATTATCAACAAGACGGTCCGAGTGCTGACAGCGGCACGGGCTGAGCTGGAGCCAGCACTGCAGGAGAGAAGGCAGCGTGTGGTCACACTCCTGGATGATCCACGCTGCACCTCCTGTGCCAGTGTGCTGGGCAGGGCGCAGAGCCTGCAGCTGGGTGCTGACTACAACAAGGTGGGATGGAGTGCTGGTCACCCCCCAGCCTTCCGACACTCCTAAGGCTCATGGGATGCTTTTCCCACTCCAAGGTGCCCTCAGTGGAGAAGGTGTTGAAGACGTTGGCTGGTCTGCCCCGAAGTGACTTTGCGGAGATGATTCGGCAGGTGGGTGGAATGGGGTGGCTCAGCACCCATGGGTAGCCCAATGTGTGCCATTCTTACAACCTCTTCTCCTTACAGGGCAATGGTACTTTCAATTCTATCCCGGAGCTGGCCGTGGAGAGGATGGCGCAAGTGATCCAAGGTGAGCAGAACCCCCATGAGGAGGAGGGATGCCCTCTGTGGGGCAAATCCTGATTCAGAGGTGGGGTGGGACACCAGGATCCCCTCCAATATCATCTTAGAATCATTAAGTTTGGAAGAGATCTCTAAGATCATCTAGTCCAACCCCAACCTGCCCCACCATGCCCACTGACTATGTCCCTCACAACCACATCTCCATGGTTCTTGAACAGTTCTCACCCTTCACAGCTTTGTTGCCCTTCTCTGGACTCACTCCAGGGCCTCAGCATCTCCCTTCATCTTGCAGAGCTGCGGGACGAGATGGCCCAAGTGGCAGAGAAGGTGCAGACCATCGCCGATGGCTTCCCCCTCCCCGACTACACCCGGCATGTCAACAAGGCCCTGCTGAAGGCAGAGGACAACAGTCAGCCTTTCCTCCGGGAGGTGGAGCGCTTCGAGTGGTACAGGTGACCCAAATGGGCTCAGGGGGTGCAAAGGAGGTGGATGCTGACCCTCTCCGAGCCCCATTTGGGATTGTATGGTCATGGTCTGCTGCAACGTAGAATCATAGAACCATTAAGGTTGGATAAGACCACTAAGGTCATCCAGTCCAACTGTTAACCCATCCCCACCATGCCCATAGTATCACAGAACCATTAAGGTTGGATAAGACCACTAAGATCATCCAGTCCAACTGTTAACCCATCCCCACTATGCCTATAGTATCACAGAACCATTAAGGTTGGATAAGGCCACTAAGATCATCCAACCATCATCCTGTGACTTCTCCCAGGTGGGTTGCAGGCACGGTACTGTGCTCCATCATCCTCCTCATCGTTGCCTGCAATGTGGCTGGGATGGCTCTGGGTGCATATGGACTCTCCAAGAGGGAAGACCCAAGTGACTACGAGTGCCGAGGAGAAGCCGGAGCCAAGTTTCTCATGATGTAAGCATTACTCCTAGGGGGTCTGTGGCCATCTCATGCCACCCAAAAATAAAATAAAAAAAGAAAAAGAAAATAATAGAGGCAAAAGCAAAGGGCAGGAACCAGGAGCCCAGCTGAACTGAAAGGCCTTTTATAGATACCGCCTGCGCCGGAGGGTTTGGGAGAAGCTGCTCCTCCCTGGGATCCAGCAGCTCCCGCACCCAGCTGGCATGCCGGGACGCAGGAGGGAGCCGCAGGGCCAGGCAGGTCACCGCAAGCCTGCTCAGGTCTGCAAAGCTGCCTTTTGGCACCTCCTCTCCTTCTTTCAGTGGCGTGGGCCTGGGTTTCCTGTTCTCCTGGCTCCTCATCCTCATGGTTTTCACCACCTTCTTGGTTGGGGGTAACGTCCAGACGTTGGTTTGCAGGAATTGGGTCAACCAGGAGATTTACAAGGTGGGTGGGTATCTGTCTTGTCACTTCCTACATCTCTGCATGCGTTCACCAAGGTGCCCACAAATGCTCTGCCTCTTCTCCCTGAACCCTGCTCAGAATCGTAGAGTTATGGAATCATTAAGGTTGGAGATCATCTACTCCAACTGTCCACCAATGTTGCCCACTAAACCACATCCCTCAGTGCCACATCTCCATTGGTTCTGGAACACTTCCATGGATGGTGACTCTACCACCTCTTTGGGCAGCCTGTGCCAGTGTTTGACCACTCTTTTAGAGAAGGTTTTCCTTAATGTCCAACTTGAAAGCCCCATCCTAGGCCCAAAAATTAAGATTACAATTGGATTGCTGGATTTGCGGTGGGAAATTGGCTTTTGCACTGGTTCATTTCCTTCGTATGACAATGCTCCCACCTGTATCACTGTCCCCCTGGGTGTTTGGAGGTGCTGGGATGGTTCTGAAGTGCTCATGATTGGCAATGCAATTCATGCAAGATTAGCTGCAGATGGGATGGGGTGCACCAGAACACACATGTGAGGGCAGGTCACCCCCAAAAACATATCTAGGAATGCACGTGTCTGACCCTGCCCTTCTCTTTCTGACTGTTTTTGTTCAGTTTATTGACACCCCTGGGAACCTTCCTCCATCCATGAATCTCACCCAGCAGCTCAACCTAAGGAGGGACTCCAACCTCACTGCTGCATACCGGTGGGTATGCAGGAGCCCACCCTTGCCCCTAATCAGTGGGAGGAGTGCTAATTGGGAGTGATACTGACTGCCCCTTCACCTTGCAGGGAGTGCAAGAGCGGTGCGGGGCTGTGGGAGGTGCTGCAGCTGGAGAAGTCCTACGACCTGGATGAGCATCTCAAAACCCCCAAGGTAAGGGCTACCTTCAAGCAGAGCTTCTGGAAACACTGCAGTGATGCAAAGGCTTTACTGGTGTTACTGGGATGGACGTACCAGGCCCTGAGCATCCCTATCTCATCCCTGCAGTACACGACCAACTTCCAAAAACGCCTGGGTGACTTCACAACACAACTTGGGGATGTACGGCTGCTCCGCAGTGAGGGCAGGAATGACCTGCAGACCTTTGCCCACAGCGGTGTGGATGAGGTGGACTACAGGCGCTTCCAGGAGGAGGTGAGGGGATGCTGGCAGAGACCTGGTTCCCATATCAGCTATCTTTCAAGCAGCTGATGACTCTGTTTTCCTCTAGATGAAGATCCCCGTGGTGCAGACCAGCCTCCCTGCCCTGGCTCGGAGCCTGGAGGGGCTGCAGAAGATGCAGGTGAGTAGCACGGCAGACAGCAGCAGCTGCCCATGTGCCCACAGGGCTGTCCTCACCCCACTGTCCCCCTGCAGAGGAATGGCACGGTGGCAGGACGACTGGCTGCCGAGGCCAAGGCTCTGTGGCAGATGCACAACTCCACAGTGCAAACTCAGGAGGCGCTGGTGGTGAGTTCACACTTACAAGGCAGCTTGTGTCCCTCTGGAGCGGGAGAAAAGGGATTTTGCAGCTTTCTCACCTCCTTGTCCTACAGGCAAAGCTGGGGGAAAGCGTCCGGTTCCTTTCACGCTTGGCACCGCACCTTCAGGTACCAAAAACATATATGGGGCCCAAAAGTGAGTCGTAGGGTGGTGGAGAACCAGGAATGATGCCAGACCAAAAGCATCAGTCCTATCCCTGTTTAACTGAGCCTGTATCCTGCCAGGAGGCTTTTTCCTCCCTATCCCTCAGCAATCAAACCCAATTAAGACTTCATCCTGGGGCACCTGTCCCACCAGACCCAGTGTTGCTCAGTGCCCTGGGGTTTCTCTGTACTCCCTGCACTTCTCTAGGAGAGAGTGAAGACCACATTGGCCACCATCACATCAGTGGAAGCCCGGCTGCCTGTGCAAGCCCAGCAGATCCTCCGGCAGGTGAGCCCGGGGTGTGTGTGGAAATTACCCTACAGCCAGGGAAAAAAGGCAGTAAAGGGGCTTTGGAATCAAGGAAGGGGCAATTGGAGCCTCAAGCCCTCTTTCCAAGCCTGATCTCCATTCCACCTTCCTTCCACCCCAGGAGATTGGCTGCTTCACAAGGAAGGAGCTGCGCTACTTTGCACAGTACCTGCACTGGGTCGGACAGACGGTGGGTGCTCACCTTTGTCAGAGTGGAAGCAACACTTTGCATCCTCCCAAGCTGGGTGTTGATTTTTAAGCTTGGCCTCCCCACTTCTTGTTTCAGCTGAGGGAGGATGTGGCTTCGTGCCAGCCTCTTGCCACAGCCCTTGACAATGGGAGGGTGATCCTGTGTGACCGCATTGCTGACCCCTGGGTAAGGACCCCACTGCTGCACCCCACACTGGGACCATCAACCACAAGGCTCCCCGTGCCCCTCTGGACCCTCGGTTCGGCCTCTCCCTGCACAAGCCAGCAGGGACCCATGTGTTCTCTCCTTGCAGAATGCCTTCTGGTTCAGCCTGGGGTGCTGCACCTTCTTCCTCATCCCCAACATTATCTTTGCCATCAGGCTCACCAAGCATTTCCGCCCCATCCGCAACCGGCTCATGTAAGAAGCAAGCATGGGGTGGGCGAGTTCCAATGCAGAGTGGGCAGATGTGTGCTCCTCTTTGGCTATCTGGTGTTTACTCCCTGTCTCCACAGCTCTACAGGCTCAGAGGAGACCTGTCCCTTCCACATCCCTCGCGTCACGGCGCTGAAGCTCTAGGCCAGGCTCTGCAGGTATGGTGGATGCTGAGACCTGGGCTGCTTGCTGCATGCCCTATGCTCCTGCCTTTCAAACTCATGTCCAAGCATTGCAAGGCTTCCTCTCCTCCTCAGCATCCTTCCTCGGTGTGAGGCACATCCAAATGTTGTAGGGCTTCAGGTCCCTCCAACAACTCAATGTCCATGGGGTCTGCCTATCTTTCTTAACTACAGGGACACCCATGTCCATGCACCGTAGGGCTCCAGGTCCTTGCAGCAGTGTCTGAGCACCATCAAGGACCTCCCTGGAGCCTGGCTGACTGGGGACCTCAGGCAGCATCTCTGCAGCTCCTGCTGACTGCTGGCTCACCTGCTGCACATGCAGACCCTGCTGTGACGCATGCCTGGCTCCTTCTCGCCCACCGCAGCCCTTTTGCAGCAGTGCCCTGCAATGCTTCTCCACTTCTGGGATGGAGCACATTAAACCTTCCTGAGCCAAACCCAGAATTGCCTGTTTCTTTTTCTGATTTTGCCCAGAAATGCTCAAACATGTGGGTTGCAGCCTCTCAGAGGAGCATACCCAGCTCTCAGTCCTCTCTGCTCCAAGGCTACTTTGGAGGAGGCCTCAAAGTCACATGGATCAGGGCTGAGGGGGGCTAGGGCCTTCTCCATGCAATGGGGGTAAAGCCAGAGATCTTGAGACCCTCAACCCCTTGTGTCTTGGGATTCTGAACAACTTGAGTTTTAGTACCCTCAATACCTTGGGCTTGGGGACCTTGAATACCTTGGGTCTTGGGATTCTGAACATTTGGGACCTTCAAAGCTTCAACTCTTTGGGTCTTGGGACCCTCCAGCCTCGGCCTTCAAAGCACTGGGGATATTCATCATTTATGATTATGAATTATTATTTCCTGGTCCTGAAAGGTGCTCGTGGCAATCACTAAGGAGACTGATGAAAACAAAACTGCAGCTGACACATCTGTGCTTTCCAAACGAGTGAGGGTTTCCCTGTGTTTCCCCAGCTGAAATGGTCTCTGTTTAGTAACCAACAGAGAAATGCCTCATTTTATGCATTATTAAAGGGTGATTGTTACCCAAAGCCAGAAACAGCCCATAAAAAGCCTGTGCTATGCATTATTTAGGTTATTGCTGCCCAAAGCCAGCTGGTTCTATGCACCATTTACCTGCAGAGGTCAGCATTGCAAAGGGTTTTTGCAACTGGCTTTGGTAAGTGCAAGGTAACAACTACAATAATCATCTCTTGACTGACCCGTTGATTAAGAAATGATACAGATGTGCCAGCAAAGGAGCTTAATTCAGTTAGTTCTTCTTCCCAATGTTATTACTTAAAGCCTAATCAGTGGACACGAAGTGTTGTGCGGATGAGTAATGAATTGCAAAGGCATACAGTGCTGTAAATATATGTGGTCAGCACTACCATAGCTCTGCTCCCTGCCTGGGAGGGACATTGGATTGAAAACGTGAGTGTCTGGATCTCTGGGTTGATAAATTACCAATGAATATTCCAGAAATTGCCCTAATCCAATTAGGTTCGGGTTCTTCTTTCTTTTTATGGGGAAAAAAAGGGAATGAAGACAGGCTTGGTTAATGATTCCTCAGCTGAAGCAAGGATGTGGTTTATGAATAACCTCCAGCCCTTTCCTAAATGTCCCCTTGTGATGGTTTAACTATTAATGTTCATCTGTGCACCACCACAGAAGGAGAGAGGGGGAAAATACAATGGCAAGACAAAGAAAACCTTATGAATTAGGAGTAGTTTAATGGGAAGAAAAAAAAGAGAAAGAAGTAGGAAAAGAAAGAGCTGAGCAGAAGCAAAAGGAGAAAACATTATTCTCTTCCTCCCATGACCAAGCAATATTTGGCCTCTTCTTGGGAAGCAGAGCCTCAATAGGCACAGTTCTTTGGGGGAGAGATGCTCTCATGACAAAGAGTTTCCCATCCTTGGGTGAAAGTGGTTTCCCCCACTTCTTTAGCTTTTATTGGTGATGCCATATGGAAAGGAATGTCCCTTTAATTGGTTTAGGTCAGCTGTCCCAGCTATGATCCCCATAAGCTCTTGCCAACTCCCAGTCCATTGGAACCAAAGCGTTAGTGCCATGTCAAGGCTGGCGCACCTTCTCTCCACTCATTTATATTTATTGACAACATGAAGACTGCAAATAGCACAGTCCCAGCTTCTGAATGCAGTGTTTTTTAATTAAAGTGGATATCTCCTTCATCAGAGGGTTGCTTTTTCTCCCCATCTGGATTTATCTTTGCTCAGCGCTCCGTGCATTTACAAGACCTGAACCCAACTGGCGTTGATTGAACCATTCTCCTCGCATCTCCTCTCTGGGAATTCAACTCCTGCAGCTCCTCACCTGGCATCCACACCTCCCTCATGCTCTAACAGTGACCCCAAGAAGCGTCTATAATTACTCTCATCAATAATTCAATGGCCGGAGGGCAGCAGGAGCTGGGAGCTCTGGCGCCAGCCCAGGTGTGGTCCCCAACCAGCAGCTATTTCCAGACATCAATTCTCCTCTTCCCTGCTCCCAGAACTAAGGAAAAATAATACAGGAAAAGGGTTTGCAGCCCCTTCTAACACAATCAGCCTATTTCTGGAACTAAAACACCATTGGGGTATTTACTATTGTTGTTTCGTTTCCCTTTCTTCCTCTGTTTCTCATAAGACCAACTTGTTTTTTTTCTCCAGAAAACGGCCCCATGACCTTTCCCATCTGCTGCTCTCATCATCCCTGAAAATAGCTCCAAAAGCTGAGACACAAAACTGCAGGACCCTCGGCTGCCACAAACAGCTCCAGTCTCTATTTTCACCCCAGACCCCAAAACATGAGGTTAATGAGGGAGCAGTAAGACCCCAATGTTCAGCTTTGTTTCGTTTAATCCCAGCTGAGGGGGTTGATGGAACTGCATTGAACTGAGCATCTTTGATTAATTTTGTGCACTGGGTGACCCAAGGGCTCCTTAGCACAGTAACCCCCAGCTTCCAAACATGCTGAGAGCTCACGTCCCAAAGGCTTTGCTGCAGCATAGTTCCTTTTTTACGTGACAAGATCCTTGCACCATTGATACCACAAAGATATTTTGAACGGTGCAGATGTTTCTGGGCTGAATACAGACACAAAATGCCCTTTTTAGGGTATTCTAAGGAAATTAGAAATTGTGTTGTATTATTAGCGCTGACTATTGTTTGCTACTTCACAGCTGTGTGTGAGGCTTTGCTTGCAAGAAGCCTCATTGTGTTGAGTCTTGCTAGGACAATTGACCTGGTCCCTTGGCCAGGTTTATGTTTCTCCATCCTCCCTAGACAGCAGCCCCATGATAAGGCTGCATGGTTCTTGTAATGTGGCTCTGTGCAGATTTAACATCAGTTTTATTACCCCATTGCCATTAGCACTATATCCAGGAGCTGGTAAGAGTTCACTGTATCACACAGTGCATAACACAGGCTATTTTTTTATTTTTATGGCTGGCTAAAAACCAACCAACATCCCCAAGGGTAAAGCTTTTGGATGATCCCAAGTGCTCCCAGATGGGAGGGAGCACGCAGCCTTTGAGCTTCCTGTGCTTTCTGCACCACTTGCATCCCCATTGCTCAGTGCTGAGGTAGCCATGGAGATGCCTATGGGGAGCACTGTGCCCATGACAACTAACTCCGTGTGAGCATCTGGAGCATCTTCAGAGCTGCATTCCTTTCCCTGATCCCTTCCCGGCACCAAAGCTTGGTTATTGGCTCTGACACCCACACAGGGATGGTAAAGCTTTCCTCCAGCATCAATTCCCCTGCCAAAATAAAAGGGCAGAGTATGAAACGTATGGAGCAGATTTAATATCTAACATCTCTGAGTATTCGGTATGTAATATCCCTTTGGTATGGAGTGTCTCTTTGGTACATAACGTCAGCGCAAGCCTCACAAAGAGCCTTTCATTTGTTGCTTTAGGGAAAAAGGAAAGCTTTGTAATAAATCTCAGGTCAGCCTCCCAGCTGGAAGATGTGCCAAAATGTGAACATCGTGTGGGAAACTCAATGTGATAAAAAACCCTCAGGCTGAAAAGCTACAAAATTTCCCACCCAAAGGCGTGCACTGCCCAAGCTCTGCACGTCTTTGCTTTATCTTGTTGACATCAAGAGGGAAAGGGGGTGAACACTCAACCATGGGAGAGGAAGAAAGCAAAGTGATGGCCATGGAAAGGTTTATCTGCAGGGAGAGGGGGGATAAAGGGGTTAAGGGGATGTGCACAGCCATGATGGTTTAATCATCTCATCCTCCCTGAGCTCTTGAATTAGAAACCGCACCACAGGAAACGAGAGCTGGATTCTGTCCCCAGTGAATAAACAGAGCAAAGAGCTGGACTGAAGCTACGCATGGGGAAGGAACAAAAAAAAATACAGAAAACAAAATACAGATAATGAACGTTTACACTGGAGGAATGAGTTGGAGGGTTTAGGGCTTGGAACGAAGGGATCTTTAGGAACCCTTCCAACCTAAGCCATCCTATGCTTCTAATGAGCCTCCCATTGGAAGGGTGATGGGATGCGATGTTGCCATACAACAGCTTTCAGCCAGCCCCGGCAAGCTCTCAACATGCAGCTGACGCACATCTGGATTGGAACTGGAATGGTATTCGGATGATTGATGTGGAAATGATGGCAACGAGAGCACCTTCACCCTCTCGGGGTGTGCCCTGGATTATTTTTAAGGAGGTGACCTCAGTGCTGCTCTACGTCAGCTGCTCGTGCTCCCATTGCTGAATGACTTCCAAGGGGATTGCAAGTTAAAAATAAATGGGAGAGGTGAAGGAAAGCCTCCTGGTGAGTCAGATACAACCAGTCCTGAATGAAAAGGAGAAGAGAGATTCAGTTTTTCCTGCAGGGGAGCCAACGGGGCAGCCCTGCACTGCTTGGGGAATAAGGTTATGGAAGTTGGATGAAAGCATTGCTGACCAAGTGTTTGTTCCTGCAGCTTTACAGAGCTTTGAAAGAGCCCAAATGCTGGCTGCCCTCGTGTTTTCCAGTAAACAAGCATGTTATTGAGGGGGGAAAAAAAGGACATAATGTGCTCTTTCTGCTAAGAATGATGGCTCTTCCACTCTCTCATGCTCTGGGCACAGCAGTGAATTGTTCACCCCAAAGATACGGATCCCAAGTGTCCACGGCAGCTATCCAGAGCATGCATTATATTAAAACTAAATACCAGAATCAAACGGCAAAATCCTGGAAGTATCATGACTGATACTGATTCACACATCTATTACTGGCAGCAGGGCCCTGCTGGGAGGTCACCAGCCTGTAGTCAGGGATGGTCCCATCTGTAAGGAGCTTACACATGTCCCTGCTTGGAATAGCAGCCATACACAGAGCTTGTTACCCCCCTAATCAGATTGCATCAGGTCAACGAGCTCAATTTATAGCTCTTTTAAGGTGTCTAATAGTAAATAAATAGAGGGTGAGTGTGTTCTTCATGTTCCACTCATTCAACAAATCCACTTGCTGAAGGATGGAGCTGTGGCTTGGAAACACAATAAGAACAATATCTGTCTCATTGGCTGCAAAAAAGCAGGAAATGTTTTTCAATGCTGTGCCCCCAATAGGAGCCTCCTGCCCCCAGCATCACCCCAGATCCTGAGCCTCATGGAGAGATTTGCAAGCAGACATTGCAGGGACCTGCAAAGCAAAGGAGACACAAACATGGGGACCGTGGCTGCTGATATTCCCCCCTCCTTGAATGAGGCATTCAAGGCCAGGCTGGATGTGGCTCTGAGCAGTCTGGTCTGGTGGTTGGTGGCCCTGAATATGGAGGGGGGTTGAAAATAGGTGATCATTATGGTCCTTTTCAACCCAGGCCATTCTATGATTCCTTGGGCAATCACTGATATATTTTCTTAGCCCTTGGCTTTGTTAAAAAAAATATAGTCCTGGAAACAGCACAAGAGGGTGCTTGAGAAGTTTGCTTTGCTTGCTTTTCCCTTGTGTTTCCTCTGTTGTATTGCTGGGCTGTTTGCATCATTACGTGATGCCAGTTTTAGGCTCCAGGGATGCAAACCCCAGCGTAGCTTTACCCTGTGTGAGCAACCAAGGCCTGTGCAACATCCCATAACTGGTCTTAAATTACTTTTAGGATCAGGTAGTGGGTAGTGGGAATCGATTCTCTTATCCAACCCACAAAACCTGCCATCTCATCTCAAAACACGAACCTAGTAAACCTCAATCAAACCACCTTAATGCCTTCCCGTGCATCTGTGGCTTCCCCCAGAAGCAAAGCAAGAACTGCTCAAAGTGCATTACATGAACGGAAGGGCTGTGCATGAATTAAAGGTAAAAGGGAAAAATCAATGAGAAGCAATGAAGCAGGGTTAGATGGACCCTGGGTCCTCTCCCAGCTGCACTCATTATTAAAACGAAGTCAGTGTTTTGCATCTGTTATGAGACAAACAACCCATTAATGCTTTCTAACCTGGCACCGATTCCCCCCATCACTTAACATTGTTGCATCCACCTGAGCTGTGGCTGAGGCTGAAGGGCAGACCTCCAGCAGGGATCGATGCAGCTCTTGGGTTGCTGACAAGAGAAGTTTCACCCTGAGACCCTGAAATCAGAGAACACTGCAGAAATAGTCGGTGTGGCTCTATTGGAGAGATGCTGCAGGCACGTTTGTTTGGGTCTTTTTAGCTTTGTGAACCTCCACAGTACCTTAAAACAACCCGATAGGCTGCTCCTCCTCCATTCACAGCTGGGATCTCCTATAGGAACAGCAATGTATGTCAAGGCCACAGCACCCAAACACCCAGCACAACCCATTTTGCTGCCAAACAGAAGTGATTTTAATTTTAATTATTATTATTACTTTTAACATAATCCAGCCAGATGGACAGAGGAGAACATGATAGAGAACAGAGATGGGAATCCTCTTTGCAGCCAGATGTGCTGCATAATCCAACAGTGGGAGCACTGCTGGGGCGACTGTGCCAAGTCCAGTCTGAGTGCAATGAGTTCCAAGCTGAAATCACATCTTCTGGCCATCATGGCAGAGTCCCCTGGGTGCTCCGGGCTCAACCCTTTCATTGGAGCCTAACCTAAAGGATGAGCATGATGGCTACAGCAGGGCTTCACTTGGCCTTCAGTGCACTGTAGCCACGTCTCCTCTCAAAGTGGGGGCTGTAAAAACCTTTCCATCAGCATCACACGTTATTTTCCATTCATTTAATTTGCTTCTTTCCATGAACTACAAAATGCACGACCACTGTGCCCAAGTGTTTCACTCATCACAACAGACTCTGATGACCTAATAGCTCTACCATTCTATGACTGAATAGGTCAGGTTGGGGAGGGTCAGTGATTGGAACTGATGATCTTAGAGATCTTCTCCAGCCTTAAAGATCATTTTCACTGTCAGCCTGAGCTTATTTTGTCCTCTACCCATCAATAGTGCGTTACTAGACAGTGGACTCATATAGGGCAACCACTTCCTTTCCTCCTCAAATCTCTCTCGAATACCAGCGAATGCAAACTTCTCATGAGCAAACCAGCCAGGTTTTCTGTCTTGCATTGACGGGAAGAACCCGAACGCCTCTCTCTCGGAGCGGAAGATTGCTGGCTGTGCTGCGTGGGGTTGGGCTGCTCGGCAGCCAGCTCCTCCCTCTCGCTATTTATTCCTTTCTTCCCCCCCCCCCTTCTCCCCTAACGCTGAATCTGGATCATCTCAAGCCGAGCGGTGGAGGTGAGTGCTGGGGAAGGGGCTCTGCTTTGGGGGTACGAAGCCACCGGGGGCTGGTGGGAGGCGATGGGGCACAGCGGAGCCATTACTAACAGCGGGCACTGTATGGTGTTTGTGGTTGAATCGCTTGCAGGGATGGGGGCTGCCCTCCTTTCCATGCCTAAAAATAGAGGTTTCAGCTGCCTGCCTTAAGGCAGCTCTGCTCCTCGCCTCTGCTCGTCCGCTCCTGGCTGGTATCAGTGGGAAATGTCCCCCACCCCCAACCCTATATCGACCGTAGGGTTTTATTAACTCAGCGCCGTGGGTCCCAGGGGCTCGAAATGGTGCGACCCCTGTGTTGGGATGCAGAAAAAAGGGGGGTGATTTCTGAGAGCTGGGGGTTATCAGGGAGGGTCTGTGTGCTTTGTGCGACCCCCCCCCCGTCCTCCCCCCGTCCTCCCCCCCTTCTCTCCAGCCTTCATTTGGCAACCCAGAGCTGGAATTTCCCAGCATTGCAGGGCGAGCTCATCATCAAATTGCAAACAGAGCATCTTCCCCACACCCAGAACTCCTCCAGCTCCCTCCTCACCTTCCACTTCCATCCCAAAGCTGCGCTCCAGGCCCCACCACACCGTGATTTCAGCAGCAGTGCTGGGTTTCCTCCATAGAGCCAAAGCCCCACGCATGTAATTGCTGCTCAGGATCGCTTCATACAGCCTCCATTTTCCTCTGCCATGCCGTCACTATGGCACAGATAGAAAACCCTCCCAATGCCACAAATCACCTGAATTAATCTATCATCTCCATTCAAGGCTTCTTGGATCTCTCATACATAAACATCTTTGAGTCAGAGGGAGCAACCACCGACCCCAAGACCTCACCCCCCAGGTAAGAACATCCCCATTCCTCTTTGCTTGTAGGGCTTTAATTGCATCTATTAGGGCTCAGCAATTAGCAGTGCCAACACAACCCAACCCCAGCTGTGTTTATCAGAGCTCCAACACCATTGCATAAACAGGTTGGTGCTGCTGGGCAGGAACACCCCCAGGGCTTTGCCAAAACTCATTTCCATCCATGATGTGTCTCAGGGGTTATTTTTCCATCCCTTGCTATGGGAAATGATACAGTGCATCCCCCATGCTCTGTTTCTTCTGGGGGGGAAGAAGGATGTTATCAGAACAAGGAGAGGGGTCGGTTTGTTTGCTCACGGATTTTGGGGCTGTAGTTAATAGGCAGCTGGAAAAGGTTGTGACTTGAGGAAGGGGCTGTTCTGTTAAAGGCAGTGTCCCAGGAGGGATGGTCAGTGTGTCTCATGAGAGAGTCATCTGTTGTCTGTATTTAACTTGTCTTTGGGATTAGTGGTGACCATTAATCCTGGGGGTGGGGAGGGGAAGGAATAAAAGAGAAAAGAGGGGGGAATAAGGGAGAAAGGGGGGGAGGGAAGGGGAAAAAAATAGTATACTGAAGGCTTAAAGCATGGGCAGTAAGATTTCTCACTGTGAGATGAGCCAGGTAGCACATCCAGCCCATTGCCCTGCTGGTCTTAAGAAACGTGGTGACCTCTGTACCTTCACGTGGGTGAGTTTTCAGCTGGAGAGAGATGTATTCCAGACATAGTGTCTATTCCAGCTGCTCCATTTCCTGGGCAGGTAACAGCTCATTACAGTGGCATTTTGCCCTCCCACCAATCTCAGTGTCAGGGGCTCCTGGCAGCCCTGTACGCCCCTGCAATGCCAGCAGCAGAATGCTGAGTAAGCAATCAGCTGCAAATGCATTAACCAGAGCAATGCCAGCAGCTGGTGCTCTGCTAAGGGCTGTTGCACATAAACAGAGACTTGGGAAGCATGCTGAGTTCTGTTCTTTGGCAGAAAACCCAGTGCTGTAGGTTGCAGTAGGCAGCAGAGGTGGCATTGGAGGCTCGTGGGAAGGTGTACAGGAGGTTGCAAGCATGGGGAGGAAGAATATACAAGGGTTTTTTGGAGGGGTAAACATTTAGACCCAAAGCTGTTCCAAAGGGGATGATGTTTGGGATGATGCTCATAGTGGGGATGGGGATGGGGGGGATGGGAGGGGGGGGGGGGTCTCTGCTCGCTGCCCTAACAGTGTATATCCTTATATCCCCAGCCATGGCCAGGCTCCTCCCCACCTGCTGCCTGCTGGCCCTGCTGCTCGCTGCCTGCACCGACGTCGCCCTCTCCAAGAAGGGCAAAGGCAAACCCAGCGGTGGGGGTTGGGGTGCTGGGAGCCATCGCCAACCCAGCTACCCCCGCCAACCTGGTTACCCCCACAACCCAGGTTACCCCCATAACCCTGGCTATCCCCACAACCCTGGCTATCCCCACAACCCAGGTTATCCCCATAATCCCGGCTACCCCCAGAACCCTGGCTACCCCCATAACCCAGGTTATCCAGGCTGGGGACAAGGCTACAACCCATCCAGCGGAGGAAGTTACCACAATCAGAAGCCATGGAAACCCCCCAAAACCAACTTCAAGCACGTGGCGGGGGCAGCTGCGGCAGGTGCTGTGGTTGGAGGCCTGGGGGGCTACGCCATGGGACGCGTTATGTCAGGGATGAACTACCGCTTCGATAGCCCCGATGAGTATCGGTGGTGGAACGAGAACTCGGCGCGTTATCCCAACCGGGTTTACTACAGGGATTACAACAGCCCCGTGTCGCAGGACGTCTTCGTGACCGATTGCTTTAACATCACGGTGACTGAGTACAGCATTGGCCCTGCTGCCAAGAAGAACACCTCCGAGGCTGTCCCGGCAGCAAACCAAACAGAGGTGGAGATGGAGAACAAAGTGGTGACGAAGGTGATCCGCGAGATGTGTGTGCAGCAGTACCGCGACTATCTCCTGAACTCGGGCATCCAGCTGCATCCTGCTGACACCTGGCTTGCCGTCCTCCTCCTCCTCACCACCCTTTTTGCCATGCACTGATGGGATGCCGTGCCCTGGCCCTGTGGCATTGAGATGACATCGTGTCCCTACGCCCACCCATGGGGTGTCCCTTGTCCTCGCTTTTGTCCATCTTTGGTGAAGATGTCCCCACGCTGCCTCCCTGCAGACTCTGATTTGGGCAACTGGGAGGGAATTTTATCCTGTCCTGGTCGTGGCAGGATGGCTGTTGGTGGTGGAGTGGGATGCCCAAAAAAATGGCCTTCACCACTTCCTCCTCCTCTTCCTTTCTGGGGCAGAGATATGGGCTCACCCAGCCCTCGTTGTCCCTGTGAGAGCATATATGAAAATCCTCTTTGCTAACAAGCAGGGTTTTACCTAATCTGCTTAGCCCTGGTGACAGCAGAGCGCCTTTCCCCAGGGCACACCAACCCCAGGTGCTTGGCACCCACACGTCCCATGGAGGCTGATGGCTTTTGGGGTGTCCCAAGCAACACCCTGGGCTACCAAGGTGCAATTGTAGCTCTTTAATCTGCCAATCCCAACCCAACCATGTAGATAGGAACCGTCTGCTCTGCATTTTGCATGCTGCAAACACCTCCTGCAGCAGCCCCCCAAAAATAGAGCGATTTGGGAATAGTGAGGCTGAAGCCACAGCAGCTTGGGGTTGGGCTCAGCTTATCAATCCAGGCTGCATTGCTTCCAGCTCAGCCTCACTGCCCTTTGTAGCCTGCCCAGAGTGCCCAAAAAATAACACTGAGCAAGTTTCTTTCAGTGTTTGATAAATGGATGAGAGCATCGTTTGCCATCAGCCCCCAAACCCAAAGGATGCTGAAGTGCAGCCAAAGGGAAATCAAGCGCGCAGGGAAGGACTTGAATCAGCTCAACTGGATTGAAATGGCAAAAAGCATAAGTAGAATGAATTCCAAGGGGATGCTGGAGATCCTCCTATGAGCAAAATGCAGCCAATGGAACTATTGCTTCTTGTGCTTCGGTTGCTGCTGATGTGTACATAGGGCTGTAGCATATGTAAAGTTACACGTGTCGAGCTGCTCGCACCGCATAGAGCTAATATATATCAGTATGTCTATGGGCACTGAACGCCACCATTGGCCATACCCAGCCATCCTAAATGATTTTCACGTTGCTGTAACTAAAGTGGAGATAGATATACGTTCAGTAATAAGAAGAAGAAGCATCAGGACTTGGAGGCAACGTGTGCTTTGTGAGACACGACTGTTTTGTACGCTTGTAATGCCGCATGCAACGACGTTTTACTTTCCAGTGGTTTTCTAGGTGTTTGACGTCTGGTGCAAACAGGTTTTGGTGACATCCTGGTCTTGTTGTCTCTTTTCCCCTTTAGAATCGTGGAACCATTAAGGTTGGAAAAGACCTCCAAGATTCCCACCCCTCCAAGTTCCCCACCCCACCTTGCCCACTGACCACGTCCCTCAGTGCCACATCTCCATAGTCCTTGCCCATCTCCAGTGATGGTGACCCCCCTCCCCAGGCTGCCCGTGCCAATGCTTTACCACTCTTTCTGACAACAAATTGTCCCTAATATCCAACCTGAAACCTCTCTGACCCTTTGTCCCATCCCTTGGGCACATCGATCCCCTTTAACATTGAATTTAGCCAAAAATCAAGATCTGATTAATCTCTTCCCCTTTCCTCTCCCCCAAATGATTCCAGTGCCATCCAACAAACATTTTCTACTAAAGCCAATGTAGCAGTTGAGGATGTTCTCAGTTGAGGACTTCTTCTCCCTGTTTAAACCTTGAGTTCTCCTCCCATCGTACAAAACCCAGCACCACCACTGAGCTATTTGCAATATAGCAAAGCTTAAAAATCACAACGAAAGAGCAAAGGGTTTGATCCTTGCATTTAGTTTCCCAAATGGGGGGTGGGGGAAAGAAAGACAAAACCAGGATCCCATACATTGCATCCCTCCTGTGCCAGAGCAGTGCAAAGAGAGATGGTGAAGAGGAGGATGTGGGGTATAATATGCCCCAAAGTTCACAGAAGCTTTTGCAAAGAGTCTGTGGAGTGTGTGTTCGCATAGAGCAGGGCAGGGATGTGTTGGGAATGTGCACTGCTGAGTGGCCAACAGCTCCATCTCCTGTCTGAGCTGTGCCACAGCTCCTAGCAGCGGCTCTGGAAATGGCTGTGCAATGCATGCGTTCCCAAACCGTCACCAAACACAGCTCTCCAGGCAGCTTTCAGGTCTCATGTGTTGCAATTTCAAAGCAAAATGCATGCAGATGCCCCGACCTTTCCTGCAATGCGTTGGGTTGCAGGAGGTTTGAAGCACGTTCCCATGCATTGCATGCTTCTGAAAGGGAGGAAGCAAGAAAAAGGTGGGGCTGCAGTGGAGCTGCAGCATCTCTGAGTTCAGGCTGAACACCATAGAGGTGAGTGAAGGATGCTTGCAGTGTGGTCTGTCCATTCAGCCATAGCATAGATGCAAAACGTGGGCAGGAAGATGCAAATCCGGGGCTCGTCACTCATTTTAAATAGGAACAATGGGGAAATCAAACAAAAACCAACACCTGCAGGAGGGTGACAGTGGGGCAGCCCATGTTTCTTAGGGGGAACTCCAATATTTTGCTCAGTTCTCCTTTGCTATCAGCTGCATAAACTGCAGAAGGAACAGAGAAAATGTAGAGCCCAAGAACTGAAAGAATCCCTCTTTTCCTTGCACGTCAGAGAGGATTTGCATCAGCTTCCCTTCTGCGAAGAACTGGATGAAAAGCAAACCTGAAACATCTGCAGAGGGCAAACCCAGGACCTCAAGAGCCCATGGGCAGGGCAACACAGCTGTCTGTGTTTTGGGCAGCTGAAGGCTGGAGCAGATTTGGTCATACTGAGGCTGGATGGATGGGGCAGGAGGGATCTCTCCCTGCATGGCATTGTCATTGCTGGTGCCACCCTCTCTGCAACATCCCTTAGCAATGCAGGGCTACACCCAATGCTAAATCCAATGGATCTGGCATGAAACATCCTATAACAAAAGCAAATTTGCATCCCAACACATGATGCCCCAACACTGCAAACTGGAGCAAGAGGCTGTCTCCAAACCACACTTTATTGCAAGTTGGAGGGGTCCATTTTGGAGCCCCACATCCCTAACTGAGTCCCAGTGCTCTTCTTTGGGGAAAGGAACACCTTTTCATAACATCTTTCCTGGTTTTGCCATGCCATGCAAAACCAGGGCAAGCACTGAGGCTGGTGGGGTCGATCCATCTGTGTCTGCACAATGTGTAGGTAGTAATACTGAAATTTCCTTGCAGGGTTTGATTTCTTCACGTGCTTGATAGGTTTGTAGGATCACAAGGTTGCCATGAGCACAGTGATGGCTGCTGGCAGAGGGTCCCAAGGATGGCAATAGAGCATCTCCCCCCTCCCTGATCCCCATCCCACCTCCCAGCACTGCCATGCACCACCAGAACCCATGGTTTCATCTTGGAGGGTGCTGTGCCCCTTCCCTACGTCAATTCTCAGTGTTACATCCCATGGTTGACCCAGCAGATGGCATTTGCCAGCAGTAGAATGGGGACAAGGCCACAGCACGGTCCTCTGGGGGCTCGGTTGGGGGGTCTCCGCTTGGCCCCAAACTCTGGCCAAGCTGCAGCATGGAACCCCCCAGCTGGTGGGGGCTGCCGTTGGGCTGGGGGGCCATGACCAAGGCGAGAGGGCCGCGGGCGCCCCAGGAGCCCCATCCCATACCCTGCAGCAGCACCGGCTGCAATGGCACTCGCCATCTTGGAGCCTCGGCCTGCAGTGTTGCCTCCACGAGAGATGGACCGAAAGCCCCCGCGTAGCCCTCCGCCTCCACCGCCTCCTCCTCCTCCTCGTCCCCCAGTTCTTCCTCCAGCTCCACGTCGGCCTCCAACCGTGTTGCTGAACAGGGCGAGCAGCAGCATGGCCACCCAACACCAGGCGTCACGAGGCCGCATCCCGAGTAACCTGCAAGGGAGGGTTGTGGTGGCCTGAGATTGGGTTGGAAGAGTTGTTATTGTTGGGCAGCCTGATCTGGTGCTTGATTTAATGGTTGGCAACGCTGCCATAGCAAAGGGGTTGGGAAGTAGATGATCCTGGAGGCCCCTTCCAACCCAAGCCATTCTCTGATTTGGATATCTTCAAAGTCATAAACTGGTTTAGGCTGGAACAGACCTCAATGATCATCTAGTCCAACTATCCTACTATGGGCAGGAACACCCAGTTTATCTCATAGAATCATAGGATGGCTTAAGTTGGAAGGAACCTAGAAGGCCATCGATTTCCAACCCCATCAATTGCCAATCACTAAATCAGGCTGATCAGGGCTCCATCCAACCTGACTTTGGACACCTCCATATATTCAATATACCGAACCTATTTTTTAACTTACTATTCAATCCGTTTACCACATTCAATATACACACAAGATCAGCACTGCCATCGTGTTGCAAACTCCCACGGTACCAACTTGTGATGTGAAAGGTCCCAAGCAAAGTTGCAGCTTGGTTTTTGCACCCCAGTGAAAAGCAGCAGCAAAGACCCCCCCCCCCCCATCTGTCCCCCCACCAGCCCCTGTGGCTGAGCAAATAGATTGTACCAAAGCTGCTGAGCCATCACTGAGCTGTGTTGACAAAAGCCTTTTGAAAAGGCAGAGCCCCGTGGCCCTGGTTGAGTGAAAGCCAATGGAGCATCCCTGCATCAGCATTTCCCCCAATAGAAGGTGCCAGGCGTGACTCCCCCCTCCAAGCCTAACACATGAGAGGCAGATCAAACACAGAGCTTCCAAAAATAAAAGGACTTAATTAAATGAGCCACTGAGAGGACCTGTTCCTTCTAATAGTATAGCAACTACTTTCTTTTTCTCTTCTTGCATTAAAGAACATTAGGCACAACTCCCCATTCCAAATGTTTTCAGATGTGGAAACACACACACAAAGAATAGAGACTAATGAAGGCTTGCTTTTTCCTTCATTTCTTTCCATCCTATTACGATTATCCCTGCAGCATCCACACGTATGGATCACACTGCGGGTAATACAGCACTGCACACTTCTCTAGGTTCTCTTCCCACCCCGACCCCCCATTTCTGGTGCATGCTGCAAACCTGCAGATCCCTCAGCTCCATCCCTGCTATTTCTCAGCCCTCTCTGCTGTGCCATCCAGCAATGCACTGCCCTTACCGTGCAGCCACAGCCACGCTGCCCTGTGCCTCCTCCTGTCTGCACGCACCGGAGCTCTCAGCTCACACTGGGACTTTCCCAGCTGATAAAGCATCACCAGTCAGGGCCAACGTCATTCAATCCCCTCCTCTACAGGGAGGGAGAAATTGTTTTCAATGGGATGGACAACATGGGATGGTGGCTTCCAGAGAGCTCAGCCTCTGAGAGGTGAAAAAACAAAACGCATCAGGTTGAAAATTTCACTGGGTTTAAACAAGTCTGAGCGTGATACAAACCTCCCTTCAGAGGTGAAATTCACATTCTGGAAGAGAATCAGAGAATCATTAAGGTTGGAAAAGACCTCTAAATCATTAAGTCTAAAAGTCGACCCATGCCCACCACTCATAAAATCGTTAAGATCATTAAGGTTGGAAAAGACCTCCAAGGTCATTAAGACCAACCACTGACATCCACCCAACATGCTCATAAAGAATTGTTAAGGTTGGAAATGACCCCCAAGGTCACCAGCTCCAACCACTGACCCATTCCTTCCATCCCCATAGAATCATAAAGCTTAGAAATGACCTCCAAGGTCACCAGCTCCAACCACTGACCCATTCCTTTCATACCCATAGAATCATAGAATCATTAAGCTTGGATTTGGTGACCTTGGAGGTCATTTCCAACCATTGACCCATTCCTTCCATCCTCATAGAATCACAGGATCATTAAGGTTGGAAATGACCTCCAAAAGTCACCAGCTCCAACCATTGACCCACCCTCACCATGCCCAACAAACCACATCCACAAAGTGCTTTATTCTGAACAAAACCAGCTCTAACTCATGTGCTTCCATACTGTATTAAGTTGCCACGTATTTTGGTTTTCTTGTTAATAAACAAAGCAATGCCACAGTCGTCCTCCAAATACATGAAACACTTTTGACACCGGACAATACTTCCCGTAACACGTGTTAAAAGTGTAAAAGGTACCATTAACCAAAAAGAATGTTAACAAAGATAGGTTGCAAAATACTCAGGAGTGGGAGGAAGTCAGAGTTTTAGTTCACATCGAGGTATAAAATAGATATTGCTGGTTTCGCATGGAGGGAGGGAGGCTTTTGCCTGGCAAAATAGACCTCTTTCTATCTCAATCTCCTCACGCACAAGGAGAAACGTTACCCAGACTCAGTTTCAACACACAAACACTCAAAAATCAACCCCCCCCCCCCAGAAAAAAGCGAGATGAGGAGAGCTCACAGAGTCCCTGTGCTGCTCCAGTTTCCTTACAGTGATCTCTCAGGGCAGCTCAGCACCGTCGTTGCTCCGGTTGAGCGGTATTTGGCATTCGGCTACCAGAGAGCTTGGATATCGTTTGAGGTGGTTCTTTCCTATATCCCACAGTGTAATTAGTGCAAATTAGGAACAGGGGGAGGAGGGTTAAACAACCAGATGTGGGCTTAAGGGAGAAACGCGCTGGAAAACTCTTTCACTGTAAGTCCGACATTCAATCTTGTTTTGCTTTCCATGGCAAAAGGGGAAGAAAGCAATTCTCTGAGGTCCTTTGGGGTTGTACAAAAGCTTCCCATCACCTGTGAATTATTGCAAGACAAATGTGCTTTTTTTTTGTTTTCTTTTAATATATATCTTCTTTTTTTTTTTCTATGAGGAATCATTTGTGCTGTTTGGCTTCCTCCAGGCACTCTAATGGGGGATCTGCACCAAACTGAGTCACCTGGGTTATTGCTGCTGAGCACTTGCAGCCCCTCTCATTGTGTGCAGCAGCTTCATCCTGCTCCATAATATCCTCTTTTTTGCAAGGATTTGAGTTTTGTGCCACTGGGAGAGCCCTGCACGGGGCTCTCTGCATCCAGCAAGGAGCAGAACAAGCATTTGCAGAAGAGCCCTCCGAGGATGCTGCAAAGAAGCTGCCCAGTCCTGTGCATGGGACGGAGCTACCTGAGTGTGCCAGCACCGCAGGGGCTTGCATTTCTGTGGGGTGACATCTGGGCATGGCAATAGCTACATTCTGCCCTATGCAGAAGGATGGGTTGGCTTCTGGTTGATGCTCCCCAAGTGATGGGAATGTAGGGTTCGGTGCAGGATGGCCTTCATGCAAGCTTCTTGCAATGAGAGCCGCATTCACAGCCTTGCTGGACCTTCAGAGATCTCCTCCAGCCTCTGCTCAATCATCAGCCGGAGGATGGAATACCTGAAAAGGCAAAGGGAAAAGCAAAGAGAGCTGAGCTGAGAAAGAATGGCTTCAGGAAACCAGCACTCGCTGCTCTATGGACGGAGTCATGGCATTATATAGGATTGGCTTCCCAAAACCACTCATTTTTTTTTTTCAGTATTGATGTCAAAAGTTCATTTTCCCACCAGTAACACAGAGCACTGATTTGTTTTCGAGCTTTATCCTTTTTAAACTGGGAGAATAAAATCGCTTTTTAATCTTTTTTATGAGGAAAAACCCACAAATGTTGGAGTTTTGGAGGGACTGGAGAGCCTCTTTTCCTTTTTGAGAGCTCTTCAAAGCAAATGGAGCTGAGACTCCCAATGCTTCCAAGTTCCCCGCTGCATCTGCTCGAGCAGAGGTCAGAGATGCTGAGGCTGGGATCAATTCATTGCTGCAAAGAAGCCCAGACCTCCTGATGGGACATGCACAGACTGCAGCCAAACTCTGCCCCTGGGGAGCGCACACACTGTGCTGGAAGCTGACGCTGCACCACGAGCCTGGGGTTATTGCAGGGATTGGCTCCAGTGCAGCATTTTTGCTGCAACAGCAAGCTGTTCTTTTCATCCACATTGCTAAGAATGCTCTGGATACTGCAAAAAAGCAACAGCTTGTGCATGCATTTGGGATGCTGCCTGCCTTGCAAATGAGTTTCTGACCTTCACCTAAGCCCCCCAGCAGTACCCTTTAAGCTCAGCACCTCCCCTGTGCAGGGCACACTGTGCATACTTGCGCATCAGCTTCTTCACTTCACGATCCTCTTCCTCTTCCAGTTTCTGGATGAAGCTTCTGAGGACAGGCATTTCGAATTTGATGTACTGTGCAACCTGTGGAGCAGAGACACGTAGGAAAATCCCCACTTCAGTTTGTCATCCCAAACCTGGGTCCTTCACATCAAAGGAGAGACACGCGCACTTCCCAAAGGTGCTGTCTATGCCCAAACGCATGCAAAAGTGCTCTGACTTAAGGACAAAGCCACACCAGGGGTGCGAAGGAGCCAGCAGATGGCATAGCAGAGCTGATTCCCACGAGCAGAGCTTCCCCAGCTGGGACAAGAAGGAAATCATTTGTGCCAAAGGATGTGGAGCTGAGAGATTCGGGAGATGGGAGGCAGATGGAACACAGCAAATGCACAAAGCAGGGAGCTCTGCACCCCTCTGCAGGCAGGAACTGCCTTTCCCTGCTTGGCATATTTTTTTCCTAGTTGCTGTGCCTCTCTGGGCTGCTCCACATCCTTCTGCAATGTCAAATGATGGGAAAGAAGGAATTCTGCACAGCCACAACTGCTACGTCTCCCCCAGGGCAAAACTCACATCATAGGTGACCTCCTCCACCTGGTCTTTCTCCATCAGGAAGACCTTGGAGACCTGCTCACAGGGGCCCTGCAGGATGCGGGCGATCAGTGGGTAATCGGTGGCCCTCAGCTTCTGCTTCTCTGCAATACCAAAAGTGCTGTTTTTATAGCAGCAAGGCCACCAATGGGCCCAGCTGCCCCCTCCTGCAAGCCTCACCTCCGCTGGTGTGCACGATGTAGAGCGCAAACTCCTCTGCCGAGTTCTCAATCTGAGCACAGACATCAAGAAGCGTTGGGTTGGATTCAGGATTCAAACAGAAAACCCCATTGATTTGCTCTCCCGTTATACCCATGGAACTCGAGCTCCCCATTATACCCAGAGCAGGGATCTCCCCTACTTGCCTTGAACTTGTTGAGCAGCAGCTTGAGCACCTGCGGGGTTGTCATTGTGCTGTTTATCCGCACGTTGGTGATGGAGCCATACGCCGGTGTGAACACGGATGTCTGGAGGGCACAAGATGCGTGTCAGCCTATGAGTGAAAACCAAAACCCCATCCACGGTGCCACTGGATGGATCATCGGGTCTCACCTTGTGGTTGTAGAAGTGCCCGTTGATGGAGAAGCGGTGTCGGCGGATGCGGCGTTGCTCGCTGGGGGTACGGGAGCTGCCCCGGCGTCGTACACCCACATCACTCCGTGTGCGCAGCAGCTGTGGTGGATCTTCTGGCTGCAGCCTTGTGGTGCCTGGAAAAGCCAGGATGGGGCTGAGGACAGACAGACAGGCAGGCGGACAGAGAGAGAACTCCCTGTGCAAGTTGGGCAGATGTCTCTTCTTCGCTCTGCTTTGGGTCAACCAATAAGCAACGGGGTCAAGTGATAACCAACAAGGTCAACCAATCATAAGTGGGGCCAACCAAGAACCAACAAGGTCAACCAATAATCAGTGGGGTCAACCAAGAACCAACAAGGTCAACCAAGAACCACCAAGGTCAACCAATAATCAATGGGATCAACCAAGAACCAACCAGGTCAACCAATAATCAGTGGGGTCAACCAAAAACCACCAAGGTCAACCAATAATCAATGGGATCAACCAAGAACCAACCAGGTCAACCAATAATAACCAACAGGGTCTATCAATAGCCAACAGGGTCAAGCAATAAACAGTGGGGTCAACCAATAACCAACGGAGTCAATCAATAATAACCAATGGGATCATCCAGCAGCCACCAACGGGGTCAATCAGTAATAATCAATAGGTTCAACCAGTAACTGATGGGGGTAACCGATAATCAGCTGATAAGCAGTGGGGTTCTGGATGGAATTGTCACGATGCACATTGCAGGGCAAAACAGCTACAAAAGATGGACAAAACTCCCACAGGATTTACTCTCCCCCATCTCCCAAAGGAGGCTGTTAATTCACAGCCATTGCATCCATCCATGCCACCACCTGGACAACGCTCTGCCTCCTGGGGACTCGAGCACCTTACTCACTCCTCCACAATTCTTTTTTCCCCCCCCTCTCCCTTAATGAGAGCAAGAAAATGAGGCCAGAGCTTCAGATCTCGGCATGAAGACTGGCCCACGTCCAGATTATTATAAACTCACCCTTCATCCATTTTTAATGAACCCCTCCAGCTCAAGCTGGTGTTTTAATTCAAAGCATGTCTGCGCCGAGACAATCTCCTGTGTGCGCTGTTCCAGATGCACAGCAGTGACTAAGCACTCACGAGGAGCCGTGCATGCAGGACTTTGGAGAGAAATACAATAAGGACTTCTTTCTGTGAGTCACATCATATGCCTAAAGTAGTGGGTTTGGGGGGGGGTGTTATTTCTACAAGGCAATGCATAGCGGATATTGCCCAGCAATCTCTAACAAGTCTCCAGGGCAATAAAAACAAAAGAGTCGTGCACAGACAGAGCAAAATGAGGAAGGGGAAGCAGGACGAGGACTTTTGCAGATCTGGAAGTATTGCTTCCAGCTCCTCCCTGGCCAGGAAGCGGATGAGCAGCGAAGCTCAAAGCTGAAAGGATTATCTGACTCTTATCTGTCTCCGGGATGCCTTTCTATATCAGCACAGCAACAATAACAATAAAACTAGCAAGGAACGTGTGCAAAACGCCCTGACTGAATGGGATAATGCATAACGTGGTTGTATGGCGTCCAATTCATTGCAAAAACGGAGAGCAAAGTTGGTGAGAGGGTGGTGGGTCTCAGTCCCAGCAGGGTTAAGGAAGCCCCAGGGCAGGCAGCACTCAGCAGGGAGGAAAAGCCCTCAAGTCTGACCTCGGTGCACACAGCAACACTGTGGGGAGGGTAAAAACTTAGCAGAAATGTTGACTTCCCCATGGTAACAGCACTTCACAACAGCACTCATTATTCCTCGGTCAAAGCGGAGCTGGTGGGAAGGGGAAGCAGCAACATCCTTTTCCCTGCACTCCCACGAGGCCTTTTGCTCCATCCCTCTATTGCTTTCCATCCTCCTCTCCCATAACAAGGGCATTCCCCAGAGTAAACGCTTCGGAAGTGTTTGGGGTCATTGCAATTCAATAGGAGCACTTTGGAAATGGTTTGAGTGAGGGGGGATGCTGATTTATACCAAAACCAAAATGCCAGCTTTTGAATTTTGCAAGTAAAAACCAGAGTGTAAGGAAGGCAGCAAAGACAAACCCAACTCATTCTCACCTGTGTTGCTGCCAGTACTCTCTGTGTTTGCTGTGGCATCCACGTCTGTCACCTGGATGTCTGGCAAGGTGCTGGGCTTCAGCAAAGACCTTGTAAATTAAAAACAATAGGGAAAAAAAAAAAACAACATCCTATTTTTGCCTCTGAGCCTCACATTGTGATTTGGGGAAATGAAAGCAACCCACGAGCCCACCCACCAGCGGAGAGCAGGATTTTCCCCTTGGTTTGTGGTTTAACCCTGCCCATCCCACAGCTCTGCACCCCAACTTGTCCACAGCTGAGCACACACAATTGCACGAGGCTGATGCTCTGAGCAGGATGGACCCCACAGTGCAGCCCAATGCTTTGGGGCATCGCTGCACTCACCCATGTGCACCCAGGTTGCACCCAGAGTGCCAGGAGGAAGAGGAGGGTGGAGGGCGGATGCGCTGGTTGTCATCCTGCATCTGCAGGCGGATGGGTCTCCGAAGGCCCCATGAGATGTTCAGCAGCCCCTCAACGATCAGCTCACCTTCCTCCTGCAAAGAGCAGAGGGATGGGCACGGCCCACCCGAGCGCCATGAAAACACCAGATGTGAAGGAACAGCAGGAAAATGGGTGGGAGGAGGGTTAGGAAGTGGAGGGGCTAAGGGTGGTGGTGTGAAGGACAGTGGTAGGATGGATGCTAGCAGGGGTCAATCACAGAATAACATCATTAAAGTTGGAATAGACCTCCAAGATCATATCAAGTTCAACCATCAACCCAACCCCACTATGCCCACATGTAGAATCTGCAAGGTTGGAGAAGACCAGCAAGATCCCCAAGCCCAACCCCAATCCATCCCACTGTGCCCACTGACCATGTTCCCAAGTGCCACATCTCCATGGTTCTCAAACACATCCAGGGATGGTGACTCCACCACCTCCCAGGGCAAAGAGGACAGAGCTCCTTTCATTGCTTCCCAGTGCCAGAATCAGAGGTACTGGGCACAAACTGGGGCACAGGAGATGTCCCTGACCAACAGGAGCATTGCTGTGCTGTACAGAGCCAGACATTGCAGTGTCTCCTCTTTGGAGACCTCCAAACCCACTTGGATGTGATCCTGGGCACCAGCTCTAGTGGTCCTATAGGATCAGAGTGGGACCAGAAGGACTCAGAGGTCCCTGCCAAACTCAGCCAAGCTTCTGTGGGATAGTTATGAGGTCTGGGGGTTCAGTTGTTCGGGTGCCCCCATATTTAACCAGCTAATATCAATGATCTTTACTAACAGGCATTTTTAGGTCAAATCTCAATCAAATCTGAATCATCATTTCTCCATTGAGTCTCTCCTGCCAAAGAGAAGCCTGCCTGGTGCCCACCCTGGTTCCTCACCTCCCGGTGCCGCAGCTGCAAATTCTGCCCTTCATAGTAGATGTTGTACGTCTTCAAGTGCAACAGCAGCTCATTTCTGCAAGAAAACGGGAGAGGCATTGAGAAGAAGAGGGGAAAAGCAAGCATGAAGGCTTCATTTGGGAAAACGTGGGTCTTTTGCTGCCTCTACATCTCCATTAATGGGGGCATTTTGCAGTGGGTTCAACCAAGTGTCCCCCCCCGGCCATTGGCAATTGTGGTTTTGGGGACAACCATGCCCTTCTCCAGCCTCGCAAAAAGAAGTAAGGAAGCCCATGGGCCCTTGGTGGAGTCAGCCAGAAGGCTGAAAAAGCAACATTTAGGAGTGTTGAAGCCTGTGGGTCACGTTGGAGTCACAAGTTATCACACGTTCATCAGTTTGGCTCATGGCACCAAACCTTGACCTCGTGTTCAAACTAGAAGTCTGAGCCCCACTCTGGCCACAAATGTATAATAAGATAGAGACGATGGCAGCAATAAAGACAAGGAGTCCTAGCACAGCTCTGAATCACCGGGAAGCGATGAGTGATACCATAAAGCAGTCATTAATTCAGCTGAGATCAATGGCGCTCAGCATCATTGGATCAGTAGGAGGATAATCACAGGATCTGAGGTTATCACAGAACTGTAGGGGTTGGAAGGGACCTTTAGAGATCACCAAGTCCAGCAGAGAAATAAGGCACATAGGCTTTATCACCTCCAAAGCAGTACTTGAAGCTCAGGAACTGGCTTGTTTCCATACCAAAGAGCAGTTACTTGAGCAGATTGTATTTTGGTTTTTCCAGCAAAAAGTGATGCTGTTAATCTTGATGCTGTTTGAACAACTGGACACGATCTTAAGAAAACAATTCAAAATCCCCTCAAAAACCCCTTCGAGTGCTGTTGTTTGTTAAGAGGAAGTCTCCATTCTTTGCCACGGAAGAGCAAAGAAACGGGAGTTTCCAAAAGAAATCCCAAACAAATGGAGAGTTTCCAAATCCAACAGTGTTAAGAAAGAGATGGCGAAGCCAACCCAGTGGAAACATCCCACCTGAGTTGGGTGGCTCTCCCTCAAAGTCCAAAACCCCACATATTTTGCCCAGCCAGCAGCAACGTGCATCTTTGGGCATCACAACTCAACACATTGCCTCTTACTTGGAGATGAATTTGTCCTTCCCACAGGGGACCAGGTACTCGCAGCTGCCGTACTCCATCCTCAGGCTCCTCTTTCATGAGAGCTGAATGGCAAAGAGACAAAAGGCGTTACAGCCTCCCTGTTATCTCATCCCGATGGTGAATGGGAAACAAGAACTGGGTTGGATTTGGGAGAGCCCTTGGGGGAAAAGGCTCTGGGGCAGCAGCTGCGGGCGCAGGGGAAATTAAATGCTGCTCCTCCAGCCGAAGCAATGGGCGGGGAAGGAGGAGGGGAAATCAGATAAGGGGAGAACCGTTGTAAACCCACTGAAAATTTAATACCGGCGGAGATACGCTTACTCCAACATTTGCATTTAGAGCAGCCTCCATCCATGGGCTGCACGGCCAGGCAAGATGAGGTGGAAATAAGTGGGATTTGCTCCTTTTTCTCCTCTCCCCCACCCCCCATTTATACATTAGGAAGCTGTGGATGGACCCAGCTCAATGCCTGTTCATGCTGTCCCGAAATGAGGCAGCACGCATGACAGCTGGACTCACAATAGAACTGCTGGATTGGTTTCTTGCTTCTTTTCCCTTCTTCGAATGCAACACCCACTGAATTTTTGCATTCCCTCTAGTGCCAAAATATCCCCATCACTCTCATGCAAACCCTCAGGAACTGCGCCTGCAGCCCAACCTTTGAAGTGGTTTGGCCTTTAAAGCACGAGGATGTTTCTTGGAAGCTGCAGACCGGAATCGAATGAGATCTGGGGCAAAACCTTTGGGGTCACCCATTTGCTTGGAGCACTTTGCAAAACAGGAACTGGGGAGAAGCTGAACTGCAGCCTCAGGGTGGTTTTAGGCTCTGAGGGTTGGCTTTTTGGGTCTTGCTGTTTCCCATGTATTTGCACAGATCCTTCTCCTGAGCTCCTCTCCCCTCCCTCACACAGAAAGAGAAAACAAGGCCAAATAAACAAACGCTTTGTGCACAAATTGCAGTTTTCTCCACTTCCCACATTGAGCTTCACAGTCCCTTCACACCCCCAAAGCTCCAAGCAACCAAAACTTGAACTGCAAAAGCAAAACCCCAAACCCACAACGATGCGCCATCAGTGATTCAACCAAGGCCATGGGACAAAACCTGTGTCAGAGGAAACCAAAAACCCCGAGCACAGCAGCAATCCTTATCCCAAGCTTATAGCAAACAAACCACGCAACAGCAAACACTCGCGGTCCAATGCAGGCAGACGTTTGCAAAGGCAGAGCAGAAAGCAGAAGAGAAACCCGCCTTGCAAAGGTTGCATCTTGCAGAGGAAAAGCTGACGAAGCCGCGCGCTTCCGGATGAGCAGCATTGCAGCCCCACATCAGCACGAGGCCTTTACCCCATCCACGTGGCTCATCACAGCAAGAAAATAGGGGAGAAACATTAATGATCCTCTGTGTGCATGGAGAACTACATAGGGAAGGGGAATGCTGACGGTGTTGGGATAAAGCCCAGCACAGCATTGCACGGCACTAGAATTTGGGTTAAGCCAAAGCATTGGCAGCTGTGGTGCATGTGGTGCTTTGCTCATCCAATCCAGATGATGGAAATAACCATTAAGGGAGAATAACGTTGCTTGGATCATACAAAACCATCACCAACAACACCAAAGCAGCCAAAACAAACCCCAAACCCTTTGCAGTAAGCCTACAAAGGGCGAAAACCCAACCCCTCGCTTCCTGAAATGGGGGAAAAAATCAAGGCAAAAAAATCCATCCATCAATCAAAAACCACCCCCAAAAGTGGTTTTTTTCTCCCCCTGAACGCTCTCAGAGTGGAGCTGAGTTTCCTGTTTACCGCCCCGCAGCGCTGCCACCTTCGCCTCCGTCATCACATCCCCTTCCGAGCAGCCAGGAACGGGGCAGTTCTTCCTTTTTTGGGTCTCGAGAGCATGGGGCTGAGCAAAGAGGAGCAGGCAGCCAATGGAGATCCCCAAAACTGCAACCCTATGGACTTGCTGCTATAGCTTTGGTAGACCTGAAGTGCTGGAAAGGACCCCGATAGAACAGCTGGAAACGTGAGCATTGCCCAATCGGTTGCCCAAGCTCTGCAGTTGGCATGGATGGGCTTTCCAGGCATCCTCGTGCCTCAGTTTCCCCAGTTTTGATGTATTTCCTTCACATTTGGATCCTTCACATGGATTGAGGACTCAGAGCAGCCTGCGGGCTGTATCAGCGCCTTAAATTAATCAAAGCAGCGCTCTCTGCCTACAAATAGGACTCATCAACCACTGCCACCATTGCTTCCAACCCCAAATATAACCCCTCCTAGCAACACCCTTCCTAAGGCCTTTTCCCTGGCCCTCAGAGTAGACCCCCATATCTACTATCCCACAGAGGGCACAACCAAGCAGCTGCTTCTGCAGAGCACCTGGGGAGACACCCAGCAAAAAACAACATAAAGAGGGGAAAAATAGAACAATATCCAAATATGATATTTTCAGTGTGAAGAGAAGGGATGCGGCCGTTCCTGCAATGAGAAGTGTGTTTTGGGAGGCACTTCCTCGCTGCTTTCAAGGCTGAGGGTTTTCCCATTGCACACTGAGGGATTGTGGGAATATCCCAACCCTGCCCTGACCCTGCCCAGGGCAGTGCAGCATCACAGCATCCATCGATCTCAATGCAGAAGCAAAGCAACATCTGCAGGCGACAATGATCCCCTTTTAGGGGCTGGGAGAGGCATCGCTTGGCGATGGGCTCCAGCTGCACATCCTCACCCACTCCAAGCAGATCCCAGCAGCACTCCCGATGATGGTTCCCACCAGCTCCGTCTCAAACGTTGGTTTCAAGCAGGGATTTCTCCCGAGCTAAGCGTGAAGGTGAGGCGGTCCCATTGTTTTCCAGCTCTGCTATTGTTCAGCTCCGTCCTGCTATAAGGGGAGAGGAGGGAGCGGTGAGCGGCGCGGAGCTGCCGGGTGATGGTGGTTGGGCTGATGGCACAGGGCTGAGCGAGCGGACCCTTTGCTTGAGCTCATTCCCCCCCGTGCAGAACCATTGGCCGTCAGTAGCTCCATGGGGGCTGCGGGGAACGGGGCTGGGGGACTCAGCCGTGGGAATGGGGGAACCAGAAGGGAAGGATTAGGGTTTAGGGGTCGCGTGTAGGGCTGGGACCTTGCAGATGGGGGCTCGCATCTCCCTGCTCATGCAGCCAGTGAGGACGAAGCAGAGAGGAGGAGGTGGCACCGACGAGAGGGTAGGGGGGCTGTAAAGGGAGGGAGGGACGGGGATGAGGACAGGGATGGGGAAAGGCAGAGGGATGGGGATAGGAACGCGGCTGCCCCGTCCGTCCCGCACTCACCGGCACCGCACCGCGCTGCTCCGCGCCGCGCCCGCTGTCCGCTTGGGGCCGCCCCCAATGGGGCGGAGATGGGGCGGGGAGTGCGGTCGGGGATGCGGGGAGGGGGGGATGGAGGAGGGAGGCTGAGGTTTGTCGTGTCTCACACCCCTTCCCCACGAACCCAGAGGTTCCTTCGGCTGGGGTTGCGCTCGTGATGTCCGGCTCCGGCAGATGGGCGGTGTGAAGGAGGGGGACCCCGGGGGATGTCCCATTTGTGGGAGTATGGTCACAAATGATGCCTGGCTCGGGCACCTGGGGCTGAGTTCCCAAAGGTACCTCATCATAAGCACCTGGGCTGCAATCCTAAAGGTTATTTCATGCCAAGTATCAGGACCAGGTTTCCAGGATCAGGTAATAGGACGGCAATCCCAGAGGATGCCCCATCCCAGGTACCAGGACTGCATTCCCCAAACATACCCTATCCCAGATAGTAGGGCTGCAATTCCAAAGGATACCCTAATCCAAGTGCTAGGACTGGGTTTCCCATCCCAATTATCACGGCTGAATTCCCAAAGGATGCCCTATCCCAGGTACCAAGACTGTAATCCCAAAGGATGCCCCCATCCCAGGCACCCAGCTTGGAAATGCCCTCACAATCAGCACCAGCTTAACATGCTGGGGATGCCTTGTGGCCTTTGCCACGAAGGCTATAAAGCAGTTATTCCTGCCTTGAAATGCTCCAAACCTTGTGATATTCAGAACCAGATCCGTACACGCTCCACACGTTGCCATTCTGCCTTCGGGGATGGTGTTATAGGGCCAGCAAACAGCCATGGGGGGAGGGCTGGGGGTGCACAGAGGCACTCAGTATTCTGTTAGAGCAGCAGAGCCTTTGTCTGCTCCTGACCTTTCCCCACTGCTTTGTGGCTTCCCTGGGCTTGCTTTTTTTCTCCCCCTTTTTTAAAGGAATTTAAATAGAAACAGCCCACACCGGGGGGGGAAGAAATAAATACATTAAAAAGGCAGAAACAAAGGAACGATGTGAACAGCTGGTTTAGGCAAAACAAGCAGCTCTTCACAACTGCAGATTGTAATCAGCGTGTGCGTGTATGTAAAGTATGAGGAGTTCAGGAGGAGCCATCTGGCGTGGGGAAACACTGACATGGCAAAAGGAGCAGGGAAAGGGGGGGCAGCAAGGGGGGGATTATTGATATTCCAGCAGCATCTTTGGGGCTGGCGGAGCTGAGAGGCCCTTTGTGGCCATAGAGCAGAGCTGCACAAAGCCTTGAAATAAGAGGGTTTATCCTTCAAGCAAGCAGAGTTAGAAATAAGAGATAATGAAGAGACCCGCAGTGCTGAGAATAAACACAACGGGAACCAAACCCACGTGGGAAGAAGAATAAGACCCTAAATTCTGCCCCACTGTGATCCTATGGGAAAAGGATGCTCTGGAGCTGAAGTTTGCCCAGAGCTGTGCTGTGTTACATCAGCTTCACTGTGCAGTGAGTGTGATGGATATGAGCCTTCCACACCTTTGGGTTGGGAGGGGGGGGGATTGGTTTCTGCTCCCATATGAAGACTGGATGGGAGTTATTCAAAGCCAAGTGGAAGGTACCTGGATCCCAAAAGCTCCCAAATTCTCCCCATTTCCTTCCAGTCTCAGCACACATCCAAACTCACTTTCGCAGCCTGGATGCTCTCCAGCATTTCAGCTTGAAGACCCCCGAGCTAATTGTCCCTAAATACCAAACAACGTGATGCACTTGGGTTCACATTAACCCAGGAGCAACTGCTGGCTGCTGGGCAGCCTCCACAAACCAGATGGGAAGGGATGTTCTCATTTAAAGGCTCCTGCTCACGGCTAACAGGGATTTCTTTCCTTGTGTGGTCACCGTCCTCATTTCAGGATGGGCCCAATGTCTTTGCTGAGCCCAAATGAAGGGAGTTATTTGGGTGCCTTAATTTAAATTAACTCAAAATCAACAGCAGTTCAGACAGCCAAAGAGCTGGCAGAAGACTGAAGGTGCTGTGTGTGCCCACACGTATCAATCCAGCCAACAGCAGTCATCAGTTGGGGCCCAAGAGGCTACAGAGCCTCCCATTAAGGCAAGCACCCAACCCTAAGGCTTGCTTTCAATCAGGAGATCAGTAATTAGCAGCTTTGCTGCATGGACACAGCCTAGAAAAGCATCAGCGTTGACCATCAGGTCAAACACTGCTAAGGGTTTGGCTGCCCAAATGGCTCCGTTAAGGCATACATACTGCAAATGGCATCACTTCCAATAGACCAAGATCGGGATTGATCTGCAGCAATCAAACGTCTTCGCGGGAAGAGCTCTGCATCAGGAGGGCACCTGCACTGCTGCAACAGCACCTGATGAGATGGAGGTCTTGGCATCATCTGGATTCCCCATTGATTCTCCTTCTGGGAGCTGTTGGAAGCAAGCAGAACAGCAGGCCGCCCAGTTGCATCTATGCCCGTGTTTATTTATACCGAACAGCTTTAAAAATACAGAATAAAATAGCTTTTATCTACTATTATTCACAACATCTGGTCCAAATATTACATTTTTTTTTAAATATTCGTTTAATGAAGCGATGTTAGAAAAAAAAACAAACAAAAATAATATGAAATTAAACAAAAAAAACTCCATAAAAGAATTAATTACACATCTCAGAACAACAAAAAAAGGGGGGGAGAAAAAGAAGGAAGAAAAACCCTCTTGCTTAACAAAGAAGTTTCACAGCCCAAGTCAGTCACTAAGATGAGAAAGAAGGAAATATATGTATCCCCACTGCCTAAGAACAGTCAATAGTTTGTTACGCCCAAGGTTGTCATAAAGAGACAAAAGTACAACAATTTGGACTGGCAGCAAGATGGTCCGACCTGGAAAAAATGTCATAAATGCCAGCTCATTACACGAGGCAATGCTATATCTCTCATATCGATTATGTATGGATGACAATGCACAGTCACAGTCGGATCGGAACTAGACAGGAATATAGTTGGGATGTTTCTAAATGCAGAACCCCAGTGCTTCAAAGCAGCCCAGCACTCGAGCTGGATGGACTCGTGGGCAGAAGCTGAACACCAGCAAACTTGTGGCCTCCTCCAATACTGTAATGAGCTGTTGTAGCTATAGAAACATGAGAGCATTGAGTGCCTGTCATCCCCATGCCCCAAAAAGGCTGTCGGCCTTGGCAAGGAATAGGACAAAACATGCACCAAGTGGGACATTTTGGGGGGGGTGGGGGGAGGAAAGGTGACCCACTTACTCAAGCAGATTTTGGGTTTAAGAAGGCCACATAAAAGAAACACTGTGGGCTGTGCTGGTCTGTCACATGCATTTTCTACACTGCTAACGCAAGTCATGTTAAGCACAGGTTCTATTAGATGGCGTGAAGATCCAATGGCTAACTGAAACCATTGGAAGCTGGCTGTCATAAACCACGTGCGCCTGCGGTGCTGTTTGTAGCACAAACAAACACCTTTTTGTGTTGCAGACACACCGCCAACTGTGGTTATAAACAGCACTGAGGATTTCAGTTTGCAAGAGCCAATTCTGCACCGGGAGTGCTGAGATCTCAGTAGGGAGATGAATAACAAAGAAACCCTTTAGTTTTCGGTTAGGAACATAAAGATGGGTAAATAAAGTATACACAACTACTATAGATTCGTCAATGAAGAAATTCTACCATCACATGACATTGTCATGACAATCATACCACTCCCTCCCAGGAAAAACCGCAGTCATTATCCTGAGTGGAAATGTTATTTCTTAATATATGGAAATAAAATACTGCAATATTCATGTACAAACCAAGTTGTCATATTTCAAGTCAGTATTAAAAGGCATAAAAGCAAATTCTGGGTTTAAAGGTTGAACTTTCTGGTCACGTCCTTCCGCCGACGCATTCTAATATGACAACATTAATCAATCATAGCTGAGCTCGCTATGAAACCTAAATTTCTATAGGCATAATTTGCACGTATTTGCTTTAGAATAAAAAAACAAAACGTTGTTTCAACATGTTAGCAACGATCCTTAATTTAACCTAAAAGAACACAAGATCCATTACAAAAGTCCAAAGCTGTGTCCTTTTGCACACACTTTAAACCATCTCTGATATGACAAAATGAGTTTTCTACCATGAATATTTGCCCTTCCACCTCAACGTTTGGTCAAAACACCTCATTGCCACTTCACTCACCCATCAGGTGGCGTCTGCTGTGGGCAGCTCTGCTCAGCATCGTGGTATGAAAGGCAGGAGATCACAAACAGGGGGTAAAACACAATACTGAGTGTACAGCCATACCCAGCCGCCCTCACGCAGATGGAAACACAAAGGATTTCAGTGCTATAGGAACCACAGCTCAATCCGTTCTCCTCCAGGTAAGGGCATTTCACACCAGCCACGCTAAGACTCAAATGTAGGAAAGTGGACATGGGAGGAATATTTAGGGTCCACAACTGCCTGCCACTTGTACAGAAATGGGGGCAATCACAAAGGAAAGTAAGCATTGCATTGCACTGCATCTTCTTTGAGTGGCAGCCCTGGGACTGTTCCAGGTGCATCAGAAAGAGGAAGGGGAGCTTCTCTTTCCAAGGTAAGTTGCCTGTCAGCTCTGCTCTTTGCTTGCCTCAAAGCTCCACAGAGATGCGTGCTTCAGTATAAAGATTCAGGGTGCAGCAGCTGCATCAGAACCATCCCTGCCCATCCAGGGAAACACCGAGACCATCATAACCTTCTGCTATACATTACACGTGCTTCAGCAGATCTCCATTGCAAAACTGGTTACAAAAATGACTGCTAACTACAACTATTTATCTTAGTGTTACTGAGTTAAGTGGCTAGAAAAGCAAAGCATGCCAGCTAAATGCTACTGTACCCTCTCAACCAGTCCACAGAATCAGTATGGTAGAACCAAAAGCTGAGAAAGAATTAAATCCAAGTTGGACAGAGTCATCTGGTTTCACCTCTTTGAATAAGCCTGGCCCACGCCATTGGAGAGGGTTGGTGTTTTGCCCCAAGGAAAAGGGAAGAATCCTTGGATTCACTGCCTTAATTTAACCCAAAAGTGTCACAAATCACCTTGGCAGTTCTTTCTGACATGCTCAAGTGAAGACAGTGCAGGACACAGAAAGCTTCACCCCATCCAAAGGTGAGAGAAGATCACTACTTATTTCTCATCGCCTTGTCTCTTCAACGTGTAAGCATTCGTATCTGGGGGGGAAGGTTGAGCAAAGCCTCAGGACACAGCAATCACTGCTGCGTTCAGGTCCCAGGAGCATCACTGGGAGTGATGCACTTTAGCTTTTAAGAGGTGGCAATGCTCTGAATACCAAACCTTTGCCCCTCTCAACGTTTTCCTATCAACTTTGGCATTTTACATGATGATAACTACCATACACGACTGGATTTTCTTTTGTTTCCTTGCCCATTTAGTTTAACTCCTCCATTTCTCTCACACGTCTTTGGTTGCATGTGAAGCTGGGAAATTTGGAAGCCCTGTGCCACTAAGTAGAAGTCTCCACACTCCAACCTATTTGCAAGTGGAGGTGGAAATCTAACACATCTCTACCTGTAGAGGAGAACTTCAAATGACAAAAATGACTTAGTTTTAAAGGCAAACCAACCTCGTCTTTGACACAATTAACTCTTCTGACCAGCTTTCAAGATAGACTGACTGACACGAAGACTGCAAACTACTGAAAGTTCCCTGAAGCAGGAACAAACACATGCTTTGTTATGGGAAAAAAAATAAAACCAACACAGTATTACTTTATGCTTCTGGAAACAGCCATGACATGCTGAAAAGGGATATCAATGGAATCATTGCAATCCTACACTACTCAGTACTGATCCATAAAGCTCTTTCCTTGCCCTCCCCACCCCAACCCATCCATGCTTCAATAACCAATAACAAAGTCACATGGAAGTAGACTCAGAAAACAGAGTTCCTGCGCTCCTGTCCAGTAGTCAAACCTTGATAAATACACCAGTGAATTACAGGATCTACTGTTATGTTTCTCCAGGAACACAAAACGCAAGCACCGTAGAGCATACTGGCCTTGAAATTACATTACACTACATTTCCCTGATGATCTCCACAGCTTAAAAATGCTTTTGGGGCCACAACGAAGTCTAAAACTAACTTGCAATAGTAAGAACATTAAACATGACTGAAACTTTTAATGATGAATGCATGATGAGCATGAACACTCACATAACATCAGAGCTGAGACTATTCCAGGAAAAAAATAATAATAATATATCTGAATGGTGCCCTGGTTGGACCCAATACCCGTTAAACCATCCGGTGGATGAGGACATCAAATGTAGTGTCTCTGCCATTCAAGATGGCTACTGTAGAAGTAGAGAGCTTTTACAGTCATCCCACAAAGAGAGGAAAAGAAGAAATGCAATGCAACAGAAGCCAATCATAGGCAGCACTGGATCTCAACCATCCAAACAAGGAATTATGCACAGATGCATCCCAGTGAATGCTGGTTGCATTCTGATCCTGCTGCAGGTTTAAATCCCTTTGAACCACCTTTATAGCCTTCTTCTTCAGGAAACATCTAGCTGCATACATTCATTTCACTGCTATCAGGTCCCACCTGGAAGTTAAGTCTCCCATCTCTGTAAAGCTCAAGCTACATACATCCCCCTTTAAAGAAAACCTACTCCTGGACAGTAGTTAGGTGGTTAAAAGCCAGGCAGAAAAAGGAAAAGCTTATAAATGCAAACTGATAGGAAATGAGTGATTCTTTCTAAAGCAAGAAGCCAACAGAAGTCGTTCAGAGTTTTCCCAGGCAAAGTTCTTATGGAAACTTCTGTCTGGACATCTGACTGAACCATCAAACCATCTGAAAAGTACTCTCAGGATTTGCCAGTTTAAACTAAGTCTGGTTTCCAGGGATCTGAAACTATGGAATGTGCAAACCAGTGGTCAGAAACAATATATACATGATTAGGCATAATTAGAATTCTTATCTTTTTTTTCCTTTTCACAGGATTCAGATTTTCTGGCATGACTAACATTGCCAGCAATGAGTGAGCCAAAAATGCCAGCATCAATGACTTAAATAAAAATCACCATAAAAAGTAACATTCTCAATAGCACCTACATACTTCAGGAACCTAAGCCCCATCTAAAATAAGCAGACTTGGGCACGCAGGTATCTATAGCTTTGGACAAAAAGAAGAAAAGAAATTCAACAGAGACACTATATCTGGCTACCACCACCCACAACAGGAAAGCTTCTTTTTTTTTTTCTCTATTTTTTTTCTTTTTTAAATCTGTCTCAGCTCTGGTTCCAGAATTTAAATGCAGATATACAAAACATATATTTTAATGCTTCTTAATCAGCAAGAAACTGCAAATACATCTTTTACTACAACTAGATAATATAGTTTCAACTAAGGCTATACTGTAGCTTCTGAGTCTTCATCTGAACTCCTGCAGGTACTGCTTTTCCTGAAGCCTTTCCACGTGTAACCCATGAAGGTAGGGCTGATGGGCAGGAAGCTGAAACACCTGTATTTTTTGATGAAGTTCATGCCAAAAGGCAAATCGTATGTTTCCATGCCTTCCAGTGACTTGCTTCCTTTACCAACCCCTTTCTTCCATTTCCGTATTCCTCTTTCTTCGGGGCTTCCTAGAAGTAGAGAAATAAAATAGGTAGACATACACACATATGTACTAGGAGTTAAGAGCAGAAATGAAACAAGCCTCAAGACTCAGGCACCTCGTTCAGTAAAGCACTGGGAGGATCTTCTAGGAAGAGGAAATAAAAGTACTGGGAAACACAATTACATATCAGGAAGTTGAGGCAAATTTTTTGCTCTCAAAATGGAATATTCTGAAATCCATAATATTTTTACCGTGTTTTCTGGAGAAGTCTGAAGCACGCTTTGGACCGGGCTCTGATCTAGCTGTGGATGTCCCTGCCCACTGAAGGGGAGTTGGAATAGATGACCTCTAAAAGGTCCCTTTTAACTCTAAGGATTCTATGAGTCTAAGCATCTTCTGGCCTGGTTTTTTCTTTGCTATTTTCTTTTGCTATTTTCTTTTGCTGTTTTCTTTGCTATTTTTATTTTGAAAGAAAATGGTGATCTTAACTTGAAAATGGATCAAAGCACGACCAAAGAATCTGAGGCATACAGGAGTGAAGCACCCTGCTCCAGAAAAATCAACAAAAGCAGCAGCATTCACCTCCTTATCTCCCGTCTCCTTCCTTGAAATGCTGCACTATCATCATGCAGAGAAGCAGTTATTATTGCAGGTAAAGCAGTTCACACTGACCTGGAATGGTATTATCCAAAATAAACGCAACACAGCCACCAACAAACATGGCTGTGGTGAGAAGAACATTCAATACTTGATCGATGCCTGCTATTCCTAGAACAGAAAAGAAAAACAATTTATTGTGTGCTTGAGCTTTAATCACACATAAGCACATTCTATTGATTTACAAGGGAAAACTGCTATTGAGTTCAGTGAGGAATTTGCTCCATCTTCCACTGAAGAGCACTGAATTAATATTGTAATCTAACTCTTTGCTTGAATGACCTACTTTTCTATGCAAGCTAAAGAAGGTTAGCTATGCTCTTAAATCCAGTTCTGAAATGACAGCTGTCTTCTCACCTATAGCTTTTACTGCCTCCACAAGTTGGATTTCCTCTTATTTACTTAGCATGGACTTCACGTATACAAACAGAAACACATACCTGTCACCAGTGGATTCTGTTTGAGATAGCTTGGAAGGACAAGTCCAAAGAAAATGGAAAATCCAAGTACAAACAGGTTGCGGGAAGAATTCAGATCTATGAACTGGAGGTTAGACAGACCCACAGCTGTAATCATCCCTAAATAAAAACAGAACAAGCTTTTAAGTCTTTTCTTTCCTTCTTAAAATAATAAAAAGACAGCACACAAATGCTATAGGAAAAAGATACTGCCATAGAAGACATGAAGAGGAGCAAAAAACATACGTTACCAAAGAGAGTGCAGAAGAGGGCACCAAGCACGGGGTCAGGCAGGGATGCAAACAGAGCACTGAACTTGCCAACCATCCCAAGCAAGAGCATGAAGGCTGCTCCGTACTGAATAACCCTACGGCTTCCAACCTGCAGGAGAACAAAAAGGAAAGCACGTTGGCAAAAAGGCTACACTTCATCCACGTTCATCCCTTGCATTTTATTATTTATCTTCACATATTTTTTGCAGGCTGCAGAGCCTGTACGAATGCCTCAGACTCAGCTGTAACGTGGCTGCAGTCCAGTTCTAACATAGCTTTAGATTTGTTTTAATTAACATTAACAAAACCATCTGTAAGTGCTGTAGTCACTATAACCATGTGGCACAGTCCCATCCACAATAGAGAAAGTAAGTAGACCATAACTAGGAGAGATTATAAACAGATCAGCAGTAATGCAAGAGAAAACAACTCATGTACTGCCACCCTTTTACACAGTATTACATATATTAATCACCTTTCATGCAATTCACCTGAAGGAGATACAGCCTTTCTAGACAGATTATCAAGAGATCTTATAACATCCCTCTGAGGTCAAAACTGAAAGTGCTTCAGATGCGAATCATGGCTGTGTTAATGCTGAAACCAAGTGTCTGCGCTTCCTTCCCTTTCCTATTTTAAGCATCCAGACGTCAGGGCAGTTGCTCTCTGGCATTATGTTGTAATTGCAATTGATTAGCCTAAATGTTCAACATTTTAATAGTGTTACGCTGCTTAAGAGGTCCACGAGGAACAAGAAATAAAAACGTTATACTGGTACAGCAGTTTCTAGCAAAGCTCTCTGCAGACCTTCTATTAGAATACTGTGTTTCAAAAGGAACTTGAAATGTATTTGTTAATCGCATGTGACTGAGCTAAATGAGTTAAATCCATACAAGTTAGCCTGCAGCTTTCCCAAATTACATGTAAATAAAGCTATTCCTTTCCTTATGAGCACCAACACTTTGGTCTAAAACTACCTTGCTGTATGAAATAACCAGATGCTTTATAGAAAGAAAAACCCCCACACTAGTGACACTGATCAGCCTCTACAAGACAAATATACTGAACTCCAATGGAGATTTGAAAGCTACTGGAAGCATCTTGGTCAGCACCTAGCTTCAACTATGTAATTACTCCAAGGAACATGTATACATGCTAAGAGATTGCTTTGGTAAATATGAGTAAGGATGTGGTACCTTAAAAAGATGTACCCACATCATCAACATTATGGCATAAGCTGTCTATGATTAAAACTCATTTGTTAGGCCAAAATAAATCACCCTCTAGTCTAGTATAGCTCAAAGACTTTGCAGTCTTTCCATCCAATTGAAGCCTCGAATTTAAAATTCAAATGCAACCAATACTAATTTCAAGGCAGGTATATGCCTTTTCAAGAGTTGCAGTGGTATAATGGGATCGCTAGAATTATTTAGCCTTTGCTCATTAGCAAAGACTGCCTTTTCCAAAGAACAGCAGAATATCTAAGTCGTACAGATCAATTCTAATATAAATTGAAGTTGCAAAGCTGGTTTTAGGGACAAATACACAAGACAGCAAACCAGGGCAAAACACTGGAGTGCAGCCATCCAGCTGTGCCACTCTGGATAAGGCACAGCCAACTCTTCCATCACGCTCTGTGAACAAACCTAATTGTACTTAACTCTGTTCTCTGGTTCAAGAGAAAATGCATGCTCATTCCTGCACTTAATAAAAGCAGATTTGTTAATTCACGGAACTACGAAGGAAACAACAGTAAGAGAAGAACAAAACAAACCTTTCTCTAAGGATTTTTCTAGCAACTTTCTGCTAGGAAATTTCCACCAACTGAAAGGAGGACTTATGCAGACAGCAGATGGTGCTATTAGTATTTATATTCCATTGCAAAAGCAAACAGAGCCATCCTTTGTGTAGAAGAAAAAATATGGCTGAAGATAAATCCATCATCTATATTGGATTAAGCTGAGGGATGAGTTATTTCAAGAGGAGCACACACATTCCGTATCTTGCTTGCATGAAGTGGATTTATAGCTCCCAAGCCAAACACACAACAGGATGTACGCAGTTACAACGTAAATTGCTCTTAGTGATTTTGCTGATATTACTTAACAAGGTTAAATTAACAATGTCAAGCAAATCCATCTGCAGCCCAAGGTCCCCCCAGTTCAGCAGAGCACTCAACCACCCATCCAGTTCAGTGCGTAAACAGAGGAATTCCTCAATTGCTTACATATTTTGCTGAGTGACACTCCCCCCAAAATGTAATCCCTTAACTACAGCTCCTGCTCTAGCTCTGTCAATGTAACGTCCTAGTACAGATGTAGACAAGACCTAAGGAGCTCAACTTATATTTCACTGTGTCAAAATGAGACAGTGAAAACAGCCCTCTGGCAATGCTTTCAGAGCTAAGAGATCCAAAGGAATATCAATTTCTATGCAGTTTACAGTACCTATGCTTAACTTAAGACCACTACAACCCTGGAATACTTTGCTGGTTTTCAAAAGGATGGTTTATTTAGCACTGCTTGCTTTACAAACGTTTCTAAACTGCTGTTTACTTAGAATGAAAATAAGATTTTTGGCATCCTTTTCTAGAATGGATTTCTATTAGACAACAGCTGACTTTAGAATACTGTATAAAGTTTAGTCTGCACAAAGCGTAGCTATAAAATATGAGAATAGCATAAACCAACCACAAGAAGACAAAATAATACCCAAGTCACTGAGTGATTAAGGTAAAGAACATACCTTCGTGATGCCCAGGACACCAATGTTAGGGCTGGAAGAAGTGGATCCATTCCCTGTCCCAAATACTCCATCCAACACGCAGGAGAGACCCTCAATAAAAATTCCTCTGTAATTCAGAAACAGAAAATTGTCATATTTGTGTTAGTGTAGACTCACTCAGATGGTGCTTTATGACTGCAGCGCCTGTTAAGGCATCTGTGTAATTGACATTTCAAGTTCCAATACAGCTGGAAAATCAACTTGTGTTCTGATTTTCTGCATTTCAGATAACCGTGTTCCTAAAATGAGGAAATTAAAATCATAGAATCATAGAATTGTTTCAATTGGAAGAGACCTTTAAAGGTCATCTAGTCCAACTTCCCAGCAATGAATGGAACCACCCACAGCTGATCACAGCTCAGAGCCCGTCCAGCCTGACCCTCAATGTCTCCAGGGATGGGACATCCATCTCCTCTCTGTGCAACCCACGCTAGTGTCTTACTACCCTTACAGTAAGGGTATTTCCTTATATCCTATCCAAATCTCCCCTCTTTTAGTTTGAAGCCATTTCCCCTTTTCCTATCATAACAGACTATTTAGTAGAGTCTATCTCCTTCTTTCCTATAGGCACCCTTTAAATACTGCAATGCTGCTCACTCTCAGGTCTCCCTAGAGCCTCCCCTGCTCCAGGCTGAACAACTCTCTCAATGTGGAGAGGTGACTTAGAGTTCCATCCCCACTGAAAGTGTATTATTTCTTTATTTCTATAGATCCCAGCAGGAATGAAACTAACTTTCTAATGTTACATTTGAATCACAGTTGGACTGAGCTCCTCCATCTTCCATTTCACATCCTTGGCCCTCACATTTGACACAGTGTCGGAACACAATCCTGTCTTGTCCCAAAGCAAAAAAAAAAATGACATAAGAAAATAGAACTGATACTCATTTTTTTTTCCCTTTTTCTTTTTTGACATACCTGTTTATTGCATGGATAGGAGGAGGAGGAGCACAAGACAACCTGGCACAGGCATAGTAATCTCCTATTGATTCAATAATGCTCGCAACAACAGCACTAAGCATTCCTATAACTCCAGCAGCTGAAATTGTTGGCAGTCCCCACTGAACTGTGAAGAAAACAAAACTGAAATCTCTCATGCCACATAAAACAATTCAGATATCAAAAGGTACAGCAAGTTATTATTCTTTAATGGAATCAACAAACTCCCTTCGCAGTCACACAGCCTGGCAAGTTCGATTAGATTAAAGGAGCAAAGGAATAACCAGCTAACGAACTGCTTTGATCATGTTTGGGGTTTTCCTCCTGCTCAGAAGGAATCTGAACTACTTATAGAGGAAAAAACCAATTCAGATCAGTGAAGCAAATGCCTCTTCATTATCATTCCTCTGAAAACTCAGCCTTCTGTTACAAGTTTAGTCTATCAAACAAAGACAACGTCCGACAGCCAGCTATGATCACTGCACAAACAACTTCCAATACATTTTTGTACAAGGGAAAGTAAGATTAACTTAAGCCTGCAGAAAAGCTTGGCAGGTTTTCCACAGTCATTGCCTTGATGCTTTTATCTCATTGAAATAAAGAGCGTCTCGCAACAAAAGGAACTTTAAGTTGCACAAGCGTGAAAGAACAAGGCTTCACAAATAAGAAAGGTCTAATCAGGGTGAAAAAATTTTCTGCCTTTCTTTCCCCAAAACCTTCTATTATACATCTTGCAAGTAATGCTTTAGATGAGTTTTTTTTCCTAAGAGCTAACCAAAAAACAAAGCATATGAAAAACCACAGTGAAGATACTTCATTATGATGTACGGGCATTTGTAACAATTTCTATTACTCTGTTCTGGAAGAATATTATTCTGTTATGATTATGGTAGTTTCTGAGCAGCACAAGCACAAACCAGTGTACAGCTCTATCTCACGTCCTAAGAAAAAGCCTTTAACAGCTTTAGACTTAGAGGTAGCTGGCAAAAGAATAAAACCAGCCAAGATGCCACGTAAGGCATTTTGCACTGTCTTCTATGTATTCTTCTGCACTTTGACAAGCATTGAGTGGCATCCACCAGCTTGCCCATAGGCCCTATTCTGGAAGTCAGAACACTTGCACAGCTGTCTAACAGTTGTGCTAATCCAGGAACAGTTGCCTTCAGGGGGCAGGGAAACGTATTAAGTTGGAAAAACTCCATGCACTAGTGATTCCTTTGACAATGAGAATGAGTAACTCCTGTAGAGAGCTACTGCAATCATAATAACCCATTTCTTATCACTGTAACATCGACTGCAGCTGACACAGTACTGGCAAGTAGAGATGAATCAATCATTTCCCTGAAGCCCCATGTTAAATATACGGTCACATCCACTTTATTAGGAGTCAAGAGTTACCTACATAAAATCTAGCAAAAAATGGTATTGATAGACTATCAAAAGAAAACAGCCCTTACAACCAAACCTACTTACAAGGGTATGGAACCTTGAACCATGGAGCTACCAAGAGCACTCCTCGTCGGGCATCCGTGCGAGCATAGAAGCCATACTTGGAACTGTCGGGGGGAAAGACATCTGTCACAGTGAAGATGAAGCAAAGTAACCACGACACCAAAATAGCTAAAATTATCTGTGAAAGAAGATAAAGAAGCTGTTTAAAAATCAACTATCGTTGGCAACACGCATCAAAGCAAACAGTTTCTGCACAGAATATCTACTGCACATGCATCTGAGTGTGATCTTAGGTGATGCTTTAAATCTGAAGAAGCAGTAAATCCTGCAGTGGATCTGTTAAGTATCTTTTTCCTCTAAGGAAGGTGCTGTTACAGAAGCTTTAGAGTAAATCTGCTCTCTTGCTAACAAATGGAAAAGTCTCCAAACGGGCACTTATATGAGCTAGTGAATTAGTCTTGTGAATTACTCTCAATGTTAACAGAAATAAAGGAAGCCTTTCACACGGGGAAACAGAGTGCTGCTTTCATAAAACTAGAAGATAATGGTCTTGTCATCCTTTTTTTTCGAAGGGCTCCGTTTAGGCTTTCACTACATGCATAAACATAGGTCCTTCTCTACCCCTTCCATCACCTTCACTGCTTCATCAGAGATGGGATCTGGCAAGACTACAATGAGATTGCTTCCTATGGTAAATGAGCCATCTGGTTAAGTTTCCCATAATCACATCCAAGCTTTGATCTCACCTTCACCATCTACTGTACTACTAAGAAATCAAGCTATAAAGCCCCCAGACATCAAGTTAGGGTCACTTTTGCCCACTGAAGAATAAATTCAGCTACTTACAGGGAACATCTTAAAAAGCTGCAGTCTATACGCTGTCCATCCTTTTTTTGACTTGTAAATAGGTAAAGGAAATTTGACATTTCTGGCATACTGAGAGAACAGCAATACAAGGAAAATAGTCCTGAGAAGGAACAACAAGAAAAGGAGGAGGGTGAGACCAAAGAGATATCATAAGCAGCAGTCTTTTAAAATTCCCTCTCAGCACAAACCTGATCATCTTTCAGGCTGCTCAGACTTCAAACAGAAGTGCGTGTTTTAAACTTAAGAGCGAGATGAAACAAAATGAATTTACTTTAAATAAATAATTATTCTGCAGAATCCCAAGAGACATCATTTGTATTCAGTTCTTAAGAACCCCAGTGTTTGCTGCATGTAGAGTATGATTCTATGATGTGATTCTAGCTGTAATGCTGACAGAATAGAGCCCCAAAACCAAGAGTCCAGTCAACTGCAGGTCAGCAGTAACCTTGTTCATTAAGGTTTTTTGATGCCTTAAGTATTATCCATCACCCCCTTGCCAAAATTGCTAAGCTCCTCCGCATGTTAAAAGCCTACAGCTAAAATAAGTACCCACTGCAACGTAAAATAAAAGGAGGAGCTGATCACTTCTGAAATAACCAAAGAGCATTTTGCTGTAAAAAGGCAACAGAAAGAGTCAAGCTGTCTGAAGGAGCAAAGCTTTCCTGCAATTTGAGCTTATGTTTTCATCAGATTTATTAAGGGGAAAAAAAAAGATGGAATTTAAGCATCCCTCCCTTTCCTATCCAGGATCAGTTTCAGCTTGCATGAAACAGAACAGAGCTTCATTTTCTCCCTCAATCTCCAGGAACAAAGAGCTCTGCACCACAAGAGCGTCATTTACAGCCTTTCCCCGTGACTGAAGTCGAATGATAAAGACACCTTTTCCCTTGCGTTCAGGAAACGCTTTGGCATCCCTCCAGAAGTCCATTACAGAAAGATGATGGACTCCACTTCCCTATAACAGCACGTCAGCTCTGAGGACAGACAGTTACCAGGATTTCTGTTTGTTTTAAAAAGGAAGGCTGCGTTTAATGTCTGTTTACAAGGGTGGAGAGTGACAGGACGAGGGGGAATGGTTTTAAACTAAGACAGGAGAGGTTTAGGTTGGATCTTAGGAGGAAGCTTTTCACTCAGAGGGTGGTGACGCACTGGAACAGGTTGCCCAAGGAGGCTGTGGATGCCCCAGCCCTGCAGGCATTCAAGGCCAGGCTGGATGTGGCTCTGGGCAGCCCTGTCTGGTGGTTGGTGACCCTGCACATAGCAGGGGGTTGGAACCAGATGAGCACTGTGGGCCTTTTCAAGCCAGGTCATTGTATGATTCTATGATCATTTAAGACATTGAGACACATGCATTGCATGGCCTGAGGCTAAGCAGGACACAGAGACAAGGCATGAAAACAGAATATTTCTTCACAAGCAGAGACAAATTCCAGAATACCTTCCCCTTTTAGAGACAGGTTGTGTTTTATCATTAAATTATTTCAGACCGTCACCTGCAGAACAAAGTCAACAAAATCATTCTGGAGACTGGAAATCTTGTCAGATATAGACAAATAGCTCTTACACAAATATTATCCCATTGTCCTAGATAGTGATGCAGTCATTTTATCCCATCAGAACAGGCAAGACCATTTCCAGTGCCATGTCTTGTAGAAATCAAGTTACTTTTGAGCAGCACCAGATGACTATGGGGTTATTTCCAGCTCTCTAGCACCCATTTTGAATGGCTGAAGCCAGAAATACTTATTGACTGAGCAGTATTTAAACCTGTTCCTAAATGGATCTATTTTTTCCATCTGCAAAATGTCAACTGTCATTACAGGTTTTCCACGTCCAACTCAAAGGTCCATGTGATTGATGGATACAACATCAGTCCCAACTCGCACAGAATTTGTTTTGCAGGAAAATGAATGCTCCTTTGGGTCAGCTGCTTAACATAACAGAACTACAGCAATATCCATAATGCTAACATTGGAGATAATGAATTAAACAGCCCTTTTAATCATAAGCTGCACTTACAGAATACTTTACATGGTCAAAGTACTGTGCTAACAGATGTGTCAGATCACAGTCTGATCGCATCAAGTCATTCCTTCCACTTCCAAAGCCAGTACAAAGCTGGTTGCTATACATTGGATATTTCAACTGCTTCAGCCAATTTCATGCTCCCTAAAGTGTGGTTTCCATCCCAATTTGGCTGCTTATCAACAGCATCTCACAGGAAACTTTTGTCTTTGCCTCATCTCATTTTTCCCAGCTATTCCCTTTTGTACTTCTAATCACATTTTGTTTCTTTCCCTGGCATCTATACCTCCAGAAATATGCACAGCATGGCCTGAAACCTGCTCTCCAAGTATTTCTGCCTGCTGAACAGGAGTCAGCCTTCTTACATTTCAGTAAATGAGAGAATTCTTATGATTTAGAAAAGAATAATACAAGACACGCTGAAGCTACCACAGCTGTCCTCCAATACTGTCACATCCCTGCTTAATTTTATCTCCAAAACACCGCTGGGATGACTTACCAGCTGGGACTCACTGGTCTACATCAGGAAAACCCTGAGTACTTACAGCATAGCAATACCCCAGTGTTTGCCTGCTCTTTCTCCAGCTGCTTGGAAACCAGAGAGGCCAATGAGAGCAACAGTTGGTGTGATGGTCAGAGGTCCAATGTATCGCAGCAGGGCACCAGGAAGGCCAAGCAAACCAATCACCACTTCTATCAGGGACGACATGATGATAGCACCTTGGATCTGAACACACAAGAATGGGAAAGAGACAGTTTAGTCGCATCTTAAAAGCAAAACTAAAACATTTCTTTTTCTGCTCTGGATTACAAACTGCAGTTCAAAGAATTCAGTGACAGAAGAACTCAGCATTTTTTTTTATGGTTTTTTTTTTGTCATAAAACAGCTCATAAGGTTTAAGTGACTTATTGCTTAAGCATAACACTTATGGTTTTTCTCCACAAAACTATTACACAACAGACCAGTGGGCCAGTCTGGTAGTTGTGTGGATATCACATCACACTGTCAGACAGGAGACCTGGGTTCCAGGCTAACCTTTAAGCTCTCAGATCGAGCCGGCAAGGGTTGGTGGCGCCACGGAGGTGATGCTCCTAGCTCCTAGGGGCAGTGTATGCTGCATTGTTCACAAGTGCTCCTTAGGAAGCTGGTATAGAGCAGCGTTGTGGTCTCAGGAGACTGTCAGCCCTCTTGGCTGCAGGGCTCTTGGCAGGATGTAGCTATGGTTTGAACATGGGGAAGAGAGAGGGGTTGTTTTTAATTAAGAAAAAGTTTGCAGCCCAAAGCAACGGGATGGGAGATAAATTCCATGACACACGCCTTGATTTGGACTACGCTATCTACCACTCTAGTGGGATGCCTGGGCACAACCCTCACTGTGGGCTCTGCAGTGAACGATGAGGTTCAGCCTGCAATGCTGCAAGTGGAAGAGGAGTTTGATATACTTGAGCAAGTCTTTTGGGAGAATCAAGGTCTTGTCAGAAGTCTCCAACTTCAAACACCTGATGATGTACACATTTGCTAACTGCATTTTACCTTCCATGGGACAGCCTACTGACCACAACGAGCAGGCAAGTGGTCTGCTAGCAGCTGATGGTTTGCTGAGCTGCTGCTGGTGAGTGCGAATTGCAAGTGTTACAAGAACAGTATTCATCTCACTTGTGCGTTTTACTGCATATCTTTTGGAACGTGGCAACTAACTCGTTGTGTTTGCGGTTCAGTGATGAACAAGTAGAAAAAAATTCAGACTTCCATAGAATGAGTAAAGGGAGATACTCAAATGAAACTGCAGTGAAAGAAGAAACAAATCAGCAACATAAAGATGAGAACACACAGATGGTTAAAGGAGAAACTTAACTGAAATTGGACAGATTAACAGCTAAAGGCTACTCCTACATTACCTCTCGTATTCTGGGATACCAGATGTGCTCAGTGTGAAGCAGTTCTGTTGTTCCATTTGTAACTGTTATATCTTACCAAAAGAAGAAAAGACAAAACACAGGTATTTATCTCCTCGGTCTATTTGCTATCATTTAATAAAAAACATTCTCCTTAGACACAGCTTAGCAAAAGAACTTTCTTGTTTTCTCTCAACCAGGTACGTATCAGAATAGTGGCATTTTATCAACTGACAGTATCTGACACAGCTATGAGAACTGAAATACACCACAGTATGCCTTTACATTGCGGACACTGAAACCCAAGTGCTCTTTCCCATTAGGTTAATCTTCTCAATATTAAAGGATTTATATGTGTGCTCAAAGCAGAAATTGTAACTGGATGTTAACCTTAACAAACACAAGTTTTCTAACAAGGCCATCAGTTTCCCCTTAATGGCTCTCTTACATTTTACAACTTATATTTAATTCACTTATAAAACAAGTAGATTAGACATGGACATAAAAGAATGAAAGCAAGAAATCCACAGGGGCACTTTTAGAAAGCTTCTAAAGCAAGGTTTTAACCTTGTAAAAGGAGTTCATTTTCCATATCCCCTGCTCATTACTTCAGTTTCCGTACCAAAAGGTTCAGCAGTTGCTCTATATGACATCTGGGTCATTTGTCACTTAAATGAGAACAAGCATAAATGACAATTACCTGTATTATTACATTTCCACTTCTCCAGGGAGAGTATTGCTCTAGCAGGTGCTAAGAATGCAAAAGCACTCGCCTGGAACAAGGGTAACCTGGTGGAAAGTGAAAGAAGAGATGCTAATGCTACTCCATGTCACGGTATTGTGTCAAGGTATCAATTGCAGTTAGGTGGTTACTCATCCTCAAAACCATCCTTTACCTGATGGCTGCCACAAATGGGAATTTCTTATTAAAAAGAAGATAGAAATGCTCAGACAGCACGAAAGTCCTAACGAAAGATGCTATGTGTGTGAAGTCAACATGATGCCTGTACCAGATAATTACTGGATGCTGACTGCAGGTACCAGACGTTGCTTTAAGTTTTTGACTCAGTATCACAACAAGGATAAGGACGTGTGCTCTGATGTAAGCGCCAGTCAAGGTGCTGAACACTCAGCTTTCACAGTCCGACCACATTACAGAGCCTCCCGATAGAAATAACCAGTCTGCGTACTCAGTACCTTCCCACTGCATGACATGAAATGGAGTCACTTACAGATTCATCTTTAAGTATATATGTAAACAACAATTAGGCTGCTAAGTGCTGATTAGATGTACCAGGTGGCTACTAACAATAAATACAAATGTTGCAAGAATTTCAAGATGACATTCTTAGCTGTGGTGTTTACACTTCCCAAAAGGTTTAATATCTGAAGAGCATCCACCAGCACCAACTATGTATTTATCCAATGTACTGTAGCATGCATAGCATTACAAATATTCAGATGCTACTTAACTACAACGAAGATGCACTTTGACCTATTCCATAAATGCCAATGGATTGTAACTCCCCAATAGCAGATCTCAAACATAACACGTGAAACGGTTGCACACGCAGCTCTAGGAACCGAACTGCATTTATGGCTGTTTTACAGCCACAGTCAAGTGCCTCAATGCCAGTACAAGTATTAGTAAAGGAAAAAGAACTGACTGTAGCAGATTCAGATTAAGATCAAAAAGGTACAAGGAGGAAAAAAAACAACAAAACATGCTCAACAGAGGAAAGTTCAAAGCAGAAACACGTAACTAATAGCAGTTGCAAAAGTACACAGGCAGGAAGTCAGAACAGAGCTATTTATTACAGAAAGGAGTTTGAGCCGTGAACAATCCTACAAGTCGCCCTATCTGCTGCAAACTTCCAGAGTTGAGTTTGAAAGTCACTCATCATGAAATACATGAGTCACTTGAGGACAAATGACCTGCACACGATTCCCTTTTACGTCTCTCTAGCAAAAATCAAAGCTTTGGGGAAGAAACAGTAGTACCCAAGAGTGAATGATTCACCTCATTTTTCAAGGTTCATTGGGCAAACTGAGCAAGCTGGTGCCCATGGCATAACATGCAATACCTCTTAACAAGCCGTTACTCCTCTGTCCCACCTACACAGTACTCTGTCCCTGCATAATGATTTTGTAAACGCACTTTGCAAGAACATTCTCCAGTGATGAAGTCAGTCACACTGAAACAAGTCTGGATTGTGAGGTTTCTGACATAAAACAGCCTCTGGAAACCTTGCACAACCTTCACTGATGGCACACTTAGAGCACACAAATTGCTGTGGGCATTCGGACTCAGAACTATCCTTTTAAAGATAATAAAACCAGACAATAGTAAAATAATTAAGGTTGCAACAGACGTTCAAGATCATCACGTCCAATCCTCAACTTGACCTAATGAGTCCCACCATCAAACCACATCTCTTAAAGCCACGTCTCAAATACCTGCAGGGATGGCAACTCCACCACTTCCCTGGGCAGCCTGCTCCGATGCCTTACCATTCCTTTTTGTGACGAAATTCTTCCTGATATCCAGTCTAACCCTCCTCTGGCACAAATTGAAACCACTTCCTTGTGTCCTGCCACGTATCACCTGAGAAATGACACCAACATCCATCCCACTACAACCTCCTTTTCTAGATAGCTGTAGAACGCCTGGCCCTATCCTCTTGATATTGATACTCCCAGGTCTCTCAATAACAGAGGTGCTCCAGGCCCTTAATCATCTTTGGAGCCCTCTGATCCAGCAGCTCCCTGTCTTGCTCAAGCACAGGAGTCCAGAACTGGGCCATTCATCATCACTCTGAGCCTGGCTGGCCAGCCCATTCTTCACCCAGATATTCACATTACACAGTTTCTTCCTTCATCTTTTGCCAGTCTATTCATAACTTCAGCTGTTTTGTCAAAACTGGAACCGTTTGGTGCTTTCAAAAGCGTGCTGGTATTTTTACTCTACCCAAATCCTCTTTGTAGACCTGGACTATTCACCTGGATGAAATTACATATTGCATAATATGCTTAGAAAATATAGTGATGGGCACAGCAATAAACGTGAAATGTTTAGGTATATTAAAGCTGTATGGGATTGTTTCAGCCATATTAACTGCCCCGAATCCTTGCCAAATCTTTCGGCTTATTAGGAAATCCAATAAATAGTTTGAATTCCTAAAAATTAGTATGGGTACCAGACTGACCACAACTCTCCCTCATAATGGAGCCAAATGAACCATCAAGCCACAGAATTCGTCCTTCTGAAACCATGCTGGCTTTATTTGCTGAAATACTTCACAACTGACATGCTTGCCAATAAATACTTGAAAAAATCTCATTTAGTGAACGTTGCTGCTTTATCTCAGCCCCACCCTTATATAAAACCAGAATCACATGTTAAATCATTACAAAACATTCAGCCACTGGAATTTTCTTCTTAAATAGCAGACCCAAACACAATTACCTCTTCAGTTTCTAAATGCATCTTTCACAAGGTGAGTGGAAAGGGCACTGAAAAGGAAAACCACAAAGGGCAAACACAGGATTATATGGGAGAAACAGAGCATTTCAAACTGATGGGGCCACACCTGTTTTTGAAAGAGCCACAAATCTTTCTATAGCAAATAATAAAGACATGAAGCCCAAGATTAGTTATGGGGGAAAAAAAAAAGACCTTATCTCTTAATTAGGTCAATGATCTCTCAATTTCCTACATAAAGCACAAACTGGAGTGGGGAAAAAAACATCCCTAACATATAAACGAGGTTGATCAGGTTCAGAATACCAAAAGGCGCTGAACGTTGCCTCCTCTGCTTCCTTTCAGATGTGGTACTTGAGAATTTATGATCACAGCTAAAGCGAGCGAACTTCTAAGCACAAAGAGCCAACCAGGCAGAAAATATGATTAGTGTTGACATAAAGAAAATACACTGGGGAAAGAAACTGTTCTCTTTCAACAGTTTCAATTATACCGCTTTGTCATCGGAACGAGCTTTTCATTAAAAAAATACAGATTTTCTACATTTAACAAAACGTAATAAAAACAAAGCAAAGATTCCTTTTCAAAGTCAAAAGACAAGAAAGTATGTAAGCAATGTATCTCCTCAAACCGAAATATCACTGAAGATTACATTGGAAAAGCTGAAATGCTTGAAAAGGCGTTGGGTAAGAACTGATCTCAATATACAACAGACTTTATTTCTGCACCCTGCTGAGATAACTTTTCCACCCAAAGATTCTGTTTCTTAAGATAAATCTTGTTGAACGTGAGGAGCGTTTGTCCATTTTCTATTGGAACGCAGGATTTCAACTTGCGTTGTTCTTAAACTGAACTAAATGACCCACGAATCACTCCAGTAACCATATGAGAGCACACTCATGCAGTACACACTTTTCTTCTGCTTTCGTTTATCCTTCTTGGTTTATTCAAGAAGATGTAGAAATAACTTGGTAGAAATTACACTTCTCTCTGCGGGGTTTACCACAGAACAGGCATTTGAAAGAAAAAAAATTCAGCTTGATATTAATAATACGTCTTGTACTAATCAATGCCAGATTTTTACACATATTTACTGCACCTGAATTGGTCTCTTGCATCCTCCTAAAGGGAGAGTTCAGACATTCCCACAAGGCTACACTAACATATGTGCTCCCAACTCGGTGAAAGATCACTACCTGCAAATCAAGGTGACCAACAAAAGCAAGTAATTTGTTTATTGAAAGGCAATAACCAGAGACACTCAGTTCAAAGAGTGAAAAGTTACTCGTGCCCTTTCTTCAGCACGATCACTCTCTCACTTCTCAAAGAAAACAAGCTCAGAGCTCTTGAATCAACTTCAGGAGTAAGTTACATTTCTTGCTTTACCCAAAGTCAACTACAGGCCAGGACACCAGAGCTGGATGTTAACACATTAGCTTTGACTATGATTATCCTGTGGCATGACTCCAAAAACCCCAGCCTTTAAATCTGGCAAGCATGTCATGGGAACAGACACATAATTTGCTCTAGGACTAACCCTCCCGTAGATGTTGGCAAAATTAAGCATCATTAAAAAAACCCAAGGAAAATATCAAACTTAATTCATGTATACAAAGGTGTATGAATTTTTCCTTCTCCTCAGAAACACTTCTACCTTCTGTTCTCAAAGATTCCTCCTTTTTTTCTTCCTTTTCCACATGCTGTAATTTCTTACCCATGAAATATCTTCTCTGATTTCAGATCCAACTGTTATTAGCATAAGTTTTCCAAAGCTTTTAATAAACTGTCCTATAGCTGAACTGCTATCTCGTATTTAGTATTTTTCCTTTGGAAAGAAAGGGTTTCTTGGATCTCTACCTACATCCTGGAAAGTCTTATTATCACCATCTCCGCAACTGGAAACAAGTCCCAAATCTCACCTGCATCCAAAAGTTGTTTGTAACAACGTAGTGATGCCCACACAGAAGAAAATGGTCCCAATCAACTGGCTGGTGGCCCACTGGTCAAATCCAACGCACATGGCATCAGCTAGCAAAAAGGGAACTGCTATGGTTCCACTGAAACACGTTAAGTAGTGCTGTGAACAACAGAAAGATGTGTTAATACATCAGACGTTTTATTTTTTATCTTTTTCAGTTTATGTCCACTTTTTTCTTTCCCGCTGGATGTTTTTGCTTTTGCATTATCTATCAAATCGCTCATTTCTTGGTTCTAGGGCATTTCTCCATGTTAAGCTACCACTAGCCCATCGCTAATGATCACTAAGTTATTTACATAGCTACACGGCTTCTGTTCTTGATGAGGAAATATTTAGATAACTGCTGAAAACAGCTTTCAACTCAGGAAAGCAGATAAAAAACTCCATTCATTTTCAACCATGTGAAAAATCATCAGCTTACAAATGAATTTAAGGCACATACTAACTAGGATACAAAAAAGCTCCCAAGTACCTGAAACTAGGTACTCATTAACTCCTTCCCAATCTAAATATGTTAAGCAAACAAACAAATAGGTGCTACCGTATTCAGCAATAATCCTTACAGAACTGCCTTACCCTTGAAGAAAAGGCAAGGTAAAAAAAGATGCTTTGGAATGTATTTGTTTGGAGATCTCAACATACTTTACAGATATTAACAAATTCTCAGCATTCCTGTGGGATAGATTTTACTACTATTCAAGAAGGAAGCAGGATGAAAAGAGCTGTTCTTCACATAAGAGAGTGGCTGGGCTAGTAGTATGGTCCAGCTCACTACTACAATCCCATCCGCAAGATGCACACACATTCTATTCAAAAGCAGTGATAAAATTTGCCCACCCTGCTTATTACTAAGTCTGCAAGTAATTACTGCAGGATGGTGCTATCAAGCTTGCAGAACAGAAACCACTACAGTATCAGGTTAATATTCAAGGTTTCAGCAGTAAACAATTATCTCCCATCATCATTACTTCTAGAGGTATGAAGTGTCAGTTTCTGAAGCTTCACACTTTATTTGCTAACTTATTTCCTACCTAACAACAGCTTAGAATAATAAATATTTAAGTGAATCTCACTAATAAATAAGCCAGCTGTAATATAGGTCATTATTAACATAGTAAACTGACTGTGTGATCAACTTCAGAAGCAACTACCTTAACAGCTTTTCAAATGTGTGAGCGTGTGGGAAGAATCAAATTATCACATACACAGAAAGTGCTTAAAAAGGAAAAAAAATCCAGAGGAGAAAAGAATAACTGCTTTGAAACATACCTGTAACCCCAAAAATATGCAGAGATACCATGGAGGAACATCTTCGATAGTGTAAATCATGTCAGTTCTCTGAGCATCCAAACTGCCAGTGCTGTCCAGTGTCTCTGCCAAAGAACTCTATCAAATGGGGGAGGGTAGAAAGGAGGGGGAGGACACAAAACACAATGTAAGTTAATATTATATAGGAATAATCCGTATTTGAACCATCAGGAATTCCCAAATGCTGCAAAGCATGGTATAAAAATCTTAAGCAACATCTTTATGTTGCATTTTCAGAAGCCTTCTAGCTTTGATGATGGGTTCATCTTCAACTGTGGCTACAGAAATTGCACTGAACAAATCACGTGTATAAACCATTTCCTGTTTATTTACATGAGCACAACAGTTCATTTATGGTACAACCAATCTGGGAGCCAAACAGTGTCCCAAAAAACTATATGTTAAAAAAAAAAAAGAAAGAAAAACGAAGAATTAGAACTAAGAAAAAGAATCAACAACGGCTGTTTGCAAAGTCACACAGCTACAGGCCTAAATCACGGGCAAGGAAGTTCCCCATTAGGGTAGCATGGAAGCTGCTTCCCAGCTTAATTCTTACCCACTTTGAATCTTGATTCACCATTTTCTTAGCAATAAGAATACATGAAAAAAGTCCTAATTGTTGTAACTGAATACATATATGGTCATTTTGTCTGCAAACCTACAGGAATTTTAGTGAGACCACACTGGGGCCTTCCATGGGGCTCATTCACAGACACCTAACAGCACACTGATCACACCTACCCAGGCTTTAAAATCCCCACATACATTCCATTAAAACAAGATTCAGCACAACCACTTCTTCTTTGTAACTAAGTGGAATTGTTTACGACTCTCTGTTTTTCAATGCCTGAGAATCAAAATGCAAACACTTCAGAGCCTTAAGAACCAACAACAAAAGCAGAAGGAAATATCACATTTCATCATTTCAGCTCAACTATCCAAAAACTACATTATGTAACTACTGTTCCGACCTAACCCATGCTTGAACTTGATCTCACGTGAAGCAGCTTTACAAAACAGGCCAGCACTTTTGCCAGACTTGTGACTTTGCTTCTTATGGCCTTCACTTCTTCAAAATCACAACACGTACACAGATCAGTCTTAGATAACCTCTGCTTTGTTTATCACCTACAAGGTCAGGGAAGCCAAATAGACATATGGCATTTCCCTTTTATCTAGCACTGGGTAATTACATCAATTCAAATTGAGAGAGTATAAATGATCATACTGCTAAGGAACGACTAAGGTTATTACAGTAGAATATGAAATAGAAAGCTGATTACGAAAGACTTGAACAGCCTCAAGCACTGGGCATTCTGCACACCAGAATTAAAGACAAGCAGAAAGAAGGTTTGGAAGCTGACAAAAGTCACTGAGAAACGTCAAATTCACCCAGAGAAGATCCTGTGATACACTTGTGTTATTATAAAGCAGCACTGTGAAGCTTTCCCTAATGAATACACGTACACGTGCACAAACATATTCTTTTTACGTGCGCATAATTGCCTCCCCTCCCCTCTGCTTTACTGTAATATATGCACCACCTGAGAACTTTGCTTACCAGAATTACAGTAATTTATTCTACAATAAGACTGTCACACATGCTTTCAAAGCAAAACAGGCCATGAAGGAAGAGTAAGAAAAGCTATAAAATCCACCCATGAGGTCAGAATAGAGAAGAATCAGCAGAAAACTGTTTCACCGATCACATCAGCGTTAGCTTGCTGAAGCCACCAGCAGAAGCAATAACATCTTTCCTCCAATGACGGATGAGGTTCTATCTCTTATGGTCCTTTACTTGGGCACATGGCTTAGAAACAAGCCAACTGGTTTGCATCAAGCCCCGCAGACATACTGACAACTGGCAACAACTTTAAGCTCGAGAGCAAACTTTCCAGCTCTTTTAGCAGAAGCATCTTAGCAGAGAATCCTGGGAATCCATGAAAGCTGGCTGATGTTCAATGATCATCTTTAAAAGCCCAGGAGCAGGCAATCCCGCTGAGCTCCAAGTTATGCAAGCAGAGCAGAAGATCAGCTTGTCTGAACAGGGAACTCCTCCTGAATCAAGGGCAAAAAAAGATATGCAAACCCTGGAAACAAGGTCAGGTTTCAAGGGGTGATTACAGAGCTGCAGTTTGCACCTGCAGGAAGAAAACAAGAGAAGCTGAAGTTCAGCTTAAGTTGACAGTGGTCACTGTGCTGTCAGACAACAAAAAAGGCTTTAAATATGCCAACAGCAAGGGGAGGTCTATGGAAAAATACTGGACTGATACTTGGTGAAGCCATTCACCCAACAAGTGAAGATGAGGAAAAAGCAAAACATGTCTGTATTTGTAATATTAATGAGAGCTTGGGCTGCCCAGACCTCTAAGTTGGAGGATCATTACTGGGACTTTCCGCAGCTTTCCATTTATGGTCTCCAAAACTGTAAAGAAATCATTTTTATCAGCTCAATGGCCTGAAGTCCATCGGGTCTGACAAGATCCACTCCAGAGCACTGAAGGAAATAGCAGATGTTACAGCTAATAATTTACCGAAGGTGCTGGGAGCCTGGGAAGATCCCTGCAGACTAGAGTTAGCCAACTTTACAGTCATCTACAAACAGAGAATTAAACACAGCATGGCTAACAGGTCCAAGGGGATGATTCTCCTACTGTATTTCACATTGGTGCAGTTTCGCCTTGAGTATTGTGTCAGTTCTGCTTTGAAGAAGAAATATCATAGCAGCGTCCTTCCCAAACAGCAAAGTGATGACACAAAGCATTCAGGATACCCCTCCACTCTTCCAAAATCCAGATATACTCTGCTTTGAACAAGGAAGCCTTCAACCTGATGAGAACTTCAGTGGTAATAGCTAAAGGGAGCGGACATAAGAGACATTAAGACCAAACAATTAGGGCAAGGTGTGGCTACCCAGGTGATAATTCACTGGGTAGTCACTGGCCATTTCATATCTCAAGCACGCTCCTGCTGGTTTCATGTACTGATTGCATGCTGGTGCTTGCCAAATGTGCCATAATATTATGCTCTAGGGAATTGCCAGGAATAAGCTGCACCTTTCTGGATGAGATATTCATCAGAGGCTAATTCATTCTTTAGATTTTTAACCGGCCACAAGTGGGACAGCACAAATTGGGAGAAAAAACTCTTTCTAACATGTAACATCACAAGACTTGCATCATAATTAACAGCCCAGGATACATTTACAAGTGAATTCTGATGTCTGAGTTGGAAAACTATTTACGCTATTTAAGATCATCCTTGTCCTAGAAGAAGCTACAGATTCAGATAAACAAATGTCAAGATGCAATTCTAAGGACCCAAGGGAGTTTTTTCTCTCGTATCAATTTAGACATTAAAAGAAAACAAAACTGCCAAACTGAGGCTTCTCTGAAATAATGCTGAACCACAGAGCCAATTAGATAATAAACACTTGAGAAAAAAAGTGCTCTTCTTATTTCCTGTAATCTTCCTCTAAACAAAAAGTTCAGATGATTCATACTGTCTCCATTTGCAAGATTATTATTAAATAGAATTGAAAAGTGATAGAATGGGAAGAAAAAAGCTAAAAAGTCACAACCAAACCGGTCTCCAAATAGAAAAGAGACAAGCACTGCTGCCCTAAGGTAAAAATCTTCAAGGGTCTTTATGAATGACCTGATCTTCACTCATAAAAGCTGTCACAACTTGTGAGAAGGATTAGGAAATTCGGTCTATGAGGTCAGAGCTTGGAAGAGACTGGGAAAGATCCCACTTTCGAAGGTGCTCAACACCACTAGTTTGACTAAATACTGGAAAAATTAAGAACTGGTGAACAAGAGAAAAGGATCTTAGCAGGGAAATCATGTAAAAAGGCCAATGGAAATGGAAGAGATGCAAAAGCTGCCTATGATGAAATCAGGTGGCAGGTCATAGCATATCAACTGTTCCTAACACACGCTGAGTCATTCTCCAACTTCTGCAACCAAAATGTGTGACCAGAAGAATCGTGAGGACAAAACTCTCCCAGACCCGTCTGGATCTGCAAATCAGCACACTGCGTTAGAGAAAGAAAATCTCATGGCCAAGGAAAACTAGTGTGAGCAAATAACAGCACTAAAAAAGCAAGAATGAGTTCTTGTATGAAAGGAAGCAACCAAATACCTTCTCAGCTATGCCATTTTCTGTAGTATAGATGGCCATCAACTCCGTGTCTTCTGTATCCTGATCCCCACTCGATGTTGCTCCACCATTAATTACAACCTTAAAAATAGAGCAAAAGAAAGAAGTGCTAAAATAAACATTTTCTCTGCAACAACAGTTCACACCACCCAGCTCCCCCCTGGCTTGCACTTAACAAGTGCCTTTGACATTTTGTCAGAAAAGGTAACCCAGATGAGAAGCAATCATTCCTCTAACAGCATGTCTAGGAACACACAAATATGAAAGGCATCACACAGAGCACTTTGAAGCCTAGACATGAAGGACGTAATGAAAATCTAATTAAGTAAAAGGTGATCAGCAGCTGTTTCCTTACTGCTGCCTGCTACTCTCAGGCAAGGAACAGAGAGTATATTCCTCATGGGGGCTGGTGTGCTCTGCAGTATTACCACCAATTGTTCTAATCACAAACTGCCTGGGGAATTGCACATCTTGCTTTGGAGCACACACAGGAAATAACTATAGACAACATAATTGGCAATGTTTATATATAAACAGTAACAAATGGCAAAAGAGGTTTTCCTAACTACTTACGGATGGACAGGTTTTGTGCGAAAGAGTTAGAACAAAGCACTATTCACTGAGTCACACTGAGTTCTGAACACGTTACTTACAGGCAGAGTGAAAAAGGTGGGATGTTTGGATTCATCCTCATATTTGCCTTCTGTCGAGCCTCCTGCCTCCACTGATTTCGAAGTGGTATTCTTACCAATCCCCATCGTTTCCAGTACGTCATGGACTTGCATACAGGACCAAGAGAATGCTTCTGGATTGAAGGCTAAGTACTATCAGGACAGGTTCTTGTTTAAACAGCAGCAGCTCCAGGAATCACAGATGTCTTCAGCAATCCAGCTGGAATATTCAGGTTGTTTTCCTTAAGTGCCGTTAGCACCTAGAATTAAAGAGAGGATTCATTTTTTCCCCTCAATTATCTAAGTTATATGTACAAACACAAGCCCTGCAGATGTGGTTCCTTTTCCGTGCTCGTGACTCACCAACACTCAGCATTCCTCCTCTTGATTTGATAATGAGTAGATATCACTTAAAAATAAGGCTGGTGGTATTTTAAGTTCTTTCAAGATGGGATCACTGTGATTATTCTCTCAACCTTTACTTGCGGTCTTCAATTATTAGCAGCATATTTAAACCCTGGCTTTGTTTCTATTTCTCAGTCATTTCTAAATAGGTTTTGGGGAAGAAAACAAGCCTGTGCTTCAGCTATGCAGAGCTTGCTGTTCTACATCCACTGCAAACAATACTTGTGCTCCTTCAAAGGATTTCAACTTGTAGACCCAATCATGACTTCACTTCTGTATAACTAAACTCTTCTTTTTGGAATAATATCTTTAAATACAGAGCATCCAGGAAGCTTAGATTAGAAGGACAGTGAAACACTGAGCCTATTTCTGCCTGTTACCCCAAATTATCCCAGGTTCTCGAGGGACTATCAAAGTGAGCTGCCTGATGATGTCAAAGCAACTGCTTCAGGGCAAAACTGAGCCTGCACATTAATTGGCATCGCTGCTGTTTTGGCACAGAAACAGGAAAGATCATACAGCTCACCAGTTCTTTTGTTTTACCAGATGGGTCACTACAGTCTAGTTTTCCCACATTTGCTCCATAAAAGGAACCTGCCAGTCCTTGGCCATCCACACTTTTGCCTTTTCCAAGACTAAGGAGCACAAATCAACAGATGTGAACCTAAACTTTCCGTGGGAAAGCATCAAACATTTCTACAGCAAACCAAGTTCTGCAAGCTGTGGTTACTGAGCTACAAACAAATTAAGCATAGTTGCAGGCAGCTGTGGACGAAACAAGCTAAGCTACAGACAAAAGCACATGACAGAACCTGAAAAACGCTCTTCAAAACCTTAACGAGTGAAATATTCTGCAAAAACAGGAATGCATTCAAGCAGCAAAACCTCACTGCACGTTGGCATTACTTTAAAAGCAAGTTAATGACATTTTCAACCTAATTGCTGCAGGTGGAAACGCAGCTAATGGACATTGAAAAAGCTCAGTTATGTGTATGTAAGAAAGCCAGAAAGTAGGGTTTGGTGTTTTTACTTAAACCTCCCTTTCAAAATATTGCTCAGGAAAACATCAGCAGCTTGGATATCTACGGTGATTGAGAGAATGAAACTTGACAAAGACCCTTCTCATAGAGGTAATTGGCTGCTTGAAAAGTTATGGAGTGCCAGTATTTTAAAGTCTCCTAACAGCTTTTAGTTGCCCATTTACTAGAAAATTCTGCTTACTTGAAGCAGAATAGATATTCATCTTTCAAAGTGATGCAACTTCTCAAGACACAAAATATACATACAAAAGAGACCCTACTTGGGTGCTGAAATGCCCTTAAAGCATCCCTAATTAAATCAAAATGGAACGGAGAGAACCGCCTTCATTTAAGGGCTTAATTAAGATTTGTTTCTCCACATAAATAGTAGGAGAGCGTAACTAATTATTTCTCACTTGCAATTAAGACTAAAGGAGAGGGCTAGTTCAAACACTCACCAGTCTTGATGCTTTATAAGAAGCTTTTCCAGGTGAAGTTGGGGGGCAGGTGTGTGATTTTGAGAGGCTTGGGTTTGTTTTAATGGTAGAAGCACAAGGGATTTTTTGTCAAGCACAAAAAGCCTTACAATGAAAAAAGGAATTTGTCTTTTTCTTTCAGCGTAGACATACGTTATTCTCCAAGAAAACCAGTGATGGAGACAGGCTTAGTTTGCTCTGGCAGCTTACATATCTCAGGTTTGGAAAGGAAAAGGGAAAGGAGAGAATTACACCTCCCTAACAAACACAGTCATGCCAATAAAGCACCGCCGTAAGGGCTGAACCAGCAGGACCGTGCAGCTCAGGAGATCTGGTTTAAGGTATTCCAGTACTATGAGCTTCTTAATTAGCATTGATGCAAAAGAAAAGACCATATAATCTTACTTTGTTTTGCATTGCACAACTGTAAGACTGCTATCTTCTCCAAGATGATGGGATCATTTCCTTGGGAATTGTTCTTGAGAATTACATCAGGAGATCACACAAGCAAGCTATGCCTTGTACTGATTCTTTAGTGCTGAAACACAATGCTTAGACAGGTACAGCACGGAGGAGGGTTCCCAGATTACAGCAAAGGAATGACTCCAAAACAGCAGACAAAAATAGACTCATCTGCTATTTCCCTGGAGGAAGGTTGTGTTTGCATACACACCAGAGTCTGTACATACACCCAGACACCACACATATGTATGTCAGGGGACAGTCCAAGGCAAATGAGAACAAATCTCCAAGCTATACTGGCTCCTGTCCAGCAATTAAACTGGCACTTACTGGCACAGATGATAGCCACACATCTTCAAAATGCTTTCATTCTGCAATGAAAAGCAATGAACCAAAAGAGAAATCTCTAGGCAGCAGCAGCTATCTGAATGATAGCATTATTTCCTGTGCATCCTACAGCAAGGAACCTGCTCTGGCAGTGGGTTGGACTGCGGGATCTCCAGAGATCCTTTCCAGCCCCTATGATCCTGTGATTATCAGAGCTCTTATCCTGACCGGCCACAGCTAATCCAGGTGACTCAGATGTTTTATAGCTCTCCACAACAAACCCAGCTGATCAGAAGCTGAAATGCTATGTAACTGGAGATAAAACTCACTTGAAACCAGCCACATCCACACAAATTAACTGCTGCCTTGGCTCAAACACAAAGGCTACAAGTGAAATTTCCACCAGGGCACTGAATAGCATTTACTTCTTTGAATACTGGGTTATCTTCAGTGCTTGTACGTGACTTACTCAGCAAGGCCAGAAAGCAGGTGAAGGCCACATGCATCCTTTGACACATTTCTCTATTCTCTGACATAATTCTTCTTAAGAGCTGGTGCCACCAGGGGTAGGACACAAAGCTACAGCAGTGTCTGGACACTGACACAGTCCTAAAGCTTTGTATTTCTATGACTAGCCTGAAAAGTGAGCGCATCCCTCCTACCTCTTAGCCTAACTGAAGTCACAAGTGAATTAGTGAGTTATGCAGCTGCTGTGGTCTCTTGATTTCTACCATAGGAGCTGACCTACATTTGGTGGCCTTCCACTGCCATGCAAGGGAAATATGTGGAAAATAAGCACAAAAGGCGTGGTTATGAAACAAGCTGGCGTTGAAAGCACATTCTTTAGAGTATACTGATGGAAAAGCTCCCAGAAGCAGTAGGTGTAGGTATGCCACCTGGTATGCACATGTCACACACCCCGAGGAAGGAGCAATGCAGGAGCCAACCCAGGATCTTTTTGGCTTTTACAGATGGCTGAAGAGCCAACAGAGCTCAGCCTACTGCATGCATTAAGGAGATCAGAAACAAATTAAGGTGACAGCTTAATTACAAACTTCAATTTATTAATTGTAATTCGTTGTCAGACTCATGCAAATATCCACAGCTTGCTTTTGCAAGCAGAGACGATGCTCAGCCAGAAGCTGTTCCAATCTTACAAGCAAGGTTAGCTTCACCTAAATTTTAAATCAAATCGGGTCACTTATTCATAGAACAGCTCGGGCTGGAAGGGACCTTAAAGATCATCTAGTTCCAATGCCCTGCTGTTGTAAGGCAAGTAACTCTGGCAGGATTGCTGATGTCCACTTCCAAGTATTTGGCACCTCTGAAAAATCAAGGACATATTGTGTCTAAATATAAGTCACAATATCCTTTCTGTCTGTGGCTGTAGCTGGCAACAGACACAAGACAGAGATGTGGAAAGGAACCCTCACTCCCAAGACTTTGGGATGTTTTATGGTTAGATTACACCAAGTCTGTGCAGAAGATAAAGCCAAACTTTAAATCCCTTTCACAGTGAGCACTGCAGAGCTGATCCTGGAGATGGCAACTGAAGATAAACTCTCAGTTCCTTCAACGTCATACAGTCATGCAAACATGATTTACTTTGTTTAGTTAACCAAAAAATAAACCTAGCAAGAAGCGTATTTACATCGTGTAGCTACTACTACTCCACAGCACTGAGGATGCTGCAGGACGGGGTTGCTTACGGTTTGGCTGCCAGATGACGTGGAACGAGGGAGCTGGAGGAAGAGACGGGGCAGACACACAGCTGGGAGCAGCAGCAGAGCTTTTTGCGGAAGGCAGCGGGATGGATGCCAAGAGATCAGGGAAGTTTTGAAAGAAATCCTTCACTGAAACGCTGTGTCGGAGCGATTAGGGAAACAGGAACGCTTCTGAGCTTTCAGGACTGAAAAGCAGACAATCAAGGAATTTTGTAGAGGCTCCAATTAGACAAGTTTACTTACAGGGTGCAGCTACCCTTTGCCAGACACGCAACTCAAGAGAAAAGCGAGGCAATTCCCAGTTAATTACAGAACAGCGGCTTTCTCCATTTTGCTCTTGGCTTTGGTTACACCAGTCATACAGAATTTCTGTACTGATTTTATTCTGTCAGACATCAGACACACCTGGTCTTCCATGCATTAAGACAGGAGGCAGAGCAATAAGCATTTATATGAGCGCTCACTCACCCAAGTCCCAAGCTGAGCTCTTTTCAACACCTGGACATCCTCAGAGTGAGACTTCCCCCCTTATTTTCCACCCTGCTCACCTGCTATTCAGCAGCATGAAGCCTGAGATACCACCTCTGAGAAGCTGCTCAAATGGAGCAGTGCTTTATCAAAGGGGTTTAAATTAATGACCAAACTACGAGTAATCAAAAGAGCAGCACCATTCCAACTCCAAACTGCCCATGAAGTTGCTTGATGCTGGACTCCATGATCCTTTATGGGTTCCTTCCAACTTGGGATATTCCATAATTCTGTGTCTTCCTACGCAGCCAAAAGGTTCCTCCCCTTTCCAAAGGACTCATCAACAATCCCTCATTAACAAGCCTAATAAAGCCCAGCAATCTCTTCGTGTTATGCAATACGAGCCCATCTGCAGCCCCACAACCACAACTGCCTCAGCACTGACCATCGCTATTACATCCCAAGATTGGTGCTGAGATACCGTGCCTGTGAAGTCCCTACCTCAAAAACCAGTCCAGATATACAGGTGTGCCCAAAAGGCATTTCTGCAGCCTCGTAGGGGATTTTGACCATCTCACAAACAAGGAAGAGGTTGCACAGCTCCCACACTTAATCCTCTGTTGCTGCATGTAAAAACTATCCCTTTGGTTTAGTCTTTTCCTCAGGCTCTTTGGAAACAGAACCTCTTCGGTCTGGAAAATCCTTGGATTTGTCTCAACCATGCACCAATTGCACCCTTCCCATTGAATGAAACAGCACCAAACTGCAGCAGATAGGACTTTCCCCCTCCAATTAAGAGCAACTACATCCACATTCAACCAAACGTGCTTTAAGTGCCCAAAGCACCTCCCCAAAAGACACCCCTTGCCAAAAAGTATGAAACAAGCCTAAACTTTCTACCGTTTAACTCATAAAAAGCACCACTGAAGGAGCACTTCAAACCACACTGTCAAAGAATCAACGTATTCCCTCTTTGTAGGCACTAATGAATGTTTAAGTAGTTGGTATTTTGACTAAGGTCCAGAACAGTATGGCTGAGCTGACCAACGTTATTAGCGCGTGCCTACACAACGCTGAGCAGGAAAGTTATGCCCAGCTCAAACCTGCTGTTGATTTAAAGCATATTAGGTAAATCTCATTAACTTCCTATGCGAATGAGCTTGCTGAGAAGAGGACTTAAATCCAAATGAATGAGATGTTTAACAAAGGATCTTAAAGCTGTCAAGGTGCGCCTTTGGTCAGAAATCTCTCAAGCTTGCTTGCTTCTCACTGCACTTCTCCCATTTTGTTGTTCCAGTAGGCAATGGCTTTGCCTAATTTTGTTATGGAGTGTGTATCACTCTCCATAGGACACCCACTTGATGGCCACAATGGTGTGCATTTAAAGTCCGATGGAAATGGCACAAAAGGAGTGCCCAGAAACCATAACACGTTTTGATACAAGCATGCCTTAGTTAATAGTTTTACAGCTTGATCCTACACAACTGATAGCAAGAGACACTCCCAACGTTCTATAGGATAAATAAAACTGAAATACTTATCACTGTGCTTTACGAAACAGATTTCTACTTTATTTTTAGCCGAGCACACCTCCATCTCTCTGTTTATGGCGCACATTAACTTGATTTACAACGGCACGCAGCCCTTACAGTCTCCCTGGGAAGCATTAATAATTGAAGAATTCAGATACCTCCACATTATTATGGATGTTAATACATAGTTCATTAAGCTCCTTTACAGCACTCACACAGCAACCTGAGCACATGCTGGCTGTTTTCTCAGCTTCCTTTGTACTTTCACTTGGCACTTTGATGAAAGCTATTTTCCTCCAAGACCTTAATCACATTTAAAAGAAAAACAAGGCGAAGTTAGAGACTCATCTATGAAAAATTCCATTTAATAAGCAAACTGGGGTAATGTGCCAGTTTCCCCATCTCTGGGTACGAAGCTCCTTTCCAAAGACTTCACCATTCCCAAGTCTACCTTTGAAACAGATATCCCTCACTGGAAGAAAACAGCTTTAGTCCAGTAAGCAACATAAAATCAATAACTGGTCACACACTACACGTAATGTACACGTGAACAGAGATAGATAAACAGTTCACCTGCTATTCTTAACTTGAACTAATTGAGTATTTCCCTTCTATTTAAGAGAACTTAATAAAAGATCTGGAATTCAAGAAACTTTCAAGAAACGAATCCAGATGATGCACTGCTGGGGTCAAACATTAAAACCTGCCCTTTAGGACTGAACGTTCATTTATTTTCCACCCATTTAGAAATAAAAGGAATCCAAAGTTTACAAGTAAACAGAAACAAGCAAACACTTGAATCTCTCTCGATGATGATCATTTTAAAACAAAAAGCCCCCAAACTCTTGGGTATATTAAACATAAGCTATGGAAAACTCGAAGTTTAAGTGATCTCATTTATGATAATGCCTTACACTGAGCTTTTGTAACCATCCCTATGAATATCTGGACTCAGAGAAGCCCTCTTACCACCAGGCTCCCTTCTGGAGATGGTCTCAGGCAGCTCCTCCACGGCGTCTCTTGCAGTTTGTGCTCAGAGCAACAGCCCAAGCTGCAAGCCACAGCCTGAAAGGATGCAGGCATCAGACTTTTATAATCTGGTTGGGCTCATGACATTGTATAACTGTACTTTGCCCAATCAACATCTCTGCACATTACACAATGCTGAAATGCAGGAAGACACCACATGGCCGTAAATTGTTACTACATGCCTTCGCCACTGTTATAAAAGTGAGGGAAGGGACAGTATCCCTGTAACAGCAGAGAGCATATATAAGAACTGTGTGTGAAGGTTTAAGAGCTTTGCATAACTCGACCAGTGCCCTCAAAATCAAACTGCATAAATATTTACACGCCAGACTCCAGCAGCTGTAATCAGGATAGGGAATTTTCTCCTCCCGTCTCAGGGATGAACAAATTAGCATTTCCATAACCCTCAGTTGTGCAACTCGCAAGGAAATATTTTTATTAGCAATTAGCCAGTTTTGAACAGTTCCCAGATCCAAAAGCTCTACTCTGTAACACGGTCTAGCAACCCAGTCACAGCAACAGCACAGAACGTACCCCATTCTGAGCTCTTCCGCTTTACTGATGGAACAGCTGTATCACAGAGGTGCTCAGAGCCTGAGATAGAAGGGAGGTGGGAACAGGAGAGACTTAAAAGAACAAAACTCCATTAGTTAATGATGTAGTTTGTCCTTATCTCCCTGACCTACCTCTATTTTGGGATGAGGATGGCACTTACCTTAAGGGTTCTCCTCCTGCAACCACATCCCCTTTGCTTGCTGTAAACACCATTCCCCACTCCCCAAAGTCTCCCTTGTAGATGCACAGCACTCCCACCCCTCCAGGAGGCACTTTCTATTTGTCATGTCCTAAATCCAAACCCTGTCCCTGTATGAAGGAAAAGCAGCAACCTCTCCGTGAGACTGCAGTGCTAACAAGCCGCCATTGCTTCTTTTACAGCCAGTGCCATAACCATTTAAATAGGCCTCCAGAAAGCAGCACTCAGCTATGGGATGCTGCCCACGTTTTACCTGAAATACACCTTTTGAACCCAAAGTTGAGCAGGCAAAGGCAGACCGAGGGCGCCATCTAGCTCCCTTCTCCTAAGGAGCAGAGCAAGCACTGTGCAATTGGCAAAGTTCATCACCGAGCTTGCTTCATTGGAGCATCAGCACAGCAAGCACTGGCACGTGCTTGTTCATTCATCATAGGATGAACCACTGAATAGAGCACGTTTAATTCTTATTACGCGTGTTACTTCTTATTCATCATTTATTAAGAACTCATGAAAGAAAGTAAATGATATTACACACAATTATCATTGGATATGTGTGTATATAAACACACACTTTTATCCAGCATCGAATCTCCATTGGAAAGAGATGTTGCTCACTTTCCAATTCTTAACTTCTTTCCTTGGCTCTTGGCTTCCAATTCCAAATATCTGTGCCAAAGTTGACCCACAAAACCCAAAACATTTGCTAAGCCCAGTGAAGAGAAAGCTCACAGCCTCCAATGCAAGCATCCCCACATCTGATGTTCTAAGACCAGAAAACAACAGCTGTACAGCAGGTCCACAAACAGCCTGTAAGGTTGTTCATACTTTGGAGGAGTAGGGTGGAAGTTATTTCAGCTTTAAGACATTTGATGTGTTTACAGAGAGCACGAGTTGGAATCTGTGATCCTTATTCTACTCTATGACCCTACATATGCAATTAATGGCAAAAAAAAAGAAGTTTTGGAAAGACAAACAAGATATTTGCTTTTTGGCTCTTCGTGCCTAATGACTCCTAATGTCCAACATCCACAATTAGTTCTTTAAAATAGCTGCATTAATAAAAACAAAGCAACAACCAGGAACTCAAACGCTGCTTGCCCTGGATGTTAAAGTTCAAAGTATAATTGAGTTCAATGCCAGTAACACAGGTTAAGCATTCAATTAACCAAGACTTGTATATTTACCTTACCATTAAGGCTAATCGGTTCAAGGTTCATCATCAGGTAGTGGACAATTTCATCATTACAAAGATTTGTTTCTGATTATTTAGTATTTATACTCCATAATTTAGTTTAAACAAACCACCTGCTAATCTGAAGGCCTTCACTCCAAGCCCAGCTTCACCCACCCACCGGACAGATCTAATTGCCTGTTGTTTGCATGAAATTGCTTGCAGTGAATAGGTACTTAATCACTGCTATGCTTGAATGTTAATTCAAGATTTAATCTTACAACTACCGTTTCAAGACAGCACGATATTATACAGTACATTTTCAAACACCGTAATAATGCAAAGGATGGGAGGGAATGAACTGGTGAGAACAGAAATGTGGGGGGGTTTTATGCCATAGCATAGCAGCCTTCATCTTCTAGATCAGTCTGGAACAGGAAGAACCTCCAAGATCAGCTGGATCTCTTTTCATCTGCCTCACTAAGCCTGTTTTATGCAAGCGAGCAGCGTGTCAGAGGTGCGTTTTACTTACTGTAATTCAAACCCTCTGGGAAGCTTTATGTGTTGTTGCATTTTATTGATGGAAGTGAAATCACAGCCAACGATTTATCTTCCACTTCTCTATGCAGGAAGCAGACTGTCGTAATGATCCTGTATAACCAGCCATCATTTTTATGCCCTGCTTAATATTTGAAGCTTGAGCTGACAGGAGCACCTCTCTTGCTTGAGGATGTTACCCCTTGGAGGAGTTCATTTCTGATGATTGTAAGAAAATGCAATTTTATGCCTCCTTCCCAGTTACACAGCACTCAGTTTAAGCACGAAACAAATACTTCAGGGAGCCATAGCTGAATTATAAATGCCTACCGGTAGAGACGCAGTGGTGAGCTGACAATTTACAGGCAACATTTTGAGCTTGAAGTATTTATTTTGAGGACGATTTTGCAGCACTCAGATTTAGGACAATTCTTTTTTGAAGGCATCTGTTTCTTCTGTACTGAAAAGTGCCTCTTGTGTACAAGGATGAAGCACAGTGATGGACTCCTACGACTGAACTTGATAATAACAGTGACCACAAGCACCTGGTAACCAAATCTCTCCTTTGAACCTTCAGATATTGCCAGGTAATAACAAGAAAAACAAACAACATAAAAGGCAAATCTGATGCAATCACTGCAAAACTGTAAAGAAGAGGTTCTCTGTTCCACAACTTATTAAAACAAGGAAAGAAAAAAAAGCCCATTCCTGGAGAGCGGGTGCTACACAATATTCAGCTGTTGGAATGCATCCTTTACAGAGCCACAGAACTGAGATATCTCTTGTGCAAGAAAATACATGGGTCCATAAACTAAACCAGCCACCTACACCCGGACCCCCAGGTATGTTTGCAATTAGCAGCCCAAGCTCAAATCACTTTTCTTTGATGCCTGACAAAGATCAAACCAATTCATCAGTCAATACAGCACCAAGGGAGGCTGCTGGATGCCACCCTCACAGCATCATTACAACCTTCCCAAATGCCCAAGTGCTGCCAACATCACCACGTGCTTAACAGACAGCATCCAGCCCAACTCGACGTGCTGTAACTCAGCCAAGGGAACAACACGCAACTCACCCAACCAGCCCAGGGACCCAATAAGCCCAAACTTAAGGCACCAACTGCAAAGAAGTGCAGACCCACCATCAGCCCAGCAGCTCCAACCTGCCCAACACTGCAGGCCACAAAATGGATATGCAAATCTATGCACTAAGTCTGGACCTGCAACACCTGTTGGCTGATCCCACTGAAGATACAGTTTTGTCACCTCTGGCATTATTTTGCTGTTAGCATTTAGGCAGCAGGCACACACTGCAGCTTATCTACCTTATTTTTTGACTGCAAACAGTTTCAAAAGTGCACTCTACATCAGCTCAGAGAAATAAAAACAGCAGACTGACATGGTAGCAGGCAATGCAAAGAACATGGAAAGTTCCATCCTTTGGCTGAAGTTGCTCTTATTTTCATTTTCTAAAGGCAAAACATGTTTATACAAAAAACATCCTTGCAGCTTTGAATCCAATACGCTGTTTGCTCAGAGATCCACCTGCATAAAGAGTGACCAGGCAGGTTGAAATCTCCAGCTGCAAAACTAAACGTTGTAAGAGAGGGAGGAAAGCAGACGGCCACACTTGGTTCAGCAATCCTAGTTTCCCATTCACACTTCAATAAGCAAATGGCAAACGCAGCTTCGCAGCACTGCTCAGGCAGCCACAGCTCCCCCTCCCACCAATCCCAGCCTCCTCCATCTGAAATGAAAAAGCCCTTTTAATCTTCAAAGCATGGCCACAAGTCAATCTCAAACTTAGCACGCTTTTTAATTTTCTTTTTAATTATCCAGCTGGGAGAGTTATGCCCTCTTTGCTCAGTGACCTTTCATTCCTTCAGGATTATTTCAAGCAATCTTTCTTGGGAATGATCAGCAAATTTATACCACTTGCAGAGGAAATGTTTCCAAGCATCCAAGCAATGAGAGGAGAGACAACACAATTCTTTGTGTGCTTTTGTGCAGGCTGCTTTCTACTGGGGTAACCCAGTAACTGGGGTAACCCAGCACCGCACACTCTGCTCTGCAAAGCAACTATGTTCTAACTCAAACCAGTGACTGCTGCAGGCACAATTCTGACACCTACCCCAACACACTACAGAAGGCAGTTGTTGCTGCACTGAGATCTGAAATTCTTGATCCCAGAAGAGAATTTCTTTCTGCTAGAACGGATTGAAGGCAAGGGTGAAGCTGAAAGCTATTGGCACAGAGATTTTCCTATCAGCAACAGTTGGTCCTGCGAGCGCTGGTGTTGAAGCATAGCTTGGTTGGCCACAGCCAGAGCCACAGGGATAAATCAAGTCGTTACAGCCATTAATGATTTTTAAGTTAACACCAGCACTTACTCCCTGCCCACACACTAAACAACTGCATGCAACCCTGCGCTTGATTCCCACACCAATTACTAATTTATTAATTTCACAACAAGCCTGGAAGTGTTTATACAGACAGGCTGTGTTTAACCAGACCTGCTGGTTAACTTCCCCTACTCATCTTTCAGGCAGACAGGGGTGAAAGTGCCTGCAAGGTCAGCAGTCACAACCCACTTCCTTCTCAGTGTGCACATGTCAGCCGTGCTTGCTGCTTCAGCCTCAGTGTGCATCACCACCACAGCCCTCCAACTCCACAGGGACAACCGGCAGAGAGCAGAGGTAACAGGACCTGTTGGAACATCACGCATGTTACCATGGAGAGATGCAGGGTCAAATTCGGCCCAAGAGATGTGAATATTATTCTTCATACGTAAGCAAGGTAATTAATGATACATTAACACATGGAGCGTATTAAATATCTGCACAAATTCTTTTCCACTGGATGGGATAGGAGGTGGACAGCCCACGTGATACTGTGCTGATCATTCAGATAAAGAGCAAAAAGATGCAAGATTTTGACAGAGTTCTCATACTTAAAGCAGTATTCATGCCAATTACAGCTTACTGAAAGATCTTCTTTACCCAGCAAGACGTGGCTATCCTGAAAAGTATTTTCATAGGATCACAGAACGGCCTGGGTTGCAAAGGACCACAGTGCTCATCCAGTTCCAACCCCCTGCTATGTGCAGGGTCACCATCCACCAGCCGAGGCTGCCCAGAGCCACATCCAGCCTGATCTTGAATGCCTGCAGGGATGGGGCATCCATCCTTGGGCAACCTGTTCCAGTGCGTCACCACCCTCTGGGTGAAAAACTTCCTCCTAATATCCAACCTAAACCTCCCCTGTCTCAGTTTAAAACCATTCCCCCTCATCACTATCCACTCCCACAAACAGAGGTGGATTTTTGGCAACGTTTAATGGAATATTTCTTCAGCATCGTTTTGCTGTCAAAGATCACTTTTTTTTTTAGCAAGCATAGTGCGGTTGCAATATTTCACCTTCCTGCTTTCTGCATTTTCAGGGCTTTTTTGCAGATATCTACATAGCACTACTTGAAATTAAAAAAAAAACAACACACTAATTCTGACTTAATTGGCATTACTTAGAGAACTACTATTTGGAGTAATATCATTTAGTCATACATTTTGCCCTCAAACAACATTTTCCATTTGAATAATTAAGAGGAGAAAAGACCAATACAGAAAGAGCCTCCTTTGAAGATACCCACATGGTGTGCTCTCTCCATAATAAACCTATTACCTGCCATTCAACAACACATTATCTGTCATAACAGCCTCCAGAATAACACCAATTAGATGCGGATCCTTAACACACTCGTGTTGTTCTGCAAAGGGTGAGTCTGAAGGTTTGGGAAGCAAGCAGTGCTACACCTGGGCAAGATTTAAACCTGGGCTAATGCTGACCACGACATCCTCACCAAAGCAGAACAGCCAAGGGGAAAGGCCTGATAATCCGTGGGGTTTAAGCTCATTTATACCAAGAAATTCAACAGGAAGCTTAACCGACGGCACTGAACATTTCTGATCCCTTCCAAAGAGAAAGGCTCATTAGCAATAGATATTTACCAGAGCTCAAAATTACAGGAGCTCCTTCCCTTCTGCAGAAGGAGCTCTTCAGATCCGTGTCTTTAGGAGAAGGGCTCACGCAACATGTCAGCAAGAACTCAGGTGCCATCCTCTTCTCCTGCTATCTGCAAACAAGACAGGCAATGGAAACAACAGCACACTGGAAAGCCTGACTCAGAGTTCACACCTCAGTGAGTGGCTAGAGGTCCAGGGGAGTGCAACAGCACCAGAGATCATATCTCACATCAAGACAGATTTTCTGTGCTCTTCAGTCAATCTGCTGCAAACTGAGCAGCTCTCATTCATCCTGCTCCTTCCAGATAGAATCTGCTCTCATTCATTCTTCACTTTCCAGCTAGAACAAAGAAATAGAGCAAGTAAACTGATACACTATCTTACTATAATAAGAAGAGAACACTTAGCTTTTTATTTTCTATTCTTTTCAAAGAGTCATCTCACCCTCCCCGTATTCTTTTGGATTTTAGAAGCATTTACAAGTGAGCCTAACAGTCTGAATACAACAGAGCACAGCCCTGAAACATTACACTGATAATAACTATTACATTGATAATAACTATTAAACTCAGCATCAACTCATGGAAAACCACAAATACCCAGTAAAGAAAGACTTAAGAGCAAAAGCAAGAAGTCAGATTTGCATTAGGGAGCATCATCCTCTCTCAAGGAATTCCAGAGCACTGAAAGTTGGGAGCAAACTCCCAGCACATCAACCACCCCATCATAAAAACACAGCTAAGAGCGACTGCTTTGGGAACCTTCTTAAATCTCCCAAACTGCCCTTTATTCTCTTAACTTTTATAACCTTACAAGCATACTAACAGCCAGCATGCCACTAAAACACTGCCCCAGGCTGCGATTTCATGGCCATGCAACGATTAAGTGTAAACCCAATTAAATACTTTTAGAGCCCTAACTTACTCAAAGCATCCACATGCAAGGCTAATGCCTAGGAATAGAAGTGCACAGAAACGCCATCAAGTTGCTTTTTTACTTCCCTTCTATGACAGCATTCCTGTCTACAGCTCATTCTCAAAATGCTTCAGCCAACTGTTCACATGACACAAAGCACTGCAATAATCTGACGTGAAAAGAAATGCAGACAAGAACTTTGGGGGACGTGTTATTATGCACAGGGTATTTCTGATATGTTCTTAGTGCTGCGTTTGGAAAGGGAAGCTACAAATCTTAACGTCAAGTGCAAGGCATAAAGCTTGAGCAGGAGACTTCATATTGGACTCTTCCTTCCTTTCCCCACCAGCCATGAATCAAAGGCCCAACCCTCCCCCTTGGAGGAACCACTTCTCCTTTCACAGCCAAATTACCAACACAAGAAATTCCCAATTAAAATCCTCCCCTAACCGAAGAACACGCAGATAGCAGACATTTCCTTCCCACTGCCCTATCATCAGACTTGCTTCCTTTAACTCAGTTGTCATAAGACCACTTCTAACAGCTAGAAACATTTAGCCACAACGCCTTCTAAGAAGCATAAGAAACACGCTCCCCAGAACCGACAGAATCACGACGTGTAGCATCACTAAGTTAACACAGCGTCTTCATGCAACCCACCCCTGGGAACAGCTCGGGAATGTGGCAAATAGCTTTCATTTCTCAATGATTTATTTTAATGCTGCTTTAGGCTGCATCATGCTGCACATCTCTTTACTCATCCCGAGCGTCAATATTTTCTTCCTGCGGCTTTCAAGTCAAATAAAGCACGCTGTAACTGCAGCCAGGCCGTTTCATGACCACTAAGGTTCCATAAATAAGAGCACTTGATACGAATAAATTTTTAGGCAATACGTGAACCATCATCATCAATGGCAGAACAAATGCTTTGTGCAGCCATCTGCATTTTCCCTTCCTACCATAAACGTCCAAAGGAGTGTCTGCAAACAAGATAAATCTATGGAGAAAATGGCTTCAGAGAATCTTTTCGGTCTTGGGTTTTCTAAGTGATATTTGTACGTGGTTCACACAAAGATATGGAAAGGAACAGCCGTAGCAGAATAAAACCTTCCAAAAGCACCTTGCATAGGACACAGTGCTTAAGTGGAAGAGCTGGCGAGGACGTGCTGCCCTCCTTCCCCTCGTACAACAGGGATCAGAAGAGTTCATCTGCAGCAGTTCAGACTGGGCCATTAGGGCAGTTTAGCAGCCACTTCCTCAGGAATCCTTACTAAAGATGCCCTCGGGTTGCTCTGAACAGCCTAGGGAGCACTCCACTAAGCCCCACTGCACAGCAGGGTAAGGAAGCCCATGCTACCAAAGAAAACCCAACCTGTCTTGTTTTCAAACTGGGAAGTAGTCCTGCACAATATCGTAGCATCAGCTACTAAGATCTGAAACAAACATGGGGAAAAACCCACAGCGGTATCACTTTCTGTTAGGATTGATTTCCCCACCTCCTCAAATACTGCCGGTATCTTGAACTCCTCCCGAAGAAAACAGCCTCCAGCCCAGCAATACCAACAAAAACACACCTCTTGTTTGTCTCCTGGAATTCAACTCCCTGTTAGTTTCAAGTACAGAAGCTATAAAATCTCATATTAGCACTTGGATAGGGTTTGCTTAAGAGATAAATTAATCACAGAAACGCTCACCAACTTGCCGCCCAAATTATCCTGCTATGCGTAAAGCTGCTTCTCCTTCTGCTTTGTTTCTGCATTGAGGATGCAGGAAAGGCACTGAGAGAACACCATTTCCATCCAGCTCTTTGCATCTACTCAATGTGAGGCCCAACGCCTTTGAGAAGACACTCACCAAACCTCAGCTTAGCTGAGTGCAGGGTTGAATGACAAGTGACAGAACGGGATGGATTTTAAACCTGAAGAACTTGGCTTGTTAAGGAACAGGTGGAACCCAACCCACCCCAGCTCCTTCCCTTATCCCCAGGGCTATGACAAGACATTTTCGACTCCAATTTGCATCTTTCCTAAAGCCAAAGACTTGTTTAAATCCACGATCAAAATCTCAAGGGCTGTTGAACCTCACAGCTAACCCAAGGCTGAATTTGTTCCAGTGCAACTCCCAGTTAACACTGCTATAATTTCAAGCTATCTGGATCACGACTGGAGCCTGGGCGTAGAGTTGCAAAAGCTCATCAACTACAAATCCAACTGTTCTCCAGGATTGTTTTACAGTGTATTAACGTGAGCTACTTGCTGCAATAATCCCTTACCTCTCATGAAATCACCCAGCAGATTAAGGTGTGCGTTTCTATTGCCTTGCTCTGGCAGGGTGCAGCACTCCAACAGACTGCTCCAGCATTTGTTTTGCTTCTCCACTTGGTTTTCCAGCCTGCATCAAACTCCAGGTGCCAGCAAAACCGCCATCCAAAACAGCTCCTATTTTAAGCTTAAACTGGGTAATTTAAAGCTCACTCAAGTAAAGGCGACAGCATGATGCAGGGAGGGATATACAGATGTGTTAAGCTCCAAATGAGAACAGAGCATTATTTCACCAAACTCATACCAAGAGGTATGAGCAGGCAATAAGACGTCCAAAATGATCACAGATTTTCACATTGTCTTAAATACGTTTGGGGATTTTTCCTCTTTCCTGCCAGAATTTTCTATGGGTTCTGGTGGCAACTGGATCCCTTTTGGGTTCAGCCCCACTCACCCATCTACAGAAGGGATATGGGAAGAACAGATCCTTAAAGGCTGGGCATGGAAAAGAGCAGATCCCCAAAGCTGAGCCATCCTTTGAGCCTACAAAATGACAACGATGCTTCAAAATGAAGGGACAGGAATCTCTCTGCCCACACGCTCATCCTTTATGACAAACCCACTAACGACAGAAAGGCACAATGCAGGTATTGAGGCATTACCAGTTAGGTAATGAAACCCAACCAGAGGTTCATCAGCGAGGTTTTATGTCAGGGCATTCTGCATTGCCTGCGTCGCCTGGCTCTACTAAAACACACCTTAAAACAAAAGGGAACTGTGCATGATGCTGAGCGGGGCTGAAACAGGAATAGATAATAGAAATACGAAACGCCTCGAGCTGCACAGGAAACAACACACAGCCCACAAGCCCCGACCATTTAAAAATCATAATAACGAGAAAATTAAACCCTCAAAATCACATCGTTAGAATGGGATCAGACAAATGGGGGTGGGAAGGGGATGGAGGAAGGGGGGGAGGTGAGGGTGGGAATAACCTGCACTGCTTCACCCCATTTTCGAGCTGACGGCTCTGCCACCCATTTTGTTTCCAGTAATGAAATAATTAATACGTGAAGAAATAAATAAAGACGCGTGACACGACGATCACCGCAGAAATAACATCTACACCCACATCCGCACCCACAGCCTGGGCAGGTGGCTGAGGCCGCAGGTGCCCACCTCACACAGTCCCTCCTTCAGGGTACCCCCCCCCCCGCCCGGCTTGGAGAGGGGAAGAGAACATGGAGGGGTTTAAAAAGAAAGAGAAAAAGGATGGTAATAGCAGCCGCCAGGCCAAGGTGAGACGCAGCCCCGCAACATGGTGGAGGATCCCGGGTAGGCGGCAGGGAGGAGAGGGTACGGCCAGAGAGGGGTGAGGGGACGGAGGGCACCGCATGGAGGTGACAGCGGGCGGCGGAGAGCGGCTGAGGGGACGGCGCCATGGGGGAGGCGCCCGCTGGGCTGCTGCCTCAGCGCGGCAGGAGGAGGAAAAGGAGGACGGGCTCACCTGCCATAGCGGACGGCAATGGCGATGGAAGCTGCACAAGCGACGACAGCGGCGACTCCTCCACGCCAGACTCCGCACCCCTCGGTCGGCAGCGAGGAGTACAGCGGGGCCGGGGCCGCCCCGACAGGCAGAGCACGGGGCGGGCCGGACGCCGCTCCGCCCCCGACAAGATGGCGCCCGGCGCCTTCATTTAGCGCCTGGCCGCCATGGCGGCCCCGCAGTGATGGGGCGATGGCGGTGGGTGCTGTGTTAGGAAGCGAGTCCTCCCGAGGTGTACGGCTGTGGTGTGTGAGGGGCTTCTCTTCTGGTTCCCCATTCCCAAAGAAAATGGTGTTGGTGTGGGTATGGGTTGTACTCAGCCCATGCTTCCTCAGGGAGGTGGAGGGGTGTGTGTGAGTTTGTTGTAATTAAATGGGGGAAAAAATAAATAAATGAATAAATACATAATTCCAATTTTTCTAATAGGAGAAGTGAATGGGAATAATGACATTCTTTTTTCCCTCTAAGGAAGTAGGCACCCTCAGTATAAGATGCCCCCCCACACACACACTGGAATCTCTGGCTTAAAAGTATGGCTGTAAATCTCAATTCTTCTCATATTTTCAGACTTTTGTGCTTGAGGAGTGATGGACACATCAGCCATGCAGTAGATGGGCTCTGGGAGCATGGAGCTGTGTGTTTCAGCCCCATGGCAGATCCCTGCTGCTCCAATAACCCACATTGGAAGAGACGTGAAGAAGCCTTCTCTCCTAGTGTGTTGGCCAAAAAACATTGACATTCCTAATTGATTTCGATACTGGTAACTTGCTTTACTTTTGCCCTGAGAGGTTATAGATGCCCCAGTCTCTGGATGGCACTCTGGGCAGCCTGTAATTGGCAGCACTGCCCATGGCAAGGAGGTTGGAGTTAATGATCTTTAAGGTCCCCTCCAACCTAAGCCATTCTGTGGTTCTGTGATTAATTGGTATGTATCAAGTATGTACGCTTCTCTGATGTGTTGGGGCCCATTGGCTCACTTTTATTGCCCTTCTGTGTAGCCACAGCCTTATGCCATCTCCAGTGATCCCTACTTTTTCTCCCCCAACAAAGCTCTGTTTCAAGCAGTGCTCATTTACAGTAGCTGTCCTTGAGATCATATTGACTGATGCTGAGCTTTCTTCCTAAACCGGCCCACTTTGTTATTTGATTAAGGTGCCTTGTAGCTGTAACAGGAAACCAAGTCGATAGGAAAACCTCTGCTCTCTGGACCAGTGACACAAACTGTAATCCATTGCATCATTTCACCCAGACCTGCGGCTCTCTGTTGATCTTCCAGGTCTTTGCCTTAATAGTTGCTGTTTGCCGAGTTCAGCTGCTTCGAGTGTTTACTGAGTATCTGCTCACCAGCTGGTCTGACCCCTTCCATACACTGCCCATGCAAAGAGGGTTTCATCGGATCCCACTAAAACCCAGGAGCTTATTTTAAGACCGTGGACTCTTTGAGGCCCCTGGAGCATTTGTGTGTCTTATCCTTGTGCATCGTTCAGTTCCATGTTCGCTGAGGTGCTCTCCTTGTTAAGCTTCTAAAAGGCTTTCAAATTAACCATATGGAGGACTACACAGGACACAGATAAGTCACAAAGCATCTTTTCTGCTTTGCATGCTCTTGACTGCGGGTATCGATCCCTAAGCATTACTCAGTGCTTGGCTTTAACCCAAACGTATACATATATTTAATTGCAGCTTTTAAACGTTAATAGACTTTTGTTTGTGAGGGCAGAGGAGCGTGCAGCCATGATAAAAGAGACGTTTTAGTCCTGCAAGATTGATTGAGACTGCAGCAGTTTCACCGCTGACAGGAGTTTGTATAGGAAGATGGATTGTATGTATCCAGTGATTCAGTCTCCCTATGAGGACTTCTGGTGTTCAGAAATCACTGTCAGAGCCACAGCTCGAAGATTCCTTTTCAATCCAGATTCACAAATAAATGGTCTAACTTTGCCAACGTGGCATCCCTCAGTTGAAGACTGCAGAGTGAAATACAGGTAAGCCAACAGGAGACCTGCAAGTTCACGAGTCAGCCTGAAATTTAACAGATAGAGACCTCAAGGTCGAAATAACTACAAGGACAAGCAAAGGAAGGATGATAAATGTGGATTTAGTGCTCTAAGAACTGAGTTGGACACCATTAGATCACCTGGATCCCTGGGCTCATTCTTCATTAATAAAAGGAGGTCTTTAGAAACACTTTCAGCCTGAGTGATCATAAACAAGCTGGAGGGAGCGGAGATACAGGATGTGCATTTGCATGTCCTTGGTAACAACAGCAAGTATAAAGGGAAATTAGCGGCCGTTAAGCACGTAGTGTGCAGATCTATGAGATCTTAAAGGGGTGACCTTCCTTTTGTAGTTTTCCTTTATATGGAATCTAGGAGATTATCAGAAGGGGAGAGATGTGAGGTCCTCAGAGCTCACCTGGATTTGCCTCAACAGGTGAAGTGTTGCTGCAGCCAGACACCAAGTCCCCACAGATTGCTTATATCCCTTGTCCCAGTGTGAAATACCTGTCCGTATACAACACACCTCCCAAGTCCCTCCTGTAATTGCCCTAACTGCCTGAATTCCTATAAGTACTCTTAAAATGCTAAGATTAACAGTCCTGTAGTCCCGATTCCTCCCACTGTGGTTTGTGCTTATCAGTCATTACGCTTGCTTTCATCATGCAGCATAAATATTATAGTATTAATGTAATCACAGTAGTAACAAGTAGGGAATACTTGTGTGATTTCTTCCAGCTTGAATCACTGGAACACCTCAAAAACAGCATGCAAGTAGGGGCTTGATTTTATGGTGAGGTTGTGCCCATGTGAAACTAGAAGTCTGCCGAGCTGGGTTGTCCTTCTCTGCAGCCAGAGAATGCAATATTACTGTGATAGTCAGGGTAACTAATGAGTATGTTCCCCAAGCATGCCAGTTTGGTTTGTTTCTTCATGGCTCTGTGAAAATCAAGTGGTAAGGACAGGACTGCAGAAGGTCAGGGCTTTCTTGAGATGCAGTGCGTAGGTTTAGTGGCATAAATTGAAATGCTGAAGTCTTTTTGGCTGCCGTCTCCTCTGTTTACTCGAAAATTCCCAGTTTAAACTGAAACGTCACCTCCATTTGGACGTGAGTCATTGATGTGAGGACAGGATCTCTGAAAGAGTAAATTACAACCTCAGATCCAGTTCTATCCTGAGGTGGTTGTTTTGGGGCTGGGACCTGTAGGAATTTTCCATCTGCCTGTCTTATGTTATCCAAAAAATAACAAGGCAAGGCAATGAAATTATTACAATAATACAGAAGTTTACCTTTATCACATTAACGGTATTTTCTATGCATCCCACAGGTGGTGTTCAGGAGTTTAGAACTACCCAGCATGGACCATAAGCATGGCCAATAAATAGACATATCTCTACTGGATTGCACTAAATACAAAGAGACCCTCCTGGTATTTCCACAGCTGCCTAAGAGGAGAAAGGAGCCTGAGAAAGGGCAGTTTGCAGATCACCAGCTGTGATGGTTTTTCTTCTTCTGGAGTATGGAGTAAGCAAAGGCAGCCCTGAACTGAGCAGAGCCTGGATTTCTATTCTATAAGGTACAACAACCCCTAAGAAATGCTGTCTACCACCACCTAGTGGAAAATACCACTTCAGTTTTCCTTGACCTACATAGATTGGTAATTGATCTTGTGGGACGGTCCCGACTTGATTGCTGGCTTTTTCTCACCCCCATAGTGTTCTATGGGATTAGAACGAGCAAAAAAAAACCCATCCTTTCTAAGAAGTATTTTAAGAACTTAACGACGTACTTCCTGATCTGAGCTAAATCCTCAACTTTGTCATCTGCAAAATGGAGATTCTAAAACCCAGGAAGAGTTCGATGAGGTTTAATTAGAGCAGAGTGCTCTTAATAGCAATAGGTCTTTTTGGTCCAAGGATCTCAGACTGCTTTGGTCCAAGTACTCAAATTACTGAGGCTTCAGCCAGCAATCCAAGAGGGAGATGTACTGCTGTGCTTGCTATATAGAAAGATAAATAGCAGGGCCTGCAAAAGTTACTTTCCAGAATTCACATAAATAAATCAATAAGCAAAGAGAAGACAAATTATGCATAGCTGCAAAACTGTTGGATCTCTGCTGTTCCCATTAAGATGATTTTCCCTCTGATAACTCTTAGAGAGAGGAGACCCTCCTTGGCTTTTGTGCATGCAAATATTCTGCAAATGGAGTCCAGAGTTTAGCAAAACAACCCAGGAGAGCTTCCCGTGCTTCTCACATAGGGCTGGTCAGATCACGTTGCTGCGTGGACTGCACAGGTTGGCTAATGTGGGGAAGTGCAAGTAATAGGGAATGCTTACAGTAACATTAACTCAACCAGACAGCTCATGCTCTGGATGAGAAGCTAATTTTCTTGATGCTGTTGTGTCTGGTACGTCAGGGGCTGTACCAAAGAGATGGGACTGAACTTGCTGAGTCAGGTGTAAGGCCAGAGAAGGCAGACAGCCACGTCTCAGACCTCACTCCTAGTCCTCTTGTCGCAAACAATGTGGAGTCCTTACACGCTGGGAAGAGTATAAGCAGGAAAACAGCATGCATTATCCTCTCCATTCCCTTTTTCTATCAGGTTCCAGCTGCCAATGCAGCTCAATTGCTGGAGCCACATCTCCTTAACCTGAGATTTCATGGCATCAGGAGAGGAACCATAAGAAACACATGGCTAACAGCTCTGGACATTTTTGCTTTGCTGGTCCATGTTCACACTGGCATTTTACTTGCAGTCACCCATCAGATGAAGCCTGTATCACTGGGAGCAATGATGTCCAGGTGGGAGACAAGCTGAGTTTTGCCATCTTACATCAGATTCATGAATGGCTGCTGTTCAAAGCTGTAGCAGTAAATAGAGCTTCTATTGACAAATGTGTACGGGCAGAGCCAGGCCAAAAAGTGACTTAACTCAGTTCCAAAAGGGTGTGGACATGGTGCTATGTGAAAATCACTTGGAAGTCCATTAGAGGAGTTCTGCAGCACAGTGTGATATGGGTTACGTTAAGTCACCTCCATTGGGAATGCAAGTGAAGATCCTTTACAGAGCAAAGTTTATTCATATCTCAGAGAAGCGATAGCAGACAATCCCTGCCTTAACTTTTTCATTACTTCCACGGTCTGTTCAGAGAGGAAGGATGGTCTGGGATGCTGTCATTGCTTTTATCTGTGATCTGCCCATGACTCATTTAGTTCATCACATGAACGCGTGGTAACAGAAACAAGCAGTGATGTCAGGAATGATAGAAAAGCGGTTGTTGCGGAATCAATCCCCTCCAGCAAGTGGCAGAAGACAAAATAAAATGAGTGTAGCACTGAGGCATGAGTCAGAGCTGGAAACGGCACCACAACAAGCCCTCTAAAAGCTGCTTCTGAAATGGAGCTGTGTGAACCACGCTGGGTGGATGCTTTATGGGAATCATCACTCACTTGGCTGGGAGAACTCCCTTAGGCAAGAGGGATTGCTGAGCCCAAACCAGGGCTCAGTGGGCAAATGGAGAGCTGGAAACTGTCTGTGGCTGTATTTTTTAGTTCCTTCTTTCCCTGACAGCTGAACTAACACTTGTCACAGGAGTGCAAACTAGGCAATTAAGGCAAGCCTGGATGCCACAAGGCTGGATGGGCTCGCTATTTATAGCTCCCTACTAAGGGAGCTTTCCCACTGTGCCACTGTACACACAGGTTAAGGTACAGTCCAATGCCTCCAAGGGCTCGCAGTCCAGATAAAAATAGAGAAAGGAAGGAGAAGCTGCCTCTTGTGATGAGAGCCAAGACTCGAGGAGATGAAAGGACAAAAAGGAAATCCACAGCAGAGCCTGGAACAATGAATTCCAACTTCTCCCCAGCAAACTGCCCTTCCTTTGGTTAACTCCTTCCCTGCTTCAAGTCTGACCTCTCCGCTACTCAGCATAATTAGCACCAGTTTAATATGTCAGTTCTGCTCTCTTCCCACTGTTCACTTATTTTCCCTCCAGCAGATGTGGAGAAGGGACATGCACCCAGCCTGTATCCCCTCCTGGTTCAATGCTTCCATCCCAATGAAAGAAGGATGGGAAGCATCCTGGTGTGCTGACCCTGCTCAAGGAACAATAAACCCCCTGGAGAGCAGCAGGCTATCAGCTTCAAGCATTCCCTGCCTCAGACAGCTGTGGATGTGAGTCAAAGATAGAGGTTCTCCTTTGTTTCACGTGAGGATTAAAACAGTTGTAAGTTGAACTCTGCAGTATCTTCTCAGCAATTGAAAATGTGGCCGCTCAACAAAGAGAAACCCTTTGCAAATCTAGTTTCTTTGTACAAATATAGCACTTGAGGTTGGAGACCATCCACTGGCCTATTTGTAGGCAAGCATTTGAAATGCTGCATTGCAATCCTGCCCCTGTTCTCATGCAGTAAAATACAAAGAGTCACTTGACTTACAGTATCAAGTACTGAGCAAATGAGATACCTGTCTGGAAAAGAACCACTTAACATAGTGGTGAAGAAGTCTTGCTTCTACTTGTACTGTTAGTGCTGAGAGGCAATAAAAGTCATATTGTAGAAGCTGGTAGGCTTTTTATAGTGATTTTTAATGGAAATAACTCACAGAAAATGGTGTAATGATGCTAAGAAGTATTTGCTTGTTTAAGGGCCTGAGATCTTTTACTTTCATACTGCATTAAACACAATGCAATCTATGACAAATACAACTGAATGTCAGGATGCAGCACAGTGAAAATGCTGCAGCCCATCAACAAGAAAGAAAAGAGGTATTTGCCCCTGGTAAGAGCAGATGGAAAAGCACTGAGATGAACACCAAGCCACACGTCTCTCAGCCTCTCCTTTTAAGAGACAGGCTCCATGTCCCTGATCATCTTTGTGGCCTTCCACTGGGCTCCCTCTAGAAGGAAGTCGTGTCCCTGTCACGACAGCAAGACTTTGTGTCCCACACATTTCTCACTAACAAGGAAAGAAAGGTTAAATCCGTGGTTGACGGGTTAACAGCATGATTTGCAGCAACAGCTTAAATAAACGGTTGCAGGCACAGACGAGTAGCAGACAGCTAATCCTTTAAAGGCTTAAGTGCAGCTACTACTGCAGTCCAAGTAAATATTTCAAAATAAAATTAACTAGTGGTGACTGCTGGATTTTCTTCTTTATTTTTCGCAAGCCCAGGCTTAAATGGTGATTCCTCCGCAGGATTTATGCTTTCAGTGCCAAAACTGCCATTTTGCAGGAGCAGGAGGTGCCTCCTCAAAGACAATTAATTGCAGTGTTGTTCCTTACTGTAATTGCAGCAGGACTGGAAATGTTACAGATGACTCTTGCAGGTCTGTGTTGCCATCAGAGAGGCATCAATGGCTCAGTGTCCAACACAAGTACAACACAGAGGAGCTGTTTGCTTCCTGATTCTTGTCATAAGCTCTGCCCGTGGCCACAGAAATAATGGCCTTAATAATGGCCTTTACTTCCAATTAAAAGGTTGTTCTTAACACATTCATAGACAGAGGTCGAAGCAGGAAGGCAAAAACCTCAACATAAACTGTACCCAGCCAGCACAAAACAAAGCCTGAGACTGGAGAAGAAAAACACCCAGATGAAAGCAGCAAAAGGTCAATGAAATGACTTGAAAACAATCATTTATAATCCACAATCAACCCTTTTTTTTCCCCCTCAAGATTCTTTTTTTCCCTTTACCTTGACCTTCAGCTCCATCTCAGAACGAAGCTAATTTGCTTGTGAGGGAGGAATCTCTCATGGTCCATCAAACAGTCTGGACTATTTTTAGTTAAACACAGCATTCCTAAGAATCTCAAGCTGCTTGTGTATGAAGGAAGGAGCAAGGAAGCCCTGTGACCACACACATCAACACTTCACACGGCAAGCACAGAACGCAGCATGCCCAGATGGGGTTGAATGCAGAGCTCTTGGAGAAAGAACAGAGTTTGCCTGCAGTTTTCAGTAGATAAAGGGGAAAATGGACAGCTTGCACTTACCCACTAAAACGATGAGCTGCAGCTCCACAGTACAGCAATGGGAAATCTGCCCAGTGGGAAGGCAGCAGTCAAGATCTGGAGGTGCTTTGCAGGTGGAGATCCTACTGGGAGGAGCAGGACAGATGCCCAAAGGGAAGGGTGAGGAGAAAGCTTATGGTAGCAGCTTAGGGAGAGGCTGAAGATATGAGGAGTGGTTTTATGAATGAGCTGATGTCGGGGACTTTTAAGGACTGAACATGAGAGGGAGGAGTGTGGAGAAACTCGTTGAGACCTCAGCATAAACGGAGTGTAGCACAAATCTGATTAGATGGGACAGAACTGTAGTGCCGAGTCATTTCTTCCTGCCCCGCAGGGTTTTCATGTCATCTTTTATGCTAAGCAAAATCCATACTGCCATAAAAGCAGCATTACAGCACTGAGCCACTCAGCAGCAAACGCTGCTGAATTTGTCTAACTGCAGCTGGCAGAAGGAAAGCAGACCCCAACCATAATAGGGTCTAATCTGAGTGGTGATGGGTACCAGGAAAGCACTCGAGATGCCACTGTTGATTGTGATGTTTGAACAAACAAAACGCTCATTTTAAGGCTAAATTTAGAGCACATTGGTTGTATTTAACATGCTCCAAGTGAGTCATCACATTCTCTCCCCCTCATCTCCACAGATGTTTCACATGATTTCTGCTTATATATTTTCAGGACTAGAATCAGTGACAACCTTTCTGCTGATAGACCTCAGCCCTCAACCAGCACAGCATCCAGGCAGACCTCAGGGATCAGCTGATCAATGAAGACACGAAATCACTGCTGAGAGAAGAGAATCAAAGTGAACCCAACAAGGAGAAACTGGAGAACCAATGGCGAGCCCCGCTCTTCTTCCCATCCCATCAACCTCCTCCGTCAGAACAAGCTCAGAGAGATTGATCAGCAACGATGCCAAGAAACATACAAATATAGTGCAAGGAAAAGTGCTGCTCAGGAATTTGCATTAAGCTGTGCTCACTCCAGGCACTCATAAAATAGAGAGAAGCCTTCACTCTGGGTGCCTGTTCTTGCTGCAGAGCTTCTGTGTATAACAATACCCCTCTGAGCCCTATAAATGCCAACTATTTTTATCTAAGACAGCTGCCTCACCCAGAATGGATGATGCTCAATATAGGAGACAGCAATTTGGTATTATCCTCATCCATCAGTGCTCGGCCTGTGCCTTGCTCTCATTGGTCAAGCTGTGCTCTAGAACCAGACATTTCTTCATATCCCAGCATTCAGGCACCAGAACAACAGTGTATGGGCCTCTGCAGTCCCTCAGCTCCCCTCTTTCCATCTCAACTTCCCCTTCCTCTCCCTTTTTCCCCAACCCAAACAAACTCACATTCTCATCCCCTTATAAAGGCTGATTCATGATTTTACGTCAGCAGCAGCAGCAGCATTTCTGGCCAGACGCAGCTTTAATTGAGGGATCTCAGCTGCTGCTAAGTGGTGGTGACATCTGGGAAGCTGGGCTGCCATCGGGAACATGAGACCGGCGATGGCCAAGGCCAGCATGACGCAGCAGAGCAGAGAACATGCGTAGCTGTTGCCTTGGGAGGAGGGAAGGGAAAAGGGAGATCCTGAATTCAATCAGTTATTCCTCAGTGTACCACCAGGGCACGCACAGGCCAATGAATCAAGTCAGCCCGGGGAATAGATGGAGTTTAACAAAAAGAAGACCTTGGCTCTGGCTTTGATCTAGAGCATTGGAGGAAGAATGGCAAAGTGAAGAAGGAAAAAGTGAATCCTGGCCTTCCGAATCACAGCATGGCACAGGGTTAAAAGAGACCTGAAAGATTATCTACATCCAACCTCTCTGCCAGAGTTGCCACCCACCATTTCAGGCTGCCCAGAGCCCCCATCCAACCCAACCTGGCCTTGGGCACCCACAGCTTCTTTGGACAACATGATGAAGCACAGAACCATGCCACACTTAGGGCACTGCACTGCTGCTCTGCACAAGGGTAAATACTGATTCAAGTGAGCATGGGGTCCTGCAGAGCAGTTGGAGCTGTTGTGAAGCTGCTGGCTCAGCAAAGCTTATTGCTGATTGTAGCATCAGAAACTGGAAGCAGTAAGCAACAGCATCTTCAGCTCATTGCCCAGAACCATTTTTAGACTACACTGAAATCTGTGAAGGTGAAAAAGATGACCTTATGATTGGTACATAGAAGACAGAGAAGTTTATTTGTGTTGAACACATATACTTGCATCTTGCATTCCTGTGTCTTCTCACATAGTTGCAACGTGGTTAAGTCCAACCTCAGAGACAGAGCTTTGACTTTGCATCAAGTACAGAGTGACCAAGCCATTTCCCCTGAATAACCTACAGCTGAAGCTAGCAATACAATACAAACAGGATTTACCCAGTACAAACTATACAGACTTGCTTTTTGCTGGTCTAGGGAGTTATTTAGCAACATATCATCTGGACAAGGACACAATAATCCCACATACACATACAGTTAGAATTCAAGTGTCTGCAATACCCACACACCAAGCAAAACCAAGGTTTAGGTATTGAGACTCTTCTGGTCCAGTTCTTCTCCCTGTCTCTATTTGCTCTAAAATAATAAGTAAAATCCAGACATAGTCAGTCCTTTTGGGGGATAACAACTTGATTTTGCCATAAGTGAGAGTGGCATGAAGAACAGCTTGCTTCTGAAAGATGGTTGCTGGGCAAATAGGATTGGTCAGTGTAATGATGAATCGCACAGCAAATGCAATATGTGCAAGTTCTCTCATGCAAGTTTGCGTTTGACTTCCATTACTCCAGACAAGTGCAATACAAGTAAACTGGAAGAATTTTGGATGGGTAGAGAGCAAAAAAACCCACAGTGAGGTACAGTGTTTGCAACACTAAACCCAAGGGGAGCCACAATCTCTCAACAAACAAACAAACAAATGACAAAACCCTTTGGAACAGTTAGAAAAACAAATATCTTTACTGATGTCTGACTTATCTGCTTTTGGAGAATGGCTACAATTGCTTTGCCCAGGAACTTCTTATAAACAACCAGCATCATACACCCAAGAGGAAAAATACAATAAATCACATGTTCTTCCCAACTAATGTTGCAATCCTTTTGGTCACTTCCACATTTAACCCCCCCATCTCCACAGCATCAAAACCAGGAAGATGCATCTTGTGACTGATATGCTCCATTTACAGGCTCCCTCTAATATTTAGGGTCGCAAGCAGCTCTTAACACTAACCTAATGGTAATGCTGTCCAGAACATGATTCAGTCATCAAAATCTGGGATGTCATCATAAGAATAGCCCCGGTAGCCTTTGGAAGCATAGTATGCAATACGCAGGTGGTAGAAGCCTGGCAGGAATACGAGGATCCCAATGATGAGCACAGGGATGGCACGGTCTGTTCCCTGCAGCAGAGAGAAGAGCAATGTGTGCCATCAGGAGGGATTTATATCGAGGTCTTATTCATCTCTATAGGGTCAACCCCCCAAAAAATTCAACTCAAATCAGAAATCTCTCAAGCTTTATCACGCTAAGTTCTGATACTCTCCCTGATCTGCTCCTCGCTACAGGAAACCTCAACTGAACTTTTCCTTTGGGTAGGAAGGGTGGCTCCTGCTGACACTCTCGCATTACAAAATGGCCAACCACAGGCCGGGTGCTGAGCTCTTGGCTAAGATCAGCTCTCCTATCAGCACCCAGACTGCTTCCGATACGACCAAAATGCTGCTGCTTCCACACTGATAAGCAGCAGCTGCCAACTGTAAAGCAATTCCATCCTGCACAAGGCAAAAGGTGAAGTATGCCAAGCACAGCGTCAATGGCAAGTATCAGATCTGCTTTCGGTGGATCACAAATGGAGAGAGAGGAGATAAATAGTGCTGAATGGTGATCAGGTATCCCTTACAGAACCATTAGATCTTTATTAGAAGTGTGATGATCCCAGCGTTATTTCCACCAAGGCAGCAATGTGGCATTAAAATGAAACCAAGCAGGATATAGAAACTCAGCCCATCCTGGCAGATATCCCATCCAGCCTGGAGCTCCAAACATGAGCTTACTAGAGACCTCAAGGGTTGGATATTAGGAACAACTTCCACTCAGAGAGTGGGCAAGCACTGGCACAAGGAGGTGGTGGCATCCCTGGAGGTGGTGACATCCCTAGAGGTGTTCATGAACTGTGGAGATGTGGCACTGAGGGACATGATCAGCAGCATGATGGAATGGTTTTGGGGTTGGACTTGATGATCTTAGGGGTCTTTTCCAACCTGAATGATTCTAAGGTCGATCCCGTGACTCTAAATAGAGCTGTCAGCAAACAATGCTGCTTACAGACCTTTTGTGCTGAGTTTCTGCTCTGAAATGATGGTTCATGGCAGGATCTGGGAGAGGCAAACAATAGAGAACTAGAAGAGAGATGTAATCAATCCACTTACGCCTTTGCTAATGTATCCTGCCAAGAGGAGGGCTCCGATGATAATGAGAAAAGTTCCAATCATGAAGAGCACAACAGCCAATGCAATCGCCTTGTAGGGGATTTTTGGTGGGCTCTTCTTGAACTGGATGGAAAAAAAACCCAAACGTTAAGCAACTCATCTCAGTGTTTGTTTCCCTATAACCATGGCAGAGATGTGAATATCACAGCTGGCAGAGGACAAGAGAAACCATCGCTGCAGCCTCCCTACAGTGAATCCTGTCCATACATCCCCTGCTCTCTGGGGCAGCATTTGCACCCATTGCTCTGATTTTCATCCCCCTCCAAACAAATGAAGCTGACTCTATTTATTAAACAAGAAGTCTTATTTCCAGTTGAGCTCTGTGGGTTTTCTGGAGCAGAAGGGCTGAAATTCTATGATTAGATATGGTGAGGTTGGACTTGATATCTTGGGTACCTTTCTCAACCTTTATGATTCTATGAGTGGGCACGATGGTGATGGGTTGACAGTAGGAATTTAGTTGCAGAACAAAGCAGTTTTCTCCCCCACATTTTACCTGCAGGTCAATATATCCATCATCAGTGCTGGCGAGTTTGGAATATTTGACTTTGCTACTGGGAATCCCAGCAGAGAGATTCGTTCTTGACGGCATCATTACAGTGAGGCCTGGGCATCAGCTAGAACCTGGGAAACAGCAATAGACAAAAAAGAGTGAGCTGGATGATGGGGTCTAATGTGGATTATGTTTGTTTTCAAACAAAGCTTTGTATCTAAGCCTAAAATGTAAAGACATGGATGTGCTTCCTCCCTGGCTAGGCTGGATGAGGCTGTGAGCAGCCCAGTCTGGAGGGAGGGATTCTTGCCTATAGCAGGGAGTTGGAACTTGATGATCTCAAAAGTCCCTTCCAACCCAACCCCATTTTATGGATTCTATGATATAAATGCAGAAGACAAATTTGGATTTGTCAATATTTGAAAACAAAAGTTAATGTAGGATGTGTTTCAAACCTCATACAGGTTCCAGTATAATATCCCGTGTGTAAATTGGCTCTCGCTGCGCAAGGAGGTCACGCTTCCTGCTGCAGGATGTCTGAGGTCTACCTATTTCTAAACAGGATCATTAGCAAACAAACCCAAACCAGAATTGAACAAAGCAGCTTTTCAACCAGACGGATATTTTGCAATAGATCCATTTTGGAAGGAGAGGGAAAAAAAATAGTAAAACAAAATAAAACCAATGTGAAATGGAGCTATCATCATTGGGACAGCTTGAGGTTTGAGTCAGAGGGAGCGTGATGGGGTGGGCAGTGGGTGAAGCAATCAAAGGGCAGGAAGGGGCTACAAACCGTAGGTCACTTCTCTATCCAGCTGTAAGGCAGGAAGCATTCAGGGCTGTGCTTTATGGAGCTGCAGCAGAGCTGTGCAGCCAGGCCCTGTGGTTTTTTGGTGACAGCACTGCTGATTGGAACGGGGGGTGGGCAGAACCAGCTCTCCTCTTGTGGACACAACGTGGATCTGAGCTCACACAGCCCTGACTCAGTGCAGAGCCTCTCAGTGGGAAGTCATGCAGCTTCCATGCAGGATCTGTGCATGGGACAGCGCACACTCTGAACCCATTGCCTTCCCAAAGCAAGGTACAGTTTCACTCCCTGCACCAATTCAACAACTTCTAATTTCTGGCAAAGCATGAAATAATAATAAAAGACAACCCACAACCCCATGAGCACATTGAGAGTGGGAGGATCACCCCCCTATGGGGCAGCAACACCCCTCCTCAGCCCCTCTGTTAGCTCTTATCCATCCCTTTTCTTTCTCTTTGTACCCAAAAGCCCTCGGAGACTCCCGTGTGCCCACGGGGTGGAAGTGCAGAAGGGGAAGAAGACAGAAGAGCACATCCAAAGCTTAACAAATATCCCCGCTCGGCTCTGTTGTGCCCTGGGATGGTTTGTTCTCCCTGTCTCGTTGCTCATGGGCTGATTCTCAGTGGCCTCTCAGGGATTATGGCTGATTTACACAAACTGTCCCTGCTCTCGCCGTACCTCAGGCTATTAAGGACGAATGCACAACGCTCCCTCGGACCCCTCATTAAAGGCTATTTTCAAGCTCAAGCAAATGTGGCACTTCAGGCCAAAGTCCCATTTCTACCCGAGATCTGCAGTACACATTTCTACCTTCATTGCCAGGAACAGGGAGGGGAGCAGGATGTCATTTCCTGCCCCGCGCTGAGCTCAACGCCGACGCAATGCAACCAACTGACCCCAATACAGCCCCCAAATGGACTCCCTGCTGCTAAACCCCCATCAAATCCCCCCAAATCACAGAGGTCTGCGAGGTTATAATGAGCAAAGAGTTACCTACGGCTCACCCTGCTGCTGCTCAGAGCCATCGCTTCCAGCGCCGCTTCCCGGCCACGCCAACCCAGGAAGTTTATTGCAATGACGGCTGTTTCCTTCCAGGTTATGGCAGCAGCTTTGCTGGCTCAGCTCTGCGGGGTTATTTTGAGCCTGGTGCTGAGGGTTGGCAGCTGAAGGGCTCAGAGAGCTGCGGGGCAGGCAGTGTGGGTACATCTGCTCCGTGTTATCTGCTGCACGTTGCCCTGCGTACAAAAAGGAAGCAGCGGGTGTCACTGAACTGCGTGCACAGCACAGCCCTCCCTCAGTCATACACATCAAACCAGAGCCAGAAGGTTATTTATCTGTATTAATTAGCAGCTGTTGGTTTTTCAGCATCTGGTTATGGCAACGGCCAAGTGAATATTCACACACCCAGATGATGCAGGGGTTTAAGAGGAAGGCACAGCCACAAATCAAACACAAGCACACAGATGATGCTTAAAAGGGGTTTCCTACCATGAAAAATGACTCAGTCTCATTGTTACAGTAATAAGTAATGAAACCACGTGGCTTATTTCTACATGTTTACGGGTAGAACAGCAGAAATAAGAGGTCAGCGACCCCCACTGCAGCAGGAGGTGGCACAAAAAGCCATTAGCTTCGAACACAGCACATCAGCAACATTGAATCCTCCTTATTTCCATCCTGGATCTTTAATTCCCCACTGAAGCACTTAATTGCACTTGAGGGGCGTGGGGGGGGTGATGTACAATGGCAACCTAAGGTGAGCAGCATTACATTGTGGGTTAGAAAAACCCCATCCCTCCTTATGGACAATTCCTATGCACAAACTGAACTGCTGCTGTTTTAGGGCAGGTGATGCTTTCAGGTGTTTCCTGAAAGGTCAGCAGTCTCAATACTTAAAGACAGTAAACGAGGAAGCTCAATATGAGATCTAAATCGTTTTCTATTGGAAAAGATGCACTGCTTTAAGTTTAGAATGAAGGACAAGGGGCCTGGGGAATTCCCACCACCTGCCTCTGAGTATGGGCTGCTTCCAGTGGGAACAGCCCCGTCATCCTGACACAGCAGAATTGGTCGCCTGATCGTTACTGCCACCTCGTGAAGGTCTTCAGCTCCACAAGGGTTACCCAGCTGTCCTGCTTAGGGCAGTTCACACACAGGATATATTAGTGGGGATATATAGCGCCTCCTGGAAGAACAACGAACACGGCTGCAGATCAAGCCAACCAGAATTGCTTCTGTGTTTCTCTCCATGTTCATTTGTGGTGGAGTCACCGAGGATGAAGGGTAAGGATTTAGATGGACAACAGCAATGGAGTTAATGAAGAAAAACAGGGGCTATCCACAGTACTTTTCAAACCCGATTTCCACCATCCAGCCACAAAGCAGGCTGCAAACTTGGCATCTCCATGATGATAACTCAAGTAAAGCATTCCTTAAATAAAGGCATTCTCAGTGTAGGTGACTGCAACACACTTCTCACATGTAGGGCAAAGACACCACAGGAACAATAACAAGAGAGCAATACAGCAGAGCCAAAAGCACGACTTTCCAGCCCAGGTTTCAGACACTGTGACACCACAGACTCCATTTAAAGCACAAATGGCAGCCACAAGATCAGGCAATGCTGGAACAGGCAGGTGTTCAATAGGCAAATCCTCAGTGTATTTAACACACTCCACAAACCAGTTCCACTGGAACAGGTTGCCCAAGGGAGCTGTGGATGCCCCATCCCTGCAGGCATTCAAAGCTCAGCTGGATGTGGCTCTGGGCAGCCTGGGCTAGTGGTTGGCAACCCTATAACATAACAGGGGGTTGGAATAGCTAAGTGATATTCCCTACCTCCTTCAATTCAATGCTTTAACAGAGGGACTTGTACATCAGCACCATTAGACAAAGCAGTGATAGATCCGCTCACAATGAAGTAGGATTAAAAACCATGTAGTTATTTTTTATTTCCACGTTTCAGTTAGAATACCAGCTTCAAAAATAAATGAAGTAAGGGGAAAATAAACTCGTGGCATCATTCGACAGCAACCCTATAGCCAACTACAGTTCCACAGGTGAAAAGTCTAGGAACCATCCTTACTCTTAACACAGGTTAAGAGGAGCACTTGACCTAAAGACAGCATCTAGGATATTACTGCAAGTAATAGGCATAGGTTAGGGAAAAAAAAACAGCCACGTTCCTATTTCAAATGACATCGGTAGAGCAAAATAGCAAGTCGAAAAATATTTACAGAGATATCTACAGAACATTCGGAACAGTGCTGTGATTCGATGTTGCAACGCACTGACATTTCTAGTAACGTGGAGGACAGCAGATTTCCTTCTCCAAGCTGGTTGTGCCTCCCAAGAGCTGAGCAGATCTCCCCCTCAGTCCCAGTGCAGTTAAGAGCCTTCTTGCTGGTCTTCAATCTTTGGAGCCAGGTAGTATTTTAAGTGTCCCATATCAGCGATCTTGTATTCCACAACTGGTAAAGAAAAAAGAGCATTCAGAAGGTTCTTTGAAAAAGCAGTTAAATATATTCCTAATGGAGGTTGGATAGCAGTAAGACCAGGGGGAATAGTTTTAAACTGAGATGGGGAGCTGTAGGTTGGATCTTAGGAGGAAGTTTTTCCACCCAGAGGGTGGTGATGCACTGGAACAGGTTGCCCAAGGAGGCTGTGGATGCCCCATCCCTGCAGGCATTCAAGGTCAGGCTGGATGTGGCTCTGAGCAGCCTGGGCTGCTGGTTGGCGACCCTGCACATAGCAGGGGGTTGGAACTGGATGATCATTGTGGTCTGTTTCAACCCGGGCCATTCTATCATCCTATGATTCTAAGGCAGATTCTTCTACGAGGTTTTCAAGGAGAGCTGCTTCTACTTACCCAGAGGAACATCTGCAGACATGCTGAGCGTTACTGTAGGTGACAGGGGGGTGGCTTTGGTAAAAAAGTTCAAGTACCTCAGAGCAAAAGTCAACTGGACTGGCTCATTCATTTCTATTGTAACCTGGAACAACATCAGCCAGATCAAAGTTTGGTAAAGGCAAGTTGCAATGAACTCCCCCAAGCTTCTCAAGTAATTCAGCATCACAGACCTAGACACCTCATGCACAGACAGTGCTAATCTCTGTGCAGGGCTGCTTGCAAACCCCACAGCTAAAAAAGTGCCAGCAAGGATTCACTGACTTGGTTCTATAGATCAGAGAAATACTGGATCCAGTGATCTACTTTAGCTCCCAACAGTCATATCCGTACAACCCTCAGCACAAAAGAGACCACAGTAACCATTCAACATTCAACTTACAGCTTCTTCCTCTTTGTCCACATTACTGGTCTGTGACAGTTTGATGTTTCCATTTCCTAACTCTCCATTAGCTGAAAATTTCACACCATCTTTTGCACAGGAGATGACGACAGCATCACCAATGTGGCTGAGGTCTCTACAGATGCGTGCAAATTCAGCAGAAGGCATTTTCACTACACAACTGTATTCTTGTTCCTGAAAAGGAAGTGATAAACTTACACCAAGTAGCTTTAGGACTTCAGTTTGTACATGAGGAAAACATGCTGCCCTAAGAAGAGTGTATGCAGTCATTCAAACAACTACTTACAGGAATTCCAAGCTGCTCCACATCGAGGTCCATAAGCTTCATCTCATAATCAGAAACCTTTTCCTGATCTATGGAAACAAAGTGTACATTGACCAAGTGTTTGAGAGAAGTTATCACCCCAAGTTTAAATTTTGCCCAGTTTTCTCTTTCGAAAGACCTTAATTGTGACAACAAGATTCACCTTTCTTAGTGACCTAAGGAGCCTTCTGGAGGCTGCTAGAGGAAAACAGGCTGCCAAGATGAACCTGTGAGCATCTTTATGTAGCTCAGGAATGATTTTCTTACAAGGAATATTAGTGAGGTACATTTATTTTACATCTCCAAAGCAATTTAAGTGTTTAAACAGCATGCAACTCTTCTCATTTCTGACCACTCATCACAGCTCCCATGCACTGCTTTGTCTATGAAGACTCCCTATGTTTTCTAATAGCAAACGGAGTCACAAATACCACTCACTTGGTGCTTCAAACACTAGAGCCAACGTATCTGCGTTGTCTTCTGCTCTGAGAGTTATGATGTCTTCATTTCCAGCACACTTCAGTATCTTAGACATGCTAGAGGAAGAAGACAGACCACCGTGGGTTATAAACATAACCTGAACGACTCCCCATTACTTAACAGCGTTAAGCACATCTAACAGGCTATCAGAAACAGCAGATGCTGTGTGTTTCGCATTATTCCCACACGTTGCCACTGCACTCTTCTAGATGCACAAACCCTCCAGCTTGCTGGCCGCCAAGCACACGAGCTGGCATTGAGCTGATAAGAGAAGCAGGGCTGGAGCTCGGGTGTGCAATGAGCGCCGGTGCAGGAGGAGCGGCAGCGCCATGGCTTTTCCCCGCCAAACTTTCCCGCCACAGCGCGGCGCGCGCCCAGCGCCGGCAGTGACGTCACGGCTGCCGACGGGCCGCGCGCGCGCTGCGAAAAACGGCGCGAGAGCTGTGAGGAGAAAGAGGTGGGGGGGGGGGTGAGGCCTAGAAGCGGATCCGAGCCCAAATAAAACCAGTTTCCACACGGAGTGAGGCCCAAATCGCACACATTCCTCTTATATCCCCCCCTGCACCAATAGGACTCGCTCCCTTCAGTACCTCAGGCCGCGTCCAGCCCCGGTGCGGCCTTATCACCGTTACCTGTTGAGGTTGACGCCCATGGCGATGTTGCGATCGCAGCGGTAGGTGTCGAAGCCCTCAGAGCGCAGCGTGAGCTGCACTAGGGAGACGTGAGAGGAGTCCATGCTCTGCAGGCTGATGCCGCCCGAACCCAGATCCCAACACGCCTCGGTGATGAGGTCCTTCAGGGCCTCCAGCACCCGCTTGAGCACCGAGCCCTGCACAAGCCGCGCCTCGAACATCCTGGCGACAGCAGCAGCAACGTACAACAACGTACAACGACAACCCACAACACGACAGGGCCGCCGACTGAAGTAGCCCGCCAAAGTCATCCTTATATACCCTCCCACGCCCCGCCCACCGCCGCGCCGCAGCCAATCGCAGCGCTCCTCTCTCGCACTGCGATGCCCTACCCACGCTCATGTGACAGATGCTGACCAATCAGACCAATCGTGACGCCCCTCCTACGGCTTCATCCCGCCCCTTCATCCCAGTCGAGCCAATCAGCGTACGTCTTACAGCACCGCCCCCCGCCTCGCCGTGAAGCGATGGCGGCGGGGCCTGTGAGGCCTGGAAGAAACTCCGGGCCTTAAGAGAACGCTGAGGGGAATCCCTTTCGGAAACAAAGCGGCCATGATGCAGACAGCCGCTCTCCGGCCACAGACAGCCGCTCTCCGGCCTATAAACAGCCGCTCTCCGGCACTCGGAGCCGTTTTCCCTCCTCCACCACAGCGGCACCCGCTTTACATCCGGGTACAAATGGGCGTGGCCACATAGCCCCGCCCCTTTCTGCCATTCCGCCGCTGTGATTGGCGGGCGGCTCTCGCTCCTCTCCCTCTCCCTGGCGGTGCGCGGAGCGGTGCGGAGCTGCGGGAGGCGGCCGGGATGAGCGAGCTGCGGCAACGGCTGTGCGGGGAGCGGGAGGCGGAGGAGAAGGTGGGTAACAACGGAGGGGTGAAGCCTTCTGAGAAGGGATGGGGGTGTAGAGGGGCTGGGCCTCGGCTCTGGGGGCTGAGCGGGAGCCCCTGACGCAGAGGCCCAGGCCGGGTGTAGCTCGTTGGGTTCGGTGCTTGAAGGACCCTTTCCAACTGAAATCCGTATCGTTCCATGGCTGTGTGACCATCCAGGACCTTCTCAGCCCGTTTAATGGTTCTCTTTAAGCATCCTTCCAACCCAAACCCAAGTCCTGCGATCTTTAAGGACAGCGACCCAAACCATCTCAACACTTTTACAGCCTTTAAGGTCCTTTCCAACCCAAGCCATGCTGTGATCCTTTGTGCCTTACTCAAGTGTAAAGGAACAAGAGGAAACAGTCCCAAAAGGGTTTATCTAAGCAGATTACAACCTCAGGATCACAACTGAAGAGCAGTTCTTTGCTGTCTTCCAAGTGTTTTGGGGCAGCCCAATGCTTGCCTATAGTAGCACCGTGTTGATGTGATTCCTCTGCTGATGCACGAAGGATTCAGAGCAGCGTGAAGTCGTCGTGCAAAACTCTCTTCTTCAATCAAAATGCTGCATTTAATGCTGCTAAATGTTCCTTTCGTGCTGTTTTAAATGTCAGGTTAACGCTTGTTGGGAGCTGTGTTTAAGTAAGCTTGCTGGTTCCAATGGGCTGAGGGTGGGTATTGAAATGGAGAGCGCAGACAGCATCAAGAATGGATTTCCTTCGTGTAGATCCGAGGTTTTGCCTTGTTTTTATCTCTTATATGCAGCCGTCCAACATCCAGATCTCCATAAGACTGCTCTTATTTCACTGCTGTGCCCAGAGCAGAATTTAAGCTCATTTGTCTCACTTGGAATTGACTTTGCAGCAGAAAAATCTTCAGGGACTTTTTTATATTCCAGAACTTTAGTGGGAGTTGGAAGGCATCCCTCAGAAGCTTGCAAGCACCGGTGCTGCTTCGCTGGTATGCAAACAAACTCCCTCAGCCAAGCTGCGATCTTGCTTTAGCTGCTTGTGATGTGTTCCTAAGGAAGGTCAGAGGGCTGCTATTTTGAGTGCAATCCTGTTATCTTCAGGCAAGTGCGCTTTTTAAACACACTGAGCCTCCTAAAGGGCTTCTCTCATATTACCTTGGGGTTGATAGCTTGAAGCATCCTTAGGAGAAAGAGGGTTAATGTTTGTGTCGTGCTGCTCGGCTTAAATGAGTTGCAAGGGGGGGGGAATAAAGCTGTTTTTAGCTAGTGAAGAGCTGCTCCTCCCAGGTGCTGAGCATCATGTCTCTTAATAAGAGCAGGCAGCTGCAGGAGGCAGAGAATTTCCTCATGCTGTTACAGCAATCCTGGTAGGAGGTTACCTGGTAACAGCAAAAGTGCATTAGAAAAACTGTACAGCATTGCATTTCTTAGGGCAATACGCTTCTATAGCAGGCTTGTCTTCTATACCATTAAACTGTTGTGTTGTAGAGCTTGGTAATGCCTGGTAGAGGCTGGGAGTAATGGATATAAAGCCAACACAGCAGAGTTTCATGTGCTTTGTGTGCCCAGTCTTGCTGTCAGCAGAGGAGATCCCCGTTTCTGCTTTGTCATTCACTTGGCATTGCCGTGGTTCATCCATATTTGTATTTTACAGAAGCTTATCTGCTCAACTTTTCAGCTTATCCGATAGAAACAAGTGAAAAGGAGACGTGAATGTCCAGGTTGGTTTTAAGAATAGACTCGGAAAGTTGTGTTTTTTTGACTCGTTTTCACTTGGCTCCTTTTTGATAGCGGAAAGGAAGAGGGTGGTTTCACTTTCTGGTCCCATAAGCCTTGCACAGCGTCACAGCTTTGATGTTGTCCTCCCCTTTGACACAGAGAAATGCGTGTAGCAGAAACCGTGCTGCTTCAGTCCAGCCCATCATGCAAGAACGTTCCAAACTCAGTTTTGCAGAGCTGTTGTGCAACACGCGCTCTTTGTCTCAATACGAACAAGGCAACATCTGTTTGATGAGTGAACTCCAGCTGATCTCTCTAGTTTAAAAAAGCAGGGAAACTTGTGCTTGGTGCCCAATTCTTTTTGCCTAAATAAGTGGCGGTTGCCTGAAATCCAGAGAGGATCTCGTCCATCTTTCCCATGGAAGGAGCAGAGGGCAGGGCTATTTAGAGGCAGGCTTATCTGAGCTGCAGCTCACACCCTTACGTCACTTGTGGTTGTGTTTACCCACCTCTTTGTCACGGGCAGTCAATGCCTTGCTGGAAAACGCTGTCTCTCTTCCTGGGCAGCATTTGGGTACCGTGTTCCACCCGCAGCAGCCAGGGATGCTCATTTCTTGTCGAAACAGTGAGTGCAAGGAGTGTTGTTTCACTGCCATGAGGCCTTAAGGAGCAAGGGCAAAAGGTTTCCATGCTTAGGAAAAGGTTTTGATTTCCTTCAGGTGTCATTTCACTGCTTCTTTTTGCTCTCCTCCGAACAGCCTTCCTCCTAGTGATGCCAGGCAAGTTTAACCCTTCAAAAAGGATTGGATGAATCCTTCCCATCTGTAAGGAGCTGTGTGCATGACCGAGCGAGCACGGAGACTCTCAGCACCGAGCTTAAACACTGTTACTCAACCCTTTGGGCTGCTTCAGAGCTGCCTTCTGGTTCCCATCTTTATGTAAGGGTGAGGTGATTTCTTTTTGGCTGCCCCAGAGGGCCACATTTCCAAAGCTCACTTAGCAGCATTGGGTGAGTTGCTGTTATCTCCAGGCAGGTGGCTGCTTGCTAAAGCATTCTTATAGAACTGGGAGCTTCTTCCTCAGCTCCTTCTCACTGCTCCAGCCGTCTGCCTTCATTCCCTGCTGTGTCTTTTGATGATGGCTGGAGCCCATGCCTTTGGATGGATTTTTTTGTGCTCTCTTTGGCTTACAGCTTGAGGTCAGGGCTCAGCCCACTGACAAAGAGGGAAGCTGTGATGAAGTGCTTGTGGTTCCCTTCCTGGAGGGGCTGTGTCCTTCCCTAAACAGATCAGCTTCTCTGCCTACCGACTGTACATTTAGCAGTGAGAAAACTACTCTATCGTCCTGCTGGAGGATATGGATAGAGGAATGGGAACGAGGTGGCATCACAGGCAGCAAATGAACTGGACTAGTAAGATGTTTTTCTGGTTAGGCCTTGGAAAAACACATCTAACTCTGAAGGAATTGAGGGTCAGATGCCATCAGCCTCTGCAAGCTCTCATTTCGGAGGACAAAAATAGACTTTTCCTGTACTAACCTTCTGATGCAAATAAAGTACGTGTTGGTGCAGAGCAGTTTGTTCTCTCTCTTTTGTTTCTCACAGCTCTTCCAAATAACAGATCAAAACCTTTGTGTGCAGACGTGGCTCCAAGGTGGGGTAGAGCTGCTTTCAGACAACGGATCTCAGAGGTGCTTGGGAGATTTATATCTTGTTTCTGTCTCTGCAGGGATGGTGAGGGCTGCTGGCTCAATGAATGCTGTGATAGGAGGGGGGCACCAATTAAAGCCAGGAGAAGCCGGCACTGAAGCCTCTAAAACATCCCTTCAAGTGTTATAAGGGAGGAGGCAGGTTGTGTTCTTAACAGTAGGAAGTTCAGAGGGAATGCCAGAACAAGCAATCTATTTTTGTGCTCTTTTGTGTACAGTAGCTTCTCTAAAGGACACAAAACCCGCTGCATTTATCTTCCTTGATATCCTGGAATATACAGAGCCCAGAGTGTGTGCTGAGGTGGGGACCAGGCAGAGGATTAGCCAGATGAGTCACAGGGATGTGCAACTTGACATCAATCATATTTGCTGACACTGAGCTCGGGTTCTCCTGTCAGATAGTTGTTATGCTGAATGCAAACTATGCATCCCTCTGATCACATCCCGCTGGCAAGCTGAGCTTGCTTCGTGTTCAAAACAAAATGAGTGGCTTTGGGAACATGAGATGGCAGTGGGTGTTTTCGTAGCTCTTTCAGCCTCTGTGCAAACATTTTACCCTTTTTGTGATGTTATCTGCTCCTGGTTTCAGTGCATAATCATGCCCTGATTTCTATGAGTGCTTTCCATTGAAGTATGTTTTACAAGGGGGTTGGGGAAAGGAGTCCCATATCACCTTTGAGGTCTTTGGCATCTGCTGTTGGAGATGGGGGCTGCTGTGTAGGTATAGCAGTGAGAAAGGGGGACAGGGGGGCAGAGCAGGCAGCTTTACTGGACATGGGACATTAAACCACTTCTGAAAAACACTGGGATTTTCATATCTGAAGCTGTTAGGTTTGTATCCATCAGACTCATTATCTTGGCCTTGGTTCTGTAAATGTGGATGAGAATAACAGAGGCATTAATAGAGTTGGTCCCTGTTGTTCTGGCTGTCAATTGCAATGCTTCGTGCTTTATTCTGTTCTTTAATGGTGTATTGGCACTTTCCATCACTGTGTTTTGTTGGCCTGGCAGAAAGTCTAAATAAAGCAGTGCTTTGCTTCAAGCAAGGTGCACAAAGAATAGAATTTCTTCATTTAATCTACCAGCACTGAATACTGAACTGTATCTCTTTACCGGGCAGAAAATGTTTGGCAGGGAAATAGCTCACTTGTTTCTATGGCAACTGAGATCATGTCACGGATACTTGGGGGTTGGGGAAATGTGCTCACAGCTTCTGCTGCAAGAAAACCCTTTGGAAACGCGAGCACTAATTTCGTATCTCTTGCTTATAGGAGTTAAGCTGTTTAAGAGAAGCTAAGACAACTCGCTTCCCCACGATTCTTGTCTTTAGGGTGGTAAAATATCAGTGTACAAGGAATGATCATTTGGGCTATGGCAGAGATCTGTGCCCATCCCAACAGCTGCTAGCTTGGCTCTTTGCAGCATCCCATTCTTCTTTCCCTTGAGCTATGCAGTTGCTTTTATCCTTCCTATTCTGGGCCAGGAATGGAAGAGAGAAAGACATCAGTGCTCATTCCCTTTCTTTTGGTCCCTGAGCACTCTGTGAAACTTTTGATCCTCTGCACCACAAACAGGGAACAATTTGCCTGCCTTGCACTTAGCCCTGCAATGTTAGTGCTTTGGGAATAGGATGCAGGGATGCTGGCTTGGGTCTGCAGTCTCATTGCAGCCTTTAGTCCTTTTATCACATTGCCAGTGACTTGTGCAATCCGATAAATACTTGGCCTGCATTAAAATTCTACTTAAGGTTTTTGATTTCAGCTTGCATAGATAATGCCTGTTAAGTATCTATGTGCTTCCATGCTCATTTAAATGGAATCAATCACTAAGATTTTTCTTTCATAGATCCCTCCTATTCTTGAAGGTAACTTGGAAGTCCAGAAGGAGAAACTGAACTAAAGCCAAGCTGTATTTCTTCACCCCCCTCGTGAGTGCAGGCAGAGATGTTTGTTTTAGGTCTCCTCTTTGTCTCCAGCCCGTGGGGATGGGAAGGAGCAAGTGCAGAGCCTGGTGAGGAAGAGGCATCGTGGATGTGATGGGTGCATTGCTGGCTCTCCACATGCCTGCAGAAGCACCATTGTATTTTTAGCTGCCTCCATCTGACAGCACGAAGCTGTCCTGGTCTGTTCTAAGAACCTGGCCTGCAGCCCATGCTACCTTACAGCTGGGGAGCAATTATCCTTTCCTGCCTTAACTAAGGGAAATGCCACTCAAGTCTCGCTGCTCCACTGAACTACAAATACCCTCTCAATTTGGATACAGCAAACCACTCCCAGTGTTTATATTGGTGGGGTCTCTGCTTTTTGACTATGGGAGAGCCCAGAGGGCTGCAGCATTCCAAAAGGTTGCAATTGTCTTGTTTGCAGGAGGTTGCTTATAATCCTTTTTCTACCACCGGTCTTCAGTAACATCTTGCCTCACCTTTATTTGTTTACTCCCAAATGCAGGACTTTGTGCCGGGCTCTTGAGCAATAACACAGGGGGCAGGAACAGCAGGTGGTATCTCTTTCCTCTACACGTTTCTCCTGTGGCCAGAGAGGATGGCTGGGCCTGAGTGATAAGCCACGTTCTTCCTCTTCAGCTTTCTGAGGATGGGCTCGGTGTTATTTTTAGTGCCCGCATATTAAGTTAGCACTTGAAAAGTCTGTCTGGAAGCCTTGAGCCCGTCTACTTGGAGGCTTTTCTTTCTGTCTAATTTGGGCAATGCTGCATTCTTGGAGATCTGCCCTGGGGATTGAGAGACCTTGTAAAAATTCCTGCTAACAAGCTTGTGTCCCTCGTGCACTTGCTGTACTTTCAGATGCTTCTTAATCAACTGCAAAGTGTTTTTTAACTGTTCAGAGGAAACAGATCCTTTCCTGTAGTCACTGCTGAGGATGCCAGAGTGTAAAGTGCATCATGGAAATCACCTATAACATGTAATGTTCGTGTTTTAGGTGACTGGTTTCCTGTCCTCTTCCTCTCCTGTTTGCAGAAGCAGAATGGCAGTAGGTGTTGCATCCTGAAGGGACCTTGCAGCTCCCTATCCCTGGTGTGAGATGGTTGCCCCCACCAGCTCAGGCTTCCCCAGGTTCCATCCAGCCTGGCCTTGGGCACCTTCAGGGATGGGACACTCACAGCTCCTTCTCTGGGCCAAATTCATCATTGTCACTGCACCTAATAAAGCTTTTCTCTCTCTTTAAGTTGCAGGAGTCAGAATCTGAGAACAAGCTGGATGGAGAGACAGCATCAGACAGCGAAAGCAAGTCTGAATTTGGAGGATCACCCCCAGTGCCAACATCAGATGACACTCCAGAGGTCCTGAACAGAGCTCTCTCCAACCTGTCCTCAAGGTAGCCCTCACTCAGCGTTGTTCTGCTCCGCTGCCAGGGCCCCTGTGTTTGCCATGTGGCTTTCCACGCCCTGGCAGTGTGGTGATGGCTGCTGGAAGCTGAATGAGCAGCTCCTGGTAGTGCTGCCCTCTGCCTATCTCACATGCAAACAGGAAGGTGTCCCTGAGGCCACAGGTAGCGGAAAGTGATGGTAATGGTATCACTAGCAGAGCAGCGTGCTCAAGGCTGCTCTGCATGGGACCAGGGCAGAAGAGTGCTATAGGAGAAGAAATCTGGGGTTTCCAAGGCTCAGTTTCCTGTTTTCATGATATGCAGAGAACAGAAGTGCTATCCTGCTTCCTTACTTTGCTTTGGCTTTCTCTAACTTCTTTTCTTCTCTGTGACCTAGATGGAAGAATTGGTGGGTAAGAGGCATCCTCACCCTTGCAATGATCACGTTCTTCTTCATCATCATCTACCTGGGACCCATGGTCTTAATGACAATAGTAAGTGTTCACAGCAGTTGCTGGGGCTGACGGCTTCCTGTTTTGGAATGTTTTGTCAGTTTTTGAGGAAGGAATTGTTTCATTGTGTTACATCTTGCTGCTGTTTCTTTGTGTAGGTGATGTGTGTCCAGATCAAATGTTTCCATGAGATTATCACTATTGGCTATAATGTGTATCACTCGTATGACCTGCCCTGGTTCAGGACACTCAGCTGGTGAGTAGGGAGACTACTCGTCTCCCATTGCTTGTGTGCAGCTTCACTTCATTGCAGACAGGAAACTCCAAACCAGAGCCCGTGGGATTGCTGTGTGTTGACCAGTGTAATATGTTAGCAGCTCTTGTAGTGTGGGGGAAAAAGCTTTCTCTAGATTATGATGTATTTTGATAGAACTTGTGCTGATAAAGTTGATCCCATTGTTTATGAAGCATGGATGTTTGAGTCCCATGATTTGTGCAAGGGACAGCATTGACAGTCACTGCTAAGTGACAGACATGGTTGCTGGGATGGGTGATTGTGAAGCAGGGCTGAACTGGCTGCCAGAGAGAAGCTGGGGAGAGAGAGAGAGAGCAGTGCTTTTAAGGTATATGGGTGGTGCTTTTAGCATGCAGGAGTTCAGAGGCTTGTTCAGGAGTGCCACCTAAAGGCAGGCAGTCCTTGTGCATCAGAAGGACAAAGCCATACAATGTTAAGGTCCATTGCAGAATGGAGTGATGCTGCCACTCGTTTATTTCTCACCATTTAGAACTGTCACCTTCATTTAAAGTTCTGCCCATCGCTTGCAGGATGGTAGCTCTTTGCAGTGCATAAAAGCAATGTAAAGACTTCAGAAAGTGGCTTTGCATTTCTATGTTTCACTCGGAGCCTTTTAGGGTCCTGCTAATGAGCATCTGCCTTCTCCACAGGTACTTCTTACTCTGTGTTAACTACTTTTTCTATGGTGAGACCGTGACAGATTATTTCTTCACCCTGGTTCAGAGGGAGGAGCCCCTACGAATTCTCAGCAAATACCATCGCTTCATTTCTTTCGCCCTCTACTTAACAGGTAGAGACCACATTTTCTGTTTCTAAACCTGTTTTATTCTTGAAGAAGCGTTTCCTCCATTCACTCTTTTTCTGTCTCTCACCAGGTTTCTGCATGTTTGTCTTGAGCCTGGTGAAGAAGCACTATCGCCTCCAGTTCTACATGGTAAGGTTAAACAGGGGCTGGCTGCCTCCAGCTGGAGGCAGAATGATGAATAATAGAGGCTGCTTGAAAATGTTACGTAGATAAATACATGCTTCTGTACTGCCTGTGTGCTGTAATGCTGCCCCAGAGGAAAGTTGCTGTGATCAGACTGTAGATTTGGGGAGATAACCTGATTGAGTTGAGGGTAGATTGTCTCTGGGGTTGACTGGCTACGTTTCCCTTTTCCCAGATGTCAAAGATATTGCTACTGTTTGACCATCAGTGTATTAAGTTGTGCTTTCCAGTTTAATCAGCACACAGGGATGCAGCTTGGATATCCATCAGTCTTTTGCTTCTCTCAGCTAGTCTGGAGGCTGACTGAGATGTATGGAATAGGGCTAAAGAGCACTTGGTCTGGCAGAACTCTACCCAATGAAGGTCAGCTCTGGGCTTGAGCTGAAGAACATGCCACAAATCACTAGGGGTGGCTGTTCCCTGTTCCACCTAGGGGTGTTTCTCATGGTGCAGGTGCATGCTAGCACATGTGCATGAGCTGTTCTCAGTCTGAGAGGTAGCTAACAGCATCTGATTTCTGCCAGCGGTGCGTGTGAGAGGTGTCTCAAGGCAGGCTGGACTGCATGCTGTCTTCTCTTCCAGTTTGGATGGACCCATGTGACGTTGCTAATTGTTGTTACCCAGTCGCACCTCATCATTCACAACCTGTTTGAAGGAATGATATGGTGAGTTGCTGTGTGTTCTGAGTTGCTTTAATTTCTGCAACCTCATACAGATTATCGTAGAATGATTTGGGTTGGAAGGGGCCCTTAAGGACCATCTCATTCCAACTACTCTGCTGTGGGCAGGGACATCTTTCCCTACATCATGTAGCTTAAAATGCTATCCAAACACCATAATAAGGTCTTCCTGGACCCTCTTATCATGTTTTGAGCGAAAAACTTTTATTATTACCATTTTTCTTAACAAATGACCGAGGACAAAGTGCTTCCTGTTCAGAATAGAAAAGCAAAATATTGAGCAATTCCTCAGGTATTTAGGACTCACTTTGTGCAGAGAGCTGTATTAAAGCATCTGCACATTGCAGTGCATCTCAGGCAGTGCTGGGCCCGTTTCAGTGCCTTCTCTGCCCACCCATATCTAGCAAATGGACAGGAGAGTGCTGCTCAGCACTTGGTTTTGAGCAGAGTTGCCAGCATAATGTTAAAAGCATCAGCATGAAAGAAGGAGATTGCAACCTGTTGCCTTCCCCAGCTTACTCCAGCTGCTTTGCAGAGGGGAAACCCTTTGAAGGATAAGTGCTCTCAGTCTCCATCTTCCCCAGACCACCAGTGCCAGGAACTAATTTCAGCTGCTCTAAAGATTGCATGTTCCTGTGCACTCCTCAGCCAGCCCAGAGTGCTTTGTGAGCAGCCTGCTTAGAGCTGAAGTGTGGCCTTTCTGGGGAGAAAGAAGGCAGCTACCTAACAGCATGCCACGTGTGACGAAAGAAAATGTGCTTAAAACAATCTGTTCAGGGTGCACAACATGCTCTTTAGTCCAGAGCGCTGGAGTGACCTCTGAGATTGTCCTGAGAGCTTCAAGTCATTGCTCCTAACATGTGTGATTGCATTGGATAGGGAGGTATTCATGTGATAGTTAAGCCTTGGAGTTGTCTGATTTGACACTTCGAATGGTTTTGCTTTTCCCCCATGTAGGTTCATCGTCCCGATCTCCTGTGTGATCTGCAATGACATCATGGCATACATGTTTGGCTTCTTCTTTGGCCGCACCCCACTAATCAAGGTTCGTAATTCTTCGGTGAACAGAAGATGCATTTTAGTTTCTTTGGGTCTTAATCCTATGTTCCCTATCTCCAGTTAATCCTGTGTTCCCTATCTCCAGTTTTGTGGCTATTCAGAGGTCTGAACCAAGCCTCCAAATGAAACCTGATGCGTGCCACAGTCTGTGTTGCAGTGAACGTAGGTGCACAGTTTGTAATGATCCCCTTCTTTCTCTCCCTCTGGCAGCTGTCCCCAAAGAAGACCTGGGAGGGTTTTATTGGAGGGTTTTTTGCCACCGTTTTGTTTGGGTTACTGGTAAGTAGCAATTGTGCTGCTTGTTTCTTTGGCTTCCCTATGTGAGGTGACAAGGTGTGGGCTGAAAAGTGCACACAACCTTTAAGCTCTACTGGCTCTTCTCAGAAAATTTACCTTTTTCCAACTGATCTGGATTTGAATTGGTTTGTGGTTCTGTTTTGCACTGTGTGCAGATCCTGTTGATGGAGCAGGACGCTGTAGGAAGTTTTTAGTCCCCATCAGACCCTGTGACATTTCCATTTCTTTAGTTATCCTTAAAACATTCTCTTGTACCATGAAGGGGAAGAGACTACAGCATTCCCACTGATGCTGTATGTGGGTACAGCCAAAGCATCTGGGGCTGCTGTTGGATAAATGCCTGTTTCAAAGGCTCCCTTCTTTCAAAAGGGAACTCTGTGCTCTTGGAATATTACCTGGTTTGGTGTCAATGTGTGTATGTGTGGTTGCATCCATCAGCTCAGCCAAACAGCACAACCTGTCTCAATTTGTAGAGAGCTCTGATCACCGCTTGCTGAACAGATGCAATTACTACACAGAAATATCCATGTCTCCTTGAGTGGCCTTTTCCCCTAAGAGCATCTCGGCCTCATTGCTCAGGAAGATGTTAATTGTCATTTCTCTTATTGCATCTTTATTTCTCTCCTTTTCAAGCTGTCCTATGTGATGTCTGGGTACCGGTGCTTCACTTGTCCTGTGGAGTTCAACAATGACACCAACAGCTTCACAGTGGACTGTGAGCCATCAGAGCTATTCCAGCTACAGGAGTACAACATCCCCTTGGTGCTGCAGTCTGTGGTGGGCTGGGTAGGACTCTCTGTATTTATTGAGGCCTTATTTATTGTGATAGGAACGTGAGGAAAAAAGATCAGTGCTTGATTTTGGTGGTATTCAAAAGGAGATGACATCCAGAAGAAAGGGGGGGGGGTTTAGTGGTGCTCCATTTGGATTGAAGACTCAGTGCAGTGCTATTCTAGATGGAAATCCTTCTCTGACACATTGTGTTGGCTTTTTTCTCCCTTGCAGAAGACAGTCCGGATGTACCCCTTCCAAATCCACAGCATTGCACTGTCTACTTTTGCCTCCCTTATTGGACCATTTGGTGGCTTCTTTGCTAGTGGATTTAAGAGAGCCTTCAAAATTAAGGTGAGGATGTGCACCATCATCTGCAGCAAATAATAAGTAAATAAGACTGAAAGTAAATAAGTAAATAAGACTTGAACGGTTATTGCCACTCTGAACAGTCTCTCCAAGAAGACAAGTTGGGAGCTTTGGGAAGGGAGAGAATGTTCAATAATAGAGCAGTGGGGCATGATTCAGTTTTCTGGGTATGTTTTGCTTTTTTTTTTCTTAGTTCTATTTAATGGATGTGAAGAGGGACCTTAAAATCTCAACTGCAATATTCCAGACACTTCTTTGGTGCGGAATTGGAGGTAGATGAATAAAGCATCCTGACTCAGTCAGGATATTCTGCAGTCTGAGGCTTGCTTTGATGTCTTGCAGGCTGGTTTTAGGTACAAACGATCTCTGTGCAGCTAAGATAAAGGCAGGAGATAAACACTGGCCTTCCTTGACCTCTGAGTGGCGGATCTGAGTGAAGCCTTTTAGTCCTCAGGCACTGGTGGCCTTCATAAAGGAGAAACGTTTAGAACCAGAGGGGAGAGATCAAGCAGAATTTCTTCTTAGTCAAACTTTTGCCTTCTGGGAAGAATTAGAGGATGGGTGTGAGCATGGCACATAGGTATAATTAAGTAAATACAGGTAATGGGCATCTGAAACGTTAATGTAATCCTTTCTGCTTTGCGCAGGACTTTGCCAACACAATTCCAGGGCATGGAGGTATCATGGATCGCTTTGACTGTCAGTATCTGATGGCTACCTTTGTGAACGTGTACATTGCGAGCTTCATCAGGTATTTATTGCTTTTCAGTGAAGTCTTGGGGACTTACTCAAACTCAAGTGCCATGCAGTGCAGGTTTGCAATATGAGACAGTTGATAATCCTGTGAGATAAATGTCTAAAAACACAAGACAAGGAAAGAGAAAGAAGAGGGGCCTGAAAAGGGAAGTGTCTTCCCAAACAGTCACATAGAGCTGGCAACACAATCAGTTTCCTGAGGTCTGTTACTCCAATCCTCTTGCATGTCCCTTCTGCATTCCTGTGAACCTCAAACAGGGTTTCCCCTGAGCTGACCAAGCAGCAAAGCTTTAGTCCTGTTGCAGCATACAGATATTCAAGAACAGAAGCCCACGGATGCACAGAAGCTGTACTGAAGGAGATGAGGAACTGAATTTACATGAGTGTTTTTATTCTAGAGGGGGAGCACCTGTTAATAGCACAAAATTCAGGGCCCTGTTGAAACAGATTAGGTTTGGTTGTTGGTTTTGTTTACAGCTCAGCATTCTGTCTCTTTGTAATCCATTTCCCCATCTCCAAATTGGATTCCCTGGGAAAAACTCCTATGAATGAATAGGCATTTGGGTTCCCAGAGCACTGGGACTCACTGGTAACGATGTCTTTGTGTTTCAGAGGTCCTAACCCGAGCAAACTGATCCAGCAGTTCTTAACCTTGAGGCCAGACCAGCAGCTGCACATCTTCAACACGCTAAAAGCACACCTGCTGGACAAGGGAGTGTTAGTTGGCTCAGAGGACGCATAGACAGCCATGTGATTTGGAACAGGACTGAAAACAGACAAGCCTCCCCATGGAAATTCCTGGCTTGCCTGATTTAAGACAATAACAAGGCCTCATTTCACTGTAACTTTTCTTCCTTTCTTGGTAAATGTCTGCATTTGTGTTGGTTTTTCTTTGTTTTTTTTGTTTTTTAATATATATTTATATAGCTTTGGTTCAAATGAGCAAATCTGAGTTTGTAGCTGGAAAGGAATGAAGAATTGGAAGGAGTTGGGTGAAGTAAGAGGTTACAACTGTCCTTGCGGTCAGTCCTCAATCACTGATGCAGACGTGGGTAGAGCTGAACTTTTCCTGTGAGTGCTTTTATGCAGGGAATACACAACTGTACTGTCCGCACAGCTGGCTCTGCCTATGGGAGCCATGAAGATGAAGCCATACAGCATCTCTAGGTGCTGTTCCAGGCTGTGTTTGTGGTGGCAGCTCTGGAGACCTTAATTTTCTCCAGTGGTGACTGTGAATGTTCACTTTCCTAAGAGGTCACATCCACACATGCCTGTGTGCAGCCCCTTGGAGACTGTGCACAGCAAGCACAAGGCTCAATTAGTTGGAAGAGGACCTTGTACTAACCCAGCAATAGTTCCTCTGCCCAGTTGGGCGCGTGTCTCTATTGTCACTTGCTGTTCCTGCCAGTGCTTCCCACATTCTCCTCTTCTAGCTGATATTTTGGCTAATAGGATCTTTTTTAACCTATGAAATAGGAAATGAACCAGGAGGAAAGAATTGAGAAGCTGGTAGTTGGAATGTGGGAGGTTCAGATTGCTTCAAAACTGCATCGAGTAAAAAGGTTTTAAAGAGCATCTAAGATTCATCGAGTAAATCCTGCCACGTAAAAACAACCTTGTAAATAACTTGGTTCCCATTTCCTCACTCGAATAACCTTTAAGAAACATCAAACCACGCTTCTCTTTGTCTTTTCCATTTCTTGATGGTTGGAAACCCTACACTGGGATATTATACCCAGCTTGGAGAGCAGTTTCCAACTTGGTTTTGTTTCTGAACCATGCAGGTTGGGGCTGCAGCATCACACGGGTGCTGTCAGCTGGGTATTTCATTTTACTTTCAGGGATCATGGCTGTCACCTGTTTGTTACTTGAGTTTCTACATGTTGTGCTGCTGAGTTTTATCACGGTCTGTGTTGCATTTCAGTCTGGGTTCATTTACCCGCAGGCTTCTTGTCCTGCTTTGCTTACTGAATCTTGTCATCAATAGGTTGCACTTAAGAGCTGGAGGTTTTATCAAGCTGTTTTCCTTTGTGTTGTCATGCTTTTGAGTTATTTTAAAGAGCCCTAAAGGTCGCACAACTTATTTGCTCTTTTAGTGACCAGATAGTGAGAATATCCCCGACTTACTCTAAGGTTTTATGCAATGTTCTCATGGAGATTTTACTTCTTCTCATCATTTGTGCACAAGAGAGAGAAACTTTTCCTTATTTTTAACCCAGGGAGCAAATGTCAGGGAAAGATAATACAGAAATACATTGTTTTCAAGTGATTGCTGTCATAAACCTTAGACACAGACACTCCCCCACCCCCCAACATGGAGACTTTACATGCTGCAAACCAGCAAAGCATCAGCAGGAAGTAAAAACACCTGCAAGCTTTTTCATGCTCCATATTCTGATTCTGCTCTTGCTTTCATCCACCCTAAAAGAGTGGATAGGAGAACACAAGTGTGCTTGTGTAAATACAGGAGTAGATCCTGGTCTTTCTCTTCTTTCTCTACAACTCTGTGTGATATATTCTGCTTTATCTCCCTAAACAGGAGCTGTGGGGGAGAAGTGTGTTGCCCATTGCACTGCAAATACAGGTGTTGGTGAAGAGGAGGAAGGAAGGACTGTTTCCTTCCTGCTGCCATCTGCTGGCAAGGCTCAGGGCTGCTCTATGGGATCAATTCAGGATTAGTGTTTCATTAACACCAACAGTATAGATGCTTTCCTGTATCAGTTGTGGAGCCTGATCTAATCCAGCCTGAATCAGGCAGGGATTTATTTTGTGTTGGCTCGGAGGATGTTGTTCCAAGCCCTGCATTAGAAAAGCAGAGGGGAGAATGAAAATGCTTCCGTCTTGCTTTGCACAGAGCAGATAATTCGGGCAGCGTTTTGCACTTCCCAAAACCCTTTACATACTGTGTTGTTGGGGCTGAAGTGTGTCCTCAGAAGAAGCTACAGTGTTGATAGATACAACAAAAGCATCCTGCTCTTTATAACCATACATTTATCACACAGGTCTCTAGTCTCCTGCTCAAACCTTTCGTCCTTCTTTAGTTGTAATTTGTAGGGCAAAAAACAAACAAACAACCCAAACCTTCGTGCATGCTTTTGATTTGAAGTAGCATTAGGGCCTTCTTCGTGGTGCAGTGCTGCGTGTGGACGCTGGAGGGCAAAGCAGCTGCATTTATGGGCTGTGTTGTGCTCGGAGAGGAGCAGCACTGATGCCTGGGGGTGACTTTGTGCTGAGCTCGCAGCTTTCTTCTTCCTTCCTCCCCAGTAATACAGAGAGGGCGAGCATAAAGCTACATGGCAATGGTGCACTCGGGTTTAGTTGTAACTGAATGGGACTGCCGCATTCATATGGGAAATGGAGGAGGATATGAGAGGAGAGCTCTTCTCATTGCTTTAAGCCTTGCAGGAGCTTAGCCTTGCTGCCAGGACTGTAACTTTGGAGGCCACATAGACACTGGGTAAGGCAGTGCATGATCCTTATGTGGTTTTCCAGCTGCAGGACTCAAGCTTGGGCATTGCACAGTCGTTTTGCTCTCAGTGAGCTCCATAGCTGGAGCTGTTCCTTCCTCTTGGGCAGCAGAGCAGCAAGGCTGAACTCTAAGCATCCATGGTGGTTATCTAGGGAAGAGGATCAGATGCTGGTGTGCTCTGCAGCACTGACGGGCTGTGTGGTTGAGCACTGAATGGGTTTGGGTGAGAATTTGCTTCTCTGAGCCTGGCTGTGGGCTGAATGAGCTCGCAGCTCGGCTGCGTTCTGAGTGTGACCTGCAGTGAGACATTGGCACCTAGTTGTGGTGTGAGGTGTTACATCCTGTACCCACCTCCGTGTGCTGTTTAGGTCTTGGTGGTGATGGGCTCTGGGACTTGCTGATGCTGATATGGAAGGGTCTTTATGTGGCTCATAAAGCTGCAGATCCCAGCACTTGGTGCCAGATTGGGGACTGCCAGTGTCAGAGACACCCAGGTGCATTCAGATGGCAATGCATGTTCCCCATCCCTCCTCCTTCCTCCTCCTCTGACCACACAGCCCTATAGGAGGAAGGCAGAGCCCTGTGAAACCATCCCTACACCTCATCCAGACCCCTCTGCCTCACAGAAAGCATCGTGTGAAGGCTCTGCCCTCTGTCCCCATCCCCAGCTGCATCCTGTGTTCCCGTTGTGGTTGTAGGCTCCTATTCTCCAGACCTGACCTGGGAGTTCCTCCATCTGCTTCTTTTCTCTGTGCATCGTTCTTTCAGTTCATGTTTTAGCTACACATGTAGAGTTGCCTTTCTTTGACAAGGATGTCCGAATGTGATATATTGTATATTTTAAAGTATTTACCCTATTTATATACTATATGTTACTGTTCAATAAATATAAGTTCCATTGTCTAGAGTGGAGTTTTATTCAGCCATGCTAAGGGAGATCCTGCTTTGCTTTCAACAGACTGATCTGCTTCTGCAATAACTTTCCTATCTCCCATTTCTTGCTCTCCTTCCTGGGGTGCTGTGGGGTGGGAGCTGCCATCAGATCACATCCCCATCCCATAAAGGCTGAAGGAAGCACGACCAAGTGCTGCACATCCACTCATTTTGCCATAAGGCTTTGACTGGGAATGCTGGAATTCCAGTTAGCATCAATCATTGCTTCCTATCAGCCATTCCTATTGACTCATTTGGGTCAGGAGGGCAGAATCCTTCTGCGTACCCCAGCGAAACACCCCATTTTTAGCTCTGCTGTTATTTTGCCTGTTGTTTGACTTATCAACTAACCTAAACCATGCAATCAGCAGCTTGCTTCCTGTCACACTGTCTGCACGTTCTGAGACAAATCCATCCTCCAGCAACACCAAAATACGTCCTTCTCTGTAGCAAACTTGACTCTACAGCCCCAAATCTGGTGCTGCGATGCATCTTCCATGAAGGATCTACGTGGATAGAAAGAGATTTGCTGAACAGCCCCATGCAATGTTTATATGGAACAACTGCAGCCATTAATAAGAGGTGCTGAAAGATCCCTTGGTGTTGAATCTGTGTTGGAAAATGGGTTAAAATGTGTCTGTGAGCAGCTTGCAGGCACACAGCATTGGGCTGAACTGTATGGGTTTGAGTTGAAGCTCTTGCTGTGCTGTTTCCTTTCCGGAGGGGAGGGAGGTACAGTGTAGCATCCTGTTCACACCAGGCTTCTGTAGAAAAAAAAGAACAGATTGAAAAGAGAGAAAAGAAAGAAATCAAAGCTCACGACTCCCCTTAAGCTCCCATTGCTCTCTACAGATAATAATAAGAGGGAGGAAAAAATGATGCTCTGCATTCAGGGCTCTTTGGGTACAGTGGAAGCTCAGCTGGCTCCAGCTGCAAATTCACTGTTCAGAATTGAACCCAAATCTGGCTGTGAAGTCAGGCCCCATCTCCTTTCTTGAGGGTGAATTCCTCCTGGATTGAGGCTGTTGATGGTGGCCGCATGCAGCTCAGTGCATCCCTGCTGTGCCAATGGGGATGTGACAGCATGGAGCTGATGGCTGCATCCTCTTCCACCCCAGCTCCCCACTCTGCTCGTTCTGCTTCTCCTTGGGGCAGCTTCCCCCTCTTACAGGGCCCCATCCAGGAGGAGGTGGAGACTGCAGCCCCTCATTGTCCCCTTCTGCCCCAACACCAGCAACATTTCCCCCCAAGCAGCAGCTCCATTTTGCAGGTACCGCTGTTGCAAACCAGGTGCAAAAACCCTAAACCACGTTTGAGTCATAGAATCACAGCATGGCTGGGTTGGAAGGGACCTTACAGCCCACCCAGCCCCACCTCCTGCTATGGGCTGATTGCACCCCCCCCACCAGCTCAGCCTGTTGTCCCATCCACAGCCTTGGGAGAGGGAAATGACCCTCTCATCACCTGGGGATGCATTCAGACATTGAAGGACACCATCCTGCTTGCAGCTGTTGGTTGCTTCTCTTTGCTGCCCAGCAGTGCATTTCCCAAAGCCCTGCTCTGGGCTTTGCTGCTGCTCTGAGTTCAGCCACTTCCTTAAATTCAACCAACTGCAGCTCTGGGTTCCTGGTGTGGGTTGAGGCCACAGGGCTGCGTCCCCACGCAAAGTGGAGCAAAAAATTAAGGCAAAAGCAGCGCCTTGGCAAGAGGGGGAAGCAAAGCAAGAGCTTGGCGGGGCAGGAAAGGACTTTTATGGGGTTGCTCGTAGAGGAGGGAGGAGGAAGTACGTTGGCAAACCAGCCATCTGCGGGCCTTCACGCTGCGTTGGGGGATCAGACCAGAGGCTGAGGGTACCCACGGGGCCATCCCAGCTCCACCTCAGCTCTTCTCCAAAGCTGCCCCTCAACTCTGGAGACCCAACGTCAAACCCTTCCCGACCCACCATGTCCCTCAAGCTGCCACGGAACTGGGATTTCAACCTGAAAATGGATGCTGCCAAAATAGGTACTGTGAGTGCTTCTTTATGCCCTTCTTCAGCCTTTTTGGGGTCTGCGGGGTGCTTGCAGCCAAGCCTTGCAGCCATTGCAGCTGCAGCCCAAACCCAAACCCCGCTCTGAGTGTCGCATGGGGACGTGGCCCTGTTGACTGTGTTGGAGGCAGCAGATGGTTTGAAAATGAGCGGTGAGAAACGCTTTGCAAGAATTTGCTTTGCAAAGCTGCACTGCTGTGCAGTGGGAACGCAGCTGGGGTGGCCCTGTGGGGTTGGGGACGGAGGGATACAGGCAGCACAGAGCTGCTGCCCACTCGAAATCCGGGTTTTGAGCCATTTGCTCTTTGTTGCTCAAAGCCTATTTGCTCGCTTTGCTGAGCAAGTCTTGCAGGTGCAGGTGGAGGAAGCATCCTTGCCCTTGCTCAGGTTTTTTCTCCCACCCTGACGTCACCAATTCCCTCCTTGGGACTTTTATCTGAAGCCACTTTTGCTGGGGCTGCTGAGCATTGCCCTGCACGTGGCCCTGGACGAGGCAGCATCGGTCACCTAAAGCTGCACTGCAACAAGGGCTGTGTATACAGGACTCTGAGTGCAGGCTCAGATCTTTGCAGTGACTCTCATTGTGCTTTGGGGGTGCCTGGTCCTCTGTCTGCAGGGATGTGACTCACGGGTGGAAAATCATCTCCAATGAGTCACCATCGCCTTTGCTGGATCCTCCTGGCTCTGTAAACTTCCCTCTGCATGGCCCCAGTGGTGACCACAGCTTTGAGAGCCCTGGGACTGTGTGCTGAATGCTGTGTGCTTCCTCATGCTGAGCTGAACACACACACCATTGATTTCCACGGAAGAGAAAGCTTTGTCTTCAATTCTCATTGCAAAACCTATTGGAGAAAGTTTGCTTTTCTTGGGTTTTATTGCACATCCCCAACATCCCCTCCAATGTTGGAGCAGGGAGCAGTGGTGAATGGTGCAATGCCTCCTGCAAATGGCACTTTGGCAGAGCTCCTCCTCTCTGCAGTGCCCAGGGCTGTTAAGGAGGAAACATTCAACTTCAGAGGCAGTTACTGCAGGAAATGCTTTTGCTCTCAGCAACTCCTTCCTACCAGGGATGAAGGGCTGCATGCAGGAGAGGCCGCAAGCACTGAGTCACCTTAGGAATAACTTCACCTCAACCCCACGTGAGATCTTCAGCACTGACCACAGGAGGTAGAAGCATGGAAAAGTGGTCAGGGAGGGACCCACAGCCTCGATAGCTCTGGTTTTGTTTAAACAGAGGACTTTCTACTAGGCAAAAAATAGCAATGCTGCTTGCAAAGCCAAGCTCCCCACAGCAGCTCCCATTGCACGCCACTGTGTGAACCCTGCGGCCAAAGACTGCTCATGCAGTGGGTACAAACAAGCCTGCAAAGCTCTCTTTTGGTCTTAAGTCAGCCTAGAACACAGGGAGAGTTTGCAAATACACCTGCGTGTGTCATGCACATGTATGTGAGGGATCATGGCTGGGTCTCATATGGTTGCATGTTGGGTCTGGTGTTTAGGATGAGCTGATGAGAAAGCAAAGGGAACACGATGTACTGCACTGTTCTGTTTGCATCAGGGAAGAAGGATCCCTGGCAAATCCCTTTCCAAGGCTCCTGCTCGCAACGTCCCACATCAGCACACGATGAGATATGAGCAGCACCTTCACCAAGCATTGGAAACAGATAATACTTGGAATATCCCAACACTTGCAGCTCCTGCTTTTGCAGCTCTGCTGATCGACTCAAGGGGAAAAGCAGACACTTGGGTTCAGAGCACTGGGTCAGCCACAGCTTCCCCTTAGCATTGTCACCATTAGCTTTAGCAGGGGAGATGTCAGAAGTCACCATGTGCAGAGCAGAGTAATTGAATCCCCCTGCAGTCACGCACTTGGTTCTATCCTAAATAGTCCCCTTGCATGGCTGGATGGGCACTGGGGTCCTACGGTGCAGAGTAAAACCCAAAGTATCCCTTCCAGAAATGATTCTTCCTGAGGCATTTGCTATGCAGAAGCTTTTTTATAGAGGCCACGTGCTGATCCATGGCGCCAGATGATGGCACCAATGGGAAACATCCATGCAGTAGGAGATGGGGACACTGCAGTAGGAGATGGGACACCAGCAAACCCCCCTCCCCACTTCCTTCCTTGTGGATGCCCCATCCCTGCAGGCATTCAAGGCAGCCTCTGGGCAGCCTGGTCTGCTGGTTGGCAACCCTGCACACAGCAGGGGGGGTTGAAACTCAGTGATCACTGCGGTTCTTTTCAACCATCATCCCCTTCAGCAACAGCAGACGAAAGGCAAAACTTCATTTTCCAGGCCCTTTTTGTTGCTGGTTTGTATTTTTTTTAGGCCAGGCTGGATCACTCCGATCTCGCAGCTGCAGCCTGTTTGGGGTGGGGATAAAGAAAACACACATTCCCATTAGGGAGAAAGAAAAAAAAGAAAGGTTAAAAAAAAAAAGAAAAAACTTATGATTTTCTTCTTGCTTGCAAGACAATGACTCCCACGCAGGAAAAAGGAAGCACGGGCTGATAGATACTGCAGCCACTTCCTTTACAACTAGCTAGCCAGTTTGCTGGGTGCAAGCAGAGGGGCTGAGAGCTCTCACTGCTTGAATCGGGCTGGTGGCTGGTCCCCTCCATCCCCTCCATCCCCTCCATCCCCTCCATCCCCTCCATCCCTTCCATCCCCTCCATCCCCTCCATCCCATCCTTCCCTGTCCCCACAGCCCGCTCTAAGAGTGTAATGAGTGGTGAGGCTGTGACCACCCGGCCCGGCTCCCCCAGCTCCATGGAACGGCCACTGAAGTTGGGTTGGCTGAAGAAGCAGCGCTCCATCGTCAAGAACTGGCAGCAGAGGTACTTTGTGCTGCGGGGCCAACAGCTCTACTATTACAAGGATGAGGATGACACCAAGCCGCAGGTAGGCTGGGGACAAGCTTTGCTCTTTGGGGATGGGGTTGGAGATGGGTTTTAAAGAGGGTTTGTTGCCTTGGGGTGGTAGCAATGGTGGGATGTCCTCACGAGGACCTTCATCCATGTGTTGAAATCTGTATGGTGCCTACAGGCATTCCCCGTCCTTCAGGACAGCAGGCATAGGGCAGGGAGACATGGCAGCACTGTGTTTGGAATGGGCATGTAGGCACTTAAGATTGGACCCATCTCATGGGGTGCTTGTTGGGGAAAGCAAGCAATCTTTTGGTCTTGAGACAGCCTCATGGCTGGGATAGGAGATGGAGTGAGGGGCCCCTCTGAGGAGAGAGATAAGGAAAGGAAATCTATCTCCAGCCTTTCAGCTCGCATCCCATCCTGGCAGGAGGTTGGGCCACGTGGATGGGGTTTGTTCCTTGGCCCTCTTCCACCCCGCACAGCTGCAGGAAACCTCTCCACTGCCTGCTCCTCTCAGGGCTTGAAAGCTGCTGTGTTTGGATGGGTTTTGGGATCTCCAAGAGTGATCTCAGCATGCACACAACCCTGTGCACAATGCAATCCCCACTGGGGCATGATTTAGGTCTCTGCACCCAATGTCCTCAGCCCTGCCGGCCATACTGGTGTTTGGGTCTCATTTGGGGCTGCAATGAGCCCTCTGTGCCACCCACCCGAACTGCTGCACATTAGATGTGTCGGAGTACAATAGCTGGGAGGAAATCAGCTTGTTTTCCCAATGTCTATGGATAATTTCAGCTCCATTCTCCACCCTGTGAGAATTTTCACCACCATCTTTTGCTTGTTCTGGGGGCCAGAAAAGATGCTCACTGTGCAGACTGGGGCCGTAGCAAAAATCATCCCAAGCTAACATAATTCCAAAGGGGGAAGTGATCAGCAGACCCTGGAGGTGAAACAAGGGGCAGAGGTGATGGGATGCACACCCTGTTTATGGCTTTTTCCCCTCTCAGAGGTGTCTGGGAGGAGCTGTTTCCCCAGCTCGAAATAGAAATGTAGAAACTGAAAGTGCTGTATCGAAGCTGATTGCTGCTGATAGCGCTTTCGGCAGCCCTCCATATCAGCACAGCTCACTTCAAGCTGCTCCCACCAACATTCAGCTCAATGCCACCACATCTGGGGCTCGTGGAGAGCTGACGGTTGAGTCCTCACTGCCCATAGGAACCCAACAGCTTTCAGAAGCCTGAAATTAGGGAGAAACACCACTATTTCTGCCCTCTGTAGGCTGCCAATGCTGACTCATACACCCACACCATCCCACGTGTCTCGTCTGCTCCCCACCCACCCCCTCCCACAGTGACCATCCATTTGTGAAAGGAAGACCCAAAGGAAACAGCTGTTTTCTGCTTTGCTTTTCTTTTTTTTCCCCCTTTCCTTTTGCTCAATTTTCTTCTTTTTCTTCTCTCTGCTCCGCTCCTGTAAATGTTTTCTGTTTTGTTTTTAAGTGGCGGTGTGTTAAATGAAGAAATTTCCTGTCCCAGTGCAGCAAAAAGAGGCTCTGTATGCACCGTCACATCCCTTCTCCTTTGCATTTTCTTCCCCTTCCCCCCAACAGGAGTTAAAAAAGGATGAGAAAAGAGGAAAACATGAGAAGGGGGGACAAAAGGAAAGAGGAAACCAAGCAGCATTCTCATTCTGAGAGTAACTTCATCAGAAAAAAATGGCATTTAAGAAGTGTTTCTTATTGCTTGAAGTGATTTTTAGGAGATATACGCATGTATGTATTTATCTAGATATGCGTGCATCCTTTATGGGGTTATTTTGAGGAGATATGGATGTATATATAAGGCAATGGCCATCCCAGGAGGTGCTTAGGAATAGAGTAGATGTAGCGCCTGGGGACGTGGTTGAGTGGGCATGGTGGGATGTGTTGGACTGGATGATCTTGTGTCTTATTGATTATATATACAGAGATAGATACACACGTGTATTTTTAATGAGGAAAAACTGCAATGAAAACCCCAATTCATGCAATCTGTCTCAAACAAGGACTTTGATGCCCAGGGTTGACACTACCTCGTGTCACCTCTCGGAGGTGGGACATGGGGATTGGCAGCTCCTGCTCTGCTTGGTCCTAGGGCTGCCTGTCTCTCCAGGGAAGCACCATTAAGGAGGTGGCTGGAAACCCAGAGGAAGGAGGGAAATTTATCTTTGAAATTATCCCAGGTGAGAACACTTCCTTTTGTTTCATTGCATTCAATGTTGGGATGGACTGGTAGCCCCGAATCATTTGGGCACATCATTCATCCCTGCCCTTCAGCAAAGACAACAAGAATTTGCCATTCCTATGCCAACCTTCACTATACATGGTCTATAAATGGTTTTTGCAGGGCTTTCTGGAGACCAGAACCGGGCTGGGCAGGACACCTGTGTGCTCATGGCCAACTCCCAGTCCGATATGGAGGAATGGGTTAAATCCATCCGACGGGTGCTGGGTTCAACCTCAGGAGGTAACAGGCGCTGCAAGCTCTCACTCTTAGGAAGAAGTGCTGCTGTCCCTTTGCACACAGAGCTGAGCACCTCAAGCAAAGCTATCGGGCTCCTCTAACCCCAATGTCTTCTCCCTAGCGGTGTTTGGCCAATGCTTGGCAGAGACCATGGCCTATGAGCAGAAGTTTGGGCAGCACCAGGTGCCCATCCTGGTGCAGAAATGTGCCGAGTTCATCCGGGAGCATGGAGTGAATGAGGAGGGCATCTTCCGCCTTCCCGGCCAGGACAACCTGGTGAAGCAGCTCAGGGATGCCTTTGATGCTGGGGAAAGGCCATCGTTTGACAGGTAATGTTGGATTCCCTCTTTCCTACTCATCTTGCACCCCAAAAAGCAGCCTGACCCCCATTGAAGGCACTCAGCAGTGTGCTGATGGAGAACTGGGGTCGTCAGAAGGGCTCAGCACACAGAGAGGGGCTCAGCAGAAACCCCCAAAAAGGATTGTGATGAGAGATGGATGAAGATCTGTGGGAGGAGTTTAGGGACACCAGGGAGCCACACAATGAGTGTTGTTCCAGACAGCAAAGAAGGTAAAGGGAAGAGCCTATGAAGCACATCAGCTAAGGACAGAGGTTTAGGGGAAGAGGAGCAAGAAGAGGAGTCCAAATGTGTTGAGAGAATACCCTAAACCTCACAGAAGTAACTTCTTTCCCTGCCAGCCCATTAGCTTGGAATCTTCCTCCTGTTGCTTTTCCCACAGAGAAATAAGAGATTTTGGCTGCTCAAAACCTGCCTCCTCCCAAATCCCTTCCTCTGCTGGGCTGAGAGGGAAAAGCAAATCCCCTAAAGCCAAGTGTTGAAACAGCAGATCACCTAAAGCCAAGAGAGCTCCCTGGTGCCACCTGTGTCCCCCAGGGAGGCTCTGATGAGGGGTGTTTGCTGCTTTTGAAGCTTAACAATCCCAGCCCTTCATTTTGCAGCTGAGTATTTCTTGCCTTCTGTGTCCCCAAGTCCTGTTATTATTCCTCCGTGATTCTGTGGGTCCATTTAAAAAAACCCCAACCAACCCTAAAAATAAATGACCTGAGGGGTTTTTGCTACGAGTTTATAAGAGTTTAAGCAACTTCAAGGTAGGTCAAATGAGAGGCTTACTGTCTTGACAGTGTCCCTTTGACATAATGTAAACTACATGGTATGCAAAGCTGCAAACATCTGGCCTGGCTGAACATCTCCAGTAATTGCTGTTCATCTTCCAAACCCCAGGCAATGCAGAGCGGGGAGCTCCTGCCAAACGTGTGAATGCCTGCAGATTGGGTTTGCATGCAAAATCCAACGCAGGCTGGGGACGTGCAGCAGGGAAAACCTTCACCAAGCAGATTATTTTGCCAACTGGAGTCATTCCTTGACTTGAGGTGCCCTGTGAGCTACTCCTGGCTTGCTTTTGCTCCCTGTTTATAGTTCTGCACCTCGTGCATCTATTCACAGAGCATGGAACAGGGCAGGGGTTGCTCACCAGCTGGGTTTGGGTCTCACCTATGGCTTTGCAGGGATACAGATGTGCACACTGTGGCATCTCTGCTCAAGCTGTACCTACGGGAGCTGCCTGAGCCAGTTGTGCCATGGATACAGTACGAAGATTTCCTGCTCTGTGGCCAAACACTGGACGTGGACCAGAAAAAGGTACAGAGGTGCATTTGTTTCTCTCCTTCTGGACTTAAAATGAAAGCTTAGGTTTCCAGGGCAGATCTAAGAGTGTGACAGCAGCTTCTGTAGCTGCTGTCCTATGGTTTGGGGCTCCAAGTGGCAGCAAGGATGGGAGCAAGGGTGTGGGTGAGAGTCAGATGAGTGAGATGCAATGGGAACTGCCCTGTCCTAATACTGTGTTTAGGTGGAAAAGCAAGGACATACCCGTGGACACTGCTCCTATGCACATGAAAATGAGAGAGAGCATCTCCAGCTTATGCTGGCTCTCACTAAGAAGTGACATTGCCACAGTTGCAAGCAAATGCCAGGAGGTGACACCTCATAGGGATGGCTGGGGCAACACAGAGCCTCTCTTCAACCCATGCGCATCTGTGCATCTTCACAGAGCTGTTCCTTAACTTGCATTTAGGGTCATCAGGACCTCCTGAAGCAGCTGTCCCTTCTTCCCCGAGACAACTACAACCTCCTCAGCTACATCTGCAGGTCAGTCCTTTGCATCAGGTACAAACAGCTCCAACTGGATGTTGGTGAGGAGGATTATCACCCTAAAGACTGAGGCTGACTCTTTCTTAGCCACTAGATCCTGATTTTGAAGGGAGAGTTTCCACCATTGGGGTAAACACCCCAAGTGCACAGTGAAGCAGCCAGCTTTCACCCTGAGTGATGTGTGATTTTTCTCTGCTTATTAAATATTGGATGGATTTTTCCCCCTTTTTTGATGTTTTTTGGGGGGTATGTTGGTCATCACATGGCGATTTTCTTACTGCCATCTATGAGACCCAGATCCAGCATACATTTATAAGGCACTTATTTTTCTTCAATCCTTGGGAATTAGAGGACAAGAATGGAGTAATTGGATATCTAAGGTGTCTAAGGCTTTTGCAGTCTTCTATCTCTGACTGGAAATGCTTGTCCTTGGATCCTGATAGGTTTCTATATGAAGTACAGCTGAACTCTGGCGTCAACAAGATGAGTGTGGATAACCTGGCAACAGTGATAGGAGTGAACCTCATCAGACCCAAGATAGAGGATCCTGCGACTATTATGAGAGGTAAAAGGGACTCCTGGAATTCTTGATGCCTATTTGATATACTGTCGTACAAATTTGCATCCACAAACTTGCAAATTAAAAACCTAAAATTAATACTTTTTTAACCTAAGGAATTGCTCCGAGTGTGGATTTCATGGATTTCCTGCAATTCAGGGATTTGCTGGAGTCACTTTTCTCTTGCTTAGAGTAGAGAGGTGTGAAATACTTATTAAAACCAAGTCAAACTCTGTCTCTGATTTCTTTTAGGCACGCTGCCGATCCAGAAAGTGATGACTGTGATGATCAGCGACCACGCAGACCTCTTTCCCCCATCCAAGGATGTTCTGCCCTCCCCAGTGACCCAACAGAATGACAAGAAAACCCCCATCCCGCGCAGCTCTGTGGGCTGGGACTCTGCAGAGGACTCCACATTGACCAGGGCAGAGAGCTCAACCCAAAGGCAGATGGTAAGGGTGAATCCTTGGGGAATAAAACAGGAGTCCAATAAATGGCTGGTTAATGATTATGGGATTAAATGGGTCAGCAAGCCATATGAGGGCTTGCTACTTATAGGGCAAAGAACTGTATCTGTCATCCCTGGAAAGAGATCTGGAATACAGGCTCTTTCCTCTGGAAAACTTACTGTTCTTGGAAAAATTATTCTTTTACCTAAAGTCCTTTTTAGTTAAGAGGCAGAAGAGATGAAGCTTTTTCCACTCGTGTTGGTGCTGTGAAAACATTGAGGGGTAAAGTCTTTTCTCAGAAAGAAAGAGTCTCAGCAGAGAACTCTTCTTAATGGAAAACGCAACGTAATCCCAAATGGAATCATGGAGTGCCTTGGGTTGGGAGGAACCTCAAAGCCCACCCAGTTCCAACCCCTGCCATGGGGTGGTTGCCTCCAACCAGATCAGGTTGCCCAGGTCTCCACCCAACCTGGCCTTGGGCAACTCCAGAGATGGGGCATCCGCACTTCTCTGGGCAGCAGTGCCATGGCCTCACCAGCTGATAAATAACAATCCTTATGGAAAAGCTGTGGCCATTCCTGTTAAGTGTGAGTCAACGTGCCCTTTGTCAACACTGTGGTCTCTGCAATCACTGCCCATGTGCAAAATGAGACAGTCCTAATGCTACCACTTTGTTTTGCAGAAAGACAACCCGAGTGCCAGCCGTGCTCCTGGGCTGGCTGTGAGCTCACGTGCACCCAGCGAAGATACTGGCTTGCAGCCATGCAAAGATACACTGGGAACGTGGAAAATGCAAGCAAGGAAAAGGACTCAGACTTTACCTAACAGAAAATCCTTCCTGACTGCTGCATCTCCAGGGGAGAAAGGCAGCAATGACAGGAACGACTTATTTAACAATGACTTTTGGAAAGGCTCCACGCAGAGCAACCCACGTTCTGTGCTCACTGAAGGACACAAGAGAACGTTATCTCACGATCTTTTCAAGCTGCTTGACCTTCACCGGGCTTCAACTTATGACAACGTGCCCACCTCCCATGTGGAAAGCAGCAGCTCCAGCCCCAGTCCTGCCAGCAGCTGCTCCGATAAGGAATTCCAGCCCTGCCCCAGCCCCTGCCATCAACCCCAGGAGCCAACCAGCCCTGCCAGCAGCCCCTCCGAGGTGTTCCAGCCTGCTCCAGAGAGCAAGGAGTCCCTGCAAAGCATGGTCCTGAAGCTGCAGAGAGAAATGGATGTGCAAAAAGAGACCTACGAGGAGCAAATTAAAAGGTAACGTGCTGCTGTGTGCTGCTCTGAGGGTTGGTGGCATCTTTAAGGCAGCAGCGGAACTGCATAGGATTATTTACCAGTAATACTCTACAGGATAAAGTAGCAATGACTAATGATAAAATACAGCATTATAACACATTATCTCAAATTCAACTCTCGTGTGCCATGCTCTTATGACTTAGTAGTGTGTTACTGCATTGTTAACTCTCTATAGTTCTTATTATATCATAATTATACTATCATAGAACTACCATAGGAGTGTTTGAGTTGGAAGGAAATCAAAAAGGGCATCTACTCCAACTCCTCTGCAATGAACAGGGACACCCACAGCTTGATCAGATGCTCAGTGCCATGTCCAGCCTGACTTTGGGTGTCTCCATGGATGGGTATCTACCACATCTCTGGACAACCTGAGCCAGTGCCTTACCATCCTTACTGCACTATCCAGAATAAAGTAGCAGTATTATTACTGCATCCAATGGTGGTAGCTATCACTGTTACAACAGCTTCACAACCTGTTATGATATCATTATGCACTGTAGATGTTGACTTATTGCACTGTGATGCACCTGGTGATGATCAGGGGATCAGGACAGCACATCCAGCTTGATTTACTGCTTAACACCATGGAGGTCAGAGTCCTGGAGAGTCAAACTCTCACTTCTCAGATCTCTTCTGCTCCAAACCTTTTGTTTTCTGTTTCTCTCTGCAGCCTTGAGAAGGAAAACTACGACGTTTGGGCCAAAGTGGTGAGGCTGAACCAGGACATTGAGAGGGAGAAGAAGAAGTCTGAGGAGCTGGAGCTAAAGCTGAAGAACATGGAGAGCTTGCAGGAAGACTTGGAGAAGAAAAACAAGATGCTCGAGGAGGAGATAAAAACCATTGCTAAATCCAGGAGCAAAAGCAATGCCAAAACCAACTAGGAGAAGACATCCAGCTGTGCACAAACATAAAATGCAGCTGCATGAATCCAAAGGAATTGCCAAGCAGGACCAGAGTCTGGGACTTGTGTTGTCCAATGCCCTGCGACCGGCTGTGGGCTTGTGTGGAGGAAGGAGCCTGGAATTTAGAGGCTGGTTGATGCTCTGAAACGGGAAGTTTCCAATATACTGTTTAGCTTTTTCTTGTGTGTTCTTTCAAGTCCTCTTGCAGCTGCTCAAGTTACCTGTAGAACAGGCTGATACCTCTTGCTGCTCAATCAGAATATCTTGCACAAAAAAACCAAACAAACCCTGAAGCAACAAGAGTCCTTCCTGCCAGCCAGCTGGCTCTGCATTGGAGACACCAGCAGTGCTTCTGAGTGGAACAGAGCATCCCTAAATCCTGGAGCTGGGGAGATGGAAAACCTCCAGGGTGTTGGATGGCACAGCCCATCTCACAGCATGCCTGGATGCCGGGATGCAAATGATGTCAGCAACACAACCAAGACATTTGCATCAACACATGCACTTGGTTATTGCTCTCATAGAGTAAGAGAAGCCCAGACAGCTCGTTGGGCCCATCAAGAAACCTCGTGCCCTATCCCTTGTTGTGCTGTGCAAGGCTCATTGACATCGAGGCTCCAGCTGTGAAATCACAACAACTTCTTCAGTTAAATTGCACTTCAGTTAGTTTAACTCACTGATCCTTACAGCCATGTGTATATAAACCCAGCATGTTTACTGTTGAGGCTTTGGAGTTTCACGCACCCAAACACGGAGCTTTCTATCTTTCGCTATTTCATCAGGATCCTCTTGGCCATCTTGGTGGAAACCTGGGTTTGCAGCCCATTGATGATGCTGGGTCTCTGCCCATCACTTGCTGCCATTGGCACAAGGTCTAATCAACGTGGCTAATTGTAAATGTGTTGCTTTGGCTGCTTGCTTTCACTCTGCCTGCCAATGAGTCACCACGATGCTGCTGAAGCTTTTGGTGTAGGAAGAATAGAGCAAGACCCTGAAACCTTTCACTCATTGAAGTTAAGAAGGGTGACCCACGACACACAGCTTCAGCCCAGCCTCTGTGGGTACAGAAAGGGGATCAGCAGGAGTTTTCAACAAAGACCTGTAGGGCTAAATGCACTCTTCTGTGCCAAGTACGATGGAGTTAATGCAAATGGATTGCTGTTACTGAGGACTTGAAGTGAAAGTTCAGCTCCAGACCTGCTTGGCATAGGTCTGCACTGAGGAAAAAAGGACTGGTGAAAGAAAGAGATGCAGAAGAGACTGTGAAAAGAGAAAGATGAGAGTGGGAAAGTGTTCATAGAGAATAAGTCAATATTGGGTATATAGCACTCGTTCTGGGGGAGTTCTGTAGCCCTAATGCTGACAACTCCTTAGGCTCAAGCTCAGACACAGTGCATGTATTGAACCTGTGCTTGCTCAGCCATGGTTGGAAAATCCAGGTAAAGGAAATGTGGGTAAGATTTGAGCTGCATTTAGGAGCCTAACCCGTAAACAGAATGTTCCCATAATAAAGTCAGACTCTGTGTGGTTTTCCTTGCCTTAGGGTCCCCATAGGTTACAAAGCCTCTCATTGCCCAACTCAAGTCACCGTCCTTGGAGGTGCTCAAGAATCATGGAGATGTGGCACTGAGGGATGCGGTCAATGGCATGATGGGGTTGGGTTGAAGGTTGGACCAGATGATCTCAGATGTCTTTTCCAACATTCCTGATTCTGTGATCCAATCATGAGTCATTTTAGGGAGATGTTTCTCCATAAGGTCCAGGAGAGACACTGTGAGCATCTGGGCTGGAAATGCCACACGCTCTTTTCCGTGCAGATCAAAAGTGTGAAGAGGCAAATAATTCCTCCACGGCCCACAGCAGAGCGTGATGACGTGGGAAGGCTTGGCTGCAGCTCAGAAGGCCGCGATTAGGACAAGTGCACTTTAATTTAGTATAAACTGAGCATTCCTCCATTTCCGCTGCAGATAGGCAAAATAACCTCTATCAAACCACAGCTGTTTCTGAGGAGCAGAGTAACTTCTTTGAAGATATTCTGCCCATTAAAATGCGGAGTGTTTATAGTGGTCATACTTAAAAGATAGACTTTCCAATGGAGGTCAGGTGGTCTGGAAATTCCCAAGTACGTGGGGGGAACAAGCAGCTTCTGGGAGCAGAATGGGCATCATGTGAGCTGATGGTGCTCCTGGGTTCTGTGGGATAAAGAGGGTTTTCCTTTTTAAGAAAAAAAGAAGTATTTTGGCTTGTTGGTGGGTGTTTTTTTTTAGTGAGAAAGATAGCAGTGGGTTTAGAGAAGGTTGGATCTGCCCGTGACCGACATATTGCTATGCAGCCCTGTGGGTATGTCCCTCCTCTCATATTTTATCAAAATCACATTTTTAGCATGATAGTAACTTTCCTTTTTTAGCTTGGCTACTGCAGAAAATAGCAAGTTGCAATGGGAGGGAAATGTGTCCCCCCCATTCTTTAGGATGGCTTGTGCAAAAGAAAGGAAAGCAGAGAGAACATGTTGTTCTCCCCAGGAATGAGAGAGCAATGCACATCCTTCCTGCACGTACAAGATACCCCCAAAGCAAGCTGATTTTAAGAAGCCATCTCTTAATATCAGCCAAATACACAGCTTGAGTGACATGAATTTGGTGCACTTTTCCTAACTGCTAGGCTCAACCTTCCGCACACAGCAAACCCCAATGAAAACCCCAATATGTAGAGAGCTCAGCAAGGAGGCAGCTTATTTATCCTTGAGCCCACTGGGTGAAGAGGCTTCCAAAAAAGCCATTTTTCATGCATAGCCCTGCCCTAAAGGGTGCCTAGGTGCCATCAGCACCTTCTGAAAATCTGCTTTATCGCATGTAAAAACACAATGTGAGATTTCAGCCCTCTTCACACCACGCACTGATAACAGGAACTGGGAACAGAGGGACGTTCCTTTAACGTCGTCAGCTGTCCGTGATGCTGTTTGCCACGTCCAGGGAGATATTTCCAAATGAGAGCATTTTGGAAGCAGCCAGAGAGGTGGGGACGGGCTTTGACCTCGTGTTAAAGAAGTTGCGATTGGTTTGGCATCTGCTTCCTAAGCATGTGAGAGGTCACATTTTTTTTGCTTTCCACAGTACTGTTGCCTTGTTTCCTTCCTCAGCTCCGTGACAAGGACCAAGCACCCCAAGGACAGTCAGAATCATAGGAACAATAGAACCACAGAATGACTTGGTTTGGAAGGGACCCCAAAGATCCTCCATTTCCAACCCCACTGCCATGGGCTGGGTTGCCAACCACTGAATCTGGCACCTAATCAGGTTGCCCCATCCAGCCCGGCCTTAAGCACCTCTAAGGATGGGTATCCACATCCCTAGAGCTGTTCCCAACACAACAGCTTCAAGCAATACCTGTGACCAACAAGTCAATTGTCCATGGAAACTGTGGTGCTCTATGCATCCAAAGCCAAACATCTAAAATCAGGCAATGGCGAAAGCATACCCAGTATTGCACGACAATTAGTTTTGTTTTCCCACCTTTGCATTTCAACTCTGCCTGATTAGCCCAGTGGTGACAGCTCAGGAAATGGATTCCACCAAATCTCACAGCAACTGATCTGAAATGCTCTAATCTCCGGGGTGATAAGGAGTTGCTATAGCAAAGCCAACATAAACCTGTGTGCGATGGAAGGTTGGGTTATTGTTTAGCCTCTGTTGCTAGTTAGCAAGCCGTGCTTGATTCCAGGGACCACCCTGTGTTTAAACCTTCTCACTTCACACGTATCTTTTCAGCACCATCCTGGACAGCATCAGCCACACGGAGCTGAAGGACACTGGGGAGCTCCGCATCGTGTTGAGCATCCCTTGGCCCAAAGTCATTGCAAGCAGCAGCTCCTGCAAAATGTGGTTGTGCTGATGTTGGATTCATGCTATGCATCTGCTCCTTTAAAATAAAACACTGCATATTGTTTTCATTGAAAATTTGTTGTATTTGGAGCTAGGGAGGAAAAAAAAAGTGCATTTTTTTTCCAGAAGCATTGCTCTGTGTCACGGAAATCCATTCCTCTCATATCATTTCCTTTATTGCAACCATGTTGATTGCCTTTATCCCCCATATTTCCTTTGTTTACTTAAAAAATGCAATCAAAGGTCCCGCAAAACCCTTGCAGTGCTGAGCATGGGGCTGATCAATTTGCCTTGCACACAGAATCATGGTGGGCACATATCCAGAAGTGCTAAACAAACATGCTGATTTCCTATTCCCAACGTAAGCTCATTTAGTTGGATGTGATTTATCACCCGCTGGTGATAGATTATTACAATGCATACAATAACAAGTCTATTCTGTATTTTCTGACTTTGTCCTTTCCAAAAAGTAGCTCCATCTGTAGGAGTAATGCAGCCTGAAGGGTTTTGTTTGCAATCTGCACAGGGCTGGATGCAGAAAATTTCACAGATTGTTACTGGCTGAAATTCTGCTTTTACCGATGCCCAAAGTGAATCAGTTGAGTCAGTTGGCATGCACTTAGCATGCACCTGAAAGCAAACATGCTTTGTTGCTGCAGGAGCTCTTAGCAAGACCTCAGCATGTGTAGCTGTTCACTGTTTATCTTCTTGACAAGGGTATCAAAAGGTGGACTTTTTCCTCTATTTCCATCCAGGAAAAGCAGCAGTAACTCTTAACAGCTGCTCCCTCCACCACTTTTGGTTATGTTTTCCCAGCAAAATGCTTCTGTGCACGCACAGCAGACTCACTACGTGCCTCATGTCCTACTCCCCAGGGAACAGCTTGCAGCAGTGCAGCCTTAGGAAACACGTGTCTGGTCTGAGCAAAAGTGGGTGGGAAGTGTTGGGAGGATCTCTGCTTTCTTTGGTTTGTTTTTGTTTTCATGCATGTGCCTATTTCATTGGGCTTGGAGTGAAAAACTTGAATCGTAGAATCATTAAGGTTGGAAAGTGCCGCTAAGATCGTCAAGTTCAACTGTCAACCCATCACAGAATGGCTTAGGTTGGAAGGGACCTTAAAGATCATTGACTGCCAACCCCTGTGGCTTTTTCTTTTCACTGAGATGATTTTAAGAAAGCTCAACACAGCAGAAGGTTTGATTGTCTGTTTTCATTAGGAAATGCCCAGGGATGTTAGGCCACAAACTCAAATCTTCATTGGGTTATGGCTGTGCCAATGCATTGAGTGCTTTGCATAGCAGCTTGCTAACTTATGGCCACAAACTGGCTCCATTTTGGCTGAAGGAGGTTCAGGGTGTGCTCATTTGGGCTTTCATCTGTCTGCATTTAGACATCTACACTCTAGAAATGAGAGAAAAACCACATTATTTCTACCTTGGTCTCAGATGTTTAGGGTAAAGCATGGGCCAACACTTGAAGCTTTCCTCAGCCTCCTTGACTACTCTCCACTCCTGATATTGCCTGTGCCAGAAACGCACATCTCCATCCAAAATGCCTGAGCCTAACCCTAATATTCAACAATAATATGCTCCATATGATAAACTTCTTCTTCCAAGGGGTGTTGATAAGAATTTCCATTTTTAGTCGAGGGCAAACAAGCCATTCTGCCTTTATTTGTTGCTGTTGTAATTGAAGAAGGAGCAGAAGCTAATTTTGTAACTTTTCCTGTAAATAGTGCATTAATGAAGACAGATGGGTCAGCAATATAAACAAAACCTCTATCTCAAGCTAGTTTCGTTCTGGCTTTGTTTCCCAGCATAGTAAGCAACTCACCACCACCCCAGTTCCCATCCTATTAACAGTGTTTGCACTCCAAATGTTGAACTGGGTTATAAGGAAGTTTAAATTAACCCCGGGCTGTAGTTTTTCAAATTCTTGAAGCAGATGTTCAAGTGCCAGGAAATCCTTTTTTTCCTTTTTTTTTTTTAATATTGTTTTGCTCTGTTTTGTTTTTAAATAAGTGATGGATTTTCCTGGGGTTTGACTTGGGACTGAGGTCAGAAAAATACTTCACTGAGTCCCTTCTGTTGCGCTGGTAGGTAATCCAGGCACCATAATGCCAATGGAAGTACGATGGACTGTGAAGTGCCTGGAGGTAGGGAGAAGAAGATGGGAGTAGGCTTTGGCTACAGCTTTTGTTTGCTTCGGGTGATGTTTTTTCCTAAGTGACCTCAGTTTTGGGGAGACTTACCCTCATGGCCTTGGCTTCAAAAGTGCTCCAAAGGTCAATAGGTGTTGGGAAGAGTTGTAGGTTTAAAATGGTCATGAAAATGTTGAAGAAATTTGGGTCCACATGCGGAGAGCTTAAGATGGGGATGGCATCAATATTATATAAATCATAAATGAAAGGAAAAGCACATTACTACTTAATGTGAAAAATAAACTCTTCTAGAAACAGAAGTCACGGTGCTAATGTGGATGAATAGGAGGAGGAGGAAGAAAAGAGTAAAGAAACAAAGAAAAAGAAAGCATGCACTAGAATACTTTTTCAGGGACTTGTCACTGACTTCCCCAGCACATACAGCTTGATGGCACTGGCTCTTGTCATGCTCTCACCATGTTATATGTGAGTGTCATATCTATATGGACAGGTGTGTTGAAAGCCGAGCACTTCTGACTTTGCAGCCTTAATTTACTACTTAAGGAAAACATTTCATAAAACAACTCTTCCAATTTTTCTGTGCTATTTCGCTTGATCTCTGCTGTTTAACTCCAGCAAATGTCTTTGCCTGTTTATTTTCAAAGGTAAAGTCAAGGTGAAGTTTTGCTAACAAAGCAGGAATGCAATCCTAGGTACTGTAGATATATTTGCTGATTTCCACTTGTGAATATCCATATGTGCAGGTTTAATTACTGTTAGAACTACATGGCTACCCACACTAGCACTGCAGTACTCTTGTATCTCATCTCCTCTATTAGAACAATAAGAGAGTGCGAAGGCAGCCACTCTGATATGCTGTGTGGTCACTTGGAAATGTATAATGGCAGTGGGTGGCTCTATTGGGTCATATATTGTTTCTAAGGCATAGATCCTCTTAACTGGTGAGCAGAAGTGTTGGTGCTGTTCGATAAAGGACAGCAGTGCAGAAGCACGTTGGGTAGATCACCGCCACAGGAACAGTTGCAGAAAAGAGCTGATAAAAGCAAATGTCGGATTATCTCCCTAATGCTGGATTATCGCTCCTAACAAGGTGAATGGTTTGTCTTGGCAAATGGCTTCATAAGAATTGTGGATGGTTCTGAAAGGATTTGCATGGTGACACTTCAACCGTTGGCCATGGCAGTTCATGTCAGCAGAGGGAGATATCACACCTCCCGTGAATTCCTGCAGCGTGCCACTAAGGACAGGCTGAGATTGCAGTTTGGCTGTAGGGAAAGGCCTGTGAGCAGTGCCAGTTACACTGGGAGGAGTGAAGCAATACAGACCCATGGCCCAACTTGTTACTGGGAACCACGCAGTGATCATAGAATGGGCAACACCATACATTCTTCAGAATGCTGTTTAAATAAATCACTGGGGTGAACAATTCTGCAAGCAATGGAGATAGCCACGGGGGACAGTATTTACTAGCATCTATGGCAGAAAAACATTGTCAATCCCAATCTCCACACAGCACAACTCAACAGAGAGAGTCCACATCCAGTAGGGTCGGTACAAGGTTTTATCCAAGTGGGGTTACATACAGGCACAAAAATAAAACATTCTGTATTCTACATTATATTACAAAGGCAGGCGGTCAATAAATAGATCAATAAATTATGGGAAGCACAGAAGAGTATGTGTGAAAATAGGTGAGACTGGTTTTAGTTGGTGCGTGATAAAGTCTTTTGTGTTCATTCCCACGAAGTGTTAGAGTGATTCTTTCAAAGGTCCTTATCACTTCCAGTGAAGATAACTTTCCCTTAAAAGCGTAAAACAGATGCAGGGACAGTACAGTAGGCTCTGGTACAGGCTAAAAGAGTCGGCGTCACTTACACTTTCCCAAGAATCTGACAAATTTGCAGCTTAGTATAAATAAAGTGACGGGTCTATTGTTTCTCAGCTCCGACACCTTCTTATCACTGCGATTTGTTGCAGAAGAGTGGCGGAAACATGGCATGTGACTCCATCATATATCGTTTAAGGGGGGGCAGTACCTTTATGAATTGACAACTTCAGCACATACATAAAGGAAAGATCCTCTCTATCTAGCTGGCACAATGGGGTTTCCTTTTCTGTCTATTTCTATGCAGACTAAATGCAGTACTATTCAGGTTATGTGCATGTATGGGACGTAGTTTACTGGACTGGTTGGGGGGGACCAGTTTCTGAGCTGGTATAAACTGGTACCATTCTAAATCTTTTATCTTAGTGACATTGGAGCCCAAAGTTTGTCAGGAATCTAAGCATGTAAAGATCTTTATAAAGATTTTACACACAATTAAGCAGTCTAGGTGTGTATTGCCCATAGCTTTAGTTGCTCTGGAAATCCATACAGGTGCCAATCACCTTTCACAAAGCACAGAAAAGATGCCTTTATTCCTGTGAATTTGAATGTGCCCCTTCTGGCATGAAGAGCTCACCCAAACAATCCAGTGATCTGCTCTATGAAGAGAGAGAGTCATAATTTTGAACAGAACAGCAAGAAGCAAGCAATGGAACAAAATATACATTCCCTACGGTCATATGACTTGCCCATTCCCCATGACAGGAAACATACAATTATCTGTACATGCCTCATTAAATAACCTTATTAAATAGGAAATCCGAAATGTACAAATTTACAGACTGAATCATTAAATACTTCCCTTGTGCACTCCCCTGTGCGTGTGTTCCCTGCTACTATCTGCAGCCACACTCTGATACCACCATGCCTTCGTATTTGAACTTGTAGGTGACCACCCCTGCATCCATGTAGAGAATTGAGATAGGATCGAGTTTGGTGGGCACGCAGCAGGCCTTGGAGGCTTTCTGGGGATTCTTCAAGTGAACCAAAGTCTGGACAATGGCATGTTTTGTTGGGGTGACGTGCTCTGTTAAGGGGTAGGCGCATACTCCATGGCACTCATAAGCTTCATATCCTGCTGGAGCGATGATCCAGGAATCCCAGCCAATCTCCTTGAAATCTATGTAGAGTGGAGTCTTTTTGCAGTAGTTGCCTTTTGCATTCCTTCGGATTCGAGCAGTGGAGTCGTAAATGATGTTGGAACGCATCTGGAGCAGAGCCTCCTCACCAGGGTGTCCGTGGAAATTGCCAACCTCCAGGTTCTCCAAGTCCAGGAGCTGCTCATGGTCTATCATTTCGTTCAGCTCTTGCTTCTCCTCTTTCTTATCATTGCTTTGGTCGTCAGAGAACACAATCAACAGGGGCACGTGCTTAGCCTCAGAGTTGATGTCGATATCGAGTTTCCCTTCTCCATTCTGCTCCTCCCCTTCTCTGCTCTCAATGTGAACCTCCAGACGGTGCGTGGTCAGCCCTGCCCTTCGCCAACGCCTGATGGCTTCAGTCACCTCGAAGCTCTCCCACTCACTGCTTGTACCATAGATCTGTCTGGATGCCAGAGCCACAATCTTTCTTTCTTCTCCTACCCCCAAATGGTCATTTTCCAGCACTTCAAAAATGGTGACCTTTCGGTCGAGCCCGTCATAAAGCATTTGGTCCCTCTCCACCAAGGTGTAGAGTCTCAGCTCCGCCATGGTGATTTCTTCATGGTGAGGTATGGAGACATTGAACAGAAGGGGGTATTTCCGAACTCCTATGACACCAACCGGGTGGGAAGCAAGGTCTGGAAATAACAAAGACGAGATATTTTAGAAGGGTCAATATATCCAGTAACACATACACTGAAGTTCATCTGACATGTTTTACATTGCTTGATTTCAGTCCAGCAGTTTCAGGAGAGTGTTTTCTCAGTTGTCCTTGGAAAAAAAAAAACAACCCAGAACTTTATTATAGATATCTAAGGACAGTTAGATCCCACATAAAATAAAGACTGTAAATCTGGACTGGTTTTCTTACTGGCTTCAAGGAAGGACAACCTGTTAAAAATGTGTGGTCTAATACCAAAATGAAATAGCTTCTCATTGTTTTAAAAATGAGACAAAAACAGCCAGTGTAGCAAAGGAAGGGCAGAAAGATATGGCACTGGAGTGAACATAAGATAGATAACACATAGGCTGCATATGCAAGAATAACAGTCTCTATCTGAGTATGCTGTGTGTTTTCATGCTAGGGAGTATTTCCTCCTGATGAAATATACTCAGCAGTGAAGAGGACTAAGCATGACAGGAAGAAAAGTTGCCTGGGAATGTGTAAAGGCTCCAGGTTAGGAAGAGCAGGCAGTGAACATCCATTGTGAGCCATCAGTCAATAGGAAAATTGCCACAGGCTCAGGGAGTTTCAAGCGATCAGTCAGCTGTAGTCAAGCACTTCTGGCAGCTTTGGTTCATAAAACATACAAGAAGCACACAGTATCTGCTTGTCATTCAGGCTTTCTGTCCTATCTGTGTTGCTTGTTTATACGCAGCAATATGCATTTCCTTGTTCAACGCAGGAATCTTAGCTAATGCTTGTATATTTGTTACTGAATTACCAATGCTGTCTACTTATAACTTAGAAGGCAGATTTAGACATGGAGACTACATGTAAACTTTCTGCTTGGGAGCTGTTATTATCTTCATCTCTGACTCCTCCAATTTTGATATCTTTGTAGAAAAGGGACACTGATTAAACTGCAAGCATTGGCCAAACTCCATCAATGCACTTAAGCAAGCGGCTTATTTAAGAACATGAATTTTCCTACTGCCATGAAGTAGGTTTTGAGGCACCTGCCTTTCTTCTTTTTTTTCTCTATTTCTTTTTTTTCTGCTTTAGCAATTCCATCAGTTCATAAATTAAAAAATGAGAAGCTTGCATCTCCCTACCCATCAGTTGATAAGATGGAAGCTGATTATATTCCATACGGCACCAGCATGAGTGGTGAAAAACAATGCTATTCAAGCAAGGGGATGCTTAGCCATGATCTGAGTGATCTGAGTGGTCTTCTCCAACTTTAATGATTCTATGATTCTACAAGTCTGCTATCATTACAGATACCAGTGGAATGGAGAAATATCCATTGGCACTGGTAATGATGCCAGTGATGTGATGACTTGAACTTTGAGGAAACAGGCACAAGGAATTCACTAGACAATGGCTATATGCTACATAACAAGCTGGGTCAGCTCTAACAGGGCAAGAAAAACATTCATTTCTAAGTCAAGATGTGACTTTGCACTTCAACTACAAAGTCCACAGGCTGAGATACCTTATTGCTACCAGTACATCCCTGGCAGGATCAGGAAGGGTGGTCTGAAATCCATAGGAAAATATGAATTTCCCTAAGGACCTTCACTGACAAAACACTGCAGTTCTGTTTGCAGTAGATGCATTATACTCAGACCTACTTCCAGCTGTGCCTGACATTACACTTCTATAATATCTTTATAGCAATTACAAATTTAATAAAGGGCTTAATGAACAGCAATGGAACTACCTTTACCACCAATTTTCAGGTGAGCTAAAGAAGTCTGTTTCTACCACCTCAAAGGTTACATGTTAGTAATTTCTACATCAAAAAGAGTGATTTTGGCATGAAATGGATGATATTTCATTTCATGGATCGGAAAGACATACAACCCCCCCCCCAAACAATTGTATAATCATGCGCTTGTGAAGCTGTGTTAACATCAATAGTTATTAAAATCCCATTTAGCATCTTGCTGCTTGGGAGAGCGGATGTGAGAGAAAAACTAAATTGACAGAATATTACACCAAATTTCCTTTATCCCAGTACAGAATTTTTGCAGCGATGAAGAAGAGATGGAACATCACACAGAAGGGCACAGAGCAGTGAACCCTGCTCTTAGCAAAAAGATCCGTTTGTTCCATTTTTGCCCATTTTGCCAGCGGAATCATTCCAGATTTATGTCACTGAACCATGGTGTATTTTATTGGTTGGCATGGTGTACCCGGTAGATTTCATCGTGTTCATTTCTCCTTCATAGTGCACAATGAGAAAAGAACAACAGGCATTCCTGCACGTGTCTTCATTTGTATTGAGATGAGTAATGGTTCACCCATGAGTCTAACTGGTTTGCCATCAACCGTACAATAAATTCTCCCACTCTGGAGGAAAGGATATGTAAAGGAGGTTTAAATCACAAAGCAGTGCCTCTACAAAGCAGAAACACATTGCCAGTAAATCCAGGCCTGGCAGGACTGAGCAGGGTGATAAAAATGCAATAATGGCCATTCTACGTTAATCAGGGTAGTGTGGAGAAGTCTTGCAGCAATTTGAATAGTTTCACTTATCTCTAAAGAGCTAAAAAGCATGGAGGCACTTGTACTTGCCAAGTGGAATGACTGGTATTCGAAAACCATTGGTTGAAAAGCATTTTAAACATAAATCCCACATTGGCGCAAATGACTGTTAGGGAATTGTTGGATGTTATCACTGAAATTTATCTTTTCTTTGCTGAAATGAGGGGGAAATGTTGAAGCAGAAACATAGGGAACCATGTAAGGTTATTTTAAAAATACTTTTTAATATGAAATATCCCGTTTCTCAAAGAAAATAAGTTGTGTGATACAAAATTCTTCATATTGGCTGGTCTGGGCTCAAATGTCAAAGGAAGAACATCAAAAGTGAGAGGCTATTAGCAGAAATCCACATTTTGTTACGCTCACAATCAGACAATACTGCAGCTTTGAACAATATATAAAATGAATTATTGCATTGTATTCAAATAATGCTAAGGGTTTCCATTTGAAAATCAGGTGGTTAATAACAAGTGTCACTCTGGGGACAATGCAAACAATGTGCTCAAATTATACTCTTAAACTCTAGAGGAATATCATATTCCCCTGAAAACTTGCAGTCTCAAAAGCGAAGGACAAGGGATCCATCTCATAGCAGTGACATAAGTACAAGCAGTATTAATTGTCTGTTGCTAACGGTGCTCTCACTGAAAGGCCTTTACTCCCTATTGTATGCTCAATGCCTGGTTGACTGTATGTATATATATATATGCACTTCATGTTGACTACAAGAGTGACCATTTCTAGAGGTATCTTACCTTCATTTTTGAAGCTCCTAATGATATTTGCAGAAGGCATAGATGTCCTGTCAGTGGCAAACTTGTTGTACAGCTCTAGCATGTACTCTGGTGGGTCTACTTTGGCCGATTCATGCAGAGGAATGTCGGAGAGGTTCAACGTCTTCAGGAACTCGTTCTTCATATTCTGAAGCAATGTGTTGAAATCAACACCATCCTGTTCGGACAGGAATTCATCAAAAAGAGGCTCGCCTTCCTCCAAGGAAGAGTGCTCCAAGCTCAGGATGGGACTGCAAGCGGCAAGGTGAACCAAGAGGCAGAGGCCAGCCCACAGATGGAGGACTATGGAATCCATGGCTTCGCTCCGGCCTCTGACCACACTCAACAAGCTCTAGCTCTCGTGTGGGCTAAGTGGCGGTTTTATCCCCTTGTGTCACAGAGAGATGACAAGTTTGGATTGAAACTTGTGATCCGTCCTCTCTCTCTCCCTTCCCCCTCCCCAAAGCCAGGTCTCAGTAATTGGATAGGGCTTGCTCTCTTCTATGGTCGCCTTGCCTCTCTTATCTCGTGTAGTGTAAGCTGTTCACCAGATTTGTTGCTATCTTGCAATCCCCTTTCCCTTAATGAGCTTTTTGTAAACATTCTGCGCTAGGACATGAGAAGATAGGACAAGTTTCTCCTTGGAGAGGAACTGCTCTTTCTTTCTGCCTCCTTCAGCGTGTGTGAACAATTCCATCCATGCAGATACAGAGGAAACGTAAATTCTATAGAGCCTCTACTGGAATCTATGAATTTTGCACCAAGGGCAAGGAACAGTTCCTTTAGTGTGATCTGAACATTAGCACGGGTTGAGTGCTCATGCTCAGTGCTGTGTGCCACACAAATGCTTCGAAACAGAAAGAGTAAAGCAAATCTTCACTTCTTTTCATATCTTATATACTTAGCAGGTAAGAACTTGTAATTCTTGATTTAGTTGTGGGAGAGTTCCCCTTTGCAAACACTACAAGCTTTATCCAAAGAGCAAATCTTATCTGACCTGCTGATTTTTCCAAACCCTTCTTTTCCACTGTGGCTAATCACATCCAGTGATCTGTTGCCTCATCTCTGCAACTTTCTTCCTTCACAGATACTCAGTGTCTTCTTTAGTATCCATCACATCTTTCTTCATCGAGACCTATCACTCTCATAAGTGGCCTCAACTCCAGTTGACATAATTAGATTGATACTCAATCAGTACCTCTGTGAAAATCACACGTGGTATTGACGTCACAGGCATCAGCGTGGCCTTTAACATTGTTTCATTCAACTTTTCCCCTCATAAATATGGGAATTTCATAAGAAAAGCAGAACAATTTATCAAGGTTACTACTTACTCTACACCAGAAGGAGATATTTGAGCTTGGGAAAATTAATTTTTATGTCAGTGTGGATTTCATGGTTATCTGTATAAGCTTATCTATAAATTCTCCTTATCAAAGACTCATCTCTGAACATTGTGGCTTTCTGGAGCTAAGTTCAGAAAAAGATTTAGGGAAATTCTGGAGCTGAGGTCACTTGTGTTAACCTAATAAGAAAAACGCAATCTTCTTGCTTGTGATTCATCACCTGACTATGCTGAGCCAAGGTCCTATGGTCATGGGAAGGGAAATTAACTATGAAAACTGTGCAAAAAGAGTAAAGGTGCACAGTCCTCACTCTTTTCTGCAGCACAATAACTGGCTCCTGTAAAGGAAGATCTTCCAGCTGACTTCTCATCAGCAAACGATCAGGTAGTAGATTTGCTGTAATACCTATAGAAATGGTTTCAAGATGTCTTTTGTATGTTTAAATATTATTTTCAGAAGTGCACTGGCTTCATATACATAAATGCATTTATTTTTTTCCATGAAGAGTGTAAACATGCTGTAAGAGCTGCTGCTTTTTGGAAGGGAACAGGTGCTGCATCTTCTCAGCACTTAGAGCCTTATCCGTAGTGCTTGTTCATATCTGGTTTTTCTCCCCAGACAAGCACGAATAACAGCTTGAATGCAAAGGCAAAAGCATGCAGAGATATGCCTTTCAGAGCCTGTAGGCACTGGGGTCTATAGCGTTGCATGGCTTGATTCTTAAGAAGTTTAGGGCTGAAAGCTTTGCATTTAAAAGCAGTTTTTGTTTATTTGTATCACTGATGTTTTTTAGCTCTCTCACACTGGTGAGGCTCAGGATTATACCTGGCCATTAGAATCACAGAATCATTAAGCTTGGAAAAGAACCCTAAGATCATCTAGTTCAATCATCAACCCATCATCACCACATCCACCAACTCATCACCACCATGCCTACTAAACCATTAATTACGCATGGAGTCAACATCTCCTCTCTCTTCTGTTAATCCTGATGAACAGTTCCAGAACCAGAAAGGTTTTTCCAGGTTTATTCCATTTTCCTACAGTTTAAAACTGTGGTGTAGCTTTGGTTTAGTGGTCTGATAAGACCAGACATTTTCTGTGAATCTGTGATGATCCTATATTATTAAGAATAAATGGCTCATCAGGCAGACAGCGTTATTGAAAGGTTTCTTGGTCCTTAATCCTAGGAAATTTGTGTTCATTTCCCCAGTGAACTTGCACTTGCACATGGGAAAATGCAGCTGATGAAAACATGAGCCTCAGCAATGATCTCTACAGCATCAAGAACAGCACTCTGCATATGCAGAGCACTGTTTGGAGTCATAGAATTATTAAGGTTGAAGAAAAACACTAAGATCTTGAAGTCCAACCCCAACAGATCCCTACTATGCCCACTAACCATGTCACTCAGTGCCACATCTCCAGGGACAGTGACTCTATCATCTTCCTGGGCAGCCTGATCCAATGCATCACTGCTCTTTGGCCAAAGAAGTTTAGCCTAATACCCAACCTGAATCTTCCCTGCTGCAGCTTAAGGCCATTACTTCTTTTCCGATCACTAACAACTTGGGAAAAGAAGTCTACACCCATCTTACTACAACCTCCTTTCAGGTTTTACTCATGTCTTGCTCTTCCTGTTGGATCTGGCTTCTGGTGGAGGATTGGACACAGTTCATTTCTATGCCATGGTGAGAACCGAAGGGGAACATCAGCCCTGAGCACAGAGAGTGGTCTGAGCAGTTTGGGCAGGACCACAAGTGCGGCTGACATGGCCAAGGCTATGCAGCAACTCCTGGGAACAGTTCAGCTGTCGAAAGGGTCAGTCCTGAAGATTGCAGGGCTCCAAAATAGCCTCTAATCTTGGGCATCACGCAACTTCCTCCGAGCCAATGCCTCCACGGCTTCTTCTGTCAAGAGGCAGCAGAAGAGCACGGGTTTGAGCAGGAATGTGTGAAGCAAGCTTGGTGCTGAAAGGCCAGAAAGTGAAGCAGGGCTCTACGAAGTGCCAAGGTCGACAGTCTACCATGAGTGAAAGGGTGTGATGCTCCTCTGGGAAAGAGGAAGTGAGGAGAAAGAATGTGAAGTGCTTTCAGAGCATCTTTGCCTTTCCTTCAGCTGATTTTCAACATGGAAGCACACCTGCTCCAACCAATGCAGGCAGATAGCATTGGGATGTGGGATTTTTTCCAGGAGAGAGTGATTAACATTTGCTCACGTGGGCTTCTGTGATGGAAATGGTTTCCCAGAGAACAAACAGAAAGCTTTCCAGCTAATTACCCATGTGTGATTTCTCCATGAGTAAACTCAGTCAGGTGGATTTGGGTTCAGTAATGCTTACTTTAAATTCTATTAAGACTTTAAAACCCATTTTTTAAAGACAGAGAAACAGAACAAACACTGGGCTCTCTACCGTTCCTGCAGGAGATCTGCACTATAGCACAAGGCAACCTTTGTTTATTTGCTGAAATCTTTGGGAAAATAAGTGTGTCAAGCCTGAGAATGTCTTCTATATGACACGGAGAGTTCTCATTCTCAGCCATGACTGCTTTTGTCCACAAGTAATTCATCATTAGCAAAAGAGAAAAAGGTATGTTTTAATGGAAAATCAAGAGTGCCTTTGGTGACGTTAATCAGCCCTTAAAAACAGAGACAGACCTAAAAAAAACCCCATGTATTTTCCACCGCACCATGTTAAGAGGTATAACATATCTCTGTCACTTTTGATCAAATCTCAGCCTTCATACTGAACCAACAGTGAGATATCTCATTCAGAATGGCCCAAATTCCTATGTGGCAAATCTTCAGCCTCTCCCAAAACCTGTATAAAGGCTGGGTTTGAGATTCAGAGCCTCTCTCTAATCAAGACACCGTAGACAAGAATGCCATTTGGGGGAAGCAGGAGAGTGATGCAAACTAATGTGCTCTAGCAATCATCCCAACATGTGATCTGAAATTTTCCAAAATACAGCCACGAAATTGTTACGAATATGGCCCACAATGGTCTCTGTCAGGAGATAGCTGTGGCATGAGGCAACTGTTGGACGTGATATGGGAGATAAAGAAGAGTGTGACACTGACAGTGTGATGAGCTTGCAATGGAATAACTAAAATTAGTTTCCATTCCTGCATCTGCCCAAGTCATTGCTGTATGCCTCGGTTCATGGCTGCTCTGGATTTCCTCTCCATAAATGGGCAGTTCCCAGCAGTGCTTTGTTGTGATTTCAGATGGCACTGGAAATTGAAAAGATAGAACATAAAGAAAGAGTGGGGAGAGAGAAGTGTGGCAATACGTTAAAACTGGGATGTTAGAAAAGGGAAGGGAAGAGGGAAGGAAAGAGGGAGGGCAAAAGGGAAGAGAAGGGAAGGGAAGGGAAGAAGAAGAGAAGAAGAAGAAGAAGAGAAGAATAGGAAGAAGAATAGAAAGAAAATGGAAGAGAAGAAAATGGAGAGGAGAGAAGAGGAGAGGAGAGGAGAGGAGAGGAGAGGAGAGGAGAGGAGAGGAGAGGAGAGGAGAGGAGAGGAGAGGAGAGGAGAGGAGAGGAGAGGAGAGGAGAGGAGAGGAGAGGAGAGGAGAGGAGAGGAGAGGAGAGGAGAGGAGAGGAGAGGAGAGGAGAGGAGAGGAGAGGAGAGGAGAGGAGAGGGAGAGGGGGAAGTGGAGAGGAAGGAGAAAAGGGGGAAGGGGAAAGGGAAGGGGAAGGAAAGTCACAGGGAAAGGAGTCCATCCCTGTGCATTTGCACTACTGCAACCTGCTCTCAGCTATGGGTCATTGGCCATGCGGTGGGATGATAAACAGTGATAAGCAGAGATTCTTCAGCACAAAGCCTCAGCCACTGAAACAGAAAGAAGACTGAAAATAGCTGGACATTGCTTTCTTGTCAGTGTCCTGTCAGTCACATTCACTGTGAGCACATGGCCTTGTTGTCCAAGCTCCTTATGTCTGGAAAAGCATTCATTTCCCAGTGTAACTTGGGCATTCTTCATGTTTAATTCTAGTTCTGCACATTTCAGCATTTTATTTTAATCTTTTCTCAAAACATATCAACATGAGTGATCAAAGTTACATGAACTAGACTATTTCCAGCAGCACTATGCTCAACATTGGCTTATATCCCTTAAGAGATGGGAGGCATCTCAAGAAATTAATGGATTTGTTTTCTATCTGAGATCGTCACAATGAAAGTATATTGTAATGCTAATTAACAGGCATGTTAATTGAATTATTATTGAATACCAGGACTTTTGCCTCTGCTGCTTTCTTATCACACTTAACAGTGCAGCTGAATAGAAAAGGGTCAAGAGAAAGTTTTAATTTCACATTGTTGAAATTCCTTCTCTTCCTTCATGCAGTTATTTGGTGGAGTTTTGGATTCACGTGGCTGTTAAACTTTAGGCAACCCTCAGTGACACTGAAAGAAGCAAAACTCAAAGACAAAACTCTGTTTTGGTGACAACTTTGATGAACAGCTCAAAAATGATTTAATTAACAACCTGGCTACGAGGCAGAGCTGGAATATTTTCATGCTGTTTGGCTGATATCTCAGCATGAAATGGCTCTTGCAAAGCCAACTCTCTCACTCGTATTTCTCATTCAGTTGAATACCAGATTTTGTCTTTTCTACCACGTTTCTGGTGTTTCCTCAGTTTCATCCATGAAACCCTCACATTTAAGATTGCAGCTTGGACTGCACATCTCCCAGTTTTTCTCTTGGCAGATAGGAGTGTCTTGTGAAGCGCGGATGGCAGCTTATCTCATTGAGAGCATGGAACAAGCCCCTCGCAGTCCTTGGTGTTAAAGGGCTCTGCTTATCAGGAATGAGTGGCAGAGTGCTCTGGCTCAGCTCTCAGTGCATTGCACCCAGGGATACCACTTAATGTGACACTATCAGACACCTCCCGGAGCTCTCAGGGCAAATTTCTCAATCAGGGAGTGTCCTTATGTGAAAACAGCCCCTTCTTCCTATGCGTGGGATGCAAAGGTTGGTGGCTACCACCATTGGGTCGGTGTATCTGTATGATACACCTGCTTCTCTATCCAACAAGCAATGGCTTCTATCCAACAAGCAAGGGGAATATAGAGGATGTGGGAGTTCTGGGGCTTCCCTCCTTACCTGTGGTTACAGTCAGGATGATGTTGGTGTGATTTATCTTGTTGCTGCCTCCCTTTTCTGAAACAGGAAGGATTCAATTTAAACGGTGTCAACCTTTACTACTTGTGTTTCTATAATGATTTGAAATCTGATTAATGAACCTCCTGCAGCTGCAGTGCTTTATTAAAGAAAGGAATATGCATATGTATATTAAAAAGAATTAATAACTAATATTATGAGAAAGGAATTCACTTTTATGTTATTTCTGTGCTGTGATTTCCAACCCACTATTGTTTTCAATAGTCCAGTCAGATCAGGGTCTCAATAACAACCCCGGACTTCCACTGAAATACAAACTAAAAAGCATAACAATTAAGATTGCTGTAACAATTTGCCATCTAGTGGTCAACCAAAATCACATTCGGCTCTTAAGAAGAAAGCAAGTGTGGACCATCAGGATTGGGTTACATGCCTTGGAGTATCTGTTGCAGCCCACTGGCCAAGATATTTCCTTAAATGAAATGCAAAACCTTGCAAAACCAAGCTCACATCCACTTTGGCCAATAATTGAAGATCTGAGTATGTAAAATCAGGCACCTTGATTCTGTGCATATGCATTACCTTTAGTGTGATAACTCCTCTTGTATTTTTGCATATGGATCTTGCCATGTTGCTTTGTTGAGGGTTTTTTCCCCCTACTACCATGCATCGTTAGTACTAAAAGGGTGGGAAGACTCAGGAAAATGAGGGCAATCAGATTCATATCCTTGGCTTGCTGGCCCAGACAGCACAATTCTTGTTTCAAGTAATGGACTTAATTCCTCAGTCTGTCTGACTTCAAGAGAATTCAGTTCCATAAAGCAAAATTTGCTGGTGTTGCTATTCCACTTTGTTCCTTGATGCAAAATGGAAGGTATTTTCTCATATATAGAATCATAGACTGTCCCAAGCTGAAAGGGACCCATTGCTCACACGAGTAGAAGTTTCTGGGTTAATCTCTGATTTTAAAATGGCCACAGATTGACCTTGGGAAGTAGTCTTGTGCACTACTTACAGTGTGGAAGTTCTCTATTAAATGAGTTCAGTGTTAAAAAGGCCATAATGTGCAGCACAGGTGACCAGATAATCTGGTGTCCTTGGCAGTGAGGAACCAGAAATGCTTCCTGCCCACTGATATAAAGGATCAAGAAAGGTTAATTGCAGCAGACATGGGGATGTGACTGGAATGTGTGCTAATTCTGCCATCCCCAAATGCTTCACGTATTTTAGCTGCCTGTCAGTGTGCATCCGATGATACCATTGCTTGGATTCCGGGCATGCTTTTGAAAACCTTTTTTTGGCTTTTAAAAAGCTGGGAGTGAATAATCAGGATCATTATTATATTTCAGCCTAGGATAAATGCTGTTTTAACACATAAATGCTGACAGCGTGCGTGCGTGTGCAGACTCACACTCACCCAGGCATACTCCCAATGCATTTACTTCTACGTATATTCTACATCTTTTATAGGAAGGGACTATATGTAAAGCTAGCCAGATCTCCAGAATGCATATTACTTGGATGGAAAGCTCTTGGATAGATCTGATAACTTTTAAGATGGTTAGAGTCAAGTCACAATAGTCTTCTCTAGACTTCCACCATACTCTTCTTTTCTAGGCTCCTTCTACCAATATCTCATTAGCATCTAAGCTTGTGCACTGTCTCCCTTCCTCATTTTCATGGTAGATCATGGGTTCTAGTCCTGGTGGGATCACCAGAGCCCTTCACATGCAGATATGCCAAACCTCTGTGCTGTTTTCCAGTTATTTGTCTTATGCTTAAGGCTAATCAGCCTCATGCACAATCAACTCTGCACATTAACCTTTGGCAGTAGCACTCTCCTTTGTTGACTGTGAACAGTAATTCCCTCCCATTGTTTCTGAGAGTGGTTGCTGGCTGCTCTCCACTTAGGAACTTCAATGGGTTCTGTGCTCTGTGGGTTCCTTTCATGGAAAACAGTGGGAATTTTCCATCCATTCCAGACGGAGGTCTCAGAATTCACAATGTTAAAGGATCCTTACCAGCAGATGACCCATATCTAACAAGCTGTGTGATAGCAGATGCTGCATAATATGTAGAACATATGCTTAAAGTGCTAATTAAAATGGGAGTTTTAATTCTCCATCACATTACACATTCACTTCAGAACTTCTCTGTTTAAAGATTGAAAATAGCTTCAAACTACAGCACCTTAAGGCAACCAATGGCCCATATATATCTCCAGGGACACTTCACCTCTTGTTGGTGCTTTTTACTCGCTTAGTCTTTTGCTGTACTCCAGCAATAACATCCATCACTTTGTAAAGCTGTGAAAACAGATTGATTATAGTATAAAATGGGTACACAGAACATATGGCAAATGGTGGCACAGTCAGCAGGAAACAGCACTGGCCAAGCGCAATATCAAAAAGATCAACGTTTTATTCTCATACATAGGTCCTGTTTTCTTTTGCTTTTCTTCAGAAGTGGGTGTACATTTCTGTTTGTCCTGGGGTTACAGTCACCAAACTCTGAATTAATTTCCTTTGCTCTGCAGCCATTTCTTGTATGATCTTGGAAATTGATGATATTTTAGTGGTGCCAGTAGGATTGGATTCAAGGTCTAAATTGCACAGGATAGATTGCCCTTCACTTCCTCATCGGTAATATCAAGGCAACAATTCAACTCCAAAGGGATACCTTGCCATTTGGCAACAAGGCTTCAATAAACTACAGATATTAAGTCTTTCACCCCAAAATACACAGCAAGCACACAAGTGTGATCTCAACCATTTGCTGAGATTCACAGGAAAAGCACACAGGCATCACCAATGTTGCCTCATCTTGTATTTTAATCCGCTCCAGAGATATCACAGAACCATGGAATCATGAAGGTTGGAAAAGACCTCTGCAATCCCAAAGTCCATCCCAACATGCCCACTGACCATGTCCCTCAGTACCACTTCTCCACAGTTCTGGAACACCTCCCTTGGGCTTTGCTTCAGATGCTTCTCTAGCAATAATGTTTAAATCAAATCTGATTAAAAATACTATGAAGTATTCCCTTGACAATTGGTAACATATATTTACTCCCTCCCTTCTTCTATCCATTCATTTGCTTGTTTCCTCGGTCCCTCTCTCCTTCTCACTAGCAAACACATGTGAGTCAGCCCTTGAAGACTATGGGTGCTGGTGCCAATGGAAGGTTCTTCAATAGAAAACCCATTCTTTTTCTCCATTAGCACGAACCATTGCCTACGTGTGTACAAATGCACAACACAACTTTTCTGGAGGAAAACCTCTAGGAAGTCATAGTTCACTTCTGTTCCACTTTTGAATGAAAAAAGAAGACAGAGCATTTCAATTACTACAGCATCTTTATTTGTAGGGCATATGTTTGTTGCTTTCAAATCTTAGGACAGGTAAATTGATTTTGTTTTCTTCCAGTTTAAGAACATGTGTACCATCGGAGAAGCACATAGAGAAATGAGCCATTTCCATGCAGAAGGACTGTCCAGATTAGTTGTTCTCTCTGAGTCTTTCACAGATATTAATGCCCAAAATGGATGGAATTCCTGCCCTGGAACAGCTGTTGTTATTAGTGAGTGCTAAAACAAAAAGAAAGAAAGAAAGATATTTTCAATGACAAGATTACTGTGTCCACTAAGGAAAAGTCTATTAAATACATAAATACAATCCCCAGTCATGGCCTTGTTCAAGTCTCCTGCTGGTCTCAATGGACACCATAGAAAAATTGCATGGTGTAACACAAAGAAAGGAAACATTTGTATGCCTTTAAATCACCTTTGGGATCCTCATTTCCAGTCACAGTATGCAACAGGTAGAACTGTGGGACCACCATACCATTGGATACAACTGAGTCCTCTATGACAGTAGACAAACCACTTTGGAACAGCAGTACCAGCTGGGAAAACATGCTTTGCTGGATTTTCCCAAGCATCCTGGAGCCTTACTCTCTCAATTTTGCCAGGCAGTTTACTCCTGCTCTTTAAAATGGGACAATACATCCCTGCCTCTCAAAGTTGCCAGATGGATTTAGTTTTAAAGGAAAATGTTTCCTTTTTCCTACTTACGTCCACTCTTTGTAAGCTTGTAGAGAGGCAGACCCTTGCAGAGCTGCTCAATGGGTCTACCATAGCGAATCCACTCTCTGATGCTCCCAAACATGGCATTTCCAGACTGAAACTGCACCCACATCACTCTTGGAGAATAGATTTTCTTCATAGTCTAAAGAGAAAAGAATAGATGTCATTACTAATGTAACTTCGGTTTCATGTGGCTGAGGTACATGTTCTGTATGAAGCTCTGTTTTGTCAGATCTGTTCCACCATTGCTAACCACTAGAAGACATTCCTAAGAACAACAGCTCTTCTTAGTGCACAGTAGCTTGCACACAGTAGACTTTTTTTGGCATACAGAGTGAATTTCTCTACAAAATCACCTGTCTCTCAAAAGCCTGGCGTCCAATCTCTTGCAGCTCGGGGATGGAATCTTTATCGATCTTCATGATGAAGCAAGCATTTCGTGAAAACAGCCTTGTTGCAATGTATCCCTGTGATAAGAAATGAAATAAAAATCAAAAGTAATTCACTAAAAACGGTTACCACTAATGTGTGTTGATTCACCCTCCACTTCAGGGCCATCTAGAAGAAACACATGGAGGTTTCAATGACTATTGTAGAATGAGTTCTCATTTGCATTTGAGAGACTTTAATGTCTATCTGTAAGCTTTGAGTGCTCTTTTCCCATGGATTTCTGCCCCACTTGCAATACACAAGTGATGGCAGCCATTTCTTGACTCTCTTGCACTGAAGTCAATGACATTCTTGTCACTTTCACAAATGACCACCATGTAATCACAAGTCTCATATGAATGCACCATCATATGTGTGAAAAAGAAATTGCAGAAGAGGAGAAGTCTTCAAAGAAACTGTATTTCAGGTCAGTTCATAATGAAAATACACCAATATAATTTAACTGAATTTACAGACATCTTCATAGAGATTGTTAGATTCTAGGCAGATTCTTAGATTTACTTACGTGCTGGTAGTCAAAAATGGTGTCAGAGGAGTACAAGCCAGATCGGACATGGACATCAGCATAGTTCTTCTGGTTGTCAATGGTCATAGACCCGGTGACATACTCATTGTTAGGTGCCGGCAGGAGATAACTCTTGGGTAGAAAGCATAAAACCATTGTTCATTTGGTTTGCACTATTAAAGGTACAATATAAACCAAGAATACATGCCAACAGATGTGATATAGATATATATATATATATATATATATATATATATATATATATTCATATAACGTGAAATCCTTTAATGACTCTCTAGGAATCTCAGGAGGCATTTGAAGTGGGGACTAATTGTGGTAGAGATTGAATCATGGTGAGAGGGGGAGGGGACAGACCCACACCACAGCCCAAGGAGAATGATGTGGGGCATCCCACTTACTGTACATGGCAGCAGAGAAGGCTGCAAAAGTCTTCCAGCTTTAGGCTGAGCCAAGGGGACCTACGTTGCCTATATTTCTTGCTACTATACAGCCGTGCAGAGATGCCACTTTGACTTTTTGACATCTTTGGTTAAAGCTACTTATTCTGTGCTCCGCAATAAGCATCGTTTTAGTTTCTTCTGTTCGTCCAATTATATTCCTCCCTTCCCATCAATCTAATGCATTTTAAAGTACATGCACCAGTAGGCTTTCCAGTTAACTTACCTCCAATGCAAAAGTTCGAGTCCAGGTGACTCCCAGCAAAAGGAGAATTGCAGCCTGTAATAAGAGGAATGAGCATTTCACCCAATAGAAACACCAGGTAGTGCCATACCAATGGACAAGGTGAGACAAAAAGTCAGTTCATAAACTGAGGTGAGCAGCTATACTGTCACTTTGAAATGCTACCCAATCCACAAGTGTGTGTTAGTTTAAAGCAGTCATAGTTCTGCATTGTAATATTTCTGATATTAGCTTTCTTCTGCTTCTAATAGTACAAATGCAGAACAACTGTGGCATTATTGGCATCCTTCAAATTCATATGATAGGTTTCTTCTTAATTTGTCTCCACGATTGGAATTATTTAAGCATAATTAGATCCCCCTTATGAACTGTGATCAGGTTCTACATCATCTACTGAAATAATGTTCTCATCACTGACTTCAGGAAGCTTTCCCAATGAACAACCAAAAAAAACCCCAAGTACATAGACCTTATTAGTCCCACTACTGCACCACTGCTCAGAACATCTTCTTTTCTATATTTTAATTTTAAAATTAGCATTTTTTAATATAAATTGGAAAAAATAAATGTATATACTTACAATTGCCTTCATTTTTCTTGCAACAAGAGGCTGTGGAGGGTAAGAACTCAAGAAAACTCCAGAGACCTTCAACTTTTATATCATCCAGTAGGTGTGGGAAACACTTGACACAACTGTTCATTGACCACAACAAGTCCATATCTACATGCCTGGGTATCTCATATCTGAAATTTTGGGCTGGCATAGATAACCAGATCTCGATATGTTAAAAGCAGTAAATACATCAGCTTTTGTGTGATTAATCACTCCCCAAATAGGTATTGTTTACTGGTTTAAACTTCAGTGGAATTTCCACTCCTTCTACTTCATTTTTTATTTAATATTTAACAGGATATTGTCTAGAACAAAAGGACATCAAGAACAACTCTGCTATTCATTCATACAATATGCATTCTGTCTTCTGAAAAACAACTCCTGAAAGCCTGATAGACTTCAGAGAAATCCTGGAAAATGAATTCCAGCACCACTCATGCTTACGTGTCACCTACTGAACAGACCAACTTTTCAGCCATTTCTTCCATCTAGTACATGCGTGATATTTTCTAACAAAAAACATTGCTTATTTTTGATCAGACACCACTGTATGTACCAAATGCATTGAAATTAGTGACATGATCGGGAGTAACAATTTTGCTTCACAGGCACAATTTGGTTTACTGGTTTTCTCCTCAATACAACAAGGAGTAACATGAAATTTCAGTGGTTCACATATGACCACAAGAGAAGCAGGATGGAGATTCCTCCTTTAAAGTTACAACTGCATCTTACATCAAAAGTCAATGACCATGGGACATCTCCATGAGTATTCTGTGATTATAATCTTGCCTGAGCTCCTCATCTCATAGAATTATGGAATCATTAAGGTTGGAAGATCATCCAGTCCAACTATCAACCCATGCTTGTGACTGCTCTACACTATGTCACTCAGTAACACAATCTAACATTTTCTTGAAGACCTCCAAGGATGGATCTTTGCAGGCGATCTGCTTTCAACCACCTGCTCCAGCAAGGTCACCAGAACTGGTGCCCAGGATCACATCCATTTGGCTCTGAAGATTTCCAACAAGGAGACTCCAGCACATCTCTGGGCAGCCTGTGCCAGCTCACTGCAACCCACACAGCACAGAGGTGCTTTCAGATGCTTAGATGGGACCTTTTGTTTTCCAGGTTGTGCTGTTTGGCTCTTGTCTGGGCACTGAACACGACTGGAAGGAGCCTCAGTCTGCCTTCTTTGCATCCTCCATTTAAGTATTTATATACTTTGTTGAAATGTCCATTAAGCCTTCTATTTTCTAGGCTAAACACTGCCAGCTATTTCATATGAGAGGTGCTTCATGCCCTTCAGCATCTTTGTGGCCCTACACTGGAGTATCTTCAGTACATCCAGGTCTCTCTTGTACTGTAAGGCCTAGAACTGTACCATCATCCATATCATTAGTGAAGATATTGAACAGTCATTAATCAACTGAAGAAAAGGTGAAAGAGGTCATCCAGGCCTACAAACAAGCCTCAATATAAAAGTAGATTGCATGCATTTGCTTTACACCACACAACCCTACATGGACAATGTTATCTCCAGTGTAACAAAGCTGTGCTGCTAAGCAATATATCAGAACATAAATACAAACACGCATGAAATTGTGACAAGCGTGGTTAGATTAGTTTCAATTAGATTAGATTGAAGTTGCCCTCCTGTTGAAAGCTGGTCCTGCCCCTTCTTTTCAAGAAGTTATTTGCTTGCAAGATTACAACCTTTCACAGCAGGATTCATGAACAAGCCCGAATGAAAAGCTTTAAAAGTTTTACAACTAATGTTAAATTAAATTTTCAGTATTCATTATGTCTTTACATGTTAATTTCTTTTGAGAAACTACCATGGCATTGAAGCATGAGCTTCTGGTCGCCTAAGTCACATGTGAAAGTGTATTAATCAGCAGTATTCAGTGAGGGAGACATACAACAGTGACCTTGTTCTCATGATTTCCAACATATGTTGAAAGGGGTGAATTCTGCTGATCCAGTCAGACGAGGCCAAAAATAAAAGGTTTCTTTCTAAAGAGCATTTGACTGATTAACCTCATTGCAAGGGAGAACATACTTCTAGTTGGCTCATGTCCGTAACTTGAAATCCCAGTAAAATATCTGAAATTGTCATAGAATCATAGAATCATTACAGTTGGAAAAGACCTCTAAGATCATTTACTCCAACCATCCACCTATTTCCAATACTGGACACTAAACCATGTCCCTTAGTGCCACATCGCCATGGTTCTTGAGCACCTCCAGGGACGGTGACTTCAGCATCTCCCTGGGCAGACTGTGCCAGTGCCTACCTACTCTTTTGGAGAGGCCTTTCTTAATATCCAACCTGAACCTCCCCTGGAGCAAATTGAAGCCATTATTTTCCATTCTCTTGCAGAACCCTTCCATGAGTTCCCCAAATTTCATGATGGTACCCACTTTCTCAAGGTCTTGTTTCAGATAATTTTGATCTAAATGAAGGCTTCCAAACTTCTCCCCACGTGAACAGTTGGAGTAGGTGATACTAGAAGTCTTTTCCAACCCTAATGATTCTATGATTCTTAATGATTCTATGCAGTCAGCTGTTACTCTTGCATTCAGATTGGTCCTTTCAGCACAGAGAAGCTTATTCAGAAAAAGGAATGTACTCCTACAGCACAGAAATGTATATTATTGCAAGAAACTCATTTCTCAGCTCACTTCATAAGGCCAAGTATTTTAAAACACATTCTAATTTAACTCAATAAGATATTATTAAGTTACAGAGTTACTCCTAGTCTGTGTCATGAAAACTACAAGAATCTGACACATTATTTGACACCGCCATCCAGTAAAAATCGTTTCAACAAACAAACCTTGACTATCGTATGAAAAGAATACTTGTATAACTTCAGTTCATGTCTGATAATCGAACAGGAATTTCAACATGCAAGGGAGAGAAATTTAATCAAGTTAATGTGGGAATAATACTATCAAAACAATCTTTCTTGGTGACTAATGCTTTTTTTCATGTTCTTTTGATAAATATTTGCTTTATCAGGGAGTGAGTAGGTAGTGGGAGGAAAGTAAAGAACAAAGCAACGCCTCAAAGAGCAACAAAATTCTCTATGCTTATGTTTGCATTCAGCTGGGCACGCCAGACATGGGATCAAAATGGGGTGACAGGGTGACATAGTCTAGAAAAATCCATGTTGTCTGTGGATGGGGCAAGCAGAATTTGTCACATTTAGTAGTTAAAAAAACAAGCTTCTAGGGTTAATCCACCAATAATTTCTGTAGTTTTTATTCTTTTATACAATAGGGGATGAAAGAAAACACATGAAAGAGTAAGTCTAAGGTTAAACAGTCTTCAGCCTTGGGAGTTTGCTGCACAGTGGTACAAGAACTTAGTACAGAAGCAAAGAATGCTTTGATCAGAGCTTTAAAATCAGACAGAGAGATACAGAAAGCTTGTGTTGGAAAAAGAACAAGATCTCATACTGTAAATGCATCCTCTCCCTGCCCTTATTCCTGGCTTCTAATACTGTAATTAGTTCCATCAGCGATTATTGATTTCAAATGCTCTAATTGTGTGTTTGTCATGCAAAGCACTTCAGTAATCAAAAGCTGATGGAAGATTTGGAGATTCAGGCTTCCAAGTGTGATGCATCATCATAATGGCCAAACTGGCGATGGCTGTTAGAACACATGGACCAAACGGTGTTCCAACTCATTAGTAATGACACCATGGGGACAAACATTACAGAGTTCAGCTTTTCAATGCGTTTCTTGGGAACAAGTCAAGAATTACATTTCCAGGGACTATGAGAGGATTTTGTGACATTCAGAATAAAGTCCTGTATATTTTGGATGCAGGACTCCATTCAGCATCCACAAATCAGATCAACTGGAAGAAGGAAATCCTTGTGCTTAGTAACGTGTTACTTTCATTCAGTGCACTGTACACCTCATGCAAATTGCAAAGTGGGCGAAAAATTGAGGGAAAAAGCAGTTCTTTCACCCACAGTGCAGCAGTTCAACAAGACATCCATTACTATGCAAATGGAGCCATCACTAGTATAAATGAGAATTAGGCCTCATCTCAATTAAAGTCAGATTCCTCAACCTTTTCAATTGCAATTATTCAGCAACTGACAGCATTGGATAATTTGGTTCAGACATTAGTTCATATCAGAATTCCCATCATGCCATTCCAGAAATGCAAAGGAAACAGTGTGCCAACCCATACTAACTACTGCAAGGTGCAGGACTGATGTACTGATAGAGCTGCTGTTAAAGGAGAAGTGCTTTTCAATAGTTAAATGAGCACCTCTTAAACTGCTTCTTCTTTAATGAGCAGAGCTAAGAAACAAATCCAAATCATCTGGGGATATGTAGGTATGATGACCATATAAATGATCTTCAAAGGTCCATTTCAATTCAAATTACTCTCTTCTAAGTATCTCTGTACATTAAGCAGCAATGGAGATTGTTCTTGGGCAATAAGACCTGGACTTCTTAATGGGCCAGTGAAAATATCATGCAAACATTTTGACTGTTTCTGCGGCAAACAAAGCTGATACATTTTTCCTATGGCTCCATATGCAATTACCAAATTCAGATGAACATAAGAAATCAACTTTCTGCATAGGAACTGGTATAAAATGTCTGCCGTTATTGCTCCCACCTTACTCATCTTTTATAATTTCAAGCTTATGGCCCCGTTCTTGAATAAACTTTTATTCTGTGATCAGTATTTTTGTAATTAGTAATTAATACTCTTGTGCAGAGGTGAAGACGCAGAGGCCGGGTCTCAAGGATAGAAAGCAGATCCTCAGGGACAAAACAGTTCTAAAGGGTTCAAAACAGAAGGCAAGAAAAGGACTCGATAATTTCTATTATATAGATTCAACCCCATCATTCCCGGGGTCACCAATTAACAACTTTTAACAACAGAGATGGTAATATTGCTATTTTTAATATGTTATGAACTATGAATAAAAAGTAAGGCTGAGTTCTTCATCACACAAAGTACAACTACAAATTCTGTTAGGCATCCATTTTCTGGTTCTGATTTATTTTTTTCCCCTCCTTTTAGAAGCAACAGTTGGATTCTTTCATCTTACCATTCCAAGAATTCTTTAATCTTTCTATATGGAATGAATTTGATTACTTTTGTATCAAAAGCCTACTCTTATCACACTGCTTCCACAGGAAACTCGTCATGATTCTGTGAACAGAGGACACCTGCCAAGAAGGTAAACCCATTTTACTTAGGGATATTACTCTATAAGAAGTAAGAGTACACATCAATTACCAGCAGAACCTGCCTCATCGACCATCAAAATGAAGTTCTCTGTAAGTACATACATCACTTTCTCATAAAACTGCTGCTGTTGGAGAGTTTTTAAATTATTTTGAGTCTTTCTTGGCACCTATAGAACTATCACTGAATTATGTCGGGTTTACAGAGCAAAAAGGCCAAATGGGTTGCGACTTCACGGGTGAAATTTCGTTTTTGGCAGTGACCTCATTCCATAAGCTTAGCCAAACAAGTGCTCTGTTTCTAGGGTGAGATGCACACGTAAAATCTATTGTCTCGTTCATAACTCTTAGATGCAAGTCAATGATCTTACTGAGTTATATGAAGTTAATTTACAGCTGTCTGTCGAGAGCATAAGAGAAGAACTGTGAGCTGTGGGAGACTCAAGTGCATGTATGAGAGTGTAAAGGGCAGCGCTATTCACAATGGTCTGAAACTGCTGCAGAATAGCTTCCAAAATGTTAAATACTCTGAGTTACACTTGGATTTTACTGTTAAAAATTCTCTTTTGAAGTCTATGAGATTTGTGATGTGTTCAGTATTTGAGGGCTCATCTGCAAGAGAACAATTGTCCACAATGGTTATTGTTAACCGAGGTGTTTACTATTAAATCTTACATAAAAATATACCAGCAGGACTTTTGACCCTAAGGAAATCTGAACAACACGAAGCATGGGATCATTGAAACAATGTAATTTTAGAGAGCATTAGCATTATATTTAGAGAGAATTAATTAATTTTAGAGAGAATTAGCATTTTAGCATTATGCTTTTGTACAGAAATACACTGCCTACCCTCCTCAGCATTGTATTTGGATGCATGGGAACTGTTATGAGGACTTTCAAGTCCCATTTCTGCTGTGTTCCAAGGATGCATGCTTGTATTCCAACCCTTTGCAATGGGTACACATGGATGCTTGCTCTGAAAATCCAAAAGCTCAGTGAAAAGTTCATTCTTAAGAAGAAATACTTCAGCACAGCTTTTTCCATGAGTGTACGGAGCCGGGGCTGGATATATTTTAAAAAATCCACTGTGTTAAATGAACTTTTTTACCAGCACAAAATATAATTGTAAGGTTAAAAGCAATTTATATTAAGCAAGTTAAGCAAGAAGCAAAGCTTGCTGTAAGGCAGCAAATAACTTGATGCAAGTTGGGCATATGTTAAAGTATTGTTCATTTCAGGTTTTGCTTTGTCTCCTTGGAGTTCTCCTGGCTCCAACCCTTGCCGAGGAGGTAAGTATAGTGCACTGATGCTTCCATAAGAGCTGATGGGTTTTAGTTGTGGCAACTGAAAAATATATTCCTGAAAATGAAGTTGTGTTCTGAAATCTGACATTTAGCAAGAAAGTGCCTTTTTTGACACTGGAGAAAATATCGAAGTGGTAGATGGATCAGGAGAAAATGTCAGTTGCTAGATATGAAATCAGTATAACAAATTCTGACTTTCAGATTAGCATAAATACTGTTCGGTATTTAGGAACATAGTACAGTAGCATGAAGGATCTGATCGGAAAATACAGTGAAATATGGTAAATTATTGCAAATTCCTCTCATGGAAAGGAAGGGCAATAAGGAACTATTTTCTTTTTCCTACTTCTTTTTTTTTTTTTTCTTCCAAGTTGAGCTCTGAATATCAAGTTTAGCTTTTAACTTTAAAGGAAATCACCCAGTGTTTAAATGTTTTCTTCCCAACTTTTCCACCTGGTCTGAGCCTCTATAAAGGGGGACAGGGAGGAAGGGCTGGAGCAGTAATGTTAAAGCCTGCCTGCCTTCAGAGAGTGGATGCCATTAGATATACATAGAAAACAGGACTTGCAGGACTCTTGTCTGAATGCAAAAATTGGTGCAGAGGTACCAAGGCCTTTGCAGAGCTGAGGCTGGAATTTATCTCTTTTTTTATTCTGGCCTTTAAGAGTAATTATTTTCCAAAGTACGATTAACAGAACAAGAACGTGAAACAACTCTGGGAATCTCCAAACCTAAATCCTCGTTATCTTTAATCTTTTTTCAACAACCAGAACCACGGGAGGGACAGCGGTGAAGGTCCACGCCTTCCACCCCATGAGGAAGGTCCACGCCATCCACCCCTTGGCGAAAATCCACGCCTTCCACCCCATGAGGAAGGTCCACGCCATCCACCCCTTGGCGAAAATCCACGCCATCCACCCCATGAGGAAGGTCCACGCCATCCACCCCATTTTGAAGCTCCACGCTCACCACACCATGATGAAAGTCCACGCCATCCACCCGCTAACGAACATCCACACTATTTATTCCGCCCTGGATATCAACCCACTCGCCACCACCGTGTAAATCGACCTCATCAACCACACCGTCCTTTTGTTCCCCCCTTTGGGCGTTACCCCAATGGGTTTGCCATCAGGGCACCTGCTCCGCACGCTGGTAACTGGAAAACCGTCTGGGATGCCAGCACTGTAAGTGGCTGCCCCCGTGGCTCAAGCAACTTTTTGGCTTCTACTGCAAAGGGTCACCGTGCAAGCTGATAAAGGGCAGACACTGGTGTTACTTGATTGGTCTTGATTAAGGTGTAAGATGGTTGATGTAAGAACAAGCAGTCCAAGACAATCTGCTGGGGAAAACCAACCAAATCTCATTTAACCTTTCTATAATTTCTGATGCTCTGAATTTCATATAGCCTAAATAATATAACACCACATACATGTGACATTACCAGTTAAGGAATCTATTTTACTTTTTGTCAAAGACCATCATTAACCACCATCATTTACCTAGGCAATATAATTGACGAACATTATGATTAACCGTACTATATAAAACCTTTGATTGTGTGAATTTTTGTTTGTTGTTTTTTAATAGCCTTTCTCTTGTTTGCAACAAGAGAAATGGTTCTGCTGCTGTTGGTTTTAACTTTGTTTTTTTTTTTAATAGGGCTTCATTGCAACCAAGGTACTGGGAAAAAACACCTGCATCATAAGCAAAGCTGACAGAGGATTTAATGGATTTGAGGTATGCTGGTGAATGAAAGTGCTGAGAAAGTTAACCAACTGGGAACGATCACTTCTGGGGAATGGTTTAGTGGGCACCATGGGGATGGGTGGACAATTGGATTTGATGATCTTAGAGGTCTTTTCCGACCTTAATGATTCTATGATTCCATGAGCATGGTGGGGATGGGTGGATGGTTGGACTAGATGACCTTTGAGGACTTCTCCAGCCTTAATGGCTCTCTGACTTTAGTATTCCGTATCAGCATAAATGAGATGAGTTTCCTAAAAGGAAGTTTCTCAGCAGGGCTGAGTTGCTCTAAACACCTCAAAAGCTGCACCAAGTTAAATAAATTGAAGTTGAAAACTCCTGCATTATGAAAACATGGATTTGGAACTCCAATTTTATTTTATTTTCCTAAATGCTGTATTCTGGCTTTATGTCTTTGATACTAGGGAGCTAGTTCCCCTGGGTTCCTTCCACCCATAGAGCATCGTTACGTGATCTCAAACGACAGACTCCCGAACCTGTACCCATACGGACCACGCATTCAAAGGCTGTGCAGAGGAGTTCCCACTTACTTTGCTTTCCCATCTCCTGGTGAGTATAATGGTAACCAGCATTTTGCATACCAAAATGAGCATTAATAAGACTTTTGCCTAAGGTGATTGCACTCGCAGTTGCTTGTAGCGTGCATCTAGATAAGAAGCAATTTGATTTTTAAATTGGGATTTTGCTGAGTTCATCATTTCTGGTGCTGGAACATAATGATAGAAAAATGTCACCTACATTGTTTTTCTGTTTCTTCAATTCAAATTTAATCAGCTTTTCTCTTTTCTTATAGGATCAAACTTCTCAGAGGATGATGACTCATGCATGACAAATATAGTCAACAATATGAAGTTCGTTTACTGCAGTTTATAAACTTCTCCTGATGATATTTTGAGGAAGAAAATACACAGATCTGCGCACCCATGAAGAAGCCTTTTTTTCTTGATGATCTTATCTCGATCACAATGTCAATCATGTATCTGTCTTCTCTTCTGCTCTTTGTGGAGCATATTTTCTTTCATTAAAATGCATCATCAGCCTCCACTGGTCTGTGTTTTTCTCAACCCTTTTAAAAAGCAGAAGCAGCACCAAAGCCACGCTGATAAACTGTAATCCCTAAAAATTCCAGTTTTTTGCATCTAAATCTGATCTTGTTGTATTTCCCAATGAGATCTGACATAAAGAAAACTTCCATCACTGCTAAAATAGTGTGGTGTTACCCACTGCATAACCATATCAGAAAGAATTAAGTCCATATGAACAAAAACAAGCATATTTATGAATTCTTTCAATTTCAACTTATTGCTAAAATACTGTTATACCGTCTTTTATAAGGAACGATAATAAGCGCTGCAGTGCATTGTAGCCAAATGCAAATGCAGGAATCAAGCTTTCAGTAACAGAATCATTAAGTGAAATGCAGTTTGTAGTTGAATATAGCTATTATTTCCCACTCTTTCACCAACATTTAACACAGGAAATTAAAAAAAGAAACAAACCAAACACCCTAATTAAACAAAAGTGCAGATGGACATTATAGAGTTGAGTTGTAGTTAGGCCAAAACTAAGGCAAAATGGCTGGAACTCATTTCTTCCATGGATCTGAAAGGATTAATCCAGTGATTGGAGCTGACTGGAGGATAACGGATCTTTACCTCCACTCCTTTATCAGATGCTCTTTAGCTGGAATTTTGGAAGGAGTTAACCTATGAGATGCTTTATGTTTCATGGAAGTCAGCAGTTACTTTAAGTCAAAGATAGAGCAGCCTTTTTGCTCAGCAAAATGTAAAATGAAATCAAAACCAAAGCTTGGCTGCCTTTACCCCAAACTTTTAGCACCTCCAAAAGAAAGCAACCATGTGGCTGCAGTATTTAAACAAAGCTCCTGATAGACTTGCCAAGGGTTTCTTCTCCTTTTCCAGCTTTGCCCTTCATTTTCCCTGAGATAAAACAGACACTGGACTTATCCAATTGCTTGTCACTGGGAAATGTCTTTCGAGGGGCCTTCTAGCCCCTGTGACAGATGATGCACCCAATATGGGGCAGTGCTGCTCCAGTACTGCCTCCAGTTAAGGTCAAACTTTCAAACAGAGGGCACAGAACATGAGCAGCAAAGTCCAGCTTCTGCCTATGCCACTTAAACTAATGCACATAGGTTCCAATTAGTGTATTATTACACACTGCAACTTAAGACTGCAAGAGTACCGGTCCCAAGATGAACCCCTGGGGGACACCACTTGTCACCACCTCCATTTGGACATAGGTTGATTGCAGCCCTCTGGCTGTGACCATCCAACCAACTCTTTATCCACCTAACAGTTTAGCCTTCAAATCCATACTGCTGCTATTCAGAGATAAGAATGCGGTCTGGACAGTGTCAAAGGCCTTGTGTAAGTCCAGGTAGATAACATCAGTTGCCTTCCCTTTGTCCATCAACACCATTGCTCCATTATAGAAGGCCACCAGGTGGGTCAGGCAACAAGTCAGTTCTCCCTCTTCATTTATCAGAGGGGCTACACTATCCCTTGCCTGTCTCTTCTGACCAACACATCTAAAGATCTGCCTCGTTTTATTTTTCACTTCCCTTGACAAGTTCAATGCCATCTGAGCCTTGCTTTTCCTGATCCGATCTCTGCAGCTCTGTTTTTCTCCCATCACACAGCAGGTATAATATGAAGATTCAGTTGAACTCACGTCTTTTTTCAAAGGGGGAAAAGTCTCAAAATCATGACTTGAGCAACTTGAGGGTAAAACCCATTGCTAAAAAAAAGTCCCTGAGTGAATCTTTGCCTCTTCACAATCAACTTTCACTTCACTATGGAAGATAAGACATGGCGAGGCGAAAAAAGCTGTTGTTGCTATCTACAATAATAGAGACACCCATAGACATCCCCATATGGTGTAATTCAGCTGAAATTTGACTGAAAAGCAATTTTTGGTGGTAACGTTGCACTTAGGTTGTACATTCTGGTGGAGCTGTGGTTCTATGGTAAAGTCCAGTATGTTATGGAGGGTGCAAAGGACCTAACCGATGTGTATTTTCCCTAATGTAAGGATATTTTATTACGACCTTAGATTATCTCTGGTCTCCATTTTGATGTAAATTTTCAAAATTAGACAGCAAATATGTCAGAAAGTTATCGCAAAACACATTTCCTTTTTCACTGCAAATGGATTCTTATCTGATAATTTTGTCAGACTGACAGGCCAGAATTTGCCTAAGTATAACCCCTCCATTTATGAAACAGTTATGGCAGGAAATAATGTCCAATGACACAAAGACTTGGATACAAATTACTAGATAATTTTCTTTCCATACTTAATCATTCTGTGCCTGATCCTGAGACCAGCGTATATAAGGTGGATGGTTTGCCCCATTCGTTCCATCTGCACTTGCATCCGCTCTGCAGTCAAGATGAAATTCACTGTGAGTATGCAAGCTACTTTCTTATTCTATACCAAAACTCAAAGCTATTGCCTTTTACTTCTTATATACTATAACTCAAAGCCATTTCCTTTCTATCTTGGAAATGCCTTTGCTCATTTATAGTCAAAAGTTACTCTCCAGGGAGTTTTTACTCCTCCAGGATTGCATTTTAGACTGTATTAGCCTAAATAGAAGAAGGGGTAAGGATCTTTGTAAAGGCTGATCTATGCACTATTCAGTCTCACAGATCCTAGATCAGTGCCCATTGTTGCCAATGGGCTTTTTGCAATCTGGAGGCACCACGCTATGGATCAAATCACTTTCTTGTGATGCTTGTGCAGAGAAAATTTAAATTCTCTCTCCTCACTCTTGTAAAATATCTCTATATATTGTATCAGTGATGTACTGATCTCTGTAGCAACTTCAGATCCTGCTCTTAGAAATGGAGATTGCCATTATGGGTTATTCTAGCATAAAGCAAGGATGGGTCACTTTAGGTGACCATTGCAAAGCCAGTATGGAAGCGATGGGTATCCAAGGAGTATATCTTAACATCAGATTAGGAGTAAGGATTCTCATGACAGGATCTGCCAGCCAGACTTGCAGTTACATTTTTATGCTTTCAATGTTCCTTTCAGATTGTTGCTACCGTCCTTCTTGGACTTGTGCTGACTCCAGCTCTTTCCCAGTTCCAAGTGAGTACAGTGACCAAGTTCTGCATTTCTTCTTCTACATTCCCTACTTCCTGAACTTTTTTCCTCTCTTTAAAGGAAAAGAATCTAAATCTTTTTCATGCACAAAACCCTGAAACCAAGAGACAACCACTGTAAAATTATTCATTGTGAGATTATTCATTGAATATGTTAAAATTAGTCTTAGAGCTACTACAGAATGCTATGGCCTTACTCTTGTCATATTGACAATACAGTGGTCACTGAAGGCGCTCCTTATGAGCCAGCTTTTGTTATATTATAGCACTGATTTTCTAAATCTCTGGGGAGATAACTGGCAACCACTTGGAAGTCTAAACATGTTAATTTTGTTTGCTAGTTTCAGGATGTGAAAGTAAATAGGAGACAGTTCCCTAGGACAGTCACCATCAATGTTGGCCTCGGCTTCCAAACACTGACCATCGATAGAAGCTCCCTTGTGGCAATCATTGAGGCAAATACAGCTGAGAATGCATGGACAACCGTTTGGAACTACGGAACTGTGAGTGGCAAGGAGTATTCTTATTCAGAACATTGACAAGGAGCCTGGCTCCTATAAAGCCCAGGGAGGTGGTTGGGTTGAACATCCCTGAAGGTGTTCAAGAAACATGGAGATGTGGCAGTTGGGGACATGGCTTAGAGACCATGGTGGAGATGAAGCGATGGTTGGATATGGTGATCTTAGAGGATTTTTCCAACCTTGATGATTCTTTGGGCATGGTGATGATACGTTAATGGTTGGACTAGATGTCTTAGAGGTCTTTTCCAACTTTAATGACTCTAAGATTCTATGAAAGCTGACCAAAATAGAGAATTATCAAGTCTAAGTTTGGGGGTAGAAACACTCTATGTTCATTGCTTTGATTTTTAATCCAGATCTCTATGATTTAAAAGCTGAATTCTTGCATTCCAATTTTTTTATTTTTTTATTTTTTTTACAGGGCTACATTGCAACCAAACTTCCACGAGAGGGAGTCTGCTATATCTCTCAAATGGACAGAGTCCTGATGCCTGCTCTTGACTCAATTGCCGTCCTTGCTGAACAGACCAACGTAAGATAAAAAAAAGGGGGCAGTTACTTTTCAGACTTTCCCAAAACAACTAATGACTGTAATAGCATGAGCATGAGAACTAAGTTGTTATAAAAAAAATCTCAGCTTTGAAGAGCGAGAATGGGAGGGGAAATGGTAGTTACATTCCAGACCCGAGCAAAACCATTCACCTCTACCTACAGTTCCAGTCATTGCTTTCTGGGTGCAGTTGGTTGGACTTCCATTGTTTTTTAGGGTGTGAGAGAACATGGGTTGGTGGATGGTTGGACTAGATGATCTTAATGGTCTTTTCCAACCTCAGAGATTCTTTGATTCTATAGGCACAGTGATGATGAGTTGATAGTTGGATTAGATTGTCTTAGTGATCATTTCTAACCTTAATGATGCTACAACTCTTTAATTCTTTGCACATCTCATATTCATCTCAGGCTCCACATTAATGCTATGAGTTAGAAAAGGAGTCCTGTGGCTGTAGCTGAATAATGAATACAAGCCAGCACAAAGTCTGAGTTGTGAGAGAAAATACAGATATCCAGAATGTTGTCTAATAGACAAATCTCTTAACTAGGAAAATATGTTTGAAATTCATTGAAAACAAAGCACTCTGGAACAGTTAAGAGAATTTATCCCATTAAAACAGAATTCTTAAGGTCATAAGAACTGCTTTCAAGCTATTTTAATATAGCTACATGTACCAACCACTTCTATTGCTCCCCTTGGTTCCAGTTCTAGAAAATGGAACTGATTTCTTCTCCTTACGTCCCAGGTACCTCTATGGTGAGAGATTTATAAGTGACTGAGGAAATTCTTTTGTACAGTTTTAGAACAGCAAGCACAGCCTCATTGCTTCAGAAATAGGAACGTGCATAAAATTAAATGCATCAAGGCACTGAATTCTGTTATTTGATGTTTAGAATGTGAAAGGAGAAACCGTGCTCTCAAGGTCAGTCAGATACGTCGTCACCAGAAGACACGCTCGTGAACTCAGGACTTACGGAAACGATATCTTCGCTCTCTGCAGTGGACTCCCAACTTTCATTGCTTTCGAAGAGTCACAGCAGGAGGGTGGTAAGTGTGATCATGTGAATTATAAGCCAAACAGGTGATTTTGTTTCCTTCGGCAGTGCACTATTTCTGCAGACAAGTATAAATCATTAGCTGTCTTGCTGTTGGGGCCATAATCAGGGTTTGATGACTTGCAGTACCACCTTGGGAATTAACTCTTGGTATTTCTTTTCTTTCTTTTAGTAAACCAGATTTTCTACAACCAAGACGCATGCTACAGACTTGATGTCCTGAACCTGTTGGGCATTGACTACTGCCGTGCTGGCAAAGTTTGAACACCATGCCTTTCTTGAACCTAGTATCAACGCCCGATAGCTGAACAAAGCCATCCCTGATGCTATTCTTCCCTGACATCATGTCTTTTGAGAGTTTTGTTCTTCATGATTCAGATGTTGTAAGAGATCAGTTGGTGATAGTACCTTTCAAATAAACACTTTTAGCATGAATAAACTGTGTCTGTTTTCTCATTGCTACACTCTTTATCATCAATTAAAGCTCCAAAAATTAAAGAACTCCAAATCATAGAATGGTTTCCTGATAAGCTTATCCCAAATCTGCATTTCTAGGCTCCTAGGAGCATAAATTTGAAAAGAATTAAGCCAGGAATACAGGGACACTTCTGCTGAATTAACCAAGACATGGTACAGCATGCCAGATTTATGTCAGGCTTTATTCTATAGCAGTTTGAGAAGATGTGTGTAGCAGGGATGTTAAGTCAGGGCTTGAAGCAGGGATGGAGCACCTGGTTGGAAGGCAGAGCCAATCCAGGGGAGCTCAGGTGTATGCAATGTACCTGAGTGACCCAAAGGGCTGGAGCCAGGATCCACCCCTTCCCAGACCTCATTTATGGGTTGGCAGCAGAGGCAAGGGGGTCTATCTGGAAGTCCTTGTGTGCTTGTGGCCTTCTCAAGGTAAGCAGCTTCATTTCTGTGCCTACAGCTGTTGTATTTGAGGAAATCCTCACTTGCTACAACCTTGGACCTTGCAGCTCTGCTGTCATTGCTACCCTTTCCATTGCTTTACAATATGTAGATCGCTTAAGAATATCCTGTGGGGATCCAGGAGATGGACTCAATGATCCTTAGGGGTTAGCAGTTCCTGATGGAAAAGTGGGAAGAACTCTAACCACTAGAAGAGAAACACAATCCAGGACTACACGTTGCAGCAAAGACAAGTAAGTTTAAAGCAGGAGAAAGTCAGATAAAAGCAAGAGAGTGGGGAGGTTTTGATTTAGTTGAGAAGTCAGAGCAATCCAGGGAAGGAAAAACAAGTCTTGGCCACTGGGTGTCAGCCTTGAATTATATGTGATAGTATGATTGAGTCATTAAGATCTTGACAGAAGTCATTACCTGCTGTAGAAGCTGGACATTTGTGAGCCAAAGGGAACTGAACCCAGCCCACCTCCCCAGCTTCCACGCTGCTTCAGAATAGATAATAAAACAAGAAAACCAGCTGATATCATTTCCCCCATCACTTAGATACCCAAATGCTAATTACACACTAAGAGTATTAGCTGGAGCTTAATTAACCATTGAGCTCTTGAGAGCATTTGAGTTGGAAGGATGGGTGCTCTTGGGACCTCTACTGTAGCTCTTGTCTGCACTGAGGGTTGCTCTGAGTTGGGAATGTTGTTCTTTTTGGGTTATCTCGCAGCGTTTTGGTGCTGTTTTTGGAAGAAGGCTGGGAAGGTGAGTTTCCTGGCAAGGTCTGAAGGAAGAGGGAAGATTCAGCCCCTGAATCCTGATGCATGATGCAAGCTTGATAAGGATAGCAGAGGGAAGCATGGTCATAGGCATGGGATTTAAGACTGAGAAAACATAAAGAATGAGCACAGCTGTAGTTTCTCTCTGACTTTTGCCACATTGCTCCAGGTTTTAAGTCTTTATGCCTCTAATTCAGATACTGGCATCAGGCAAAAAGACTCTGTAGAACGCTGTGTGAGTGCTGTCAGCCATCTGCCTATACATTCCTACCCCAAACCTTGTAGCTTGCTCTACGCGTGCTCAATGCACAGATGATGTCTTTTCCATCCAGAGGCTCTAGTTACATTTGAGTTTTTCGCCAGTAGGTGGCATTCTCTGAGCTGCTTTTATTTCCCTTCCTTTTATTTTTTGCCAAGGAAATATAGAACTTCACATCTTTAATAATAACAACAATAATTAAAGGTGGTGGTGGGAAGGGGGGGTGGGATTGGGTCAAACCTCCCCTGTCTTTGCTGAAGTCTGCAGTAAAGCAAGATCTCTCTGCTCCTGTTGGGAAGCAACGGTGGTGTTTTCAAAGTAAGGGAGAGTGAGGGTCAAAGTCCCTTTAAAAAAAAAAAAAAAAGAAGAAGAAGAAAGTGAAATACAGTATTGTGCATCTTGAAATCTGAAACCAAGAAACAGAAGTGCAAGGGAAACAAGGGGGGAAGCCTTTCAATTCCTGAGGACAACTGTTGCAAGTGGAGTTTTAAGGAGTAAAGTCTATGCACTTAAAGGGTATTTGAATGGCTTTTGGGGAGAAGGCTGTGAAATAAAGGAGATCAAAGGAAGAAGACTTTTGTTCTTTTTTTTCCCCCCTCTCTCTCTCATCCTCTCTGGATATAATGGCTATTGCAAAGCAAAGCATCTCCAGATTTGGCTTCAAGTGTTTCTTCTTTGCGGCTTTTCTGCTGGTGTGTGATGGACACAGTGGGAAGAGAGAGAACGGGGGTCCTGCCTGCTACGGAGGGTTTGATTTGTACTTCATTCTGGACAAGTAAGTCAGTTCTATCTATTTCAAAGCAGTCTTTCCCTTGCCGTGACCTGGAGCACCATATGCTGGGGTTTTCTTTGGTTTTTAGAGAAGCCATTGTGTCCCCAAGGGACTGCAGAACTCTATTGTGGTGGTGATAACTTTGGTGGGTGTAGCATCTAATGCTAGTGTGCTTTGAAAAGCAAATGGGTATATAAATTTTGCTGTGGTTGATATCAGACCTTTCCTCTGTCGGTGCCGTGCTTGGGATGAAGAGCCGGACCCCATTCATGTTGGTTTCCCCAACAGTGAGGTTGGGGAGGTGGAACTGCAGAATTAATCCTGCAGCTGAAAACGTGCAGAAAATGCTCTCCTGCCTGGAGATCTGCTGCTGCCTATGTGTCCTTGTCCAAGCAGGTAAAGACAAGGCTCTGAGATGTGGCAGCCTGCTTTAAAAGGGTCCGATTGTGGCTGTTCTGATGGGGGGGGGGGGAGAAAAAAAGTGAGATTAATTTACTTAAAAGCCAACTTTATTTTCCTGTGGGCTGAGTTGCATTTTCTTTGTTCCTGTTAATCAAAGGCATATTTTGACTGCCTGGAGGTAACTGCCCCCACTCACTTCTTCATCACTGATTTTGATCTGGGTGCAGTAACTGTGCCTGTTTAGGGGCAATGTGAAATAGATACGAGCAGAGCTTTGGAAAGATTCCTATTGAAGCAATGCAACAAACTAAATAAAAGTGTGAAAAGTACCGGTTAAAATGGTTTGGGTAAATTCCTTAATTAAGAATAGTTATTTTAAACCTCAAGCTTGGAATCATTGGAGGATATAAGTGCCAGAGCCATAGAACTGGCATTTTTAACCATAAATTTAAGAGATAGGAAAGTATTTTGAGTTGCCAGGAGCTTTCTGTCTGATCCTCGGAGTGTTTTGCAGTAGCAGCCACATTCCATTTGTATAAATGGCTTGGAATTACATAATGCTTTATTGCAAAATACTGGGTAAAATGTAAGGCTGAGATGAGTGAGCTGGGTATGTTATTGTGCCAGCTGTCCCAATGCTCCAGGGGAAATAATTTCATTTTTGTTTTACTTCAGTCAGTGGAAAGATCCTCTCGTTTATTGCATTGCATTGCTTTGGCCATTCTGCTGTTAACTGGAATAATTCATAGAATCATTTCAGCTGGAGGGGACTCTAAAGGTCCATCTAGTCCAACCCCCTTGCAATGACCAGGGACATCTCCAGCTTCTATTGCTCCACCTGAAAAACAAAGCATGATTTGCACTGCTGACAGCTTTTGCAAACTGAGTTCTCTTGAAGGCTGGGGTAGAATGGAAGGTTTTATCCAATCTGATGGATGTGCTCTGTAATAGCTCTGAGCTATTATTTCAAGCTCTGTGGCTGTCCCTTTACTAAAGGAATGACTTCCTAGGCTTGCTCAAGGAAATTGATGTGGAAACACAAAGCTTGGCACAAAGTTCACAGGCTCAAGGTACTCAGTGCATATATCAAGGTATCAAAAAGAATCCTGCTTGAATGGTTGTAGGTCATTTTTGGTGCAGAAATTGACAGGATCTGATACAAAGCCCATTAAGCCCATTGATGTTAAAACTGCATTGGTCTCCAGCAGAATTTGGAGGACTCAGTGGTGTTCAGCTGCTGATGTGTGCTGTATTTTGTGTACTGCAGTAGCCTTTCAGGTAGGCAAGGAGAGAATTAGAGCGGTGCAGGAGGTGATCCCATCTTTTTCTTTGAAACTCTATTTTGTTCTTCAGAATCAAAGAATGGCTTCGGTTGGAAGGGACCTTAAAGGTCCTTGATCTCTGGGTCATCAGCATTCTTATTTAGTTTGGGTTTTCTGCTTTTATTTGTCTTCAAAGATGTTGTTGAAGTCCCGAATGATTATAGGGTCCTTCAGGCAAACTGTGAAATGAAAATAATAGACTCAGGATGCATCTTGCTGGTTTTTATTAGAAATTGCTTTAAAAATCATGTGAGCTTTGGTGATAAAGATCCTGCAGCAGATTGAGATTTTTGAAACATGAAGCATTAATGGCAGCGGTGGAAGAAAGCCATTAAAATATTAAGCAACTTTCTGGGATCAGAGGGGAGGATAGAGCAACAATAAACACTGTGCTGGGATTCACCATTGCTGGAGCCCTCTCCTGACCCTTTGCTTCAGTGCCTGGCTAGATTTAAAGACTACTGAAATCCATTTAGCACCCTGTATGCTGTCCTTGTCACAGTGCTGGCTCTTGTACCAATGGGTTACCAGAGCATCTTTAATCTGCATGTGCACTTGCATGCTTTCATTAATCCTTCACTGTTCTAAACTGTGTGAGTGCCCCTCTTGGAAGTAATCATTGAAGGCATTGAAGCAGGCTGCCCAGGGAAGTAATGGAGTCACTGTCCCTGCAGGTCCTTAGGGATGTGGTACTGAGGGGCATGATTTAGTCGGCAATATTGATGGTAGGTGGACAGTTGGACTAGATTATTTTAGAGGTCTTTTCCAACCTTAATTACTCCATGATTCTATAATTCTACTCCTTGGTACAAGTGGTGGGTGGGAGCTGCACTCTACACTTTACTGTTTGATATCCGAATAACTATAGAATCATAGAATGGTCCTTGGTTGCTTGTTTCTTTGTCATGTACCCCCTGCCAATCAGGTAAAGATGAATACTCTCAGATTGTTTGGGCTTAGAGGCTTGCAGTGCTCTAAACTGGACCTCTGTAAACTCTGTTATTGTTTGATGACAGCTTAGTGAGTTGTCTCCTATGAGGTTCAGCTCAAGGCAGAAGTATTTGCGTCACCTCACTTCTCACATCTACATGCTATCTGGTCTTCCCAGGGTTGCTCCTGAAATGTTTGGAAAGGACAGAGGACTCTTTGGCTCAAGTGTGTTCTTTTCTTCAAGTGCTCAGTGAAACAATGCTGAAAAACTCCTTGGGTCAATGCCACCTCAGACAGCTAGGAGACATCTTGGGGTCAATCCAAAAGTAGAAGTTTAAGGAGAATTTGGATCAATGTCAGTCCGAATCAGGTGTCTGTATGTACTTTTGTCTGCTGCGGTGCTTGTAGCTGCTGTGAAAGCTCTGTCAAAGAGTTTGGGGGTTGGAACCAGATGAGGTGGGTTGGAATTGGGTCATCTTTGAGGTCTTTTCCAACCCGAGCCATTCTGTGAGTTTGTGGCTCTATTTTCATCAGTGTTTGTGAATTAAAAATACCACCGTGGGTTTGCTGTGAAGGTCCAGTGGGAGAAATGGAAATAAGGAGTTTAAAAAGTATAGGAAAGACAAACTGAGCCGGTTTGTGTCACTGCAGCTTTGGGTTATAGTGCATGGGTAGTAGGAAGGCACCTGCTGGGCCAGCAGTGGCTCCTTGCCCCTGGAAACACTGAGCCATGTGGAGTGTCTCTGCCTTGGATTGAATTTAGATGTACAAAATCCCAGCACAGTTGACCACAAAATGTATCACTCTCTTGTTAAAGGCATAATGGTTTACTTATTCTTAATTTCCACTTATTGGGCTTTTCTCCAGCAAGAGGATTTGGCATTCCCACTAAAAACCTTCACTTAAATTGCAAGTTTACAGCATCAACCTTTCAGCCTTGCAGCACTGGCTTGCAAATCGTCTTCTTTTTTTCCTTGGGAGTATGAAGACAACCTTAAATTTCTCTTCCATTGCCTTGCAGTTCGGCTTTAGGAATGTTTCTCCTGCTTAGGATTCTTGGCATGCCTTAAGGGGGGCTGCATGAGTGACGTGGTCTAAAATATCTTTGAGAAAGTGTATTTTTTGTTATCAGAGTATTTCTTCTAAATACAGACCTTGGTGTCTTATGGCCACTGAGATTGGACAGAGAAATGATCTGCACGTGGTCTGCTAATTATTCACCTGTAGATGGAGAATGTTTTGTGCTACAAGAAAGGATCTATGGTCAACAGAAGTATAAGCCTTCATTTCAGGACCCATTTTAAACTTGCTCTGGTAGATATGAAGAATAACTGTATGTTATTACAATTACCTCACTGTGGAGTTGAAAGGAGAATCCATCCTCCACTTCTGGGGTTTTGATCATTACAATGATGTGGAGCTTCCTTATGGCAGAGAGAACCTTCTGCTGCTCTTAAACTTCAGGTCACTTCCCTTCGGTGTCATTAGATGAACAGGAAGGCTCCCTCTAATAGGAACCATTTAAATAAAGCAGAATGAAGTCACAAATGCAGACATGTAAATGGGGTGTGCTGTTGACTGGCACATTACGGAATGGAGTGATTGGTTTTTAAGCTTAGTTCTGGCAAGTGCTGTTGCAAAAAAATGCATGACTTCAGAGCCGTGGAAAATGGCAAGAGTTATAAATGATGACCCACATACCATATGTGCTCTGTGGCTGGATCTCATTCTCAGGTGCTTTGCAGTAATAGTGATATTAATGGATGGTCAGCTTTTGTTCAGTGGTTTGCAAGGAAGTGAGAGGAATAATTGCATTTTTCTAGGCTAGTGTTGCTGTTCTAAAGCAACCTACATTTCAATGAAGGGTGTAGTAAGTAGTTTATGAAGTCTTGACTTTATTGTCTTCTAGAGGCTGATGCAACCATTGCTATAACATCAAGTGTTTGTTTTGTGCCTCACCATGTAGAGACAATAAATATCCATTTTCCAAGCCCCTTCTCAGTGATGATTTGGCATCGATAGGACTGGGGTGTCATATTCAAGATCTTAGAGTTATTCCATGCATTTGAGAGGGATTTGCATCTGGGTTTGAGCTTTGAGTGTCCTCAACTCTGTCTCATATAAACCAGTGCAATTTGGACACAGTGAGTGTTTTGTTTGAGGGCAAATTCTAATGTAGATCATTTATCATCCGTTATAAGACACCAATTTTTTCACTGTCTGTGTGCATTGGTTTCTTAAGACCAAAGAAGAATTGAACCATTTGAGTTGGAAGGGTCTTCAGAGGTCATCGACTCCCCTGCAATGAACAGGGACTTTTATTTGGCCCTCTCTGAGTTGGAGAACAAGTAATGATTTCAAGTCTTGATCTGATGAAAAACAACAGGTTTTGCGTCCCTTCCCTGAAGATCCAAGAAACACAGAGATATTAGCTCTTTCTTGTGATTAAGTCTCTTGTGCAAGCTGTTACAATCACAGAAAGAAAACAGGGTGTCTGCAAGGTTATATTTGAAGAGGTGTAATTGGTATCAGCTCTTTTGGGTAAAGCGTTGTTCCCTCTTTATCCAGATGAAGCACATGTGCAAGGCTCCTCATTGCATGTCCCCATCTAAGGCTACCTCTGGACCTATGGGGTCATACGAAGAAAAAATGACTGTATCATGGAGCAAGTGGATTGGGTGAAGGGTTTTACTGAATGGCTGTAAATAAGAACCAGGTGTGGGGAGAAGAAAGAAGGAAATTTATGTAACCTGTACCATGTGGTGTGCATGCTTGCAGTACTTCTAGGAAGTGAAGTAATGGTATTTGCAGCTCAGCAGGGGCTGTCTGTGCCAGGTGCGTAGAACTTGGTTGAATCTATTTGTGTGTATTCATTTAGGTTCTCAGCCCTATGTTAGAGGAGAGTCAGATCAGATGCCTTTTCTTTATGTGAAGTGAAAAGAACATATTCTCAGATATTCATGAGTTTCCTGTTAAATCTGGGTTTGTTTTTCCCCTACATATACATATATTTTTTTAATTGTAGTCAATGAATAGAAATAAGTGACACATTTATTTTCCATTTCTAGAAAGGATTTTCCCCCCCCCCAGTATGAATATCCCAATATTCATATAAACGTTTATGCCAAAAGGTGCATTTAGTGCTGGAAGATTCTAGTTAATCTCATTTATTCTTGGTTCTTAAAACATGAAGAATAATCCAATCCCATCCAAATCCATAGTTTATTTTCCTGGGGAGCAGCATTAGTTTGTGTTTTTGCCTTGAGTTGAGCTATGACGGAGTGGGAAACAACAGCCAAAATGTGGACTGAAGGTGTTTTACTTTTCATGGTCTTTAGCACAGTGGAAATGCTAGAGAGGCTTAGGAATCTGTTCCTCCAACTGCATTTCATTCCTCAAATGAGCTAAGAGCTCTGCACAGCGCTATGGCAAATGAGTTGGTTGAATTCATCTAACAGATGGTGCAAGGAGACGGCCATTGCTAACACAGGGTTTATTTGTTTAAGGCTGTGCTAAAGGTCTGACATCGCTGCCACATGCTATTGTGATGTGTAGCCTCAAATAGTTGCATGGAGCATAAATTACTCTTGCTTTTCAAAGTTAAGTGGGAGATGTAATTTACATTTTAATATCTTTTTAAAAGGAAGAACAGAAATAACTCACTGAGCAATGTGTAACAAAGCACTGGGCTTGGAAAACTATAACAGCAGCCATTAAAGACGTCCTGTAATCATTATTTCCCATAGATCAGGAAGTGTCCTGCACCATTGGAATGAAATATATCATTTTGTGGAACATTTGGCCCGCAAGTTCATAAGGTAAGAGGTTCTGATTTGTAGATAACTGAAAGAGGAGGGGTGTCAAGGAGTACGTTCTGATTTCCCCATGGAGAACTCACCTAGTGGAGGTTCTTAATGTGTTTCTCAGATCATCCCATTAATTGCTTTGGAATTGTTCCTGAACTTCCCCCTGTTCCTGTCCTGTAGGACACAGGAGCAGATAATCTAACTGGATCCTTCTCTCCAGCCTGACTTCCATGGACCAAATTGTACTTTTTCAGGCAGGGAATCCTCATCGTTTCTGAGCTGGTTGGTTGCTACTTATTCCTCCTGGTCTTCCTTGGCTAGAGCTGCCCAGGGCAAAGCCCCATTTGCTGCTCAGTCCTGTCTTGTTGAACTATAATCTTGGTAGAAATAAGAGCCCTTTAAGTTCGTTATTACACATACATTAAGCTGTGGTCTGGACCACCAAAATCACTTCTGTCTCTTTTTCTCCAGCCCTCAGCTGAGGATGTCCTTCATCGTTTTTTCAACCAGAGGAACGATTCTGATGAGATTAACAGAAGACAGGTAATACTTTTAAAAGCCCTTCTGCATCTTCCTCCTCTTCCCTTGCTCAGTGATCTCCAGCTCACAATCAACAACACGGTGCCATCTTTGTTCTTTCTCAAATGAATTAAATCACCTGCCTATCTCACATGTGACACTCACTCATGCCCGGAGGTCTCTTAAAGCACAATTTGTCTTCTGAATTTAAGCTTCTAAATGTCTTTCTTTCAGCAACTGAGCTTTAAAAACCCAGATACTGCTCTATCTGGAAGTCTGCTTTCCAGACGTTTTCAAGCTCTTGTGAAAAAAGAAAACCGAGGCCTCGTTGCATTTTGAAACATCTGTAGGGAGTTTTTTTCTGCAAACAAATGAGTGGAACTCCCTTCCCATAAAAACAAACTTGAAAACAGTACGTGATTGCCATTCTCTTGATGTAGAGATGGGAATGATTTCTCAGATGCCTGAATATAAGCAAAGTGTCAAAGATGGATTGCAAGAGTGTGTATTTTTGGCAATGACAGTTTGATTGTCATGTTTCTGAAGCATGTTCTTGTTGCTCCCTTGCAGATCCTCAAATTCATCCCAGTAAAATCTATGGGATTGATATATGTATATACTTTTTTCACTTTGCCTTCAAGAAGAGCTGGATGAGGTCCTTTAATCACTATTGCTTCCTTTGTTAGCTTCATTGCCACGTGGAGCAAAGATATATGTAACATATGTGAAGACCGTATAAGTCAGCATGTGTTTTACATATTGGATGTCTATGAAATTGCATACCAGAGCAGCTACTATAGAGAAATGAATAGGAAACTGGCCACTTTCCTAAAGAGCAGTCCACACACACATACCAACCCTGAAAAATGTCATTAAAGCCGGCCAGCCTAAATGTCTCTTGCCATTCACCACAACAATAAGCAAAAAGAGAATTAACCACATGTAAGTTGGTGCCAGAGAAAACCTGCTCCTGCCTCTGTCTGTCTCTCACCCTGGGAGCATACCCTGTTGCAGAGATATCTGGTCTCTTAAGGCTTTAAACTATGAGGCTTGCTATGTATGTTTCCCATGTGGAAATGTATTTCATATTTATGCAGCTGTCCTAGAAATGTCGACTGGGAACAGGATATTGATATGGTATTAGTCAAAAGCCAGCTGAATTGGAGGGCTGCTAGCTTTTTATCAGAGGTCTGAAAAACAAGGGGTGGGCTTCTTTCCAGTTCCTTGGCCTTTTTTGTAGGGAAGCTGGAAAAGTGGCAGAACTTTCTCCATCTTCCCCATGGCTCCATGTGGTCTATCAGCATGAAGGAGCCCAGAAAAGTGGTGGAGTCACTATCCAAAGCAGCTCTCAAGAAGAGGGTCAGTGTGGTTCTGAGGGACGTAGTGGGTGTCGTGGGGATAGATTGATAGTTGGACTCAGTTATCTTAGTGGTGTTTTCCAACCTCAATGATAGTATGGGCATGATGATGATAGTCCAACTATCAATACATCCCCACTAAACCATGTCAATCTGTGCCACTTCTACACGTTTCTGGAATGCCTCCATGGAGCACATTTGCTCTATTTTCTGCATCCTTAGAAAGGTATCCAGACATTGCCTTAGCCTGTATAAAGATTGAGTTAATTCTTTTTTTCCCCATCTCTATCTGAATTCAGCCACGCATGTCTTCACCGGGCTATCAAGTCCTGATACACTTGGTCTCGGATATAACAGTTCATTTGCATTCATTTCAGGGAACAGATACGTCAGGGTCTAGAAGAGCTTCAGAAAGTCCTTCCAGGAGGTGACACATACATGCATGAAGGATTTGAAAGGGTAACTAGATGCATGTTAGAGTGTATTTAACTGTGTCTGGGTTATTGGGGTTGGTTGGGGTCTGAGACCATGGCCGTAACCTGTTCACTGTCGTGGACAAACTAATGCTACTAAAAAGTTCCTGCCTATTCCAGTCTCCTCCTGTATTTTGCAAGGTCAGGAGTCTGTCTAAACCTCTAGTAGGGGAAATCCTGAAATGCTTCTCATTCTGCACTACATGTGCATTTTTGAGGACCGGGAAACTGTCTATTGAAAAATGTATCTGAACGCACCTCAAAAATGGAGGTGGCAAAAACAGTAGCAACCAAATTTAAAATGTGGAAGAGAATGGAGATTTACAAACGGAGTGTTTTTCTGCCAGCATTTTAGTTCTTAGTTTTGCAACGTTGAAGCTTTTGTTCTTCTGCCTTGCAAAATACACTTGCGTGTAGTTAAGGAGATAGAAGTATACGGATATCTCTTTGCAGTTGGTTTGTTTCCAATTGGAGTGGTTGACCTAGAAGTGCTGGAGAGTATATATCATGGACATGGGCTGTTTCTAAAGTAGGAAGGTGAATGTGATTTCCAGATGGAGTAGTGGGAGATGATGACTGCCCAGCGGTCTTAGGATTTCTTTGAGTTAATGCTTTAGAAGAGTCATGCAGTGAAAGCCACAGGCAAGAAACTTGTTCTGTGAAGCCAATAAGAGGTCATCTGTAGGCTACAATCATGATATCCTCACTGCCGTCTTCTCTTTCTTTCTGGTGCATGTGTAGATGCCCACAGGATTATTATTTATTGCTAATAATCTTCTGATTTAATTTCAGGCAAGTGAACAGATTTACTATGAAAATGTTCATGGTGAGAGACTTTCCTGATCCATTAAATGTTTTTTCCTTCTTTACTGATACCATTAATTGATTTGAAATGCAGCTTTGCTGCAAGAAAACTAGTGGGTGGTTCCTGTTCTTAAAGGAGTTCAGTGCTCTTCAGGGTAGTTGCTCCTGAAGGGGGAAAAAAAACAGATTGAGCTTTAGGGGTCCAGAGCTATAACAAGTGTTTTTCAGGCCAAAAGTGAGAAGCCTGACTGACTGAAGGTACCTATTGGTGTTAAAACTATCTGGTACATGGTGTTCTTTTTGCTTGAGGACTCAAGTAACCATTTCTTCTTCCTTTTGAAACGTGAGAACACGGGGATGCTGTTCAGTAAATGTATTTTTCAACAAGCAATTAGCACATGTAATAGTAAGTGCAGACGCTTCCAAAATATTTCTTCTTTCTTCCTTGTAATTAGCACAAAGTCTTTCTGCACTGGAAAGCACAAGGTAGAAATAAAACATCTCTTCTTGGAAACTGAAAGACAGGAGGCCAGATGTTTGAGTAAAAAACCAGTGCTAGTGGCTTTGCAGGGCTACTCATGAATGAAACAAAGCTTTGGGACTGAGCTATAAAATCCAACTGCAGCAGGAAGGAATAAATACCTACAGTAACTCTGTTGGGAATTGATAATGTTTTTACATGCTTGTATTACATATTGCATTTAAACAGTGTGCCACACAAAAACAGGTTGAAGAAGCAGTGTACAACTGGGTCCTCAAGCCAATGCTGGCCCATCTACTTTGGCTTTACAAGTGCTGTGCCATTAACTTTCTATAACAAGTTATATCTACAGAGCTCCTATGGACCTGTAATAAGCCTGTTGCCAGAAATGATTGAATCCTATTTGTCTGCTCCTGAAAAATCAATATAAACTTGTAAAACCTAAGTTATAATCAATTCAAGGAGAAGACAGCGGTGTTTAATCATGATGCTGAAATATGTTACATAGACAGACTGAAGAATATAAGTCATTTTCCTACCAAATCTATTTAAATCCCAATTCAGCTTTTCATCATGAGCTGAAACTCTCTGCATTTCTTGAATTTACAGCATTAATAAAAATAGGAATTAATAGCTCAGAACAATTCGCTTAATTTTTCTTGCTGCTTAATCTATTGGTTTGAAATACTGAAATAGTTATGAATTTCTGTTAAAAATCAATGGCACCTCAAAGGAGTATGGACTAAAACTGGTGGTGCAGGCAGGTGCCCAAATGGAAAGAGCGTGCAGAAATTCACATCCTCTGAAAATGGGTTGGCTGAAGGGAATAAGGGCATGGGACTAATGCTAACCATTTCCAGTCTAGCAGTTCATTAGTAAGATGTTTTCTATGTTAATTGAACAAACGTTACTCAAAACGTGGAACTAAAGAACTCTGTGTATTTAGGTTACAGAACTGCGAGTGTCATCATTGCACTGACAGATGGAGAACTCCATGAAGACCTATTTTTCTACTCTGAGAGGGAGGTAAGTCTTGCACATTTTTAGCCAGACAGGGAGCAGAACATCTAAATGTCTAGTTCTGCTGCTTCAAAGGCAAAATATAGAGGAAATCTTTTATCCTAGGGACAAAACTTTCATCAAAGCCTATAATAGAATCATAGAATGGCTTGAGATGGTAGGGACAGGTCTTCTCAATCTATCCCAGGTGCAGTTTTAAATCCAATAACAGAAAAAAAGGGGGTTATGTTGTGGATGAAAAACAATATTGCTGAAGCACGAATGTCAGGAACGTAAGGCTTTTCTTTCTAGCTGTTCATCACCTTTTCTTCCCTTCTGAAATAAAAAATATACAAGAAAAACGTATTTGTTTTTAGAGGTGAATGAGCAGTTTGTTTTTTATTCCAGGCCAATCGGTCAAGAGAGCTGGGAGCAACAGTATATTGTGTTGGTGTGAAGGACTTCAATGAAACCCAGGTAAGCAAGTGCTCATTGAGTCTACTGGGGTATATGGCAAAGGCATTTGGCACAGACACAATGTCCAGACTTGGGTTTGTTTTTTTTTTGCAAGTGAATGAATATGAAGAACTAACTTCTCATGTGCTGCCTGACGACTAATTGATCTCGTTCTTTGCATTTCTGTTTTATTTACTTACACCGCGCCATCAGCTGGCAAGAATTGCTGACAGCAAAGATCATGTCTTTCCTGTGAATGATGGTTTTGAAGCCCTGCAGGGAATTATTGACTCTGTAAGTATTTTTAATCAAATATTTGCATGTATACGTGTTAGAATTTGTTACCCAGTAGTTAAAGTCCTTTTAGGGACATGTGTTTTGTTCATTTTGGTGCAGGCTTTGTTAGTTGATATAACACAGATGTAATATACAACTTGAAGCTGGGGAGGGTTGGTTCACCAGGGGGGTCTCAGATTTCTGTGTTTATGGTGGTTGCACACTATTCTGACCACGTAGTACTATGCAAAAAAGACCTGCTTCCACAGCACAGGCATGGTTTTCCCCAGTTCTTTTGCATGCAGATGGAATCCCCTGTGTATTGGCTTTCTAATAGGTCCAAGCGTGGGCCCACGACCTCAGTCAGGTGTTGCATCTCATTTAAGCAAGCAAGAAAACAATAAAAAGCTCTATTTTGCTTCCCAGACCTGCATTCCCTTTGCAGCTCTTTTTAATGAATTCCAGAAACAGTCCTGACTCCCTTTCCAGTTGTGCTTAAGATAGAGGAAGACTTCAGCCTCTAGGAACTTCAGCTGACGGGTGCAAGATTTATCAGCCCTGGAAAGGAGGGTCACAAGAAGCAATTACACAGTAGTGAGCCTGATTCCTGCTGATAATGTGGTAGTATTGTCATATGGGGATCATGCTTTCTCTCATCCCTTCCAGACAGTCTGAACACCGGCACATATCCTATAAGGCAGATAGCGCCTTGCATTGAAGTGATTGCAATAGGCTGTGTAAAATGGAGGTGTGTGAAAGGAATGGTAAGAAGGAAATTAATCACTGTGTAGAAAAAATAAAGAGGCTGTAGATTCTAGCCAGAAAACAAGCTGCCTTTGTATTTCGTACCTGCAAAGTACCTCTTTCTTAGTGTAAACATAGTATTAATGTTTGTAAGAGAGCCTTTTCCTGTTGAAAGAGCCATGAGATTTGGAAGCCATGAACTTCTTTCAGCTCTCATATAAATGCTGGCATAGCAAAGATGCTCAGTCATGTGAGAAAGGGATTGGTTAAGCTACAAGGTACTGGCTGATGTAAGAGGGGAAGGGAATATAAAATGATGAGTCTGGGAGAGATTAGTGCTTGAAATCACCCTTGAGATGTGTAGACTTGAGTTTGCTCTGGCCTGCAGTGATTTGATGTGAACTCTGTGTTCCTGCAGAGGCAGCCCAACTCTTCTCCCCTTATCCCAGGGAGCAAATCTTCCCTCACCTTTTGCATGTGCAGAGGCGGTGGGCTTTGAGGTCTCTCCAAGAGGGTGGGAGCTGGGAGAGGTAGTGATTGGGGCTGGCTCTCTGCTGGGTCTGCATCTGCTGAGCAAAGCCATTCAGGGTGGTGGGTCTGCATGTCTCAGAACACCCTGCCCTTGCTTTCCAGCCAGCCCATGGAAGCCAGCAAGCCTTCAGCGAGCAGCTGCAAGGAGCCCTGCTCTGTGCTGTTAATGCAGGACTGTATCCCACTGCTTGAGCACCACCAAGCTATTTGGACTGTGCTTATATAAACTGAAACATGAGGGTGAAGAAACCCTCCAAAAGAGTGGTCAGGTACTGGAACAGGCTGCTTGAAGATGTAGTTGAGGCATTGTCCCTGCAGGTGTTCAAGAAACATTCAGATGTTGTGCTAAGGGATGTGGTTTAGTGGAGTAATATTGTTGGTAGATGGTTGCTTGGACTAGATGACCTTGGAGGTCTATTCCAACCTTAATGGTTCTAGGATACTATGATTTCACTGAGTGTAAGAAAGATTGTCCTTAGGGTCCACCTTTCTGTTGTTGTCACTGTTGCATTTTCTGTCCCTTTAGAATTCTTCTGATGTTTTCCTGCTCAGCTCTCAGCTGTTGACCTTCTCTCTTTCTTTTTTCCTTCCTAACAGTTCCTGTGTAATCTCGTTCCTGCAAATCTTCTTTCTCCTCACTTGTCAGGCTGCCAGAGGCTCAGATGGTTCTGCTTCCCTCCGTCCCTTGGTACCCTGTCAGTCTCTTCCAGCTCTTCTTCTGAGTAACTCAAACTTTCTTGTTAAAGAGATAATAACGATAGCTCCATGCAAGTAGATAACTGAGGCAGAGAACCGTGATTGCAGATAAAAAGAAAACAAAACAGAAAACAAAAACCCCAACAAAAAAAATTACAACAGATCCTCTCTTACAGAATTTATTGTGTTGGTTGCTTCTCTTTCCTTGCAGATGTTTCAATTTAACGTTGGGAAAATAATTCTCATGTTGGATTTGAGTCACGATGCTTGGCTGACATTTGCTTGCCTCTCAGAGCTGACCTACATTTTGCATTGCATCGTGTAGGGGCTGCTCAGCCCAGCCTTGAACACCCACCACTCTTGGTCACTGCTGCTGCTTTCACGGGGGCTCACAAATGCTGTCACAAGTCTGTTGATTGTGTGTAGCAGATAATTGGAGTCTTCAAAGGAGGGGGGAAGGCTGCAAAGAGCAAATAACAGCCTGAGAAATTCTAACGTAGCACGGGAATGAATTGAATACAAATCTAGTGTGGTCTTCCTGACTTGCAGGTAGTCTGCCAAGGCTGATGCTGAAGTATTTATGTAAATCACTGCCTACATGTTAAGTGGTTGAAGGCGGTGCCAACCCTTATGAAAGAAATACTGCTTTACTTAAGTTTCTTGCCAGCTTAATCTAAGTGGGAGCAAACCCACTATAAATGAAGAAAAACGATCCTATATCTTCATTTTGCAGTGTTAAGCATTTAGATGACAACAAGTGCTCTCTCAAGCTTTTGCATTCGCGTACCTCCAGAATAATATAATTCTCAGACATTTTGTGACATTTATTTTCTGTCTGTTTAGATTTTGAAGAAATCCTGTATAGAAATTCTGGCTGCAGAGCCTTCCAGTATATGTGCGGGAGGTAAGTGTCAATGGAGGTGCTATCTGTTGACTCATACCATTCCCTCTTTGTGTGGTTGTTCTGATAGCATTGTGTAATGGACATTGTGGCTTTAAAATCCTGGCAAACATATCTACATTCTGTAGAACAGCCATTTTGGAAGAAAGCCTGAGAACCATTTTAGCATCTTCCATCTCCTCTGAGCTCCATGTTTGTTGAATGTATTGCATTTGGTTAAGGGGAGAGGTTGGGAGCAGGCTGAGCTTTGCGGGGTAGAATGAGACCCTGATGCACTTAGGCACTTAGTAGCAACGCATCTGTCTGAACTGCTTGTTTCCAAATGGTGTGTTTTTGCACCAGGATAGAAATGCACTGTGCTTGCTGGATCTGTTCACTTCAATCCCAAGCAGAGACAGGATCTCCATGGTTAATCTGACATCATTGATACGCTATTCTTTGACTGTACATGAACTCTTATTCCCCAGCAGTTGAGATTTCTGTGATTTCTCTTAAGTATTCATCAGCCCCCGCACTCCAGAACACAGCTCTTCTCCCTCGTTCTTCCCAAATGCTCTTGGACTGCACATAATGGGGCTGTCAAGCAGCTTTCCCTGGCTAGATGTGGTGGGATGATTTGCAACTTGGCTGTAAATGAGTGGAAGGGAGCCCAGATTCCAGAGCAAAGCTGCCTTTTATTATTATTTTTTTTACAAGTACAGTGTATGAGTCCTTAAGGGAGATGAAAGAAGATGGGGACTGTAAAGTGCAAGGGGAAAACTGAATCTGCAAATGCCCATTCCTTGTTGCTCCTTGGGATTTTAAAACTAGGGGGGGTTATTTCTGATGCACTGTGTTTCCTCCTGCGTTGTCTTGGATCAGAAACGTTTTGCATTCCATTATCATTCACCAAAAGGAACATCAGAGGTAATACTGAGTGTTTCTCCTAGATAGCAACAGGAACTGTGGGGGCTGGCTCCTTCCCCATGGTGGGGAGACACAGAGGGTGAACATGATGGACATTCCTTGTCCAAGTGACTATTGTTTGCCTCCCTATGGATTGGTAACCTGTTGTTTGTCTTTGCTACAGAGTCATTCCAGGTTGTTGTGAGAGGAAATGGATTTCGACACGCTCGTAATGTCGACAGAGTGCTCTGCAGCTTCAGGATCAATGACACGGTCACTCTCAGTAAGCTTTCTTATTTCTTTGTGGGTTTTTTTTTTACCCTGAGTTTGCACTAGCTGGCAATTGCCTGGAAAACATATCGGATTTTCAAATGCTTTGGCTGTGACGGCAATCATTATGGGATGAAGAAGGGAAAACCAACCTCATCGCATGGCTCCATCAGGGGTGGGAGGAAGACAGCTAGGAACTGCTAAGCTTGGATTTGTGGAGAAGGGTGATGGCATAGAATCATGGCACATCAAAGCCTGAGTGCCTAGTGTTTTTGTGAAGGGTACTGAGGGCCACTTAATTGGAGGAACCCATGATCCTATTGTTCTTATCTTGCATACCTCTAAATCCACATAGGAAATCAGACTGCGTATTTCATATCTCGCACCACCAGTGACAGTAGAATTCATTTTCCCTAGCATGGGATCTGTTCAGATGCTGTTGTGAAGGTAGACCTGACCTGATACAAGTCTAATGCTTCAGTGTTAGATTTGCTCGTACTGCAACATCTGTGCAATTGGGTTATTGATAGCAAGCAGGTGGTACCTATGAAACTGCATCTCCTGGGAATTAAAGGGATTGGGTCAATGTGCATTCACTAATGTCACAGTTTGTGGATGAGCTAAGAATAAAATGCAGCTATCGGCACTGCAACTGTAGGCATTAACTTCAAGATCACCTTTCAAAACATTTCACTGAGTCAGAAGAAGATTAAGAGCCGCGGTGTCTCCTTATAATAATCTGGCACAGCATCTCAGTCTTGAAAGCTGTAATGTGAGCACAGAATGTGATATGACTAACAGATAAAATCAGAGCGAGAACATTAGCTAAATCCTGAGCTGAATTTCTGGCTATAAAAAGATGGCAGTCTCAGTAATATTGCTTTTAATCCACTGACCTCAGGTCTCCCAATGAACTTTTTTGGGGTGTGCTTTACAATGGGTTAGCATTACTGGGGAATCTTTTTTCAGTGCAGTTGGGCTGATAAACAACCACAGAAGGAGATTAAGCAGCATGTGAAGGAAAGCAAAAGGCAGATGTGAGCTCAGGGGAAAATGTGCTTTCTGAAGCAGGGATGAAGATGATGCTAAAAATAATCTTTGAAGTGGGACAGCAGTCTTTGTTTTTGGGAGACTTTCTCTTCTCTAGCTACTTATCCAGCACCCAATTGAGTTCGGTAAGAAATGTATGGGGAGCATCCTTGCTTAAAGGGACCTGGGGATTCTGGTGGATACCAAGTAAGTCAACAGTGAGCCACTGCAGTAATAGAAGGCAAATCAGGTTCTGGGTTGCATCTGTAGGGGCATTGCTAGAGTTGGTGCAGATCTCCTTTTTCAGTGGCCATCCTTCTTTTCTCTCCTGTGTAAAGGCTGTTCAGTACTTCATTTGCTGCTCCGTTTTGTATCTTGTCTATGGCTTGCAAGTTCCTTCTTTACTTGAGGCTACACAGGCTGTGACCTGCCATCTGTGCTGCATCCCAATAGCTTCGGAGCTCAGCTTCCTGGCTCTGATGCACGACATTCATTCCTGGAAACACCCTAAAGTCCTTCATAGAGTTGAGAATGTCATCCATCAGCTTTTCTCTATTCAGTGCATCCCATCCATGGAGACGCAAAAACATCCAGTGTTGCCAATGGGAGGAACTGCTTGCAAGGGTTACTTCACTCCCAAACACTGTGACCTGGTGCTGGTGGGGGTCAGGAAAAGACTCCTTCCTCCTTTTTTGTTGTGTGCTGTCTCTGTAGCTGAATAATTTTCTACAGTGCCCGTCATCATCATTTTACAGTAGCTTTCAGGAAAGATCAGCTTCTCTTATTGCAACCCATAGGCTTTTTTCCTTGAAGCTGCCTTCTTATGTCCACAAAATGGCCATGGGAAATAATGATGAGGGCCAGAAACATCCCCCAGTCCTCTGACCTGATGTATTCACTGTGTCCTGAATCAGTGCATAGGTGAAAAGTGAGCTCATTCTCCTTGGCACCACACCAAGACTTCTCCATTCATTCTGCACAGTCCTAGAGTGCTTGATGCAGTGACCTGGAAACGGGAGGCCAAAAAACTCCACTTCTGAGTTCAAACTGTTCCCAGATTGAAGGAATCCAACAGTTTCTCATCAGGGCTCCCAGATCCACGTCTCTCCTGGCACAAATTGGCACAGCTGTGTTAAGTTTAAGCTCCTCTATGTGGGAATATACCTGAATACTTTTGCTTTACTACAGCCCGCAGCTCCAGCTTGTATTCTCCCTTGTCCACTTAGATGCAAACAGTTTAACATCAGCATTAACTCAAAGGGAGGTTTATGGAAACCTTATGGAGAGCGGATGGCTCAGCTGTTTTTGTTTGCTTGAAACTTCTTGGGCTCTGGTTGTATCAGGGAGGGAGGTGTTTTTAAAGATAACACTATGCCAGAAGTTCCTGAAACCTTAAATTATCCCTGATGAAATATAGACCAGCACAGCTAGGACTCGCTGAGGTTTAGGGCATGAGCTAATAGATTTTTATTGGGATTACTGGCAGAGAAAAGTGGCAGGTGAAGAGCGTTGGCTCATCATGTTCATAGCTATGGGATAGAAAAAAAAACAATAGTAATTAAAAAAGGAACATCTGTAGAAACCATGAAGAATATTTGGCTGCACGGAGCTGTAATCAGATGCATGTTCAACAGCAAGGGTGTTTTCTGCCAGCAGCCGGACCTAGGAGAATTGGTTTCAGACTGCACAAGAGTTAAAATTAATTATCCAGTGCAGTGACTTATGACTGCTCTGTGGTGCTAAAATGTCTTTGTCTGCCCAGATTGTGCAGGATCCAGCAAAGATAGCTCTGGGCAAGGAGGCAAGCTCTGTCCTAGGCAATTTAAAACCCAATGGAGGGATGAAAGATGGGTGAGGAAGCAGTACTGCACCACAGCAGAGATAGGAGCAAACCTTGTTGCATTCTAATGAATGCTGTGGACGCTTTGTCAAACCTGATTCTTTCAAATTAGTCTTAGAGATTATTACAGTTTTTCATCACCTGGTAACAGAAGCAAGGAAAAAAGAGGCAAGGATGATGAGAGCATGGCCTATCTATGACCGGAATGGTCTGTACAGGGAGCTGTGTCCCCAAGCTGCCCAGCAAATGCCTTCTAAAAAGTCTTCTGCTTTTGAAGCAGATTGCTAATCGTACCTTTTCTTTCCTTTTCCTGGCAGCATTGTACTTTTCTTGTGATACCTTCCATACTTTCTCATTATCTTGACCGCTCTCAGCACAGAAAAGTTCTGCTCTGCACTTTCACTCCAATCTCTGAGTTCCCTGATTTCATGATGCTTTAAAGCCCCATCAAATGTTTCCTCTTATATATATCTTTTTTTCTATTGAGCAAACTCCATCGAGTTATTCTGAGGATGTGACCTTTGTGAAGGACACGAGCTATGCCTCTGTTTCCCCTAGAAGGAATAGAAAATTTCCTTCCAGTTCCCTTCCCTCCATCTAGAGGTGATTATGAATGTGATATCATTGCTACGTGCTTATCTCTATCTTCCCCCCCATCCTCTAAACTCAGCTCTGGCTTTGGCATTTGTAGCTCATGTGTTCCTACACATAACAGAGCAATCATAGCATGATCTCAATGTGGTTTTCATTACAGCATTAACAAAACATTCTCTCTTTATTTTTGGGCCTTCTCATAGGCCCTTCAGTGTTCCAGTGTCTTTCTGCATTCCTACATCCCCACAAAGTGGATCTGAAGTAAAAACTTTGCTTGCAGAGTTGTCACAAGGAGTGGCATAAGAAGAGTCAGCCAGGATGAAGTGAGATTGGGTTTTGGTAGTTGGTGCAGGGAATAACAGAGGTATGTTGAGTTTCTAGAGGAATAATGGAAGTGCTCAGGGCTACTTATTTCATAGAGTCCTAGGATCACGAAGGTTGGAAAAGACATCTAAGATCATCTAGTCCAGCCATCCACCTACTGCCAATATTGCCTACTAGACGCATTGACCCTTTCCTTTAACATCTCCAGGGACAGTGACTCCACCACTTCCCTTGGCAGCCTGACCCAAAGGTTGGTCTCAGGTGGACTGAGGACCAAAGAGAGAACAACCTCTTTAGCACAGACGTTCCTGAGGGAATCTCATGTGAGAGCAGCCAGATTCCCCTGATTTGTCTGTATTAGTTTAACAGAAACCAGTGTCATCTCTCCTGCAGATGCAGAAGACAAGATCAGGGCATTCGGAGTTGCACATTAGTCAAACACAAATCACAAATGCTCCTTTATTTGACAAGGGTAATAGCAGAAGGAAATTGTTGGTCTGTGATGCATGGAAAGTTTGGCAAACAGCTTTCACAGCCTTTCCTGAACTAAAATAATGCAGATATTGCAAGCCCAACAGTCAGCATTGGTAGCACTGAGATGGCAATCTGAACACAGTTTTCTTTAAGAGATCTTTGCAGTCAGTTTTCAGTCTGCCCATTGGTTGTTGGATGAGTTGTTAAGGAAGAAAAGGCAGTTTTGATTTCAGCTTACTTATACGGCATAAATGCTGCCTTTCTTTGTCACCTTTGGGGTTTTATTCCTTTGGTTTAGTTTTGCTCTTCTGCGTTAAAACATCATGCATATATTGAGGCTGTTAGTATTATAGTTGGGAAGTACTCCAAGTCCTGGCTTGCCAAAAGGCTACACCCTGCTAATGGCAAAAGAAACTACACACTAATGTTAGGACTAATAGATTTTACAGGCTACAGATAGCTGTTAAAAGCTATAGGAATGCTGGATAGTGAATTACGGGAATTTGAGCAGTAGAAAGCGCCTTGTTGAAAGGGCATCTATAGAAACCAGATGTATTCTGGGGAGATGTTTGACCCTTCTCCATTTCTGCGCACAGCTGTGAAGTGATTATTAATTTTAGCTACCTGTTTATGCTGTGTGCCCTATGGGCTTCTTTTACAGTGAGAACCTTATTTTGCTTGATGCAGTGATCGGGGTGGATAGGTAAGGAGCTCCTTGCTGTAGGTGGGCTTTCTCAAAGGTGAAGCGTCGCAACACATCCTGAAGCTCTGCCCATAACTGATGTCTGCAATGCATTTCTATAAATGTGGCAAAGGAGTCTAGATGACTTCTGCAGGGCTGCAAGGCCAGCTAGCGGCCGAGCTGAGAAGGGAAATTGCTTTCTGTGCAGCAAAACCAGCAACGCGGAGCGGCCCCTGCCTCCTCCACCAGCATCATCAGCTGACGGGAGTCCAAACCACAACATTCAGCTTTGGCATGATATCTGGAGCTCAGGAGCATTCAGGCCCATCTCGTACTGCATGGGAGTGCAGCAAGTTTTTATGCAGCATGCAAGAAGAAAAGCGTCCTTTCAAATGTGTCCTGCAGATAGAGGTGCGAATAGCAGATGAGAAGTGTTGTTTTGTTTGGTTTCTCAATGTAAGTTTTCCAGGAAGGAGCTGGATGGACAGAGTTTTGCAAACCGAATGGATCCTCTTTTGTTTAGAGCTAAGCAATAGTCACTCATTTTTGTGGTGAAACACAAGCATTCTCCAAACAAAATAATCTCTCTGTGTAGCCAACCTTGCCAGCCATGAGGCTGATGCACTTTCTAGAGAGGCATAGATGTAATGCAAGTGAAGAGATGGGAAGGGAGAGAAACAGAAACAAAAAGCTGAGGAGTTCCAGTGCAAAATTAAACCAGCTTTTGTTTTAGTGGTTGCTGGCATGGAGCATTCAATGGCCTTGGCTGCTGGTGTTAGCAAAGGAGAAAACAAGACATTGGTCTTCGTTCTCTTATTGCGTGTGTAACGAGACAATGTCATAAACTCATGGGTGTTAATTATATGTTCATAAATGAGGGTGAGAACACCACCAGAGTGCCACAAGGGACCTTGCTCACCACCAATATGCACCTTCCATGCATGGGCAAAGTCAGTGGGAAATGCTACTGCTTTGCTTGGCTACTCTGCTGCAAAACTGAGTGCTTGCATATGATGCAAGCTCACCATGAATCCTGTGCTGTGTGTTATGTGAAGTGTGAGCATCACAGTGTGCTTTAAATACCTGTTGTCTGTCAGGCTCTCAGAGAGAAACTTGCCTTGTTGATGGTGTGGGGTTGCAAAGGAAAACCCCGTGCTAAAAAACATCTGCTCCTAATGCTTAGCATAGTGGAAATATTAGTACATGTTCTTGCATCAAGGCTGTGGGAAAGCAGGAGTAATATATGGTGCTTTACAGGCCAAGGGCAGGAGCAGGGATCGAGAGGGATCACAGAAGCTTGAAGGCTGCTCTCAGTAGCCAAGTCATGATGCAGAAGTGAAGCCTATTTGTGCAAACCTTACGGCTGGCTGCAGTGTTTCATTTTCAGCTGTTTGCTTGTATGTCAACAGCCCTTAATAAAAAACAATGCTGTGGGCGATGCAAATATTCAAGTGTGTGTGTATATAGGCAATGGGATTTGCTAGAAGCTGGAAACATAAGGAAAACTTCAGTGAAAGCTACAACTTTTCGCTACCATTTCATTCTCTGATGGAGTGTAGGAAGTAAACGTGGCTGGGGTTAGAGTTGAGTTAGGGTCATGATTAGGGTTATAATGAAGTTAGTTTTAATGTTAGGGTTCAGTCTGAGATGTTGGAGTTAGGGTTATTGTGCTCCACTGCTATCATTCATATGAACGAATCTCCCAGCAGCTAAGACTGAATGAGGCTCAGAGCTGATGCTTCTTTCAAGAAGATTACCACATTCTTTGTTTTTTTTGTCTCTTTGTGGCTTTTCCTCTTTCCAGTAGCACCTGAAATGGAATTATAGCTCAAAAACAAAAGGCCAAGCAAAACAGACCAGTTCAACTATTCATTAGATTGCTCAACTCTCATTCTTGCTCCTTTCCATCCTATTTCTGTCAATGATGCCAGTTAGGCACCAAACACTGCTTCCAATGTTCCTTATTTCAAACAATTATAGCTGGAAATCTTTAGGAAATGTGACAATATTTGCTAACTGCTCTCATTTCATGTATATGTAAGCATATCTAGAGAAAGACCCTAGAGATGGTTCTAACTACAGCTGGAAGAAAGCTTTCCAATGCAGTGACACACTTCTGGAAACTGCTGATTCAGCAGAGTCAATAGGAATGTGTGGTTTCCAGCCAAAAGTAAAAGAAAAACCAGCCTGTCTGCCTGGTTTTCTCCCAACCTGCCTGATCTCTCATCAGCTGGCAAATGGGCTGGGAAGTTCCTTAGGATCCCCATCTCTCTGGTGATGAGGGAGATAGTACAAAGTTCTAAGTCTATGAAAGAACGTTGGCTGATGTTCATCTATCCAAGGTCAACTCCTATTGTTATTTGGTTGTTGTTTCTTTTCCACTCTGATTTAAAAGCTGTATCAGAGGCAGGGAGATTTGATTCATGTTTAGACAATTCTGCCTTGAAGTTGTGAGATTTTCCATAACATATGCTTTTCTTCAGCCAGCTGTTTCCAGTCGTAATCTATTGCATTGGACCTGTTGGTCCTTACTGGTCTCTTCCAATGCAAGATATTCCATGATTCTCCATCCAGGCCTTCTATACAGGGGGCTGTGATGATTTACTTTGTATGTTCAGTTCTGTTGTGACTAGGATGGAGGGCATGGGGGACTTCAGCAGCACCAGTGGCTGCAGGAATCGGGAGGATGTTGCCTACAGAATGGGGATGGCAGACAGTACTGGGCTTCTGATGCCTTGAGCCCTGCTGTAGGGCATCACAAGTGAGGAAAAACATTATTTATACCTATATTTTATATGTATATATAGATAGATAGATATGGATATATAAAACCAAGCTGTCTCTAAGTATTGTGTTACTGATCTGGTAATAAATCTCTGTATCTCCCTCTTCTTTTTTCCTTTCTTTTTTTCTCCAGATGAGAAGCCTTTTGTTGTGGAAGATACCTATTTACTCTGCCCAGCACCTGTGCTGCGAGAAGTTGGCATGTATGTTTTTTCTATGTACTCTAATACTTGCTTTGCCTATGGGAAAATGACAGTCTGCCTCATCTCCCTATACTCTGTTGTTCTTATGTGTAAATTGTTCTCACATTGCCTTTTGTATTTCACCTTTGAGGAGCTCGTAGCTTCTAGAACATAACTTTGTAGGTTGAAGGAGAGGGTTGTTCGGTATAATTGGTTGGGGTTTATCAGGTATGGCACATCTGAGTGCAAAATCTGGCTGTGGCATGTTTGCATTGCTAGTGTCAATAGATTTAGATGCACTCTTTGAAACTATCTCAACTCAGGGTGGTTCATTAATAGTTATGTGACAAGACTTTGGACCCCCATATATGGGGACTATATGGGACTTCAGTGCATCAACAGACGTTTCTCTCTCTTCCATATAAGCACAGTGAGGGAGAGACAATAGAAGGGTCAATAATCCTCTCAATGACAGAAAAGCATTCCTGCCTCGAATGGGAAAAGTTTTGCTGCTGATCCTAAAGTCCAGGTTCCAGAGGATGTTACCTAGAAGAGGATTGTGGACAGACAGCCCTGACTTATTTCATTGGTGTCTTTCAGGGAGGCAGCTCTTCAAGTTAGCATGAATGATGGTCTAAGCTTCATCTCCAGCTCTGTCATCATCTCCAGCACGCACTGTGTAAGTTCTCATTCACAGACTTGAAATGATTCAATAGGATGAATGCATTTAACAACAGACGTGTTTGGTACGCTGGCATTAAGGCTCCCAATTTAGTCACCCTGATGTGTGAAGGTCTTGTTTAACTCTTTTCAAGGTGAGCCTGTGAGAAAAGAAATGCAGCATCTTCTGTGCCATAATACAGCAAAGCTCTTGTGCCTGCAGTAATCATCTTGGCCCTTATATTTACATGCACAGATCAGAATAGAACTAGCAGCCCAGTTTCTCATAAGTTTAATATTGAAACGATATTATACTAGTCAAGGCCTTGATCTTTATTTAATATTTAAGTCTCCTAGGAACAAGATTGCAAAATAAGTATCAGTTTTATCAAACAGTGCATGCTCTAAGAGAGAGAAAACATTTTCCATCTGAGGCAAATAGGTCACTTCTTGGCAAGGAACAAGGGATCAAGGTCTTTGCCTTGAGTGCATCACAGCTTCAGTGCTGTAATTCAGCAAGCCTTGATTCCTGCATTTGCCAGAGGTCTCAGTGCTCCTGTGCTCACGTTGTCTCTTCCAATGCCAACTGCTGGAAATGGGATACTGGGAAATATTGCCTTGCCCAACACAGTCATTTTTTGTGATGCTCCCAAGGCAAAAAGTGTTTTATTTTGCTTTTTTTCCCCCCAATGACATCGCCTTCATATACAAATAGTGATCATGGGGCAAATGTAATGTTCTTGAGCTTTTGTCCCTTTTAGGAAATGACAGTTTTGTGTCTCTTGAATGCGGCAATGCACATCCCTCTAGCAGAAACTCACTCCCTTTGGGATCAGGCAGCTTTAGCTTGAACCCATACTGCCTAACTGAAGTCATTATTTGCATTTTTTCCACTTGAGGTGTAAAATCTGCTACAGCATTTCAACATGGAGAAAATGAGAGCAGGTTTGGAATGAAGGCATATGTAATGACTGATTTAATCTCCTTCCTGCTCTGCTGAGAAAGAATGAAAGACATTCTGTTTTCCAGCACTAAGTGACAGCACTTGTCATGACTCTCAGCACCACATTTAGACCTCACTGGTGAATACTGTTGGTGGTTTGGGGTTTTTTTTGTTGCTTTTCTTATTCTGAAGATGTAGGTACAGCTGAAGCAGCCTTGCAGCTTCCACATGTTCATTCAAATCTGGGCATACAAGCCTGCAGATGGAATCCACTTGCCTGTATTGCACGTGTCCATTGTGCTTCATGGGACCTCTTGCTTTCTATAGCTTTCTGATTCCTGAATTATGGCAGGCTTCGTGGTTTGCAGCCAAATGCATGCAAGGGATGCCTTAAATTCAACTGGTCAGGCTCTGGTTTAGTCTTCCTTTGGCTCAATTGCTCGTGCTTTCCTGCATCAGAGTGCAGGCATGGCAGTATACACTTTTATACCCCATTTCCACACATCACAAGAAATTACTCCAGCAATATGTTGGTCTGGGGTATTTTGGGGGAGAGGTTGCATTTGGGAGGGCGATTCAATACCTAAACTGGGCTTGCTCCCATTCAGTGCTAGTAGATATCAGCCTTGCCTTTCCTGAAAGGCTGGTGTTGCAAACCTGCACCCACCATTCTGGGAAGAAATAGCATCTCTGATCCCACATTTCCGATTGCAACGATAGATGAGACACTAAAGCAAGCTTGATAAAATAATTGAGTCTCATTGCTTCAATGGGTGTTGCTTTTGACAAAAGGATGTGTGAGTACTGACACACTTTTCTCTACCTTTCTATCCCCTTTCTTTTCTTGTTTTCCCATCTGAAAGAGACTGGAGGAATTTGTATGTTGAGTTAAACAATAGCGGATGGATTTTGTCTTCAAATATGGAGAAAGAGAAGGTCAGAAATTCAAGAAAGCACTGCAGGCCTGTAGCAAAATCTGATGACTCCCTGCAGTGAAGGGGGTTTTTTTTATTCAGAAGGAATGTGATGCAGTGCTAACACAGGGATTTTTCAATTGTGACTTTGTTCTGGGCTGCACAGTAAAGGCTCTGCTAGTTATCGCTGGGTCTGCAGGCAATTAAAGTGCATTTACTATTGTATCAATAGAGGCTTTATGAAACTGCAGAGCAAATTTAATGAGCCCTTTCCTAGGCCCTTGACCTGTGTATTATTAATTGAGGTATTGCTCTGTGGGAACTCCAGGGTGCATGGATCTGTTTCTAAAATAAATGAGTCTTAGTTGTTTTGTGCTGCAAATGTAGTAGGCAGTGAATGGTTTTGCCTCTTAGGTCACCCTAAGAGTTAAACGTGCAGAAATTATTTCACTCTAATATTGTTGCATGGGCTGTTTTATGACACCTTTAAGTGAGGCAGGCATTTGAAAAGAGCATTCTCCTAAGATCTGGAAAACAGGATTCCTAAAAGAGACCAGAGGAGGAATCATAGAATGGACATTCGGAAAAGCCCTTCTCCACAGGGCTGCTTGCAAGTTCTTCTCCCATCTGTACTCATATTTGGGATTGCCCTGACCCATGTGCAATACTTTGCCTTATTGAACCTCATTCATTTCTTCTGGGCCCATTCTCAAGCTTGTCCAGGCCCCTTTTACGTGGCATCCTTTCCTTCCAGGCTGTCGAATGTGATTCTAATTGAAATGAAATTTCAGAAGGAAACTTCTGCCATGCGTCTTGTTGTGTGGGTTCAGGCCATGCTGGTGTTTGCTTAACCTTGCTGAACTTGTGGCAGGCTGCCTGTGGCAGCCCATGAGGAACATCACTGGTCAGCCCTTAGGGGGGGGTATGTGAAAGTGTTACCTTGAGAAGGTGCTGCTTAGATTTCATATAACATTTCCTCTTTTTATGCTTAAATGCTACAAATCTCAGACAGAAGCAAGGCATTCCAGAGCTGGCAGCATGCTGTTTTCCTTCCTTTCCTGCCTTGCAAAGAAGTAAACCCAAACAGAGCCATTTATGGCTGTTGTTATGACAAAATGTAATTCCACAGAATTTTGTCTATTATTCCAGTTGCTGTTCAGCTCCCAGAATGAATTTAGCGTTCTTCTATTGAGGGCTGCCTTCAGGCAAAGCTGGAAACCAAAATAACTGCTTAAGTTTCACCTCCAAGACTTTGCTTTTCAGCTCTGAGTGTCAAGGGACAAGAGAGGGCTCTTTCAGTATAGGAGCTCCTCATTCAAAATGGGAAGACCTCCAACTGGTGCCCATCATATGAAGGGTATTTGATTGTATTGAGGAGAAGCTCACCTGTCCCACCAAGCCCTGATGTATATAGTGCCGACTCCCAGATGCAACGCCTTACATTGCAAGACTGGGAAATGTTGAATTTTACCCTTAGTTCTGCCCTGTTTGTCTTCCACTGGTCTTGCTAACACTTCTGTTTATCTGGAAGCTTGTGGGTATTTCTTTGGAAGGAAAAACTGAGCATGTTTTCTTAAGTATAAACACTGCAATCGGGGATTAGGGAAATGTTTTCTCCAACCAAAGACCTTCCCTTGTAGTAGAGGGAGCAGTAATTACTCCTTCCCTCCATGTGTGAACCCTTCAGGACAAGGGCTGTCCTTTGCTCTGGGTTTGTACAGCATGTGGTAAAGTGAGGCTTCACTGGTGTTTATATTGTGCTGTAAAGCAAATAACCAAGGATGCTGGAAGAATCTTTTGTAAATGGGCTCTCATCTTCTTTCAGCTGTGGAAGGAAGGGAGGGAAATAAATCATTTCATAGGAGCTCCAGTAGTTAAGGGTGAAAATTCTTCTTTGTTTTCAAAATGAAAGCTGTTTTCATCATCTGAGTTGACAACCTTTATTCAATGCATGTGTCAAACTTTCCATCTAAGCAAAGTTCAAGCTCTACGAAACTATGGATGCTATACAGAATGATAACTAAATTATAGGAGAAACTGACAACGTAAAGGTAAAACAAAGCAAAAGCGAGGTTTGGGGTCACTTTGGTGATTAGGGTAGGTTTTATTATGTATGTATGTGTTGTCCTGACCTGTCCAGACTATTTTCCTCATCTTTGTTCAAATATAAGAAAAGGAATTAATACCAGCCCCACATTTTTGTGTGCCTGTCTGGTTTTGATATCGGAAGACGGCTCATTCCTGCAGGCTTGTCATGCAGTGCTGGCTTTGGTGAGAGGCATTACCTGAGTGAGAAATGTAAGTTTTGGCAAATGAAACCCTTTCAGCTCCTCTGGACTGTTTCACTGCTGAGAGATGCAGAATACCAGCTGGCCACATCAGCTGCCTTGCAGAGATCCAGATGTGTTAGGGTAATGTAAACTACTCTTTCCAATACAAACAAATTCTGTTAAAAACCGGTTAAAAGACCGGTTTAATTTGCCTTGTATTTTTGCAAATTGCTTTTAAATTATTCTTAATGACAAATTTTATTTCAGTATAGGCACAGGAGGGGCAGGTAACTTTTAGATGTAAAAAAAAACCTTCCTTCTTTCCTCTATGATTTCATAGCAGCAAAGAGTTGGGATCACATATTCCAAAGCGCTTAACATCAGCACGTTCCACTTTGTGGATGATGGATGTTACTTTATGCCATCTGTCTAAAGGAACGACACCAAAACGTACAGCTCTGTCTTCTCAAATGAGTTTTATTTTGTGTCGGGGTCCAGTTTCCATTTCCAGAGATGTCTTGGGTGAATTCTCCTGTGCGGACTACATCTTTTTTATTTCCAAGTGTCAAAGATCAGATTGTCTTGATCCAAGATGTCCAGAAATGTCTTCTACACTAGAAGAAGGTTTGGAAAACGCTCTTAACCTTGATTGTTTTTCCATTATTCTTGCCATTTTGGTATGATGGGAGATTGTCTGGCTGTTGAATTAGAGCGAATTAAGCAGGCACCCAATTTTCCCATCCTGCAGGTCAGTCTGCTCTTGAATGTGTCCTTAGTCTGGCTTGGTGATCCTGACATTTGGGTGGGGTTTTTATATGCCTGGCTCTTACATCAAGAACATCTCAGACAGGCTTAAGTCAGGGATGCCTGCTTGCTTACCTCAGAATAGGGTGATAGTGGGGAGACACAGTATAGGGAAGCTGGCATGCCTTAGAGAGCTGAGAACATCTGGTTTGGATTAAATCTAATCGACAAGAAATAATGCACAAGGAAAGGAGAATGCTTGACACTGCAAGGAAACATGGTGTTGTGAGCAGTGGGACTTGAAAAAATACATACATTTTGGGGAAAACCAAGTCAAAACTTCCTACAACTCCAAGAGATGGACAAGATGCCTCAGCCTCTTCATAGGAACCGAGGATGGGGAAGATGCCCCATTTAGATGCAAGAGGGAGGAGAACTGTGTTGTCTGCTGGTGGTATTCACATGCTCTCTGTTTCTCTTCCAGTCAGATGGGACCATCCTGGCTATAGCTCTGTTGATCCTCTTCCTGCTGCTGGCGCTGGCTCTCCTCTGGTGGTTCTGGCCTCTTTGCTGCACAGTGGTAAGTCCTCCTCACCCTGCTCTGCCTTCAGCTTGCTGACAGCTCCATGGCATTTCTTTATGATGAAATGTTAAGTTTTACTTAAGGTAAAATGCAGGGTAGAAATGGTGGGTGGGGAAAGCAGCAGGTCAGCATTGTCTGGGGGGAACAAATGAACAGAACAGAATGTTCTGAAGAGTTAAAAAGCGCAGTTAGAGATCTGGTGTCAGGAAAAAAAAGGCAGACAAAATGAAGAGAAAACAGGAGGAGGAGGTCAGGGGAGGTAAGGGGCAATCAGGGACTTGAGATAAGCTTTTCTCTGACTCGTAACCCTGCTGTCTGACTCCAAGGACCTGTCATACCTCTGTACATCTCTGCTGATTGTGCCCTAGGGCTGCCTTTTCCAATGGGAATCGGGGTGAAGCGTGCAATTCAGTGAATCTCAGCCTTTGCTTTGTGTCTCATTTACACACTAAATACAGAGCGAGAATTACTGTCAGCAGAACTGGGGACTGGTTTTGGTGTCAGGCTGCATATAATGTTTCGAGTGCACCTTTTAAGATTATCCAAACTGACTCAAGTTTCTGGGTCACTACCGTTGTTCCTGATTGTAAATCTCTTACACAGTTGCCTAAGCTTACATTGTGTTGTAGTTTGCTTCCTTGCAAGCTGTGGATCCACAGGCATTGCATGAGCTGGTCATATCTGAGGGGTCTTTGTGTGAGATGTGTTTCTCTATTCAGAACGAGTCTTAATCATCTGGGTCTGTTTCTGGATGGGTAAGTGAAGGGTAGAATGCTTCTTTTCACGGTAGTTTGGCACTTCTGTCCTGAGCAGAAAACCAGAAGGGGAAAAAAAATGTACTTATCTGGACTTATCGGAACAATAAAAAAAGTACAGCTCTAAAAATGGACAAAGGATCAGCAGAGGGGCAGATTTCTGGGAGTTGTTTGTCTAAACTAGATGGGCTGTTCCCAGCAAAGTCAGGCCAACTTCTTTGTTGGCACATCTGCATGGGAGTCAATGGAGGTGAACCTATGAGGGGTTTACACCAGGATATAGTGGAGAACTGAGGTGATGGAGAGGCTGTAAGTGATGCTACTGCTTATGGGTTCTTTTGCAGGAGAGCAATGAGGCTGATAAGAAGGCATGAATGAAAGCAAAAAGGTATAGAGTAGAGGGACCGTGGAAATATAAGCATTGAGATGGCAGTGCAGGACTGCTCCAAGGGGACGATATGGGGTCAGCAGTCATAGAACTGTGTTGCTTTAAGTGCATGTTGAACACAACCCTTTACATGCTGGAAAGGTTTTAATTCAGGAAGCTGAGTGAGATCTCTTCAGGACGGCAGAGCAGTATCCTCAGTAGTAAACCAGCAGCGGAGATACCTCACTGTGCATTTCCATTCTGTAAAAGGCAGAGACAAATCCACATTGGGGCACCCAGCCTGCTTGGTTTAGGGTGGGGAGAAAGAGAGCAGAGCATCACTGCTTATTTACTAGTTTAGCAGTGGGTCATCAAGGAATACAATGTCATAAGCACAGAGTGAATTAAGGGCAGAGGAACTGGCTTGCACAACAGACAAGAGACAGGCAAGCAATAACCTCTAATAATCAAACCACAGACCCAGAGACAGTGATGTGAATTCAAGCCTGGGGACATCTCAGAGATAATTGTGTGTCTGTCTAGAGGGGGAAAAAAAATCCAACTTTTTTCTTACAAAGAATAAATTTGAGTGACAAGCGCATTTCTAAACCCTGAAACTCCCTTTGGCATGTGCTTTAATTAAATAGGAATCATTACTGTCCAGCATCTCTCCAGGAAAGACAGCAAGCCAGCTTCACCCCTGGAGTAAAGGCACTGAAGTCAATAGGCTTACTCTAGAGATTTATCTGGAACTCAGTATCTCCTTGGCATGCACCCATAAAGAAATGCTGTTTCCAAGTGTATCCAAGTTTATTGGTCTCAGAAGTATTCTGGGACGAAGTCTGGAATTTACCACTCAGTTTACAGTAGATGCAATTGTTGCTTAGTGGATCAAAATAATAATTAGACCTTTGCTGTGCCTGATGCAGGCAACATTTCCCTTGACATCCACAGGGAGATGCAAAAGCATGGAATCCACGTGCTAACTTTTGAGGTGATTTTAAGCAAGTTTAATGAACAACAGGCAGCAAAGAAAGATATTCTGCAAAGCATACAACTCCAGCACTGTACACATTAAAAGAATGATGACAAATACAAAGACATCATGGCAGGATGACCTCAGTTTTCCTTAGAAGAGCACATCTGCAAAACAGAAGGTGCCAGTTCCTGGCCTTAATGATGCTTTTGGACATTTGACTTTCCATAGCTGTTGTTTTCCCCTTCCTCCCCTTTCCTGAATGTAGGGTGACCTGGAGAGATCAGAGAGCTCATAGTAGAGCTGTGTGTGCTTATACGTTCCCTAGGTGTCCAAAGGTGAGACTCAGTTCCAGGTAGGAGGCCAACACAAGGTCTAGTTTTAATATAGATGCAATCCAAGTAAATGCAAATATTTGTAAGACAAACACATCATAAGCTTTCAAAATAGTCTTAAGGAGGGTTTTGCAGGCGTATTGTTAGATTGGCTTGGAAATTAAGTTGGTTAATTTGTTTTGGATGTATAGCAAAGTCATAATACTGTAGTTGAAAGTCATATCTATGATGGGACGGTACCCATGCTCCTCCCATTTTGCACCTCAGTAGCAATTGCCTGCTCAGAATATATGCACCCTCTTGCTTATTTTTGTACTGCAGCTTCTTAAACTGCAGGGGTGTGGCTGGCATATAAACGAGGTGTTGGTATTCAAGCTCTAAAGCTGCTTTCTGGAAGGAAGCATGGAAGAACCCAGCAATTTGTTTGGCTTTAAGTCTGTAGTGCAGCTGACCAGAAGTTTTGGAAACAAAAATCTGGATGGAGAAAATACAGAATATGTACGTCTATTAAAAACACATGCAAATTATGGCTAAACTGGAGGAAGAGAAGGGGAGGAAATACACATACACTACAGTAACCCTGGAGAGTAATAAAATTACATGGTGCACATTGGCGTGATGGAGATTACTTGTAAGGGCCCACGTATTCTGATTCCCACCCACTCCCATGTGCACGAGGCACCATATTTCTGCACTTCAAATGGTTTTGGGAGAAGAGATTCATGAATTGTATGAAATGTTATTGAGACAGACAGAGAGAAAGACACAAATGTGCTGGGGAAAATGGCTCATAGACCCCACAGCCCCTGTCTTTAGTTCAGACCAAGCCAAGTGCTCAGCCAAGCACTCACCTAACACAGCATGGTAGTTTCACCAAAGCTATCGGAGACTAAACTGGTATCCACTCTTGCTGCCACAAAGGAGTGTCATCATTTATAGCACAGTCAATAGAAACTAATTAGAGCCAAAAAGTTAAAGCCAAATTCTCCAAAGTGTCCCTCAGTTCCGGAGTTTCCAACCCAAAAGGTCTTCCAGGGGTTCACTATTTAGAGAGCACTAAGAATTGCCTTTTGAAAGCCCTTTGCTTTGAGATGACATGCGTAGACTTCAGATTCCCAAACCACTTTCCTTGCTAATGCATCTCTTTCAGGCCCGATCCAAAGGCCAATTATATTAATCCTAACTGCCTTCAGCACCTTTTGTTCCAGACCACAACAGAGACTCAGCGTAGAGGAGGCACTGGTGTTCTTTGCCCCAGTTGTGCATGGAAAGAAATTAACTCAGTAAACGTTATTTCTTCCTTTGTTTTTTCCCTGGGCTCCTCTCACCTCTTCCAAAGAAAGTTGGCTAAGCCCAGCTGAGGAGAAATAGCTCATTAGGACTGAGTCTTACTCAACCAATAAACCCACAAGCAATCAATGAGTGAGAGTTAGGGCTTCTGCAGATAGCTGAAAGTAGCTGTGATGATTTCCTTTTCTTTAGTTCGGAAAATGAAATGCATTTATCTGCTCTTCTAAAGCAAGCGGGTCAGGCACTTGGAGCAAGACCCGCTGATTCCGGCCCTGTCTGTCTGTGTGATTGAAATGGCCTAGGAAAGGGAATGACCTTTGCAGATGCTACATTTTCTCATGCATTCCCCCGTAGAATTGCATGTCAACCCTATTTGGATGCAAATTATATCAGAGCTATTTATACGGACGGCTGCTTTCTCCCTTCCCCCCTCCATCTCCGTGATGTCATGTCTCCCCTAAGTGTGTGGATGATTTTGACATGTCTGCTTTGAATGTTTGCACGTGTCAGCTTGAAGTCTTCTCCGTGAAGCAGTCTTGTCTCTCCTAGTTTTAATGAGTTAAAATTGAGATCCCTGCATCCTCTTCCAGGCTAAATAGAGGTCAACTGAAGAGAAAGTATGAGATAGCATTCCAGTTCGACTTCATTTGCCCCTGGGAAGAAAAATGTACTCTATTGCAGATGAAAAAACAGGGATAGGCTCCTGCTTGTATTAGAAACCTTGTACTGTAGACAAAATCTCCAAGGGTTTAACGGATAGTTACAACACGAGGCAGACAGGAAACAAATAGAAAGGAAATGTTCCTTTATCCACTTCATAACCGTGCTATGAGATTCTGTCACAGGATTTAGAGGAGGAAGAGAAAGAAGGATCCATCAGATGGGTCATTGTTAATGTTATTTAAAAAAACAAAAACTGCTTGTTATGATTGCTGAGATACACATTCCATATTATCAAGTAGAATGTGAGCAAATAAGAGCAAAATCCACTCAGTTAAATGCATTTTTCCTTCCTGAATTTTTAGTTCTAATTAGGGGCAAAATCCTTTATTTTATTGTATTGTTTTCTCATGTAGTCCTCAGTTTAAGTTCTGTTCTGTTCCATCTTCAAGCAGATACGTTTCACTGACAAGGAACACATTGCCCCTATTTATCATATAAAACTCCAGGGACGGTAATTGAGTATGTGTTTGCTGGACTCTGCTAACTGGTGGAGCTTTTTAGGCTCCCAGGATGGAAAACATTCTAGACACATTCCTGGAATATGCAAAATTTGGATTCAACGTGTGCTGTCTTTGCTTGTGCCTGAATGGCTACAGAAATTCTCATGGCAACAGCAAATACATCCTCTCCATGCTTTTCCGTTTCCAGTAGGTTGGCTAATAGGATTCTTTTGCTTTCACGCTGGGTTGTTCAGCAACATCTGCTGTGTGACATCAGGGTAGGTTAGCTACCAGAGACCTGTGTCGGTCATATACGTGCTGAGACCTGTGATGGAAAGGCAAAGAATCACTTTGCTGTCCTGACTTTTCATAGTTATGTGTGCAGAAGTGCTGACAGCTAAGGAAAGCCAGTGGTCAACTGTCCATCCCTCAGGCCTTGACTTCTTACCAACAAAAGACCATACTGTAAAGTTTTGGTGGCATGGCAGTGATGTAGAAACCCTCAGGTCTTCCTAACCTACCAAGCAAATATGGTCGCTTAACCACATTTTCCTTCTTTCAAAGGCAAAGGCAGGAGATGCAGTCGCAGCAGCAAGCCCAGAAATGGCTTGGGGTTATCAAAACAATTGCAGCACACATGAACAAACACTTCAGTGTTGCCAAGTTAAACTAGCCTAAGCATTTTGCTTGGCCAAGCATGCTCCCAGCTGATTGCATTCAGCAGGTCCATGTGTGTCATCTGGCGAGGCAGAGGGAAGGCGAGAGGTGCAGCCCAGAGCAAAATGTGGTGGACTTGAGCCTTCCGTGCCAGCGTGGGCTCTATCTAGAAGCATTTTCTTTCTTGAACTTGAGTAATCATTTCTCTTCGTGCAAAACGTACAGGTGTAAGACACTGCCTTTCAATTCTGGGATCCTGTTGAACTCCTTTTGATCTCCCCTTCATTTAGCTTAAAACCTTTCCCCCTTGAGCTGTCCCTATCTGGTATCTGAAATTTTTCAGTGTTTTGTTTGGGTTAAGTTTGTATCCAAACTTTGGATTTGGTTTTGGGTTTGGATTAAAGGTTTTGGTTCAAAGGGAGGTCTGCTGAAGACTGACCATTATAGTGACAAGTAACCAAAACATCTGAAAATGTGGCTAGAAAAGCCTTGTGTTTATTTGGTGCTTTGTACATGTGTGTCACTAATTGTGTCATGAGATGTACAAGAGACTGTGTTGTCGCCAGCTTCTCCTTAGGGACATCTCATTTGTCCCTAATGAGGTCAGTGGATTTGTAGCCAAGACTTGACCCGTGGTTCTACTGCACCAGAGCAGGAAAGGGGTGCACCTACATCCCTCCTCAAACATCATCCCATGCTTCCACGTGGGCTTTGTGCCTCTGTGCACATAAACAGAGGTTCAGTGTTGGCACCCAAGCATGCAGGGTGTTTAGCAGAGGTTCCTCAAGGACCCTAAAGGCCAATAAAGAAAGACCTGCTGCTCAGGAATGGGATATGTAGAGAGTGATGAGTAAAAAGGACTGATCCAGCCTCAGTCTCCTCCCAAGCCAAAGGCACATGCTCCTCATTAATGGCCATGTTGCATGACTTGGGGTTTGCAGAGGAAAATAAAAACAGTGAGCTCATCAGAGAAGTTAAAACACCAGTGAAGGAATTTTTTGTAAATATTTATGTCTTCGGGGCCTTTAATATGATTGTCATTTTTCTCTTCCTGCATTTAAATAGCCGAGCTGTTATTGTTTGGAGCTGTGATTTTGTTTTTGAAGGGCAATCTCTCAGCCTGTACATCTGCACCCCATCTCTAGGGAGCCTCTACACCCAATATATGGTCCTGATCGGAGATCAGCACCCCCAGCAGCATCCAACTCATTACCTGGTGCATAGAGAGGGAGCTGCTTCATCCAGATGGACTTAAAACTACAGCAGCAATTCCATCCCTGGGACAGCTGCATTGACACGAGTGGTTAGATTCAGTGTTGCCTGCCATGGCTGTGCACTGGGGTCCATTGCGTGTAAAGGAGAGAGATTTGACGTGCCTGTATGCAACTGCTTTCCCTTTGGAAGGTTCTCTGTTGCTCTTGGAGTGGAGGGCTGTGATGATAGCCAACTGCCTGCTGAGCTCGAGATGCAAACTTTTTGCATGAAATAATAACCTCACGCCCACATAAACTTAAGCTGTTTCTATGGAGAATATCCTGGACCGGTCTAAAACCTCACCCTGATTGCTTTATTAGTTAGAAATCCTTGAAGAACTTTCAAGTGTATGTGCATATATGCATGTACATATATATGTGAGAACATATATATGCGGATTTTAAAGAAAACCATATGAGAGTTGGATTTTAGTGCCTGACAGTGTGAGAAGCATTCTTTAGGAGAGCAATGAGTGGCATTCTGGAATGGTGTATGGCTGTGGGAGACAGCATTTACTCCACTCCGGTGTCTATGGGGCATTTTATTTCACCTTGCTTTCTCTTTCCAGTCTTTGTCTGTGTAGATGATAATTAATTTGAGGCAGGACACGTGTGTGTGCAATGGCCAGTAGAAGGATATGCTGAATATAACGTGTTTGTGAAGGTTAAACCATGATTGTTATCCATGTGCCAGCACCATGGCTCCTGTTGGGATATCAAGGAGCATCCAGGGTGTATTACTTTGGATTTGCTGTCACTTCAAATGGAACAAGGGTCGGTCACATAATGAGCAACGTTTACATCATGATCATTTACCACGTTTTTTTTTCTTCATTTATCCTTCCAGATCATCAAAGAGCCCCCTCCACCTCCTGCAGAAGACAGTGAGGTAAGTAACACCAACAACCCAATTTCCTTGATGTTTAGGACAAGATTTTGTTTGTCTTCTTGGTTATGATGCTGCTGCTGCATGGCAGAGTAGGGACCATAACAGAAAGTTAAACCTTCAGAGCTGGTAGGGACGGAGGGCAGAGGCAGACGGTTCTTTCACTTGGTCAGTGTTTAGTGCATATAACCCCTTGTGGCAGCTGAGCACTAACTCATAGTGCTTGTCCTTTGGACTTCAATTGCTATGAGCAAAAGCAGCCCACAAACTTTGCAGTTGTGCCTGAAGAGGACAGACCAGACTCAGAGCAGATGTCAAACCCAGAACAACCACCTCAACACCAGAAGAGCTGCACCAACTGGGCGAGTTTTAATGGAGGAAAACAGTGAAGCATGTTGAAACCTTCAGCTTATTTCTGCTTGCTTTTTCAGCTTTGATCCTCTGAATGAAAAGGAAAATACTCGTCTAAAATTGCACATTCAGCATCACACACACCTCCAAGCCAAGGGACTTAATTGCTAAAGTTAATTAAAATACATCATTTTAGAATGCTGGTTTTCTGGCCAAGGAAAGGAAGGGGAAATTACATCTCTGTGCTAAGTAAGAAGGCACAATTTGTGTATATGGAAGCCCTTCTACAACCCTTCTAAGTGCTGCAAAAGCAAACCAGTTGCTGCAGAATTGAGCCAGTTGCAGCAGACTTCAGGTTCATTCTGGTTAAACTGGTGTATGGATGTCTCTGGATGTGTTATATTTTCACTTTAATTCTGAGAGGAAGAGTCCATGCAGTTCTTAAGATGGAACAGTCCTCAGCTCATCAGCTTGTATTACAGCTTTCCTCTAATAGCGTGTTTGCCAATGGCTTCTCTGTATAGAAACAGAAAAACTGCATTAATTTGCTACCTGTAGTTTACCTGCTCCCCTCTTAATGCAGTTTATACAATATTCTAGATGTTATTCCTGCTGTTTCTGTTTTGGGACCTTGGGATGAGGGGATTTAGCACAGAGTGGGATTGACAGTAATACAATTCTTTCAGAGAGGATTGGACCCTCCAGATTTTCTGCTTTGCTATAAGCTAATAGAAGATGGAGTTGTTTTTCTTACAGTGTGCAGATAGCTTTCTCCCTTGCAGAAAACATAGCAACTACTCATCTCCTGAATGAAAAAGTGCTAATCCCTTAAGCAGCAGCATTGCAGTTACAGTGTGATTCTTTTCTTCTAAAAACGTTGGCAAAAATAAGACAAGAGGAATTCTTACATCAGCAGATCTGGGAGCTGAGGCCCATATGTCTCTGCAGGGCAAGGAGAATGCATTATACCGTAACAATGAGGGGAAAGCAGCATTGCTGTCAGAAACCCACAAAAAGGTTTTATGGAACTCTACTTTAAAGGCCTTTTGAGACATATTGGACTGTTGGTGAAGGAAATCATTACTGGCTAGAAGCTTCCAATTAATTCATTCTGAAATTGCAAGTGTTGTCCGCTCACCGTTGTGCTCTTCAGATAATGCAGGATGCTGGATGAGGCTGATTGAAGATGAAGGACAGCTGGCTTTACTTAGAGCCAGGAAAGATTGAGTTAATACCAATCAGAAGAGGTGAATGCCTTGAGGAGTCAGCGAGCACCTTGCTGGCCTGCAAGTGATGATAGTGGATCAAAGCCACCTTCTTCTATTCCCCGTGGATAGGAAGGCTCTTTTTGTCCATGCTGGAGGAAGACACAGCTGCTTTTGTTCAAGCACCCATCACCTTCAGGATGGGCTTATTGGAACAACTCATTTGACTTAGACCAGAAGCGTACCAAGAGGCTGAAGTTGGTTCTCATTATTGCAACTCATCTTCTACAGAGAGAAGGAAAAAAAAAGGCATTCTGCAGGACCTTCCAGCTATTTCCTGACCTGTGCCAGGGCTCTGCTACTGGGCTGTACTAAAGGACAAGTTCTGTTTGTGTCCCCAGGAGGCACATGCTCTTCTTATTGCTTCCCTGACCTTCTAAACACCAGGCAATGTCAACATAGAATCGCCAGTGTTGGAAAAGATGTCCAAGATCATCCAATGTCGTACATGTCCTATTGCATCTAAACTTGTGCTGTTCTTAGCTTTATTTGCTGTCGTGGCTGTGCTTTCTCTCACAAAATGGATTCAGGGATGCAAAGTGCCCTGAAACCTGGCAAAACCAGGCAGGATACCAACCAAATGACCCAAGCACACTCTTTCCTCATCAGTCAAACCCAGTTTTTTCCATGCTGTTCAAGCCCAAGCTCCACAGTCGCTCCTACCATGGCACCAGGGCCAAGCCACCAACCAGTCTGTAATTGGATAATCGTTATGCCTGTTGTCGTCCTGCCCACATACACCAAAACACACATACACAGGAAAGTCCTGGAGGGAAAGCAGCATTCAGCAGCACAGTCATAAGATGCTGAAGGTTATTATTGCTGTCATGGAAGGCCTGCATGAAAAGGAGGAATTTAACTCACTGCCTGGCAGCTATTGTGAAGCCAGCAGATGAAGCCTTCTGTTCATCTTTATCTCTTTGTGAACTAATTTCTTTCACCCACAGCTGAACAGTCACAAAGCCGATGAATGGCTTACAGGGATGGAGCTGCCTGCACCCTCGCTTGTTGTTGTTTGTTAATCTTTTCCAACCCACTCTGCTCTCTCTTCCTGAAAAGCCTTGCTGGGGAGATAGCAAAATAAGCTCAGAGAAAAGCTCTGATGAAGCTTTTTTTTGTAGACACCAAGGCAGGAAATGTGTTCTGTTATTTCTGAAGTAAAGCCAGGTCACAGCGGTATGCCAGCTCTTTTCCTTCCCCTTTCCTCCCCTTTTACAACGTGTCGTGGAAATCTGGGAGGAGGAGAAAAGGAACCTTTCGAGATACAGGCATTTAAAAGAAAAAGAGCTGGGATGTTATTGGAAACAAATGAGGTGTAGGTATTACTCCATGAAGGTGTGGACTTTTATAACCAAATTTAATGTTAAATATCTAGGCACATCCAGTACAGCATACTCAACTAGTGTAGAGGCAGTGAACCGTGGGATGTATTCCCCATCCACTGGGAGGTGGGGACATAAATCTGGAGACTTGAGGTGTTTTGTTCTGTAGAACAATTTCCTCTGTGACTTTGGGTATGTTATTTCATTTTTCATGTTGCCCAGCATCTGAGCCGTAGATTGGGAATCATTCAGTGTCTCTTCTCCTTCCCCTCCATCAGTACAGGGGTTCTCTTTTAATTGTGCCCCATGAACACTTTACCCTCAGAGGATATATCCTTCAGGCAGGATCTTTACCATGGATAAACCAGGAATTCCATGATCAGTAAGACCCATAAATGCTGCTTTTCCAAGCAGTTTTGTCTCAAGGATAAACAAATAGGTGAATTTTCTGGTGCCTATCAAGAGCTGAGCTCTATCTTCAGCCTGTTCCTTAGCAGAGCACCAGTAGAGCATCTTCTCTATGATGTTCTCATGGTTTTTTAGTTCTTTCTGACAGTACCTTGCAGGTTTGGGCTGGAAGAGGTGGAGATATGAGAAGCACCAAGGCCATGTTCTTGCAGAATGGCTCGGGGATGGTTAAGATGGGGCAGGGTTTATCCAGCTGTGATTCAGATGCCTGGTCCACGAAAGCAAGAATGAATTATATCTTAAGAACCAAGCAAATTGTCCTCCTAATCTAACAATGCCTTTGCATCTGAGAGATGGCCATGGAATCTGGAGGTGGGTTTGGTGTTGGGAAAAGGGGTTGAGGTGTAAGAAGCTGCAACATGGGACAACAACAAATTTCACATCTAGGTTTCCTCTGCTGTGAAATTAGCTGATAACAACCATTACTCAGAGGACTGACTGCCCCATGTCATACAGTGCTTTCTGCAGGCAGAGCCCAATAAATGCTAAATTCTGACAACATCCAGGCTTTGCAGAGACAACTGTGAAAATAATTATAAGGGTGGGGAGAGGAGCAACTTATCCGAACTTTTATATTTGGCCAATTTTAGTTTGAATTTTTACCCTGACTGGTTTCATGTCCCTTGTGGAGCCTGAATTATCCTTCTGTTACCCACAGATGAGGTTCCTTCAGGTCAGGGTCAAAACATACAGAGCCCAGCATGGCCTCTGAGATAAACACATCTTTGTTTTCTGAAATCCAGCGGTGATGAATCTGGATCTCTGACTGTGAAACGTAGCTCTGTCCTTATTATTATTATTTTGTAAAAGAAACTCTAGCTCCATCTAAAGCAGATTAGAGGGATGGAAAGATGCCAAGTTCTGCACAGACACTTTCCAGCATCCTTAAATGCACTTGGATTTTCCGGGGCTGCCTTTTGTGCTGCTGTTGGGTCAGAGCTGAAGTTTCTTATGCAGTTCTTCCTCAGGCAAAAAACCCCATTGTAGCTTATATGGGCCAAAGTGAGCCAGGATGTGATAATTCAGGTATTGGCTCAGATCTTGTGAATGGGGTACTTGAGTTGGGATGCTGGGATGGGGTTGTGCTCTTCCTCATTTTCCTTCTGCCTCTCCCACTTTGACCCCCAGCTTCCCAATTGCTTCACTTGAGCAACTCACGTGCATTATGAGCACATTTGTCAAGCGTGTAGGAAACCACCGGGTTGTCATTGGCTTTTTTTTGCCTTTCTGCTCGTGTTGCAAAACCTCCCGTGCCCTTCAAAACATGTAAACAGGCTCATCCGGAAGAAAGCTTGTGACTCTTTTGTTTTTCAGATGTTTGCTGTAGTCCTTTTTTTTGCGCGTGTGGTGTTTCTGTTGTCCTGGCTGAAGCCCTCCTATCTTAGATCGAAGCAACTTGCAGGGCTTTCAAGGGCTTGTGGGGAAGATTTCCTAAACCTTGGTATTTCCTGTTGTGAGAAGTCCAGTCTGTGCTAAGCTGAAGAGAGAGAAAGAGAGAATTGCTGAAGGAAAATATTTAGATGGCTTTGGTTCCTCATGGAAAACTTCATGCAGAGATATTAAGTTCTTAGGTTGCAGCAAAGAACCTCAGCTACTCCAACCAGAGAGAGGAGGTCAGCTTCGAAGGAGAAGAGCCGTGTATTTATTATTCATTTGCTCGATCTCCTTGAGATCAGGACAAATTTTGCCCGATTGATGGTTTTGGTTTGTTTTAAGTTAAAAAAGAGGGGAAAAAAAGGCTTTTATTTGGCATGAAAAGCATAATTTGTCTGGGATTTTTATCCCTCCCTCTTCCCAGTTTTTCAGTTTTCCAACCGGGGAGTTCAAATTTAAAGTATTTTTGGCTTTCCCAGTTTTGGAAAGCTCCAAAGTTCTGGAGTTTGGCCAAATCCCTGTGAAGAATTAAAGAAAGAAAAAGGGGGGGGGGGGGGGGGGAAAGAGAGAGAGAGACCATTTTTCATTTTCTCTCTGCATTTTTCACAGGAAATACTTCACGTTTTTGATGGACTCTGCTTTTCTGCTTTGCCAGTTCACAGACTCAATAGTAGAAATTAAAGGGAAAGGCGCTGCGCGGGTCAGAGCGGATGTGCAGTTCTTACAGTGGACCCATATCACGTAGAATACACCACTAGAAATTCAGCTAGACTAGTTTTAAACAAGCATGGGGAGATTCTCTTGATCTGTTAATTAGTCTGTATCTGAATGCTGTCATGGAGACAGAGTCCCAAACACATTTAACTTTGTGTTTGGTGCTATCCAATGAGCCTGCAGTACGTCAGGGCAGAACGCATTCCATGCTGCATAGAATTTGAGTCTCATTTTTCACCCAAAGTCTGACTTTCTGCTGGCATAAGGCCATGAAATTACTGGAGCCACTTGGATTTCCATGGGTTGCCTCCCCAGCAGAGGCAGAAGTTCATTACAAGTGCTAATTCCATTCTTGCATCTTGTCCATTAGTCTTTTCCATCCTATTACCCTTGGCCAGCTCATCTCAAGAAATTTGTTTCCCTATTGGACATTCACGCTTTGGTTGTTTCTTAATGCACTCCTAACTCACATACATTCTGGAGCAAATTTGAGTTGCTTGCTTTCTCTATTTCTCACCCCCCTTCATTGTATCTTTTGGGTGGTGTTGGTGTTTATATTATGAGACATTTTCTTTTCATGAGTGTAGATTCTCTGGAAAGCAACCAGCAAGGGACCGCTACCTTTACAGCAACAACTCTTACAGGCTCAAAGGACCAGACAACCTGTGTCTATTTATCCCTTACCAACTCAGTTCCTGCTTTCTAACAGTGCGACCCTTTCCTTCTGTTTTGCAGGAGGAGGATGATGATGGTCTTCCAAAAAAGAAATGGCCAACAGTGGATGCTTCTTATTATGGCGGTCGAGGTGTTGGCGGCATCAAGAGAATGGAGGTAAATAGACACCAGCTTATGTATCAGAAAATCTCAGTTGTGAACTGAGATGTGAAACACTCGTGCAGTTTAACAAAAAAGCTTGGGAGACGGGCACAAACTTCACTCTTTTGTGCATCTGAACCAAATCCTTTTCTATATAGGAACATCTGGGAGCCAAATAGAAGGTCTGAAGTCTTAGGACAGTCTTTTCCTCTACTGCAGTACAATGTCTGTGCAAATTCCCATGCAAGTTGCAGGGAAATAATCTTATAGGTTTTCTAAAGCACTTCCCCAACCTCACTTTTTTGCTGTTGTCTTTTCAGGTGCGCTGGGGAGAAAAGGGTTCCACAGAAGAAGGTGCTAAGTTAGAGAAAGCCAAGAATGCCAGGGTCAAGATGCCAGAACAGGAGTATGAGTTCCCCGAACCCAGGAACCTTGCAAACAACATGCGCAGACCTTCCTCTCCTCGGAAGTGGTACTCTCCAATCAAGGTAAGGCCAGTCCAGCATTGCATCGCATAAAGCATTTCCAGATCTATGTTGAGCAGTTTGTTTTCACCTCCAGCTGGAAGCTGGATCTCTTTTTGAAGAGCGGTCATTCTTGTTAGAAACCCTCCATGGGCCATTTTGTTAAACCCTCTGATGTTGAACACAATCTTTATTCCAAGCGAGGAAGTGCCTCACTGCTGAAACAGAGAGTTTTAAGTCCCCCTGTTTTCTCCCTCTATAGAAGCAGCCAACCCAGTCAGACATACTCTATCATCTACATTATTATGACAACAGATATATTTCACTGCAGTACACCCAGGTTTCCCTGCATTCTGTCTTGTTACTGATCAGCTCCAAGCAGTGCCCAGAGGAATTTGGGCAAGTAACGTGTTTTGGCTTTCCTCAGTCATTGATCTTGCAGCTGGTTCAAATCCAGCAATTGAAATGGCAAGGATGCACAAGGGAGTACGAGTGGTTTCCGGAGGATACGGAAACGTGAGCCTCTGTGAGAATTTGGTCCAATGCCCTCTCTCTTTTCCCCCTTAAAGATTATCGTCTAATAAACATAGCCTACCAACAAGTCATTTGCAATTGTGTTATAATGACTTCAACATGTGTTCATGAAGGTTATTCATTCCCTCGGTGGGACAGGTTACAGACTCAACTGTTCTCAGTTCGGAGTCAGGAATGCAGTAAGCACCATCCCATATAGCTGCTCCTTTGTTTCTAAATTCATTGCATTGTCATTTTCATTAGTGCAAAGTGTTTGTAAGACACACCAGCCCCACCTGGGAGATTTTCACTCCTACTTTGTGCTCATGGAAATGACCTCATCCAGCTGAGAGAAGCAGCTCAGTTCCTTTTGTGTGCTACAGTCAGGATGCAGGCACACAGTGCTATACTCTAACCATGTAGGAATTGACAGAAGCACTGATTGTAGCACAAAGAGCCTGAATACAAGCAGTTGGAATCCACGTGGGTACCACTACCCAAGATCATTAGCTGCAAGAGCTAGGTCTTTCCCATTGGAGATAGTGCTGAGTTTCTCCCCTCTGTCTTCACCAATTTGTGATGCTGGATGACAGTCTCAGGAGATATTCAGTTTGTTTTTAGAGATTATTCTGCATGGCAGAAAATCAGTTTTGAACACAGGAGTTTGTTGCAGATTTGTCCCAGCTGGGTGTTCAAAAGAGGCTCAAAGAAAAGATTCAATGTATTGAAGTTCAAGTTCCGTTCTGATTCTGACTAGGAACATCTTTTGCTTCATAACAGCAAGAACTCAATTATTATGGGACTAAGTGTATTAAAGTATCTCACGGGTGATGTATCTTCCTGTTTCCATTGGAAAAATCTCTTCTTTCTACCATTCAAAGTCTACAGTATAAGGACGGGTCCAATCCAAAACCCCATATCCAAATACTCCCTAACTTTGGCATGTTCCACATCTGGATAGTGTTTAGCAGCCTGAATATGTGGATGAGAGTTTGCCTAATTATTAATTGCCACCACACCCCTTATTGAACCATACCCAAAAGACAGTGTATGCAGACCAGATTTCTGTAACCAACACTTTCCCCACGTACAACCATGAGCACTCAACAAAAGCAGAGGGCCTGCAATTACTTTGCCTGTGCAGTAAGGAACTAGCAAAATTGGCACTGCTCATCAGCACTCTTGGCAAAAGCTCTTGTCCAGAAGACATGAGCATATGAAGATGAGTTTGTGTTGGGCTATGCAGGGAAGCTATCATGGAGCTGAAAGAGGCAGAGGGAGGCGAGGAGGGACAGCCTATTAGGTCATTGGGTCTGCACTCTCAGCCAAAGCAGCACTTCTAGCTTGAGTCTGTCCACTGCATTTTCCAGTCTGGTTTTTAAAATAACATAGAGGCTTCCTCTGCTTCTCAGGGGGAATATTTCCCAGTCTACTAGACCTCACCTGTAGGAAAAGGCTCCTGATACTCAAATTTTCCCTCATCCCCAAGCTCCAAAAGCACTCAGCTCCTTTGATTGGAGACATGAAGTTTCCACCCACCCCACTGGGCTGTTTGAAACACCTCTCTGGAAGGTGGATAAATATGCATGTAGCAATCTGCTTATAAAGGAAGTAGGCAAGGAATTAAATCTTAGAAGCAGTGAACCAAGGTGGCTTGAATCTGTCCAGAGAGCCAGGAAATTCACATTTTAAGGCCAGTCATCTTGCTGGCCAGCAGGCCTCCTTTTCTCCATGCAGCACAAGCGTTAGCTTTACTTGGAGTGCTCTGCCTTTTGCCAGTTAGTCTGATGGAGTTTTTCTTCCCCTTACATCCCCTCTCCAGAGTAGCGTCCATATGGTAGGTAGACAGCTGTTAGCTGAGAGTGCTGCTAGATTGCTGCTAGAAATGCTCCAGGGCTTTGTTTGCTGCCAAATTGCAGCTACTGACACTTAACAGATTGTTATTGTTGTTGTTATTCTTATTTGCTGCTGTTACTTCTTAGCACGATGCCAACTGGCTTACCCCACTTTTAAAATATCTCTTCAAGGATTTGAAAAGTCAGTGTAAATAAACCCAAGGAGCACCACAAGTCTAGAAGCTTCTCAATGGACTTGCCGCATCCTCAGTTCATCTGACAGCTTCTGCTTCTGTCTGCATCAATCTCTTCTTCTCTCCTCCTCAGAGCATTTATAGCACTTGGTCATCGTGGAGTCATTTGAGTTGGAAAGGACCCTTAAAGATTCTCCAGTCAAACTCCCCTGCAACGAGCAGGAATATCTGCAGCTCAGTCAGGTTGCTCAGGTCTTGGTCCTTGAGCGTCTCCAAGGATGGTGCATCCCACCACATCTCTGTGGTTAACTCAGAAAGGCCAATAGCAATCTCTAAACAACTGTACAGAAAGTACCATGAGACAAGGCTGAATTCAAGCAGCATCACCCTTTCCATGATCCATTCCCTTTCTTCTACCCAGATGTCTCAGGCAGACCATGAAGCTCCATTCAAATTCCCTAAGATGGAACTCTTGTTTTTTTTTTCCCAAGAAATCTCAGTAGAATGTTGGAAGTTAAGACTGTGGTAAAGACTTTTTTATTCCATGTAAAGTTGTAATTTTCCCTCCGGTTTCTCATAGGAAAAATGTATGAAAAAAATGTACTTATTTCTTCAGTTGTCAGAGGGGATGGTAGACCAAGAGCTTCCATGAGCTATGATGTAGGGGGATAGATGGACTCAAAGGAAGAGCTTTCAGATTGGAAGGATGGGTTTGGATGGATTCAGAGACAGGGATGGTTTCCCTCTGGTCTAAGAGAGGCTGTCCAAATGCAGGAATCTTGAAAGAAGAGGTTCTTCCTTTGAGAATTAGACTTTCCTGGCTCGCACCTTAGGAAGACTTTTTTCCCAGTATCCTATGGAAAACAGCATCTATGCAGTCATTCTATGTGTCTGTCTGTCTCCACCCATGCATCCCTCCAACTCCCAGCAAAGCTTTGAAACGTTGGCTTAATACATGCATTGAGGAATGTAAGTGTAAGAGAGGATTATGGCTCTAATGGGAAAGGAGAAGACTCCATACGTGCCCTTGAGAAAGGAAGAGTGTGCATTGTGCGTTAATGCTCTAATTAGGCCAATCAGAGGCTGTGATGTCTCTGCAATGGATATCTCAACAAGTAGAGTGTGTTCTTAACCCTCCTGAGAAATTCATACAGATCTTTGGGTGGCATTCACTTAACAGCCTCTGGGCCAAATGACATTAATCTGAAGATTTTGGTAACTTCCTTTTGCAGTTTGTAACATATCCATAGCGTTCCATTGAGCCAGCCAACATTCTACACACACACACAAACCCATCTACAGACCTTAATTTTTTTTTTCCTTTCTTTCTTGATTGCAGGGGAAGTTGGATGCTCTCTGGGTCTTGCTGCGGAAAGGTTACGACCGTGTATCTGTGATGCGCCCGCAACCAGGAGACAAGGTATTGTGCCTCCAGACAGTTCTTGCAGCTAGGGAAAAACAAAACCCTGCTGAAGTTTCAGGCTGCCTTTACAAATAGGTTGTGATTACCTTCCCCTGATAAGGCAGATATGCGTGACAGCTCAAAAGGAAAAGCTCTGTCACATTTTATCAGCTTCGTTATAACTGCGGTTCCTGTATTTCCAAGTGTGGAAGCTGTCCTGGTGCAACGACAGAAACACCCACGTAGGAGCCCAGTAGAGACTTGAGACACTTTCAATGAATTACATAATAAATCTAATGAATAGCAAGGAGTATTTCTGCCTATGTTCTCTCAGGGCTGTACCCAATGCTGTTTTTAACAGTCTCTAAGGATGGAGATTCAGCTCCTCAATGAGCCCCAAATGTGATTGCCCTCCTGGTGGAAAGTGTCCATTCCATTAATGTCATATCTGTCATTGTACATGTTGCAGATATAAATGGGCAGGGGAGGTTGGAGTTGCTTCAGGAATAGAGTTGTCCTGAAGCATAAGCAACTGGGTAACACTGTGAAGGTTTCAAGAAGCTGAACTGGATGTGAAAAAACAATATAATTAAGTGATGGGGAATCGTAATTCTGTGATGTTTGGCTCCCTTCAAGGTTTGCCTTCGAATAATGGACCAATCATAGAATGGCTTGGGTTGGAAGTTACCCCAATGATCATCAAGTTCCAATCCCCCTGACACAGGCAGAGCCACCAACAGGTCTAGATCAGATTGCCCAGGGCAATCTTGCCTCCAAAACTGGAGTTCCCCTCCAAAATTGGAGTTTGAAGAGTTCCTATTCTAGGAATGCATATTTTTACTCAAAGGGTTACAAGGAAGATGCCACTTCTATTTATGCTAGGGAAAATCCGGAGTGGTTTAACTGAAGCTGATAAAGTTAGCAGCAATTTGTGGCAGTAGCTCCCTCCCTTTTTAGTGTTTCCTTCTGTCAGCAAAAGCAATAGCAGAATTAGCTCATGTAGGTGTTACGTGATCCAGGCTTGAAGTAAATTAAGCTCTTTACAATTATGCTATGCTGTTAAGCATCTCTGATTCAGAGCGAGTGTAATTTGGTGTGAAGGAGAAAGTGGCTGCAAATGCATGCGGGCTTAGAGCTGCAAAAATATCTGTTTCTCTGCAAATGGCTCCTGAAAGACTTGCAGATATTGGGGCGATTCCTTGTGTTGCTGTAAGGTGTTGGATTTCCATGTGCCTGAGTTTCCATCTTCTCTGAGTAGCTGTGCACAATCAATCTTGCATGGTTTTAATCGCTTTCAGACTTAGGAGAGCAATTGGCGTTCATTGCTTTACAGCAGTGACATAACCAGGTGATGTCACCCTCAGCAGCACAGGCAAAAAGCAATCTGAGAACTCGAAGGCAAACAGTAAAATGTCGCTGATGTTCATTAGTTTACACAGCTGAAATGGCAGAATTGGGCAGCATTTCCCCCTCCCCTGTTCAGCAGCAATGTGGGCTTGTTTTGTTTCCCTACTTTGGGCTTAAAGCAGGGAGAAGAATGGAGCTTTCAAGCCCTGGGTTTGGCTTTGAGGTCTCTCATCTTGCTGTAGGCATTCCCCATGGTTTGGGTGCTGGTTTAGGCTCCCAAGCTTTCCCCCTTGTAGGCATAGAAGGTGATTTTACTGGAGGGAAAAAAAAGCATAAAGGAAAAGGAGCCATCCCCCAGAATATCTTTTTACAAACCTGTGTTCGTAGAGCAATGGATCTGCTGACTTCCAGGGAAGTGGTAGGAAATTTCTACCCATGCAAATGCTGAGAGAGCCTCTGGGTTACTTAGAAACATGGCGCCTCGTTGGCCCAACATGCAACCAAGTGGCTGCACCCAACAGGTTTGGATGTTCTTCATGCTGCAGGATGGCACTGAGCAGGATGTTCACCCAAACAGACCCAGGTACTACCCAGCCATGTGAGCCAGCAGGGTAGTAGAGCTGTTAAGAGTCATTTTGGCAGTGGCAAGCTCAGCTGTAAATTCCTGTGGCCTCTCCAAGCGGTTCCAAATAGCTCCCTTGGACCAAGCAGCATGGACAGGTGGCAAAGCAAAAGCAGACTTGGTTCTCCACGGGTTGTGAAATCTTCAGCGTGGGCAAATAGCTGTGAGTCTGTGGGTTGTAGCAGCTGTCTGCTGGCAAATTTGGGTTGCATCCTGTTCTATTGGGAAGCGTAGGTAAAGGAGCGCTCTGCCCAATGTGTCAGCAAAGGGGACTCAATGAGAGCTGGTATCAGCAATCCTAAGCTGGTCCTTGGGTTTTACAGTGGGGGCACAGCTGGTTTGAAACCTCAGCCCTGATAGACTGGAGCCATGTGCAAGCCCAGCTCTGCCGGCTGCAGGAAGCTTCAGGCAGCCAGACACAAGGCTTTGAGTTATTGCAGCACATGGCAGGGCAGCTGCAGCTTTCCAGCTTTTTTCTGGCTCTGCTTACCTTCATTGCCATGCCATCCATTCACAAAGCCGTGTTTCTGCTCTCCAGAAGGAAGGTCTGGCTTCTGAATCTTGCTAAAGCCCTGAAAAGAAGGGGGGTGGGAGAGAAGCTCGAATTTCCCAGTGTTAGAGGGGCCCTCAGTCCCAAGCTGCATGTGAAATGCTCATGTTTTGTACCTTGGAGGGATGGCTGCAAAGCAAGGGGAGGAGAGGAGAGCCTGGGGATCCCAAACCTGATTCTGTCCTTCATCACACTGCCACCAACAGCTGAAGAAAGCAATTTGCACCTCCTTCCTTCTCTTCCCTTTGGAAAAGAAGGAAGCAGATTTCAGACCCTTGGTGTTGTCCAGCGGGCATCTTAATTCACCCACTGGCCAACAATGAGAAAGCAAAGGCAAATGAAAAGTAACTGAAAGGAATCTCTGTTTGCTTTGGAGCCCGAAAAGAAATTGGACTCAATCCCAGTGTTACATCACTTTCATATATAAGCAATCCCTTGCTATAATCAGTTACTTTATCCACTGCCAGCATGTTAGCTGAGCTGTTCACAAAGATTGCTTGCGTAGAATGGAACATGGATCCAGCTTCAAACTCTGTGTTGACTAATTGGTACTGTTTATCTGCTGTAGCCCACACAACATCCAAGGTACCATAGGAATCATCAGGAAAGACGTTCCCTGCCCTAAGTTCACATTGGTTTATAACAAGACATTGGTTCAAGCATAGTGACTAATAAATTTGCAATGGGGCTGAAGGTTCTCTGTGGGTGCTGCTTGAGGTGTGCAGTACTCAGTGTATAGGTTTGCATTAGAGGTGGCCATGCCAATGCAGGAATTGCTGGCCCTAGTTGGGATGGATGTGTTGGATCTCAAGGCAGGGTTGAGCTGCTGCCTTCTATTGAGGCTGCTTTGCCTGGGCAGCATGGCTTGCTTATGTGCAGCACGGCTTGCTTATGGGGCTGCCCAGCTTCTCCTGCCAGACCTTCTTGAGGCTTCCTGCCTGTAGATGATCACCTAACATGGGTTAGATGTTCCTGGTGAATGGAGCAGGACTGCCAAAAGGATGCCTGCCTGAGCAGCCTTACATGGCTTTGATCATTATACCAGTTATCACCAACTGGTCCTGATCACCTTGTTATCACGTTGGCCACAACCAGCCACGTGCCAGTCTGTCTTTGCAAAGAGCAAACCACGGAGCAAACTCTGGTCTGGCTCGGAGTAGGTTTGTTAATCTGCACCTTTTCTCCAAAAGCAAAAGGAAATTCAGAACCCGATTTGAAAGAGCAGAGAGGCTGAGATGCACAAAAAGGCTGTGAAATTCTTTACTTGGAATCAAACCTGGAAATGGTCTGAGGTTACCAGTAGACACAGATGTTTCCAATAAGGCAAGGAAGTCAGAATCACATGGGATTCCTGTGGTCTTCTCACATTTTCGAGAGACTAAGTTTGCATTCTTGTCGGCATTAATGAGGTTATTTTTACATTCAAAGCATCATCAGAAAGGGGTGATTTAAAAACACGTGCTGTTTTAGAAAACGTTATCGCTTTTGTAGTGCTAAATTAAAGGGCTCGTTAAGAGTTGGATCCAAATGAGCGTGTCTTCAAAGTAGCAGTTGCATTTCCATGATGAACGTTGCTCTGTCAGGAATATATGAGGAGATGGTTAAAATGTGCTTCAAGCTCAGACTTGGCAGGGAAAATCTCCATCTGAGAGCACGTCACGTTTTAAATGTGTGCTACATTGAGTTAATCATGCTTTCGCTTGGGGTGTGTTTGTAAAAATGGATACGGATAGGTGTAAATATGGAGAAAAGCTATAGCAAAACCATGTGTAATTAGGTGTAAATGTCCTGCCTGCATAAAGGGAAATGCACTCAGAGGAGCCTTTTGCAAACGTGCCAATCCAATCTCACCTCCTGTTACATCTCAGTGATTGTGGTTAATTACGACGAGAGGATGAAACTATGAGCTCCATGAAAATGACCCCCCTTTAAAGTAATCACAGCTTGTCTCTTTTTACAATGAAAGGAAGAATGTGTGCGTGTGCTGACCAAAAAAAAAAGACAACTGATTTTAATAGAAGCAGATCAGCCAGCATATGAAATAAGACCAGTTTACAGCCAAACTGCATGGAGCTTCACTGCAGATAAGCACTGTTTTTCAACAAAATCTGACAAAACTGCCTCTGCCCTTCGATCACACTTAGGTTTTTATATCACAGTGAAATGCCAAAGCCTCGTATTAACTTGATTTCAGGCTCCACTGTGAATGTTTTGTGCAGCCGAAGGAATTCGGATGACCGCTCTGGATTATATCAGTCATTCATCCCAAATGACTGTTCCTTGTCAAGGGTCCAGTTTTGCAAATGAAGGACTTTGTGCTGCTTGCTAAGTCTCTCTGCATTTCTTGCAGGTCACTTGAGTGTCTGATTCAGTGGGCACAGTGGGGGTGGGTTGGATCAGATGAGCTTAGTGGTCTTTTCCAACCCCAGTTCTCTCAGTCGGTCATCGTAAGCTTTGTTTTCCAGTCCCATTGCATATAGTCAAGCAATTCAGTGTCCTTCTTCACTGTATCACAGTATCGTGTGAGTTGGAAGGGACCTTAGAGATCATCATTCTTGCAGCGAGGGGCCCAAAAGTGAACACAGTGTGCATCTCAAATGCTTCTCCTGTCTTCTAGATGAGGTCTTCCAATGCATTTTCTTTCCCTTGGAAATGAAGGATGGAACTCGGCAATGCATTTAAAGTGTGAGCAAGTGTTGTGTCTGTAGGGTTGGGGTTAGGGTTAGAGTTAGGTTTAGCTGTATTTGCAGGTGTGTTTATGGGGATGCACCTCACCTATGGATTTGCATGGTTACAGTGTGATGCTACCACTTTGGAGGTCTGGAGTGTGTATTTTAGACCTGTAGGGTGCCTCAGTAGTCTGACAGTCTTTCTTGCATGGTGTGCCAGGGTTCATTTTGCTTTTGCAAGCTAAGGTGTTAGAAGAAAGCAGTGGGAACCAGGAGCTAGCCTTGCCAGGTCTGTCCACACATCCCTTTTCTCCCAGGTTTACCTATTTCTGCAGTCTGTGATTCTCAGTTCATAGGAGAGCACTTCTTGCTGACTGGGCACTCATTGTCAGGTCTTAAGAACGCAGAGGAGAAAAGAAAGCAGTCTGAATCACGACCACTTTCTAGCAGCTTTTCCTTCTTCTCAGTGCATTTGTATGCTTTAAAATATATATATATGAAAAATTCTTAATCTGCTGCACATAATTGAGTCTTTCACAGAAGAGATTAGCACTGGCTGCTCTGCCTCTTGAGGAATGTGTCTTATCTCTGGCAAATTCAGACTCTCTGAAAACGAAGCCTCCTTTCCGTGACTGTTGGAGCGAGCTGTGTGCCTCCAAAGACCTCTCTGGGAAACAGCTAATCGTTTCTCACGCCCCACACGGTGCTGAAATGGAAAGAAATGAAATCTAAACCGCAAAGAGAGAGGCGGTGCTGCTGCATGAGCTGGGAGCTCCTTGCCTTTATAGAGGGGGGGGTATTTGTGCATGGATGGGGATGGCTGTCTGGGAACAGACGATGGCAGGTTGGTGGGTGAGTTTTCCCTTCTGGCTCAGGACCACTTCTCCTATTGATATGAAGGTCAGTGCCTGAGTTTCTGTTCCAATACCTCCCAACCTCCCTAGCCCCAAGCTTGGAAAGTGAAACTCCTGTACGAGGAAGGGGATGATTGGAACTACTACAGGGATGGGAACTACTACTACAGGGATGGGAACTACTACTCCCTGTCTACCAATGGGACAGTATTCAGCAGGCAGTAACTCCTACTAACTTAAGCCATTAGCGCTACCCTGCTGGCTCTTCCTTCCCCTCCAGAGGGATGTTTACCAATACTTCTGATTAATTATTCTGGTTATCGTTGCCAAAATAACGTGTTTTGTTTTTCATTGGAATTTTTCTCCTTTCCTTATGCCCAGTTGACTTTGTTACTCAACCTCTAGATGAAAGATTGCAGTCCTGCAGTGTCTTTGATGTGTCACGCAGTGTTTCTCCAAGATGAGCTACCTCTTTCCAGAAAGACAATGAGAAGAATGACCAGATCTTCCTGGAAATTACACTCTTCTCACAGTGTAAATAAGCCAGATCTTTTTCCTGCAAAAGCAATCAGGCCTGTTTGCTGACATAAAAATGCCCACTCATTGCTGAAAGAGCCACACTTCCAAACTCTGGCAGAAGCCAAAGACTGTAGTTGTTACGTTCATTCCCACACTTGAATTTGGCAAAGTAGAAGCCTATATCATCTCATTTCACTTTTCTTAGGAGTCTGAATGTTGTCTTTTCAATAGGCTCCCCAGCTCAGTCAGTCCTGCATGACTCAGTTGCAGATAGCAAGTGGCAGAGATTGGCAGAGCAATGGATGTTATCTGGGTTGCGGTAGGTCTAAAGAGTGGGTTGCAGTCCCAAAGCTATGAATAAGCTTCTGAGTAAGATTTCAGCTGGAGGCTGAACTGGTAGAACTGCTCTTTGTGCTGTGGGGGCCCTCAGATGCACGGTGCTATATATGCAGGTATAGGCATGCGTTGGTCATAAGCCAACATGACTGAGCTTATACAGCTCTTACTTCAAATCACAGAGTCATAGAATGGTTTGGTTTGTAAGGGACCCTGACAGAAGGCTCTGAGTCTTTGCTTCAGACTTCATCACTCTGCAATGTGTTTCACAAGGTTAAGCCATAATGACGCATAGATTTCAGTGCTGCCTCTACAATAACAGAGCAGGTCATTAAAAGTCATGACCCAAAGTTCCCTCTTATCGATGGAAGTCATCTTCTTAATATAGGGAGAAAATAGATCAAGCCTCTACATTATTGAGTGGACAAGGTGGCTGGAATGCCTTGGGAATGGTAGATTTTATGAGCAACACTGAGTTCAAGGCTGTGTAATGAGAGACAGATGGGAATGGTTTTGCTGCAGTGATGTTTTATCATGAAACGAGACAGTTTTAATAGCTGTTTGGTGACTAACAGATACAGAGGTAGCCGTGTAATTAGTGTGCTTGCTGCAGGAGGCAGTGCTTCCTGGCATTGCCAAGCACACTCAACACAGGCTGATCTCACCAGAGTAGCTGGCTAACAAAGCCCAGAAGCTAGTCAATGGTTTCCTACAAGTGTCTCCAGACACCCTTGTGTGATCTGAAAGCCAGCACGCTGCCAGCTCGGGTCATGAAAGAAGGGATATCTCAAGCTCTCAGGATCCCATTACATAGCAGAAACCCTCTGGGGTTTGGGGCTATCTTGACTTTCTTCCCTCTTCCGCTTTCCTTTTCCTTCTCTTTCTTTCTGTTTCTTTCTCCTCTTTACACTTGATTTTTGTGTTTCTTTTTATTTCTCTCCTCGTTTTTGTAACAACAGGATAAACTCAGTTATTGTTTCTGGAAAGTTTGACTTACTGATGAACCTTACAAAACAGCAGTAAGGATCATATCCTTTCCAATGGCTCTATTTAAACTCAGAAGCCAGTCCCAGTGTTTTACAGTCTTAAAATATTGGTATTTTTCCAGGTGCTCATTCCAGATTGATAGGAAACCAAAAGAAACAGAAACATTCTTCGTTTCCAGAGAAATGTGTTCAACCTTCTTCTGTTAAAGAGATACCTTCCCCATGCTGTGTAGGGGATGCACCATGTAGGGTTCAGCATGTGCCATCTCTTGAGATGCTCAAGGTCAGGTGGGATGGAGCCCTGGCCAACCTGCTTTGGTGGATGGCAACCAGCACATGGAAGATGTTGGGGCTGAATGGGCTTTAAGGTCTCTTCTAACCCAACCATACTGTGATTCTATAGTTCTGTGATCTTTAAGGTCCCTTTCAACCCAAGCCGTGCTGTGGTTCTGTGATCTCAAGCCAGGGCTGTGCAGATAGAGAGACAGGAAGAGGTGAGAATTGGCTTAAACAAGGCTGTGGAGTTCCTAGGAAATGCCAGAGCTTGACCGAGGCATCCTCTGCACTTCACATCTCTGCTTGCTAGATCCACCTCCAAGACACCAACATTCTGCTTGCTCCCTTGAGCACGCAGCCGCTGTCACCCTGTGCCATGACCTCAGCAGCCTGATGTCCCCTCTCCCCACATCCTGCCCTCTCTTCTGACCCTAGCAGCACTCCCCAGCCAGCCAGATGTGAAGAACAAAGAGAAAAGCTTGGATTGATCATGCAGCCCTACGGCACTCTGCATGCAATGTGCTGGCAGGGCCAGGCCCACAGTCAGAGAGCACTGGATCCCCCGTGGCCCCGTGTTGGCTGGCCCAGAGGCAGCACTGCCTGCTTCCATCCCAAAAGCAATCAGCTGTTGAAGGTGAAAGAGCAAAGCCACTCAGAGCAGAATTCATTATGTAAATGCCTTCGAGCTGTACTCTTTAGAATAACAACATAAAATGCTGGAGTGAATCTGCCCGGCTGAATTTGCTGATTCCACTGAATTCTGGATGTAAGAATGTCTTCATATTGCTTCAATTCTCTCTGCTGAGGCACAGCTGTGACTGCCCCCTGAAGCGTTGTGGCTGCAGAAAGGGAAGTGAAGCCCAGCCAAGGCTTCTAGCAGCCCTTCAATATACAGCATATTCCCTTCGATTCTTCATTCTATATCTCCAACTACTGTCTCTCTGCTTGGAAGGCCAATAGGATTGGCTTCTCTACTTCTCAGAGCTGTGGTACAATCTGGTTCAGGAGTTTTTTCTCCTAGAATGAGAGGCAACTTCTGTTTAAGGATCCATTTGTTGGAAATGGGTTCTTTTCCTGCTTGGGCATCTGGATGAGGAGGAACACTTTGGTGGATAACCAAGAGGGGGTTCTCACTGGTGGCCATTGAGCCACTCCTATACAGTTATATGAAGGTTCTTATCCTTCCACTGGCTGTAGAGTATCTCAATGAAAGGAGAGAGGCTGAACTGTCCTCCACACCTGCTGGATGCCCTGCAGAACTCCCCATTGCACAGCAGCAGGAAGCATTGCTCAACAGGTATCAATTCACTGCAAGGAGAGGGGAAGAGAGACCATTAGTCATGAGTATAAGCAGTATGCATGGACGTGGGATCACTAGGTGGTAGCTGGCTGCAAGAAATAATGTAAAACACAGTGCAGCTCTTCACTGGCATGAGTTGCTAGTTCTGTTTTTATGATGATGGTATTGCAAGAGCTGTCGGAGCCAGCTCTCATCAATAAGAAGTCAAATCTTTGCCAGTGAAGTCAAAGCTTGTAAGGACATGATATCATTTTGGACCATACCTCGGGCACTGCCATGAACGCTAGATGGTTTTCAGCCCTCAAGCCTTGCCCTGACCCCAGCCCCAAAGATGTCTGAGTGTCGCTGCACCCTCTTGAATGTAGTTTGGGCAGTGCTCAGTTCCATTTGGATCCACAGCACCATAACCTCACCCCTGGAGCATCCAGACATTGAATCTCTCCACGCAAAAACAATTGCAACTTTTTGTTCTCTGGCTGGAATTCCTGGACTTTTCATTCGGATTTATTTTATTTTCAACATAAATAAAGAAAACAAAGCTAGTACAAGCAATAGTCTGCTGAAGTTCCATTGCAGGAGACGTGGAACCAGAACAAGGAAAACATCCTCGTGTTTTCTTTCTCTCTGTGCAGAATTGGTTAACTTGGGTTCAGACTTTGACTCACTCAGCAGGCCTCCCCCCCCCCGGCATTTACTTAAAATCACAACTAAGTGCATTAAAACAACATTAAAGGAGAGACACCAGCCTGCAAAGAGCAAATGGAACAGAGGGAACGTTGAGTTGAGGCGGTGGTGTGCTCAGTTCAGGCTTCCCTCTGCCCAATTGCTCCGCGGGGGGATTTCTGGCCACTCTATGGGTCTCTGCTTTACCTCGGAGCCCCATTCCTCAAGGAAAACCTGAGCTGAAGCCACAGGCTCTTCTTGCAGACAGACACCCCGGGTTGAGCCATGCTGGGGGTTCAGCCCCCACCAGAAAGAGCAGCTCCGAGATGATGCTCACAGGGTTTGAGTGCTGTGAAATCTTTGTTTTCCTTAAAAGACCTTTGCCTGCACAAAACAGCCCATGCTCAGCTGTGGGCTGCTCCACATACTTCAGTGAGGAATCTGCTTTCCTCTGCTGAGGCTCAGGCAGATGTTTCTTAGTATCTGCAGAGCATGATGATAGAATTTGGCAGCGTGCTCGGAGCGGAGCCATCTGCATCTCCTTGTGTGTCAGACCCTTCCATGCCATCATCTCCTCTCATCCCAATCAAGCCTTTTTCCAGCACCTTTCTACCAGCGTCTCCCTTCTTTTCATTTTGGGTTCCTCTTCCACACCGTTTGCCCATAGGCTGCACAGGGGGATGGTGGGGTCACCATCCCTGGAGGGGTTCAGGAACCATGGGGATGTGGCAATGAGGAATGTGGTCAGTGGGCACAGTTAGTGGTGGGGTTGGGCTCAGGCTTGGGGATCCCAGAAGTCTCTTCCAACTTTAATGATCCACAGCTCTTTGAGTGGGCACGGTGGGGATGGGGTGGATGATTGGACTAAATGATCTTAGAGGTCTTTTCCAACCTTTATGGTTCTGTGAGCTCAGTGCTCCATTTGGCATCTTTTCACCAGGAAAAAAACATTTGCTTTGGGAGAAGGAGGGAGGAAAGTAGATCCAAAAAAACAAAGGACAGGCTCAGAAATCCTCCAGTGCCTTTATGGATGATTTCATATCTGAAAGAATGAATCCATAATGCAATAGTGCTGATTCTGACATTTGAGTATTTACAGTGGGATCTTTTGCAGGTTGGAACTCAGGAGGAAGAGAGAAGAGCTGAGAGGGCAAAGGTTTTGTTTAAAAATGTACAACAAACTGTAGCTTAGCACCGTTCTCACAGAACAGCAAGAAAAGCAGGGTTTTTTTTGCTTTATACGTGCAGGGACATCAGCTTCCATCAGTAACTCTGATTTTTCCTCTTTCTACTCTTTCCTTCCAGGGCCGTTGCATCAATTTCACCCGAGTGAAGAACGCCGACGCTCCCCCCAAATACCCCCTCAACAACACCTACCCGCTGCCCCCCCCTCCCCCAGCCCCTATCTACAACCCCCCTCCCCCAGCCCCCATCTACACCCCGCCGCCCCCCAGCTCTCCCACACCCCACGCCCCCTCCCCATCCTCCACGCTCCCCCCTCTCCCCCCACTGCCCCAAGTCCCACCACCCAACAGGGCCCCCCCTCCATCCCGGCCCCCTCCTCGCCCTACAGTCTAGGGGTCCCATCTCTTCTAGAAGCATTTGAGGGTGTTTGTGGGTTTTTTCAGCAGTACTGTATCATGTCCATCTTTGGAGTGGGGGGGTGGGGGGAGGGAGGGGCAGAGGAAGCCACACCAGTTTTGGAATGGGACAGAACAAACGACTCCATCGTCGCCTTTCTCCTTTCATTTTCTGTTGTCCTTAAAACCCCTTGAGCATCAGTGCCACCAAACTATCGTAGCAAGAAAAGCCAAGAGACTGCAGGAGCAAGGCGGGTGACTCTAGCTCTGTTTCAGCAAGGCTCCCCCCCCCCCCCCACTGCTTCCCCACACCTCATCGCAGTGATTCCAGGATAAATGGTTGAAGGTTCTCCCCAGGGAAGGGCTGCAAAAGGCTCCCTCAGGTGCAAAAGCTTGGAGCATCCTGAAGACATCTGCACAAATTCACGGTATGAGACTCAAGGGATGACAGAAAGCCAGCTTGCATGCCAGCTGCCAGGTGAATAAGGACGACAGCAGGTCTGCAAGCACAGAAACCCCATAAATTGATGGTGAGCAGCTGTTCCCATGGCCTGTGAATTGGAGAAGTGAAGGCCACCTCAGAGGGTTCAGAAAGGAGAAGGGGTAGGTCTCTGGTGTCTGGTTTGGGGTATGTTGGGTTGTGGAAGTGCAGGTGAATGAAAACGAAGTGCCAGCAGGCAAATGGATCACATGGGAAATCAATCGGCGCAATCAATCAGTGAACCACCAGGCTTCAACCTCCTCCCAAGAGGACAGCATTGAGACACAGCAGGTCAGTGCTCCCAGCAGGACAGAGGGGCTCCCAGCAAGGAAGAAAGGTCTGGTTGACAGAAGAGTCTCTACATTTGGCTTAGACTAATTACGTCCATCTAATTAACACCTCTGCAGTTCAGCGCTGTAATTGAATGCTGTTTTCCATTCTTAAAGGAAAGTTTCTGAGTACAAACAGGTGGCTAGGCGTATCAGTTTCTCTAAATCCAGTCTGCTTGGGCTGCTTGTTATTGTCAGTTTGAAATGGTTACCACTGATGCGTTCCTGTTTTTTCTGTAAATTATGTACTTTTGCCCCGAAAATATTTCCACATGGACTTTGATTCTTTGTTTTCCCTCCCTGAATAAGTAGCAGATGTCTTCCACGCTCAAAGAGCCAGCGTGCTTACTCACCCTTGTCAACTCTCAGCAACATCACTTCTCTACGCGGTTCTTGACGATGGCAGAAATCCCACACCAGATGCAAGATGGGAATCGATCTTCCAAGAAATGCACTGGATGCATTTCTCCACGCTTTCCTCTTCGTGGGACTCCCACCGTATTCCACACCACGGCAAACTTTCTGAGCACGTGCCTAGTGATAGCAATAGGGGAGGTCGCTGCACTTCAGTCTCTGTTTGGCGGTCAGGATTGGTTCTCATGAAGGGACTGGAAACTGTCAAGTTGTAAAGGGTAAAGCTGTCTTGTGCTATGAATATCTAAGGGTTCTCATGCTCATATCGTTTTGTACCAGGTAAAGAAATGCATTGCCAAGTGCTTACTTCAGTGCTGTTGGAAATATTAATTCTAGCTTTTCTTGCTATTATTAAAAAAATATATATATTAAAAAAATCTTAAAAAAAATATAGGAAAATAAAATCTCAAGGAGGAAAAAGAACAAATGAAAAAGACTCAGTGGAGACCTGTCTTGGGACCTCTTGGTAAGGACATCTGTGAATGAAGCCTGACCATGAGACCCAGGGTCAAGCTAACCCACATTCGGTCAACGCGCCACTTTTAGGTGCCATAAACACAGCAACTACGATGGATCCGAAGACTCATCTGAAGGGTGACCATTCACCCCAACACTGTTTTGTCTGCAGGCGGCACAGAGCAGTCCCCAGTTTGGAGCAAAACCCAGTTTTGCCACTCTCTTAAGTCAAGTTCTACAAGGTGGAGGGCACGGTTGGTTCAATGAGATGACTTGGTGATGGCGGCGCTGGAGCAGGAAGATTGGTTGGATTCCCTCTGATGATGAATGGGGTTTGGTGAGATGTTGTCAGAGTATGATATAACATAGGATCAGTAACTATCTCCCTCAACAGAACCTCAAAACGGGTTGGAAAAGAGATTGATTTTCAGCATTACGGCATCGAGGGGTGTTGTTTTTTTTTAGTGTCAATTAAGCAATAAACATAAAACCATAAATCTAAAAGCTACTGCTGGGGAAAAAAAGTAATAGCAGTTTATGCTCCATGACTGAAGCAAACTCCTTGCAGATGTATATAGGAATTTTTCCTCTCCCCAAACAGAGGGAGAAAATAAATCCACCGTAGGAAAGAAGCAAAACGAAGCGTACATTGGGCTAGGAAAACAACCATTGCAAAATACCCCCCCATGTAATCATCCCGTTTATGAATAAAAAATAAACTCCAAATTTGTTGTTGATGTTGTTGTTGTACATATTATTACTGCATGCTTACCATATGTTAGATGGAAGCATTTCCTATCCCGTGTGGATAAAAGAACATTTGTCAAGTTGTAGTAAATTATTATGAAGCCAGTGACATTTCATGGCATGTCTATTGTATCAAGCTGTGCTTGTTGTATTATTTTTTTTTTCCCTTTATGGTTGTATGGCTTGTTTTTTTTTTATATAAGTGTACAAATATTCCCTGTAGTGACGAGCACCTGCTTTACGTAGCACTAATTGAGGCACACGAGGACACCGGGCTGCCCAACCTTCCATGCATTGGGAAGAGTTTTGCACATCCCACATCAGAACCGAATTTAAGGTAGTGGAAATCTGGGCCCAAGTTGAAATGAACTCGCGGGCAATTAATGCTATGTAAATTAGGTCGAATTAGCTGGTGTGCCGTGTGCTGATATATGGCGCCCTATGTATTCTCTCTGTATAAAACTCTCCTAGAAACACATTACACAGGCTGTCAATCCACGCCAGCCAGTTGTTAAGTAAAGGCTCGCTACAGATCAAAAGGAGCTGAGTGGCACTACATCTGCTCCCCGATTTCAAAGGACTTCAGCAGATCTCTCTGTTTACTCCTTTCACATGCTCATATACGGGGTCGGTCTAAATAGCAATAAACACATGTCCGATGGCATTAATAAACAGTTTTCTTTTGCTCAAAATAGATCACTTTGATTATCCCTGTGTGTTTAATTCAAGCAAAGCTTTCTACCATTGCACCAGAGGACCGAGCAGCTGCGTTCAACAAAGATTCCAACACCACACGTTATTGCTGGCTGCATTTTGAGGCATTCACCCCTATGAGCTTCGGTGGCCATGAGAATTCTTCCTCTGCTCCTTGGTGCATGAAGGCATCTTCTGTCACTGTTCATCCTGGGGAATGTCTGCCTTTGGAGCAATCTGTGCACAGTGACATTGCCCTCCATGTGGTGCTGATGCAGCAAAGGAAAAGAAAGAAACCTTCTGCTCTGACGTTGGATTATGTTCTGTCACCTCAGCCAGCAACTGCGCAATGTTGTTTTATTCCCTCTGTTTGTTGCATGTGTCATTTGTTAAATTCAGCCATTATTCTTGCTGACCTTGATGTTATTATTAAAGAACTACACAAATTTACGCTGGGCTCCATCAGATTCATTGGCTAAGTAGAGGGAGCGACCTCCTCAGTCCCCTAAAATCATTTCTTATAGCCCTCAGGCTTCTGTCAGTGACCTCATCACCGCCGGCTATCAATAGAGGATAAGACTATTAATAGAGGATAATAATCGGGGGGTGGATCAGACTAGGAAGTTGACTAGAAATATTCCTGACCAAGGAAGCACAGCTCCCTGTGGGGCAGGCCGACATATTGGGACCTCAGTTGCTCTTAGAAGGGAGTCACCTCTGACTCTCAATCACCCTCCTTTCCTTACTGGTGGAGGCAGCCTTTAAGCATGGAGCTGACTGCCTCTCCTTAGAGAAAGCCAATCATAGAATCACAAGGTCGGAAAGGACCTACAAGATCATCCAGTCCAACCGTCCTCCCATAACCATTGCTACCACAAGCCACTAAAGCATCTCTCACAGCTCCTCATCCAAACTAACACAAGTTCAGCCTTAAAACACCCAGCCCTGTTTCAGCAAATGATTCATGCTTTTTAGCTCCTGAAAACGTGAGCTACCAGTTTGAAAGGGACCTCACAGCCCCACAGCCCTTGTTGTGGGCTGAGCATCCCCCAACAGCTCAGGTTGTCCAGAGCCTCATCCATGGCCTTGGGTGCTTCCAGAGATGGGGAACCTAGACTTCTCTGAGCAGCAGACCTCACCATAGACCTCACCATGATGAATTTCCTCCTAAATTTCCCCAAGAAATGCTGTTTTTAGAACAGCGTGTGCAAAGCAACGAGCTGTGCGTGCAATGCTGCCGAGCACGTGGCTGGCTTTGGGCAGCTGCTGAGTTCCTTGTTTGGCAGGAAAGCAAATTATTCATTTTTTCTTATTTTTTTTTCCTCTCTTCTTTCTATTTCTGGCAAAGAAAGCCCCCTTCTAACCTATAGATAAGGCTCTTGAAATGGGGTTGATGGAAGCAGCAGCCGTGGCGTGGTAGGATCCTCTTTTTGCTGTTTGTGTTGCTGAAGAATGTAACGCTCTTTTGTCAAAGAAGCAGACATAAAATCACTTGTAAAAACAACAGAATAAATCATGTTGCACGCAGACAGTGGCTGAAAGCCTGTAGCGCTCTGCCAGAATAAACTGCTGATGTTTCTTGAGATAGTTTAGATATCTTTTAATATTGAAATGCTTTCAGAGCTCCCTCTTGCTAGCAGAGGAAGGCAAAATACCATTTCTTGAAGGTGTTTTTTCTTGTGGCCTGAAGGAACACCATGGGCTGACCCCTGTCCTCAGCCCAAGCAGGGATTTTACTGCTCCTTCACAGCCATTAACTCATGGGGCCTTTTTCAGAGCTGGAGGAATTAATAGGGATGGAGAACAGCACGCAGAAATACCACAGCGAGTGGAAAACTGAGCTTAGCCTATGAGGTCACTTCAACTGCAAGGGGATTTCTGTGTTCCACTTTCCATTCCCATTTCAAATCCTTCCTGGCACATCCCTCTGGGTGTGCATGGCTCAGCTGTCCCTGATCCTTTGCTCTATTGGAACCCCTCGGTCTCCTCAAGCATCCACTGAGCAATGGGACATCAGGGTCCTTTTCCTGTATGGTTTTCTTCAATGGAAAAATAAATAGGAAACTAAAAGCTGAGCAGAAATAAATAGAGTGTATCTACACACCTCCAACCCATTTTTGGGATGGGTAATGTGAAATCCGAGCACCCATAGCCTTAAAAAGCTTTATCTGCCCATTGGCCTCTTGCGGTGTAACATCACATCCTACCTGGGCAATCCCTGTGCTGTTTTTAAGGAAGAAAAAGGGGAAAAATTCTCCAGGCCTGGGGTCGACTTCGGCTCTGCTCCCAGTCAACCACAGCAAACCCTGTGCAGGTGGGATGTGAGGGTTGGAGACGCCGTGACCCCTCACCATTGGGAACAACAGAGCAGGATCCCCGTAACCACAGCGACAGCCAAAGTGGAAAATAAAGATCAGGAATGGCTCAAAGAGTATTTTTAGCTGCCTCCAATGCCAGCAAGAGATATATGGGCGACGTTTCCATTGACTGGAACTTGGGAATCTCTGTTTTGTTGGGATATGATGTGAATTCTTAACATTTCTGGTCGGAGGGGGGATGGATTAAGCTTCGTGTCTTTCTATGTGTTGATCTCTGAAGCCTATTTCCCAGTCTGCCATGCAATCAGGGGAGTTGTGCTCTTGCTAAATATGCACTCAAATAACTTCAGGAGCATCAGATGGTTTTCTGTTTGTTTTCTTAAGCGTCCAGCTCAGAAGGTTAAACTGATGTCATTCTTTCTTGTCTGATCCTGTCTGGGTAGGGATGTGGATGGTTTGATCCAGACTTCTCTCCTAGGCTCACAAAATTGCTATTTATTTCATTGTGTTTTGTTTCGTTGGGTGGGTTGTTTTTTATTCATTGGACTTTTGTTTGTTCTGTTGGGGGGTTTTTTTTGGTTATTTTTAGTTGTTTTTTAGAGAAGAATGAGGAGGCAAATTATAGAATCATCATTTGAGCTGGAAGGGATCCTTAAAGGTCGTCCATCCCAGCCCTCCTGCAATGAATGGGGGAAATAACCCGTCAAAGATGAAAGAGGCCAATGTTGGCAAGCTATGATCCTGGGTGCTCAGACAACAGCTTGTCCTCCAAACATGACAGCAAGCCAAACAACTGTTCTTTTCAACTGCAGGAGACCTTAAAATCAACTTCTTTGACCCAAAATTGACCCAAATGGGCAGGATTCAGGTTGGATATCAGGAGAAATTTCTTGTCTGAAAGAGCAGTCATGTATTGGCACAGGCTGCCAAGGGAGATGTTGCAGTCACAGTCCCTGGAGGTGCTCAAGAACCATGGGAATGTGGCACTGAGGAGCCTTAAGGGCACTTGGGGTCCTTATGTTCCCTGCAATAGGGCTTTGAAGGTTGGAGATGCTATGATGTTGTGTTTCCATTTGGTTTCCTTCTCCAGCCCCAAGGTGAGCCTGCAGCAAGAGAAACCATTTATGCCCATAACCTGGTGATGCTGTCCATCCTCAGAACAGCAGTGATGCTCTGGACCCTAAAGGGCAGCTCTGGGAGCATCACTTGTGTCCAGAGAAAGCTACACTGGAAGGATTCAACTCCTGTATTAGTGCTGTTGGTGGGCAGTTCGCATAGCTCTGTCTCATAGGCTGCATAGCTGCTGGGGATTTGGGGAATTAAAAGTAATAGAAATCCCACAGGGTTAGTTCCTGTGGGTTCTTTAAATAACCAGAGAGTCTGCAGTAGGCAGAGGAAAGCTGAGGTCATGCTGCAAATATGGAGGTAACTCTATCTGCTTTACCCCAGGCCAAATTGGCACGGTTTGAAAGAGTGCCCATTAGAAATGGGAGACATCAGAGATAGTGATGAAGAAAGCACTGCTCTGGCTGCTTTTCAGGACTGGATGCTATCAGACCTCACCCCAGTGTGTTTCCAAGCAGACAAAGGCGCATGGGAACAAATGCAAATGTTAACAGGGAAAGGAGGGTCAAAGCCAAAAGCTTTGCATACATTCCTGAGAAGCACCTTGGATATGGAAGGAGCTTCAGAAATTGTATCCTCTGGTCTGAAAACTGTGGAAAATCCACCAATTTCTTCCTAGCATAACACACGGTGCAGCAAAGTGGTGGTGCACGAGTGGCCCTAAGTGAGGCTCACATCATTGTTGCACCATTGCAAGATATGGGACACAGCTCCTCATGGCAGCGCTGTTTGCCCTTTGTGTAGCACCAAAGTGCATTTGGTACAACAGGACTGCTGCTAAACCGAGCACTGAAGGATTAAGCCTTGATGTATAGGATGCCTTAGAAGGGAATCTGGCTCCCTGTGCAAAACAACTCTCTTGGCAAGAGCCTCCCTTTGTCTCCAGATATATATTGATCTCATGTCTGCTCCAGCTGGGGCTGCACAGCCATATTTCCAGTCTTCCAAGCCTGCCCTTTAACAAACTTCCCCATAAAACAGAAGCAGCTCATGTGTCACGTACACCAGACAGAGGAGAGAAACACGCGAGCAAGAGCCAAAGAAATGCCACGTTCACTTTGTGCCGTCCATCACAATGAAGCTGCTGCACGCAGGGTGTAAGCAGCCAATAGAGGGGATTTGTTCCTGGTATTTCTCTCCTATTCTACTGGTACACAAAGGGGCTGCAGCCAACCAGTGCTGTGCCCTTCCCTGTCTCTACTGTTTGCTCACAGTTGGGTTGGAAGGTACATTAAAAACAACCCAGACCCAACCTGGCCATGAGCTGAGGCACCTCCCATAGTCCACGTGCCCAAAGCTTCATCCACCACCCACAGTCCCAATGGCTGGGATTGCCCCAACCCAAGCACAGCACTCAGACACATTGACTTCCATTCACGCTTTGGCCATCCCCACCTCTACCATGGACAGAGACTCTTGACCCCATCACAATGGACTTACATCTGGAGGCACTGATGATGGTCCAAGAGCTGCCGACCCCCTCGGTGCCTGCAGGGAGTTTTGTCTAAATACAGACTGGAGGAGACGTGGCCTTTTTTCCTTTACACCTCATGGGGGATGATGATTTCTTGCTGAAACAATTTAGCTGAGCAGCCGCCAACCAAAGCCGTGCGCTGAGACCACCCATCATCTACTGCAGCACGTTTCTACGTTCCCAACAACATAAAACTAAATAAATAAGAAGCAAAGTGTGAGAAGACACCCCCTCCCCCCCCCTCTCAAATAGAAAGAGAGAGAAACATTCCCTGGAAAGCTACCAGGGAACCCGCTTAGTACTGCAGGTTAAATGCAGAGCCTGAATGGAGCCATAGGAAGGATTGCATCAGCTCGTGGGATCTACATTACAGAAAGCCGGCAGGCAAAATTCGTGAGGCTGTTAAATAATAATCCAGATTTAGGTGCAAACATTGCATTTGTTTGTTTGTTTGTTTGTAAATAAAACATCCACGGAGATAAAAGCAAGGCGAAAACCGCAATGCAAAATGCAACCTGAATAACCTGTGCTTTGTGACACTTCTCCGGTGGGTTCTCTATGCCTCACTGCTCACCCATTGCTCCTTCCATGCAAGCAGCTGCTCTCAGTCCTTGGGGGCAGTGATGCGATCCACCTGCGGAAACAGGGAAGTCTGGAGATGTGACCAGGGTATAATCCAGAACCATGAACTGTCTGGGGTGTCAAACTGAAGACGGCCACCAATGAAATCCTTGCTTTATTGCTTTTCCATGCAGTGTTTGCTCTGATGCTCTATGGCCATTGGGTAACGCAGGTGGGATGGATACGCTGGGCTCTTAGTGAGATGCGACAGATTTTAAGCTGCTTCAGGAGCCAAATCAGAAGGGCAAAGGATGCCTGAAGGAGATGCTGCTGTCCCAGCCCTTTGCTTTTTGGGAACAGTCCTTTTGCAGAGCAATTTGGGGCTGTTCTAAGGCAAAACCAACTTCTAAGCACACAAAACCATGGGACCATGGTTGGGTTGGAAGTGACCTCACAGCCCACCCAGCGCCATCCCCTGCCATGGACTTGGTGCCACCCACCAGCTCAGCCTGCCCAGGGCCCCATCCACAGCCTTGGGTACTTCCAGGGATGGGGCACCCACATCCTCAGTGCCCTCCACGTGCCTGGGCTCACCGCCACATTCAGGATCCAGATGCAGGTAAAGCAGCTTGTTTGTCTAAAGTTGTTGCCATAGGAATTTGCGAGGACCACAGGAATATATTTTAGTGGATGTTAATAGGAAATAATGGGCCCTGAGGGGAGGGTGGGAGAATGCTTGTTGGGTACCTTTACGTGTATTTAACTAAAGACCAGTAAAATTCCATTTGTTTCATGTAGGGCACTTGATTTTATTCAAAGGGTGAGATACAAAAAAAGTAAGCAAAAAAGACAGAACCCAAATTATAAAACACTACAGACAAAATAAGACATCTTCTGCATACAGCACACAACAGGAAACAAGGTACAGACTGGTCCCCGCAAACCAAGCCAGCTGGATATGTACAAGCAGAGGCAAACAGACCCAAAGGGAAGAAACGGTGGTATCTGCCATTTCAAATGTCTATTTACAAGCACTGAATGGAAGGCAAAGAGTTTTATCCTCTGATTCAAACTCAGTTCCTTATTTCTTCTTCCTGATCTGGTGGAGGGACTCTGTGCTTTTCGAGGCAAATTTGGTACCGTCAGGTGGGATCTAAAATCAGCCACAGCCAAACACCAATGTGCCAAACTGCAGCTCCCCCCATTCATGCCACGTGCTGCTGCCTGTGCTGCCAAGGACTGCTACCAGAAGGGAGAAAACCCCTCGTCCTGCACTAATGTTGGTCCTCTGTGGGCTTTTAGATACCTCACTCTGCAGCTTAACCCAACCCAGTTTGTCCAGGCTATTGTTAGTTAAGCAACATTGCATGTTGTCATACACGTGAGATTCTCCCACTTGTCTCAGAGCTTTCACCAGTGCAGCTCTTTCCATACAAAGAGACTCAACAAACAAGGATGTGGCCAGAAGGACACCCCTAAACACCCTACAAACACCTGGCTATCCCAACACTGCTTTGGGCTCTTTGCAATGACGTACGTGCAGACACTACTCACTCATTTATGACAAACTCAGAGCTGAGTACAGCCTTTCTTCAGTGCAGATAGGAGGAAAAACCTTTCTGGCAAATACAGGCAGCTGCTATGCAGAATGAAGAAGGGCTTTATTGGTGTTTAACCATGGCTGGATTTTAGTGAGGGGCTGCTGGAAGTCTGCACACCTCCATCAGGAGGAGGGAGTCGGACTGGCTCAGTAAGCAAAACATTCATTCCGGAGAGCAGAAGACTGACCGCTGTTAATAAATATCACGAGACATTCTAAAAGTCCTCGAGGGAAAAAAAGAGAAACACCATCTGTTCGTCGAAAACACAACACGTCTAACACAAAAATGAGGTAAGGAAAGCTAAGAAGAGTCCTTTCCACAGTCTGACTTCACACTGGCATGGCAACTAACAGTGAGATGCTTTACGGATTCCCTACCATGCTCATCAGAGGAGTTCTTCATAGCAAGGGTGCTCCATTGAAGCATGACAACGTCCCACCTGCACGTACTACACCTCTGTTTTGGCAGTTTGTACACTTGAGGCAGTTTGCTGGCAACCTGCAGAGTGCAGGGGGTGAATACTACCTTACTTCAGGCAAATGAGGAACCTGTCGTGGAGAATTACAGAGAACAAGGGTTTGTCTATCACAGCATTAAAACCAAAGAGCTCAGCAATATCTGTACAGTTACATCCAACAGGAGAGTGTCAGACTCGTGACATTTCTCATTCAGAATCCTGTTCTTTGGTCCTCTTTGTACACAGCTTCCGTAAGTGTCCAACAGCCTGCATTACTAACCTCCTATTGAACAGCAATCTGCATTCCGAGAGGCTGACCACCCCCTGCCTGTTGTGCTGACCACACTGTTTGCCAGGAGGCAGACCATCCTCTGCACAAGACAAGCTAAAAGCAATGCCTGGTGCTTTTCTCCTGAACGGAACAGGAGAAACAGATCTTCAAACCATTCTCTTGCAGGTTCTTTCCCATCAGATCTCATGCTAATGAGAACGCGGGGTGTGATACTGCAAGACCTTACGCTGGGCAATGGGAGAGGAACCTTCCTTGGCTCCCAGCCCCCATGTTCAAGGTTGACAGCTTCCCTTAAGGTGTGTGGCAGCAAGAAGAGGAGCTGCCCTCAAAGTGCTGGCACTGAACACACATTTTTTGCTGTTCCTTTGGGAGAATTAACCCCTTCTAAAGCCCCTTCTACTGGTCACGTCTAGGAGGGGGCACAGAGCAGGAGTCAGTGCCTCATAAGCAACTGCTGTACAAATACAATGCAACACTTCCTCCACTGGCAGCGCAACGCAGTGATAAATTAATAGGCTGAACACAAATTAATGAACATACACATGTTGGCTTTGAGAAACCGTTTCCAGGCACGCAGCATTTCACTCATGAACATAAAGAACCAGCCTCGAGCTGATCATGAACTGAAGTCAAACAGGTTAACTGTGGTTTGCCATAAAGCAGAATTGCCACTGTCTTTGGAAACACTTCATCTGAGCAGCCCTATGCTGCTGTAAATCATCCACCAGAGCTGAGTTTTAATGGTAATGGATGGTCCCCAACACTGCATTTGTTAAAGAAGTTTTCCAGGGCAGCAGTTTGGAATATTTACCAGGACTCAGCAAGCATTGCTTTCCATCTTGTACCATGCATTTACATGTATAAAACTAATTCAAAACTCATCAGGTTGGTAAGAATTCACCTTTTTGCATTAGGAAACCCCCAGCTAACTGCCCTTTAATGACCTGTTCGACATCTTGAAGGCACATTTGCTGTGTAACTTCCTCAAACTTGTCAAAAAATCATTGTCGAGGTTCATATTTTGTGCCTATCAAGTTTTATCCCCTCCAGTTTTACATCAGCTCCATTTGACACAACCACATATGACACTACAAACTATGAACTGCTCCTAAATAAACCAGAACCCACGCACTTAAGGGACTCTGTATAACATAGCAAGCCTCAGAGAGAGATTTAGTGCTGTCTCTGCTCAAAGGACAGAAGGCAGAAACCATTAAGTGACCTGCAGCAAAATAAAGCCCATTCCTTCCGATCTCTTTGCAGTGCTACAGCTCTCAGTTCAAGAGGGGAAAAAACCTTCATCCCTCAACACAGGAAGAGGGCTGTTTGTTTAAAAAGCAAATTAAAACCCAATAAAATAAACACCAGCAACAACTGAGCACTGCTCCCCCTCCTTTTTTTGGTAGGCATCCACGGTGCTGAGCCAGACACTGATTCCACTTGCATTTGAAGGCGTGAGTTCCACCATCTTCATGGGTACAACTACAAAGAGCTGCTGTGTCACACGGCGTGCTGCGGCCCAGCTCTATGAGATTGTCAGCTGCTAAGTTATTTGGCATAGGTAACATCTGTCTGAAGCAACATGGACTCACTCACAGCACATTTATTGCGTGCCTAAAACTTCAGAGGCTGAGATGGTTCGGTTGAATCCCTTGTTACGGATGAGGCACAAGTTGAACCAAATGCTCTTTTACAGTTTCTCCCACTGTTAAAATACCTGCACAAACACGACTGTGACGAGTAGCAGCTCCTGTTCCAGCTCTACACTCTGGTATCACTGCCTGAGAGCATGACAGGTAATGCATCAAATGGTTTCTCACCAACAACTGGAATGAGCCACACTGGATAAGAAACAATGACAGTATCTGAAAGTAAAGTGGAGGGCCCTTTACCTAGAAGACTCAGTAACCTTTAAAGAAAACCATTTAATAGCTTTCATGGAAATCTATTGTTCAAAAAACCCAAAGCCATTGGCATAGCACGTGGAATCAATTTGACAATCACTAATGTAATGGAATTACGGTGATCTCGTACACAAACAATCATTTACCAAAATAAGATTTACCTAGGGGACTTTAAAATCAAGTTATTTTGGTACCAAAAAAGAGTCTTTCACTTATTTCCCCTTTGCCCCTATGATTCAGATGATCTTTCACTCTACAGTTACGGACTTGGCCAGATTTCTTGGAAAATCAACCTGCAGAGAGGGAGGAGAAAGAAGATGCTCGTGAGTATTTACACACTTCCTTTGGGTACAACTCTGTAACGTGTGGAGTGTTGGTTCTGTGTTTAAATTGAAATCAACTGAACATATATCCCTATTAATTAGGATAATCAGTGCAGAAATAGCCCATCAACCTCAGCTGTTATGGCTCTCATGAACAAAAGACTCAGTCCCTTTGGTGTGCCCTGTTACAGATCTCAAATACAGAAGGTCACTGCAGTAAGAGGTAGAGGCCAGTGCCTGTGTTAAGATCAAATAACCAACACAAACAAACTCTGTATCTCAAACATCCTTCTGTGGATTTTTTAGCTTCCTTTTCGCTCCCTACCAGCACCAGAAAACAGATACATCCAAGCTCAAACTGCACAGTTCTCAGCCACGTGTCACAGACCGCCCTCACATTTTGCTCACTAAAAGCTTCTGCAGTCGCTGGATCCACCTTTTAACCTGGTTCCAATAACACCAACAGTCACACAGACACCCTCCACAGACTTCCAGCCTCACACAACACGCTTTTTCCAGACCATGCAGGTAGCAAACACAAATGCAAGAGGCGAGGAAGGGAATAGGGAAGAGAATATCATACTTACATCGTATCCTCTGAGAACTGCAAGGTGAAAAGCCAGAAGCTGAAGGGGGATAACGCTCAGGATCCCCTGCAGACAGTCCACAGAATGGGGAACTTTGATTGTTCTCTTATTGTTCTTAATTGTCTCGATGTCTTCCTTGTCACAAATGATGACAGGTCGCCCCTGAAACGAGGAAAGGCAAATTTTGAATTCAAAAAAAGGTCTGGAACAATCTGTTTTTTCACTTCAATTCAGATCAGTGGCAGCAAGAACTTCTCCCTTAATTCAAAGCTAAACAGCTTAACATCACACGGGCATCCCTTCAGCGCATTTTAAAGGATAAACAAAGCCCACCAGGCTTCTGCATCTGTTGCCTTCTGTCAATGCACTTTTCCTCATTAAAACACAACATCGGTGCAGTCTGCATATGCATATATGGCTGCAGTTTGAATTGTTCCCTTTTCTGTGACCTGACAGAACTGGGAAATCCCAGAGGTTTAAAAAACAAACCCCGCACACCAAACAGAAGCTGCTGTGTGTTCTTAGCTAGTGAAAGACTGTTTAAGCTGAAAACTAGCTCAGTTCTATGGGTTCTGCATGAGTTATCTGCAGATATCTTGAACCTAACCCACACCGTCACAAAGCTCTCAGCCTCCAGCTTCTATTGCCCTGTAAGATTTGTAGCAGAAATGGTCATACATTTAATAATAAAGATACCAATCAGGCTCTCTCCCCTACTCTTTTTTTCCCCTCCCAATATTATACAAAACTGCATGTGAAAAGCCCACAGAGACCACGCAATGAACTCACATTTTAGGTGGTGACACTACAGCAGATAGGCAGGGTGCCCTATAAAGCTGCTTCCATATTAAAACCTGCATTTCTGGTGCACTGAAAGCTTTTATGGGTACTTACTTGTCGTGCAATGACCTGCTGGAGAGCATTCTGGCACTTTGCATACGTATGGTCTCTCATGATGATCATGATAACAGGCATGAGTTTGTCCACCAGTGCAAGAGGGCCGTGCTTCAGCTCACCTGCCAATATCCCTTCAGAGTGCATATAGGTGATTTCTTTAATTTTCTAGATGAGGAAAAAAAAAATGATCTTTCATAAGATCCTCAAGATTTGCCTTCAGTCAATGCATACATCATCACAGCCTGGAATTGGGCAGGTAAATGTGCCCTGTCTGTAATCCAAATAGACATAAAACAGTGTGAATGCTGAAGCTGAAAATACATTTGAGTCCACTGAAAAGTATTTCAGTGTATATTCAGTCTGGAGCCAGCAGCTACGATGTGAACTGGGTATCTTCACATGGAAGTAACAGCAGCAGGATGGGGAGTGTTATTTCACACACTATTTCAGGTCTGTGTCAGCCAGCAGACCACAGCTGCTTGGTGTTTATAAATCAGCCTGTAGCCAGGTGTCTAATCTAAGCCCACAGTTAAGTGCAGCTAAGAGGTTTCAAATAAAGAAGTCTCTTACCAAAGCTCCTTCTAGACATGTAGCGTAGTGGTAGCCACGTCCCATGATGAGAACAGACTTCTGATGGTACAGCTCTGTGGCCAGCTTCTGGATCTCATCATCCATACTCAGCACTTCTTTAATCAAGTCTGGAAGAATCAAAGTTGAATCTGTTTATAACCCTGCATCAGTACACACAGACAGCAGTGACCCACAGAGTGAACTGGACTCAGTGTTTAAGAGTCCAATGTAGTGCTCTGAAGGCACTCAAGAGAGAGAATACAGTTGCAAAGTTACCACTAACAGTCACACTGCACAAATCTCAACCCTTCCATCTTCCAAATGCAAAGCTTAGGTGCTGCCAGGTTCACCTGTGCCATTTAATTATTACTTGGCAAGATGGAATCGATGCGATGTTTTCCTACCTGGCAGTCCTTTGAGACCACGCATGATTTCCTTGCGTCTTTCTTGCATAGAAATTCTGTCATCACACATCATGAGAGCAAACATCACCAACGAGACAAACTGGCTGGTATAGGCCTAGTGAAGGGAAGGGAGAAAGAATTAGAGAGAAACACGTTATTAAGACAGAAAGCAAACAGTTGTCACCTACTACATCCTTCAATTAGGGTTAATTAACCTATTTAATGTTAAATTATACATGTTAAAAGACAAGTGCTGTGATGAAATGCTCTGGGACTGAAGTCACTTAGAAATAAGATGAAGGTTTGCAGTAGTTCTGCCCCTTTCTCAACCATGATCAAACAACCCCCACGTTAAATACTGGAGCTATGAAGGAATTTAGAAAAGCTTGAATGATGGTAATTAGGAGAACCTGATCAAGAATGTGACCTCCCAATTTGGGTAGCACGCAGTTGAAGATGTGTTACATTATCTATCATGTGTTCTGACAACAAACCTGAATACAGCCTTAGGGGAGAACCTCTTCCATTTCATACTTCATATAAGCACAACTTTGGTAACTCCCCACATTTCCAGAGAGAAAAATGCCATTTTCAGTTATCTCCAACCATTGGTTATGTGAAAACGACCCAGTGACAAACAACTCGTTCAAAGTTTTCTTGTAAGAGACTCATGAATTTTCCATGATCAAATTCCCCACTGAACTATTAAACTCCAATGTGGTTTTTGGCTGAATTTATGTAACAGATTGACATCATCTCGCCTCTAAATAGAACTAAACCAAAGCAGATTTCACCGTGCAGAAGCACTTCATTGAAATGAAATGCAGCAAAGCACGGCATTTTAAACTGCATCACATGCAGCCAGATGCATCAACCAGAGAATAACTCTTAGGTGGACACAATAAATGGGTTTATTTTATAGACCATTCCCCCATTTGCTAACATACAGAAGATTACCTTTTAGGGTAATCTTCTCTCTGAGATCACTTTGCTTTCAACATTTAATACTGCTTCCTTGCAGTATTTCATTTACAAAACAGAAGAAAGCTCTTTGCTAGATAGAAAAATGACTAGTATTGCAGTGCACACGATCACCGACTACACAGTCATCCACTGCAGCTGCTAAAAGGGAACAGAAAGCATTCTGAGGACCCATATAATAACCAACCTCTTCACAAGAGATTCAGTAAGGTCTGTGAACTTGGTATTACCTTGGTACTGGCAACCCCTATCTCTGGTCCTGCATTGATATGGACTCCACAATCCGTCTCCCGTGATATAGAGCTGCCAACTGTGTTGGTTATGCCTACAGTTAAGGCTCCTCTCTCTTTGCAGTATCGAAGCCCCATCAGAGTATCTGCTGTCTCACCTGTAAAGACACATTTACCAATGCTGGTATTGGTTACTCTGCAGACGTAGAACTGTAGTGCTTTTCCAAATAGAATCTTAAAAGGTTTGTGTTTGTCTGCAAGTCAAAGGAGTCTGCAATTAAAAAGGTCGGTTTAAATGAACTCGGAAGGTGGGGAAATAGAAACCTCACACTGGGGGATCCCAGCGGTGATGCTTGTGGGCTGAGCTCCACAGATGGGACTAGAAGCTACCATGTATTATATCAGTTTGCCTTTCTCCTCTTTTGAGGTGCTCCTGTCCATATGGCAACAGAAAAACAAAGCAAGTTAGGTTCACTTCAATACAAAACCAACACTGTCTGCACGCTGCATTACACACTACCAGCCAGTAGGGTGGAAATCCAAGGCTAGAAAAACAGATTTATGGGTGGGGGGAGGGGGAGAAGGGGGCTATTTATTTACTTTGGTTTGGTTTTGTAATGCCTGATGACCAAGCTTAGGTTCCAGGAAAATCCTTGTTTGTTTGCCACATCCAACACTTGAGGGGAAAGATGCATCCCCCAGGGTGCCCTCAATCAGTCGCCTGTTTCCTTTGGGACAAAGCAACTCATAAGGGGAAAAAGCAAAACGTTTCAAAACCTGGCAAAAAGCTGCAGCACTTAACGTGAGTCCTCCACAAAGAAGGGATGTTCAGTTACCTGATAATGACCTTGCTACTAAAAGCATTTTATTGCATTGAGGAAACACTAACCGCTAGTTTTAATAACAAAGCTGAAGATCAGTTGTGACAATCTGCAACTAAAATGAAAGCAAATAAATTATTGCCACTGTCCTTGGAAATATTTTAAGTAGGATACATCACTGTATTTCTTCTTAAGATAAGCGTGTTTTCCCACTCATTCCATTCCAAGGCTGCAGTATTTTTTGTGTAGTATCTTTCACAGAGCTGATCCACTGTGCAGCTCAGTATCTGGTGCTGCTTTAACTAAAGAACTACAACTATTCAAAAGCAACTACTGTGTTGTCTTTACCCAGACCTCAGAAGAATGTTTTTTCAGCCTGCTGGTTGATGGAGTATTTCCTTGCAGAGAAAGGAAACAAAACCACCATCCTCATATTTAAGGCTCAGCTAAATGAACTCATGCAGATGGACGGGGAAGAACCACTGTTTTTTTCCCCTATCTCCAGCTTGTCTATGCCAATTTCTTCCTTTGCATGTAGGATTTGCAGCCCTATAGACAGGCACAAGAATTCAGCCCTGCTGCCTTTGGCCTCCCAAGCTTATAGGAAAGATGTGAGTTGGGTGGTAAAGTGAGACCATACCTGACTGGCTGATGAAAAAGCAAACATCATCTCTGAAGACAGGAGTGTTTCTGTCCAGGAAATCACTGGCAAGTTCAACCATCACAGGTAATTCAGTCAGTTCTTCCAGAACCTGACGTGTCTGCCAAAAGGTGATGTTAGAAAGTGATGTATTAATTATAGAAAACTAAGCGTTTGAAGTGCAGAAAAACCTTCTGGTTGACACACACTGGGAAATATTACTAACAAAATGCATTTAAAGAATTAGAACTGGGTTATATCCTAATTACTCAGTATACTCAAGTTACATACAACTATCCCTATGAAAAGCTACCCCGCTTACAGCCCCATAAAAAGCCTATAGGGCCAACTGCTTCCAATTCTTCTGAAATGTCATTCCATCAGACTACAACTTGTATTACCAATGAATTCAAGAGCTACCAACAGCATCTGAGTCAAGCCAGAAGCTTGTTGAGGCTACTCAATTGAATACCATCAACATTTTCATTGAGCATTCAAGTGTACAAACTTTTAGTTCCTATCTTGTCCCTGGAGGCATTCAAGGCCAGGCTGGATGTGCTTCTGGGCAGCCCAGTCTGGTGGTTGGTGACCCTGCACATAGCAGAGGGGTTGAAATGAGATGATCTTTGAGGTCCTTTTCAACCCAGGCCGTTCTATAATTCTATCTTTGATGCTGGCAATTTGAAAATCTGATGAATACAGCTTCCAAAGGGTCTTCATCCAACAGTACACATTTACTGAGCATTATCATCTCATCTTTATCCTGCTGACAGATGCAGCACCGTACAGCTCTACCCACAGTTCACAAACAGATTGAGACTGACCACTTACTGCAACTCCAGCATGGTAACTCGTCCCACAGGCAATAAGGATTAAACGACGACACCTCTGAATCTCCTTAATGTGATCCTTCAAGCCACCAAGATTGACTGCAAGCAAGATTCAGAGAGGAAAAATTAGGGTGGCCAAGCACCGGAACATCTCAAGATTACAGGTGTGAATAACTACTGGATGCTGAGCAGCCAAAAATAAAGAAGGATTCATCTCAATTACCAGTGTAGTCATCAAAGTTGACCCTTCCTCTCATGGTATTAACAACGGATTCTGGCTGCTCAAATATCTCCTTTTGCATGAACGAGCTGAAGTTACCTATAAAATAAAGACAAGATAATACTTTTATTTACTTGCAGGTAATTTACATTCATGTGGGGAAAAACTTGGATCAGAGTCACTGACATGCCAGTTACCAGTCAGAAATAATTCTTCATTCTTGTACCTAATGAACCTTAATAGTAAGGTTCATTTCATTTCATTTTCTACCAAAGTTCATTGTAAGAACTAGATTCAAGGTATCAGAATGCGTCAACTAATAGTTAGGTCCAAGCTGGTCGGGGTTTAACATTAGAAAATACTGATGCTTCCAAGCTGGAAGCAAAATCCTGAGCCCCACAATTCTCGTTATGGTGTCAGCTCGAGGAAAACTCTCATTAGATGCAAGATTGATTTCTTGCACCACGAGGGTGAGGTCAAGCACTGGAAGAGGTGCTAAGAGAGTCTGTGGGATTTCCATCCTTTGACAGACTCCAAACTCAACCAAATAATGATGTGAACAACCTGATCCAGGTTGTCAGTATTAGAATTACCATCAGATTTCAGTCTCTGCTCTCTTACTTGAAGAAAACAACTTGATCCAGGTTGTGCAGAACCAAATCATCCCCAGAGGTCCTTCACAACCTGAATAATTCTGTGACCGTGGGTATGTGCATCTACCCAGAAGAGTTACCCTTCATAATCTGTTGAAGTTCCATCTGCAAGGTTTGCACGGCGCGCCCAGGGTGATCGCCTGCTGTACGTTTGATCCGGTGGATGGAAAGACGGCCATCAACCACAGCTGCTACATCATCATCCTCAAGGAAAATCACTCTGTTGGTATGCTCAATGACAGCACTATAAAAGCACACATCACGTGCCATAAGACATTATTTGTCACAGAAAGATGAGAGCTACAGCCCTATTTATAATCAAACATAACAGCTTTTGAAGTTACTCATGTCAATGGAATTATTGTTTTTTTTAATTAGAAGAACATTGCAAAGGGCATTTCCACATTGCCAATATAACAGGATTTTCCCCATCCACCTCATTATTGAGCTCAGTGCCTACTTGAAAAAGAAACCATGAGCTCCTCAGACAAAACAATGGGATCTAAGCATTAGGAGCCAGAGAGTGGAAGTCAGGAAGAAGGTAACACACAGGATGTTTAACTGCAGCTGCAGAGTCCCTTCACCTTTTCCAGTGATGAGCAATTGTTCCTCCTTACATCTCATTCTCCCCATCTATAAAACCTTGGGCAACCTGGCCCAAGCAACATCAGTCCTGTTACTTTAGGCTTGTGCTCTCCCAAGTTTCCCAGCACACATCTATGGAATCTTAGCAGTAGTTAAGGTCCGCCTCTAAAGAACAAATCTATATCTATGCTGAAAGATGCTGTAGCACATTACCTAGCATCAGAAGCAAAGTAGTACTCCACAGCTTTCTCCTCAACTGGGAAGAGGCAGGTGGTGCTGTCCACACGAGACAGGTTGCAGCTTCCCTTCTTGTCCTTGCCTAAAAGACACAAGGGTTAGGAGCTGCACGCACTGACAAATGCAGAATAAGCTGCAGGGTTAGGCCCAGCCAAAGGTCCCAAGGCACAGTACCAACATGAAGCACTATTTTCATCACTGTGTCACAAGTAAATTGAACAGCAACAACGAATAGAGGGCAGCACACCAATGATTATATCACGGGGGTCCTTCCTCAGTTTGCTTACACGCTTTTTACGTGCTTTTGAGTTAAACCTGCAAGCGTCACATTGCATGCAGAGCTTTAAGTTGACAGAAAAACAGCAGTAAAAAGAAAGTTTATGCATGACTCCGCTAGGAAAAGAGAACTCATGCTGCTTTACGAGCAGTCACATTTACCAATGTTTTCCCACTTGAATCTGTGCTGTTTATCATTACAAACGCCTCCTGTGCTCGTGTTTCACTAACCGTCCTGAAGCTTGGAGAAAGCAAGCCGGATTGCTCTTTCTTTCAGTGATTCTTGTCACTGGATGACACTCTTTCACGCCACCTGAGCACCACCAGCAGTAATCCAAACCTGTTTCAGTCTGGCTGAGCTAATGCGCTCAGACACAGATGAGGGATTCATGATTAAGCACTTGGCATTGCTCCTGAGATACCAAATACGAGCTTCTCAGTTGGATTCAGAATGTGTACAGCTGTCTTACTCTGCTGGGAGGGAAGTACCTACAAGGACTGAAGGACACAGGACTAAGAACCAACTTGATTTGGGCTTGATTTGGTAATGTAATGCTGACATTCACAGTGCTGCACATGTAAAGGGAAAATACTGCTTTCATGTTGATACTTCATAAGAAGGTTCCACTCAGGCAAGAGTTTAGGGCCCTCCACTTCATCAGGTCAGTAAATGAGGGAAAGGACAGAGTGAAGGCGTTAGTGGTCAATCTCCAACAGAAGTACCCACAGTTGATCAAGACATGCAAATTTTGTTTCTCAAAATGCATTTCCCCGCATTGACTTTACTATGTTGCAATGCTTTCCTCTAAGCTGGAACTGGAATGGACAATATAGGTATATTAACCAAGGAGCGGCTGAAAAGTTACAATGAGTGCTATCAACCAGTTATAGCTCTTATCTATTTGCCCAGAGATGACCCAATTATCTATGGGTAACCTGGACTGTTGCTGCACAGCACTCACTTCCCAATGAAAGAATCTATGAGCAACACAGAATCTTTTCATCCTTCCCCTTCTAAATCAAAGAGTTAAAATGCCATGGGAAGTCAACACAATATAATGAAAACTGGAGAGGAGGGATATGTTTTGAGTGTGTTTTAATACCATCTCTCTCCCTTACCACAGCTCCAAACACACTGCAGCTCTGCAAAGGCACTGCTGCACAGGTTAACACAGCTGCTCTTTCCAGCTTCAGGTGTGAACTCAGTTCAGCACATCACACATGAAGGTGCGATTAAATTAAGTACTTAATATGAGATTAAAAATGGTTTGTCCTAATAAGTGCCCCATATACTTCAAGCTGAACAAATACAGCCGCGTTAACAGAGCAAAAGGAAGTGAGCTGCAATCACAGGTAAACCTCACTGCCAAGCATTAGGGCACAATACTTGAAACAGGTTCAGCGTGTTGCTCGTGGTGCTTCTGATCCAGAAGGGATTCCAGTTATCCTATTTGTTTCACTAGATTACATGGAAAGCAATAGCCACACAGTAAAGAGACAATGCCTATTTGCTTCATTTTTGATTCCTTTCCTAACAAAATGGAGGATTTGTCTGAAATGTCAACTAAGATTTCCTTTGGTAGGCACCTTCCTCCACATTTATGGATATTCCATCAAAAGAATGATCCATAGACTGTACAGCTGAAAAGTGTAATTGGAAAACAAAATTCAGATCAGTGGGGTGAAAAAAAAAAGTGTGTTATATACATACATAAAGAATTACTGCCAATAATCCAGCATCAACCAAGATGAAACAAGACAGCTGACTGGGAACAGTTCCTCATACTACAGCAAGGTATCATTAGCAGCACCATTAGGAAGGAGGAAGACGTAATGGGACAGTCCTTACGATCACTGTAGCGCTCACAGAGTGACTCAGTGCTCAGTAACTGAATGGTTTTAGCAATTTTCATTATGGGGGAATAAAATAAGGTTCGTGACAGTACTTGCAAAGCACGTTCAGAAAAGCAAATAAACTTCTGAATGCCAACATGCCACGCGCATAATATGAAAGTAAGTATCTACGTTGAACTGTACTGCATTAAGATGTGTTTTGGTTGAAGAGGACATACAGTACACGCTTACCTGTACGGTACAGGATGGGGATGTGGTCGGTGGACAGCTTGTGCTCACTGCGCACTCCTATGAGCAGAGGGCTGCCTCGTCTGCAAGACAAGTGACAATCCTCAGCACCCAAAGGTTCATCCCCCTGAGACCCAACCTGGAGGGACAGCTGTCCTCCAGCACAGCACCCTGCTGAGTTAAAACGTGCCCCAGATTCAGCATTAACTCTTTGAGAGTAACCCCAAATGCTGATGTTAATGTGTATGGTTAAATCAACTGGACTGATCCTCACATTCAAAGGTGAAGAAGGAAACTTGGACACCAGGCTTTAAAATACTTGGTGCACCCTTCCAATGGAATCATTTTGCTCTTTGGAATTTTCTGTTCTAATAACTGGGGAAGTAAAAAACAACAGTCAACCTCAACCTACCACATATCTCCTACCATACACACCATACACCTTACCATATAACATGAGAACAACCCCTGCTGTCTTCTATCTTGGCTGAGGAGGGGAGTTATCTCAAGGTTGGGTGCACCAAGACTGTTTTTTTAATATACAGATACTTACATATCAGGTATGTAATTATATATTAATACATACATAATACATACATAATTACCTTAAGATACAGATACTTACCTTGTACCAACTGCTTGACCAGGATAATGAACACTTTTGAATACGAGGGCAAAAGCACCTTCCTAGAATGAAAGAAATACAAGTGGTTTATCCCTTCATCTGAGGCCGGGACAAGGTTTTAGGCATCCCAGCATATAAACCACACTCACATTTCTGTGGATACATTGGAGATACTGAGCAGATTTCACTGATCATTTGGAGCCACCAGGAGCCCTGGGCTCCTCCTCAGCCACTCACTGAGTTCTGAACTGCCTGGCAGTCCCTGCAAGCACTCCTGTGTTAGCTCACAGGGAACTTACAAAGGAAAAATCCTGATAAAAAGCAACATTTGTTCCTGTCTGCAGTTACTGCAGCTTCTGCCAGGGAAACCACTGGGGGAAAAAAAACAACACCTCCTGAGCAACCTGCTCTGGGAAGAGATGTGATGGATCCTGGTCCTACACAGTTCAGCCACAGCTGACACGTGGAAGGCAGGCTGTGCGCTGGAGTTCCCACCAGGGGTCAGCATCTCTTCCAGATGGAAACCACACAGACCTCAAGCACACACTGCCTGGACTTGACCCCATCTCTAACAGCTCTCCCCTGGGTATCGTTCCCAGGATACATGCATGTCTGTCCCCATCCATCCCTGTGTCCCCACCCCACATTGCGCCCCATGCATTACCAGCTGCTGGATGACTCTCTCCACCAGGGTGGTGAAACTGATGTCGTCGCTGTCCCGGTTGTCATACATGTACTTCACCAGTTTGGCAATGCTCTCCGTGTCCGTCTCTGACTCGAAGTCATAGCCCTTGCTCTCCTGCAGCAACAGAACACATTGGGTAACCAACCCTCCATTTCCATCCCCTCCCTTTCTTCCAACTCCTCCTTTTTCTCCCATCCTGCCCCCCTCCTTTGCTTCCTCTGTTCCTGCAATCTCTTTTCATTTCTTTTCTTCTTTTTGTGCCCTTTCCTCTTTCTTATTTCCTGCATTCATGCCACTTTTCCTGCCTTCCTTTATCACCATTCACCCTCCTTTCCTTCCTTTCCATTTTCCCTTCCATCTTTCATTTTCTCCTTTCCATGCACCCATCCATCCTTTCTCTCCACTCCATTAATACAGCTAATGCAACTTGGAAGGGCACGGGGGGCTCCTGATCCCTCCTCCCCAACAAGACCAGGGTTCTGCTCACCAGGAATTTCCGCAGGTCTTTGTAGTTGGTGATGATGCCATTGTGGATGACGATGAACTCTGCAGACAGAGGAAGATACGGTTTCAGCCTGGCAGCTGCCACCCACCCAACAGCAGGGATTACAGATCTTCACGGTGTGTAAAAGCCACCAGAATAAAGAGAAGAGTTTCACTTCCTGCTGTGATTTCCGTGCCCTGCCCCATTCCGTTTGGTTGTGAGTGGCAGAAGATAATAACAACCCTGCTGGAAATAACTGAACACTTCACTCCTCCTGTCAGATTGCTGGTGCTGTTCCCCCTGGTTAAAATACCAACCAAACCACACAGGTCCCACAGTTTGGTTAGGAACACACACCCCCACAAGCAAATACTCTCACCATTGTTTTTATCCGAGCGCTGTGGATGGCTGTTGATGGGACTGGGCTCTCCATGGGTAGCCCAACGGGTGTGTGCGATCCCAAGGTGAACATCAAACTCGATGTCAAGATCCATGTCCTGCTGCTCTGCAGGAAGAAGTGGGAGAAGGTTTTATTACCCCGACCCAAAGCCACTGGGAGAATCTCATCCCACTTCTCAAGTCCACAGAGACAGAAGAGCAGCTAAAAGAACTGGTAAACCTAATGGAACACCAGGTTCTGACCCAACAACTTTGTGACTCTCTGTGTTCAATGCAGATTTAAGGAATCTAGCTTTAAAATCAAGGAAATACAAAGAGAAACAAATGGACAAGACCTCACTTTGCGCTCTGTCATTCATTTGGCAGTTACAGACATCAGCGCCTACTTGTAGCCATTCACCTACTTCATTGCTCTACAGGTGGGAACATAAAACTCAACTACTGAATTTACTAAGCACATTTTTCTTGCTTCATGGCCAAGCTCCAGATGTCTTGATCACTACCTCCCAGGATCTCCCATTTCCCCATTTATTTCCAAACAAGAGCTTTTATGCATAAAACAGATGATACTCAGAACACAAATGACGTGAGAAACTGTGTTTCAAGGGAAGAGCAAAGAGTGAAAGAGCAATACGTACTGTGCACCTCTTCATCCAGTGCCTTCACTTTCCCCTTCTGTTTGATAAGCTGGATTTTGCAAGCATTGGCTTCCCAGTCTTTGTCATTGCCACCATCGATTCCCACACCTAAACATCACCGTGGAATGCAAAGAAATAGAGTGAAATGCAGAAGCTGTGTTACAGCTATTTATGTAAAGAAATACTGCTGACCTCCAACCACACAACCATACTCATATCCAACTTGGGTTTTAGCTTCCTTCGAAAGCAGAAGACAGTAGAAAACGTTCACAAAACCACGAGAATCGCTAAGCCAAAATACAAGCAAGAGCCACCGTTACCTGCAGAGTCATAGCCACGGTACTCCAACCGCTGCAGCCCTTTGATAAGGGTCTCCAGGATCTCCCTTCTTGTCCTGGGAACATGGTAGTTCAGGTAAGCAAAGATGCCTGCATGGGGAGAAAGAGCATAGAGTTACCATAAAATCACAACTGAGGAAAATTGGGTTTTTGCTGCTTAAGAACCATTTTCGAGATGAATTTTTGCCTTGAATAGTCACTTTCCCAAGTTCCTCCCACAGAAAAAAAATGGGCAAATTTAATTTTATTCCTGTAAATCAACACTTTCAAAGTAATGAAGCTATTTTTTTCCAGGGGGCTGCAAAAGCTGATAAATCATTGCTTCTATTTTTAAGCAACTCGGATGCAAACACAACATGGTGTTGGGGACATGCAAATTCCTGGATCTCCAACAGCAGCTACAGCTCTATTTCAGATTCCTTTTGGTGCCATCACGGAGCAGAAGCGTGCAAAGACATTTACTGGTTGCTAGAATTATCCGTGCTGGAAAATTGGCATTTCCTTCTTTTTAAAGGAGAAAAAACATCTGCACGGAATAAAAGCAAAGCAGCTCCACGTAAACATCCACGTATGTGAGTGCCTGGCAATGCAAGGTTTGTAATCGGAGAGACTTTATAAACCAGTCTTGAGGAATAGGGAGCTCAGTCACCCACCCACTCGGAGTCCTTCTTAAAGGCATCCCAAGTGTTTCCTTTTTTTCCATATAACCTTCCTCACGTCCCGAACTTCTATAACTGCATTCTTCAGACACACACAGCAGTCCCTGTTCACAAGTGAGCTGACTCCAAAGAGCTGTCACCCAGGCTGACAGGCTGCATATTTCAGCTATATCCTCCTAGGTGCCTGAAATCCTCTATGTGGCTGCCAAGCCTTATCCAGGAGTACAAAGCAAACGGCTTTATTAGCTGGTAGCTGGAAAAGCCCCTCTCTTATTTGCCTGAAACCTCCCAAATAGGCGCCCGAGATATTGTTTAAAAAAGCAAATTGGGTTCCAGAAACTCCTGAGGTTTCTCTTTCCATCTACACACCAACCCAAAGCCAAGCAGGCTCAGAAGCCATAATTACAACCAGCACGTGTAACTACAGAAACACAACAACTGCTTACATTTAGCTAGACAATTTCAGAGCAGAAACGTCTCTCCTTGCTTTATGCATGGTCCTGTTCCCACCCAAGCCCTTGAGCTGCCCACGTCCAAGCAGCTCTCCATAAGGCCCCACAATCCCAGCCTTCCCCTCAACGGCACGTTGGCCATCTTGCTGCAACACCAACCCAAGTCTCCGCAAGCTCTTCCACCGTTGTGATACAACACCATCCATGTGGGATAGGCTCTTTTTAGCAAATGGAGACTGATGGTGAGCACTGAGGTGCTGTGGGGTTTGAATGTAAAGCAAGGCCACTCCTGAAGCTCTTCCCCGCACAGAAACAGACACACAAGAGCCTCATTGATGGAGCACAGAAGAGGCCTTCTTTACCAGCCCGAGTGACTCACAGGCAAACAAACACAGGACAGGCTGGCAAGCAAAGAGTGCACCAGAACTGCCAAGAACTGAGAGAAGAAACTGTGCATAAGAAGAGAGGAGAGGCAAAGGGGTGGGAAAGGGGACAATGTCGGTGGTCTCAGCAGCTGCCCTGCTGCCTCGTGACCCAACATGGCAGCCATCAGCAGCTCTGGGACTCCCCAGCAAAGAGCTGCTGAGGGCAGAGAGCTCCTCTCCATGCCACAACGTCAGGAGGACATAAAAGTGTTAGAGAGGGTCCAAAAGGAGAGCCTACAAGGATGGGAAAGGGCCTGGTGGGCAAGGCGTGTGAAAAGTAGTTGAGGGCCCTTGGTTGGCTTGGCCCAAAGAAGAAGAGGCTGTGGGGAGGCCTCATGGCGGCCCTACCGCTCACATTAATAGAGTTCAGTCACACCTGAACAGCCAAAAAGAGAAGAAATTCCTTCCAGGCAGGGATGGCTCAACTGGAATGATACTGAAATAGCATTTATTTGTGCCTGTAGTTGGAACCTAAGATGGAGCAAACCACAAAATAAAGAGATTTTTATCATAAAACATAGACTGTGGGGGGGAAAAAGCCAACTCTAAGCATGTAAATGTGATATTAATGCTGTGAAATAGGCTACAAATTAGGAAACTTTTAAACACTGGGAGACCTTGAGAAGAAATGGGAGTGATAACGGAGAGGACCCTCCAAAACCAGGACCCTACAAACCCACCTTGCACACTTCTACAAAGGAGAAGTACAACGAGCAAGCTTGAAAGCACACAGAAAACAGTTAAGATGTGCATTAAAAAGGAATTAAGAATAAACAGAGTAGCATCGAGGATAATCAAGGCAGGTGAAAACGAACGTGAGTCTGGCAGCAAGTTAAAACCAAATACTTGAAGGCTCATCATCCATTCATGACATCTGATCACCATCGACTGTGTGTAAATAACAGTTCCATTTACTGGCAATATTTGTTTCTCTTTCTCAAACATCCCATAATGAGGTAATTCTTCAGAGCTGGAGAAAGCTCCAACCCACACGTACAGAACAGCATTTTTACTGCCTCTACCCTCAGCACTGGATTCTTTGGGAACAGATGAGCAATCGCATCTTATAATCACCTTCCATTTTTAAATACAATTCTGCTGCCCTCAACGGTGGAGAAAAAAGGCCCAAGGCATTAATTGCTTGTCATGCCTCAGCGATTTAAGTGTGTTCTTGGACAAAAAATGTTTATTTCTCTCAGCAGCCAGCAAGAGGAGTTCTGCACACAGCATTTTGCTCCTGAGTTGCACCCCAAGGTATTGGCCACATCTGTGTAACCCTACAGAAGGGAACGTGGCTGTGCAAGCCAAAGGGTGCTCAGGTGATGCTGAGATCCCAGCATGATGCAAAGCACAGCAAAGAACCTCCTTTTATTCCCCAGCTGAACAAAGATCACTTTATCCCTCTCCAAGGAGGGACGTGGCAATGTAGCATGGCACACCGCAGCCCTACCTCGTGTTTTGTAGGCTGTAAAAGACATTCTTTCTGCACAACAGAGATGTTCTTCTCCAGATCCTAGCATCTTATTAAATCCTTGTTCTCCCTCTCTAAGTGCTTATGTTCAAATCAATGTAAACGACTCAAAAGATGAGAGGAAATGCACAGATCTTTACAGCTGCCCGAAGGCTCCGTACAGAGCTCTACGTCACAAGGTGCCAATCTTGCCATCAAGTCATTTAAATCACAAGAGTCAACAGAAACACAATGGGTTGGATCATTAGGAAAAGAATTCTTCTTGGAAAGAGTATTTGGGCACTGAAACAGCCGCCCAGAGGGGTGGTGGGGTCACCATCCCTGGAGGTGTTGCAGAACCATGGAGATGGTGGCACTAAGGGATGTGGTCAGTAGGCACGATGGGATGAGCTGGATGTGGGAGATCTCAGTGGTCTCTTCCAACCTTAATAATCCTATGGCTCTAGATCCAGCACAGAACTGGTAGATTTCCATCAGCATCTCACCACCAGCACAGCTCCATTCCCGGCCTCATCCCAATAGAGTTTTAGCCAAACGGGTATTCGCTATTTCTACTGACAGCCACAAAAATACCTCTTCTGAGAATGTTCTTTCCTATGACCTTTTCTCTTCCCATGCCCCCTTATTTCACAGTAAGCTCACAGGAAAATGAAATGAATCACCACCTTCACACGAGAGCATATTATCTTCCCCGGTGTCTCAAATAAAATGAAGTTACTCAGAAGAGCTTCTCCTAATCCTTTTCCTAACAAAAGCCAAAAGGCCTTCAGGCTAGGTTTACTGCCAGGTTAGTAAATAACTTTATACCATCCTGTACACCGCTAGAATCACTCCAATAGATGTTATCACACGTCCAGCAGGCACTTCTGAACTATCTTTTGTTGTGGCAGGTGAGGATTATCAGACCCCTGGTCAAGAAATGAGATGGAAGGTAGTATATAACACGTACATAATATCACGTGCGGGATAGACTAAGATAAAGGAAATAATCTCTTTCTTAAGCCCGTTTTCATCTCCAATAATCACCAATGCCACAGGACCTAAATTCTGACATCCCTTTCTTGCTGTTCCGAAGCAGACTATGGGTTTACTTATTTACAGAACAATCCATCATGTCTGGCTACCTTGAAAGACCTGTTTTCCAAAGCATATCGTGGATGCCATTGAACTGGTTGGGTGCATTCGGACCAAAGCACACCCAAAGAGCTGGTTAACTATTGAAGCAGCAAGTTGGTAAAACACACCGAGAACAAAATCTACAACGTGATCAAAAAGGACAGCATGTCCATACAGCAGACCCCATGCTTGTGTTAAGCATCAAAGTAAACTCTCAGACCGCTTCACCTTCAAGGGGTGCACATCAGATCACAGCATTTTGGGAGGTCACTTACATGTAAACGAGAACATCATCTCAAGAGCCATCAGGACCCCGCAGAGGATGAAGCAGGAGGAACCAGGGCTTGAGATATGGATTCTGTCACTCAAGAAAGCTCAAACCTTCACTGCAATGAAAATGTATGAGCCCTGGCTACGGTCATCCAGGTCTCGTACCCAGCAGCTGGGCTGTGAATGACAGCAGCCAAGGAAACCACAGCTCATGGGGCAGCACCTGCTGGCTTCAAGCTGCTCTTCTCCTGCTTCCTGCAATCTTTTGCTGTCTTCAGACACTTCCTGCATCCAGAAGCTTTTCTGTTCATAAGATCTACTTCTCGTTATTCCATAAGCCTTCAGAGAAAGATGCACCCCTCGTTTTTCACTGCAGGATAATATCTACCAGAGCAACACAGCCACTAAACGCTGACGTTTCTCCTCCCTGTTTCACACAACACTCCAACATCTATGAAACAACCAATACCTAAAAGAAACGTTTAAAACCCTGAATGCAACTACGTAACTACCCACAGGACACCCAGAGCTTCTCACCTTTATGAAGATGAAGGCCAGAGTGTTAACACAGTGACCATCCCAAAGGCTGGACCTCAAACAACAGGGCACCAAAACCACACCCCTATCCCTGCTGTTGGTAGTGAGAAGGATCCCTTCTATTCCTTGTGTTGTTCTACTGTGTGTTTCTAACACAGACTCACACGGCAGGGAGTTGGAACCCTCCAACCTTAAGCTGTTCTATGATCGGCAGGATCACACCGAGGGCGAAGGATGGATTTCTGAGTGTGCCTTCATAGAGCTCCACTGTTTGATGGCTCCAGCCCGCTTCAATGCCACAGAGCCAATGGAAGAAACACCTCAAGCTTAACGTGCAGAATGAAAACATTGAATTATTAACGCTGGAAGAGAGTAATAAGGTTCTCAAGTCCAACCCCATCCCACTGTGCCCGTTGCCATGTGCCACATCTCTATGGTTCTGGGATACCTCCATGGACGGTGACCCCAGCAGCAGCTGTGCCACTACAACGCTGCTCTTTGGGAGCTGAAATCCTTCCCAATATCCAACCTGAACCCCTGTCGGTCCGCCCTGAGGCCATCAGCTCGGAGCAGAAGCGATCCCTGCCTCACTGCCAGCATCAGCTCCGAGTTTGGTGGGTAAAAAAATAGCAAAAAATAGCAAAAAAAAAAATAACCAACAGAGCACGGAACGACACCGAAAGCAACGTGATAAAGAGAGAAAAGAAGGACGAACTGCAGTTCCGAGGCCGAGAGATGAGACGGGACAACCACAGCATCCAACGAGGGGGGGACGCGGTTCCTGGACACGGGTTGACCTGGTCCCACCTTGTGACACCGCATCCCTCCCCGCACCGCGGCCTTTCACCGCTCCGAGCCGCCCCCGACAGCCGCTGACAGAAGGACACGGGGTCCCTCTAACATCAGCTCTACCTCGGTGGGGGCAGCAGCCTTATACCCCCGTTATAGAGGCAGCTCCCACCCCGTCAGACCCCGGCCCTCACCGCACATGCTGCCGCCGCTCCGCTCCGCGCTGCCGCTCTCCGCTCAGCCGGGGCCGCCCCGCACCGCCCCCCCCCACTCCGCCGGTGCACAAAGCGCATGCGCACAACCCGTTTTATCAGTGGACCACGATGCCGGTTCCGCCCAACCCGGCCCGGCCCGGCCCTGGGACGTGGCAGCACCGGGGGCGGAAGGTGATGGGGGTGGGTACGGCAAAGAGGAGCCGCTCCCGAAGTGCTGGGGGGGATACGGGGAGCCATCACCCTTCAGCTGCCTTCATTGCTGACCTGCGAGGCACACTTTGTTCCCTTGCTGCTCTGTGTGGGTTCTGCTCCCATCCCTTCTTTACCAGCTTCATTTCTCCCTGGGTTCTCATGTCATTATCTGAAGGCAGATGTGACCCTACGATGCAGCAGGCGGCCCCACAAACACTCCTAAAGCAGCTCGTGCCAGCAGCAAACCCTGAACTTTACAACTTAAACCTATGCTATACCTCAGGCTGAGGCTGCACCTTAACAATCCTGCTGCAAACCTGCCCCCATCTTTATGCATTCAGCTCCATGTGTTTATTCTTGACGTGGCCATTCCCCCCCTATAAAAGCCCAAATGTATCCCCCTGTGTAACACGTTACCGTAACCCTGCAGCTCGTTCTGCGCGTGGTTTCACACCACAGACAGACGTGCGACTCAGCACCAACAGGAGAAATAAAGGAACCAGCTTCTCAAACCGTCTCGCACACACACACAAAGCCTTTAAAATAAACACTGTGGGTTGGGAAGAGATGCCCACCCCCCCCTTAAGGCCTCAGCGTAACTCACTTGAAATAGAAGCTCTGGCTTGTGCTCCTGGATTCTACACAGACTGTGAAGTGTCACCTCCTGGAACAGAAATAAAGAGTGTTTTGTGATACTCATTGAGTGTTACCATCAAGGTATGTTTCCTCCTGCTCCATTAATCCATAATATGTTAATATTAATCCATAATATGTTAATATTAATCCATAATATGTTAATATTAATCCATAATATGTTAATATTAATCCATAATATGTTGCCTTGTCAGGAGGCTGCTTTCTCCTACAATGGCCTGAGTTGCAAAGGAGCTCAATGCTCATCCAGCTCCAACCCCCTGCTACGTGCAGGGTTGCAAAGACCTCACTGTGACCTTCCATTACTCCATTGCTTCACTGGAAAACAAAGACCAAATCTGAAGAGCAACGTTGTATTTAACACCTGAAGCAATTACCTACGTGAGTTTGGGTGCATGCAGTGCAATGAATTGACAGATTAGGCCTCAAAATGGTTTTGAGAAATGAGAAACGTTACTCACCGCTGAAGAGATGGGGAAAGAAAACAGTGATTTCAAACCAACTTCCAAACCCTGAGTGGGTAATTGAAGTGATGGTGGGTTATTGCTCCACCTGAAAGCTACAGGAATATTTTGCTCAAATATCTGTTTTCTGAGATGAAGCCGATGTTTGCTGCGTGCTGATGTGATTCTGCACAGACTTAATTGATCCCGCTTAGGGGCTCGGTGGAATTACATTGGCAAAGTAGGGAGGAAGAAACACACAGAGGCTGTCAGCTCCTTGCACACACTACAACCATAAGCCAAATAATGACCACAAACCATGGCAGCACAAAGAAGAAAGACCATCTCCATTATCCAAACCATCTGCTAGAGCCAGGGACCAGGAAGGAATTAAACCCTACGTGCACAAGAAATAAACACAAGCACTTGCAAATCCTGCTTTACGTATTTCAGCTTCAGAACAATAAATATTTCTCTTCCCATCGTCTCTACAATGGGCACATGTTCTGCTCTGCCACGTCCTCCCCTCGCTCCGCCAAGTTACACACACATTGCACTCCCTGGCACCAAACAGGATATGCCATAGGTAAACACATTGGTTTTCTCTTTCCTATCCTACAGATGTAATTTGTGCCCTTAAGCACCACGTGTTCATCTTGGACTGGAGCATTAAGTTGGGCAAGTTTAAACAGACCACTAATGGTGGCTGAGCAATTTGGTTCTAAATAAGCTAATTAGTCTCTCTACTTACTAAAGCTGATAAGGATCATCTAATACTTATTTAAAAATACATGGTTTTTAAAGCAGACAACTCACTTCTGGGTTTTTTTTCTTGCTTCTGTTGCTGTTATTTCTGTGGTGGCATTGAGCACGTGGGTAACCTTCATAACTGATGGCAACGTTACACCTTCCATAAGGAAAGAGCTGAAATGATGGGGTTATTTTTTACACAGGTATGGCCAAGAACCCAAAGCTTTTTAAACCAAACTCCATCGAATTAACAATCCTGACTCCCCCACTTAGAAAGCCATGGCTCAGTCCTTCAACCTCTGCAAGAAGACTTGATCAACACCATTACAAAATAAGCGTAAAAAAGATCAAGAATCATTATTTATCACTATTTCTATCCTATTTCTGTCCCTCCCCCCCCCCCCCCCTTTTTCTTTCCCCTTGCATGAAAGAACATTGCAGAGACACACCGCTGCTTTTAGAAGCCCACCGTCTCCATATGACAAAGTACAACAAAATGCAAACAACAAAAGGATTCTTTGCTTGAACAGACAGCATTTAATAACTTAGTGGACACACTGCTGGCACTGAGGAGATGCTTTCACAGGTGGAAGTGCAACAGCTTTTGTGATGAGAAAGGCAGGTTTGGTTGTTCCACAGAACGAGGCTGATTTACGTACAGGAAATACTGATCCGGCCATGGATGATGGAAGCTCACGTAGAATTTGCTTCTTTCTCCACATCATCATCATCATCGACAACCTGAAACAAAGCCAGAAGTAGTTCAGGTAAACAGCTGAAGCTCTCAGTTCCATAGCACTGCCTGGTGAATGTATTGCATTATATCCTTGCCAGACCCAAGGAGAACAACCATTCTATGCCACTGATGACGATGGACATCACATGAAAAACAAAAGAAAGGCTTTCAATTAGAAATTCCATGAGATAACTGAAATAATAGGAGCTGGTCATCTGACTGCTAATGCCATGAGAACAATCACTACTGTGTACCTGCTCTAAGAAACCTGCTCTAGCAGGGGGTGGACTAGAAGAGCTCCAAAGGTCCCTTCCAACCCATATGGTTCCATGATCCTGTACCAAATTGTAATGAGAAAGCAAAATAACTTGCATTGAAGGGACAAAATCTGTCCCATCTTACCATTAAAAGCATCTGTTTATCTTACATTTCTGCTTCAAACACCAACCTGTGCATGGAGGGAAGGGAGAAAGATCTTTCCCCATTTAAATGAAGATCTCTTATTATCTCACAGCAACCCACCTGTTCCACGCCTTCCACTTCAGGGATGTAGAACTGGAGCATGTTCTGGATCCCGTTCTTCAGGGTGATGATGGAACTGGGACAGCTGGTGCACGAACCCTGCAACTTCAGCTGCACAATGCCATCCTCAAAGCCTTTATAAATAACATCACCGCCATCTTCTTGCACTGTTGGCCTGACAGAACACGATACTCAACTCACAGCAAGCACAGCTGAAATGCATTCCATTCTAGAAAGCTTTCGAAGAGCTCAATTTTATGTACACAAAGATCTGGACTGCTAGATTAATTAAAGCCCTCCTTCTCTTTCTGGTTCGAATTTCCAGTAGTTCATATTTTGTTGGACTTTTACATTCACCATTACTGCCTTTTTTAGAGCAAAATATACTTGTGGTGAATGCAATAGCATACAAAGAACCAATGGCATTCTAAAGGCAAAGCACCTCAAAGCAGAGCTCCATCAAGCCAGCAAAGAAACACTGGTTTGCCTGGAGGCACATAAAGATGCTCATCCCAATTTATGCACCAAAATCCATTGTGATAGATGCGTATCTATCACAGGATGCATCTAAATCTGCAAACAGGTGAAGAAAGCACCTGGTGAGATGAGAGTCTGGAACCAGTGGCATTTCTGCAGCCTGCTCTCCTTGTGTGAGCACCAAATGCCCGGCTCTGTCACTGCATCCCCATAGCAACATCCTTCCAGACCGAGCTGCAACCATCCCCAAACTCCAACAGAAGCTCTTTATACTGATTTCCAAAAGAACCCTTTTGAGAACTACACTCCTAACAGATTCATCTATGAATCAGACGCATTGATTAACAACTCCTCGCAGCTAATTATGGCCATTCCAAAAAGCCACAGGACGTGACCAAGGATTCCATTTTAAATTAACTTTATGCAATGCTCTACAGGGCCTTTCAGGTCCCCATTCCTTCCATCCTGCAGCATCCTACAATTTCTTTGCACATATTTTCGATGGATGAGACAATAACCCTCTGTGTGTGCCACTGGTTTATATACAGCTTTCTGTAAGCTGTCTTGCTACGTAACAAAGGAGGAGTGACTGAAGCTCTTAATTGAGCTCTTCAGCTGCTAATATCATCAACAGAGGAAAGAAAGAAACAAAGAGGTGGGGAGAGGCAGCGATTTTGTCTGAGATTGTGTGAATGTGAAGAAGGGCCATTGGGAAGTCAAGGCTTAACAAACCAGAGGGATTCTGAATGACCACAGCCCAGCCTGACCACCCAATGCTGCTTTCCATCTGGGATACATTTGACTTCTGTCACTGTCATTTGAGCTGGGCAAGATGGCACCGTCAAGATATGAGACAAGTTCAAAATCATGCCAGATGTTTTTCCCCTCAGCTCATTTTGGAAGGCAATTAATGAACATAGAAATATACTTCAGGTAAAACAACACGCTCCACAGACACTCTGGAGACTTCATTAGTTACAACCAGGCTCTCAACTCAAACTGTGTTAAAATACCAATAAAAGTGCAGCAGATATAAGGGCAAAATCCACTGAAGCCAAGACAGTGAGGGAGATCTGCTGGTAAACTTCCTTTAGAGCATGACCCAAGGATACATGGAAAGGAATAACAAATATAATAAAGACAGAGGTCAGTGTAACTAACAGAGGGGAAAGCAATGATTATTTGTGTTGTTTTCATAAACCCAATGGCCCACATGTTTAAGTGCTCTCCAGAGGGTAAGACTGCACTACTCTAACATCACTCTGTAACACGGACTCTGCTCAGCACATAATTTGCTTAGAGAAAAATAGACCGAAAGCGTTCAATCAGAGGAAACAGCACACACAACTAGCAGCAATGTACCTGGTTTACCTTATTCGTGTATCCAGCAGTTCTTTAATCATTAATACAACTTCATCGTCTTCTTCTGACTGAGCTTTGGAAAAGAAAAACACGCAAATCAGAACATGGAGAGAAATCTGTTAGGAGGATTGACACTATAGATTCCTAATAGCAGAATGAAATAGCACACAAACATTGCTGAGATGCCAGAAACCAAAAGGGGAAGGTCTGATTCAGAGTATGTACCCGTTCCTGCATTCCCCACATGCACAGCCCAAATGTTCACAGGCATAAAGCATCATGGTTCATGGTTATCCCTTGAGTACAGGGGAAGGGCCTTAACTGACAACAGCAATGTGACAAAGAGCACGCAAAACAGGGAAAAGAAAGGAAGCAACAACAGCCATTCATGGGATGGATCATGGGTAAGGCAGGGTGCTTAGGAGGAAACCTAGATATAATAGAGAGGAATTAGTCATCATCTGCCTTAAAACATCGGGGGAGGAAAAGCTGTACAAGCTGGTAAGCTGCAAATATAAAAATATAAAGCAAAATACTATTCTTGGCTTAAATTGGAAGTTAGTCGTAATTACTTTCTATTACAGCTTGAAAAGGACTTCTTACCACTTCCTGTTGACGTAAAACCTATCACTAACAAAACCAATCATGAATAAAACGTTAAGCTTTAACTCCTTTTTGATTTGAGAAAGGGCCCACATAAAAAAAGATGTGCAGCAGCACCCAGCAGCTTCTTAAGCACAGCAAAAATATGCTTTCATGCACACAAACTGCAATGGAACAGCGGTCCAGGCTGCCAAAACACACAGCTCAGCACAGCTCCTGTGAAAGGACACTCCTCATCCTCCTGCAGATGAGATTCAGGCTTTGCTTGTTGGGTTAATCAACACTTTCAGGCAGCTCAGCACTTCTTCCAGCTTTAAATTCTGCTGTTTGCTTTGCTGGGAGACAAATGGAGGCCCTTCTGGATATCAAAAGGATCTTAATGCAGATACTCTTCCTGTAGAGTTTGACTTACCTGTATCTGTCCTAGGTGCCTCTTCAGTAAGTACAGGTAAACCCGAGGCAAAGAAATCCATTATAGTTGCATAAATATCTGGTTTCAGCAAGTTCCAATCCAGGTCTTCGCTCTCCTACAAGAAATCAGAAGAAAAAGTAAATAAAAACAGAGCATCTGCCTCCTAAAAGGGGTAAATTATATAGAGATCTCGTGTTAAGAATATCATAAAGGTTCTCAGGTTTCACGCATGCATTTATTTTGTAGTTTTGCCAAAAATGTTTGAGAAGTCTCAACATAAAGCAGTCAATAGACAGGTTTCCTCACTTGCAAGCCAGATCTATTAAACGTAAGGTAAAAAGTGAGAAGTCCCCTCAATACATTACTGGGCACTTCTTTTAACCACGCCGTGTCTAAGACTCAAATTTGTCGTGGCTCTGTTTGATTCTGAGCCAAAGCATAATTCACTGCATTGCCACATGCTTGTCACAGGAGTGTCACCGCAGTGTTACCACGCAACACCTTATCTCTGCTGCCATGAGCTCTGTGCCTTCAGTAAACACTGCACCACCCACAGCACCAGGAGCTCACCCAGCCCCAGGATCTGCGTGGAACCAGAACAGGCTGCACACAGCTTCATCCAGGAAGCAAGGAACCCACAGCTGCTCTGGGCAGCCAGGGGTTGGACTCAGTGATCCTTGTGGGTCCCCCTTCCAACTGAGGATATTTTTATGCTTCTGATATTTATTTCAATACTCCTGGCATTCCTATTTGTGCTCACTGCCTCTGGTCCTTCTGCTGTGCACCTCCAAATTGGTGTGGCTGGATCCTCCCCACTATGCATCTCCAAATCAGTGTGGCTGGATCTTCCCCACGGCCATCTGACTCTCAGCTGAAGTTTTAGCACACGTGAACCTCTTTCCTTCTTACCTTGGTGATGGTGATGAAATCCGGCCCAAAGAAAACGCTTTTAACTCCTTCAATTCTGAATAACTGCCTGTTAAGGAAACAAACAAAAAGATTTCAGCCCAACTCCAGACAATTGTTTCCCATTAACCCACACAATCTACGCCACAGAAGCACTGCCGTGGCTCACATACATCTTCTCTTTAATGAAAACGTCTATTTGCAGATATGTGATAACATCAAGGCACCTTCCCAGAGCTGTTTGTGTTCTGTAAACTGATGTACTTTGGCACAATCAGATCCCACTGTTTCATCACTGGAGTAACACGTTTTGATGTCCTGGAAAAGCTTTCACATTGGATTTGTAGCTCTTAAGTCACAGAGCTTTGCTTGTAAAGATCCTGTTTGCTCTTGAGCAGCACCAGAGACCTCTAGAAGTCTGACCATTTCCAAGCAATGACTGGAACTAGGAGTCTTCTGATGGGAACAGTTGTGCAAAACCAGGGCCAGAGGTCTCACTGATGATGCAGCAGCTGTTCAAGAATCCTGGACTTACAGTATCAATCCAGCTGCACAATGCGTACAACAGAGCCAAGAACACACACAGAGCCCTTTGGCAATGAATACCTTCAGTTTTATCTACAAGCAAAGCAACATCAACAAACAAAATCCAATCAATCTGCTCCTGAGTGCAGGATGCATTTAAAACATTAACTGTAGACACAGAGCCCACGTGGTCCCCCATACAAATGATGATGTGTTTAATAATACCTTGCTAGAGGTGAGCAAAATGCTGCAGCTGGGCTGGAAAACTCCATAGTCCTGGACTCCAGCACTTCTTTGCCTGGAATAAACTTGAGGCTGTTTGGGTTTGGTGTGTCCTGAGTTTGAATAAACATGCATCTTACTGGCAATTGAAAGAAAAAAAGGAAGAAAGTGAATGTAATCAAATGTAAGTAGCTGAAATGAAAGTTAAGGAGCCTGATTATCTAGCAAGTAAAAAGCCAGGAGTGATCACTGTGCTACAACCAGAGCAGTTTGTGCAATAGTGATGCTTTAAAAGCCACAAAGGCACTCAGACCAATGAACACAGTCACATTATCTTACAGGAAACAAGATAAACGCAGCCTTATCTTTGCCTCTTGTGCTAACTCTTACCTAGTGAAAGGCACCTGACTACAGCAATATAAAGCTGCACGAGTTCAGTGCCATCCTCACTTTCTACTGAGACCAAAAGATGCAATGCTCACTCCTTGCTGGGTTCAGGTATATACTCGTAGCTATTAAGAGCCATGTGGACGTGGCACTCAGGGCCATGGTTTCCAGGTGGTAACACTGAGTCATAGACCTGCTGATCCTGAAGGTTTCTTTCCAGCCTACACAACTCTGCCATTCTATGACGTACGGCTGGTTTTTTCCCAGCCTCTCAGCATCGTATTTACAGCTCACCACACCCTGCTTGTAAGACTCAGACCGGGTGAATTACTGTAAGCCATCACTTACACTGCAGAAACTGAACCAACAACTGAAGATCCAATTGCTGGATTCCTACTAAAGGTGTTTAAAAGATACATTTCTACTGCAATTCACTGTGGGCTGCAGGTGTTCCTTACGTACAAGAGTGTAAAACTGAATAAAAATGAGCATTTGATGCCTAATGGTGTATGTTTAATTGTGTGTTCTCCTGGAGACACGTCACAACACCTACACAGTGGCTACTGCTGATGGCTGGACTGGATGATCTCAGTGCTCTTTTCCAACCGTGATGATTCTGCAGGGATGGGAAGAGCTGCTCTGCTCCCTTTGGCCTGCAAAACCCCATCCAGCTGCCAGCACAGCTTGCAGGTAACCTACAGCAGGGGATTTGGATGGGGGGGGATATCCAATACACTGCATTTGTTGGAGCATCTCGAGCACCCTGAAGCTGGCTGAGTCAGCTCCCAGGAAAGGTATCTCCATGAGAGCAACCACTTTATTTTACAAGCATCTTTTGCAGCTGCAAATCTGCCTTCCCACAGCCAGGTTTTTCAATCACTAATCCACCTGGAGCTCTTCGTACAACTGTAAATAGCCCCATTAGAACGTACTGCTGGGAACTGGTTCACAGCTGAAGCCTGTAACACTGCGTGTCCACTGCTCAGATTTCATTTCCCTTTCTGCTGTGCCTTCCAAGAACCTGTGATGCATTACAAACCCCACCTTAACCTCTGCTTTTTGCAGGTGTTGTTCATGCAGAACGTCATTAACGCACCACACGTGGGTTTGCTGGGTTCTTTCTGGACACTTGATCTTGTCGAGGTCAGCAGCTGAAGTGCAACGCAGCCTTAAAGGGGGTGTTCACAAGGGCTGCAGCAAAGCCCAACTATTTTACATCAGAGCCCCTCGTAGGTCTTGGCAGATGAACAGCACAGAGAACACATGTATAACCAAGCACAAAATGAGCTCAGAATTCAGGAGAAGGGTGAGCTTTTGTTATTGCCACAAGACATGGATTCCCACAGCGTGCTCAGTCCTTATTTCTAGCTGGTATTTACCTGTATTATGCAACACCGCAGAGGGAAGAAGCTGTTTCCTCCTTGCAAGTTGGTGGAAGGGCTGTTGAGTTGTCAGACTGTGACCTTTTAACAGCGTGTGACAAACCCTAGAGAGAAATCATAGCATCACTATGAGCTTCCAAATGACAAAGAACCAAAGAAGAGAAAGAAATGTTCCTAATATTAAAACCAAGCAGACGAAAGAAAGGGGATTTGATTTTACCATCCACATCCCCAGCGTGTGCAGGAAAGCTACACAGAATGATCCTCTCTCCTGTTTGCTTCTCCTTTAAAGGGGGGGAATTTCATCTTACACCACCTTAAGGACACTATGGGGGAAATAAACCCCTCACTGAGCGCGTTTTTGGGGGGATCAGCCTTAATTTTACACCCATGAGAGCACTCAGGAATGGGGGGGGGAGGATGGGCCTGTCCTCACTGCCCCTCAGTAACGAGGAGGAAGGGGAGGACGTAACTTCACCCACATCCGCCCCGCTGCATTAGGGAAGGGGAAGGCCAAGAAAGGGCTCCAGGAAGCCGCAGCATCGCTCAGAGGAGAAGGGAACGAGTGTAGAGGGGGGGGTCGTGCAGCCGGCCCGGGGCAGCGCGGTGCCCGCAGTCACCTACCGGCCGCCCAGCCCCGCAGCCGCGCCGAGCCATCGAGCAGCCGCCATCTTGGAGCGCCTCAGGGCCGCCGCTCCGCCCCGCGCACTGCAGCGCCCCCTGGCGGACAAGGGCGGCGGCGACGCGCCTGGACGGGAACGCGCATTAGGATATATACAGATATATATAGATATATATAGATATATAGATATATAGATATACCCTTTTTCCCCTCAGTATTTCCCTTTTTTACCTTTTATAACCCCAATTCTGCACACAGAGGCGGGGGGGGGGGGTGGGGGGGGGAAGAAAGACGGCGGAGGGACAAGGTGCTGTCATCAGGTAGAGAGCTTTAATAAATGTACAGAAGTTTACAGCTTGAACATTTCTTCATAGGGGTTACCAGGAAAACAGACGTCACACCCCGGAGCACGGACACGACTCTGTCCCGTTTGCAGCCACGGCCATACAAATCTGAGCCCCTGGGTATTAACAGTGCCGGGAAGGGAGCAGGAGACCCCCCAGAATGGGGGCAGGGGACCCCCAGCCACCACCAGCCCCATATGGGATCAGAGGGACCTCAAGGATGAGGACAGGGAACCCCAGGACATCACCAGCCCCAGAATGGGATCTGAGGACCCCATAACACTGGCAGTCCCAGGATGGGACTAGAGGGACCCCAAGGATGAGGACAAGGGACCCTCCACCACCAACCCCCAAGATGGGATCAGAGGACTCCAGAGCATTGCCAGCCCCAACAGGATGGGACCAATGGACCCCAGAACACCTCCAGACCCCGGGATGGGGATAGGGGACCCCAAGACATCACCAGCCCCGGGGTGGGATCTGAGGACCCCACAACATCAGCAATCCCAGGATGGGATCAGAGGAACCCCACAACACTGATAGACCCAGGATGGGACTGGGGACCCCAGAACACTTCCAGCCCCTAAGATGGGTACAGGGGACCCCCAGGACATCACCAGCCCCCAGAGGAGAACAACATGATGGCCAATGGGACCTTTGGGCCGTGGCATCTATATAGGAATACTGCCAGAAAGGATCAGGTTGTAGGAATGTGTTTCAGCAACGGAAGAAGATTTCACCATCAGGATGATACCTGCTATTAAAAACGCTTTGGAGTCTTTCGGTGTATTGAAAGGCCTTAAATTAACACCGTGAATGCAGGAGAAAAAAACAACAAAGAAACAAAAATTCAACTCCCCAACGTCAGAGTCTTTGGTGGAAGCTGAGTTAAAAGTAACCGGTTCCCGCTTTGGAGTGATTGAGAGTTCAGTAATTAAATGGATCTCGCCTGATTGAGTTGACACTGAAGACGATCGCTGATGCAATGTGAGCTCTGAGCACACCGTGCCCCACAGGGGAGCTTGGAGAGCAGTCCCGTGCTGTTGTGCAGACAGGCAGAGAGGCACGGAGAGCCCAACACGATGCTTCTTCCTTTTTGCATGCAGATACTGTGATGGATGTCTCTATGTGCATCACTGATGCTCAGTGGGTTTGGATTGTGGCTACGATTGTCGCAGGATCGAGGTTTATTCTGGGGACCCAGGATTTGTTACAGCTTTGGACAGGTGGAACCAGTGGTTCTGTTCAGAAAACTGACCCCAAAATATGCTGCTTTTAGGCCATATCAGGCTCGTTTCATTACCAACACCAGCAAAGTGGTGAAGAAAACTCTAAGCACTGTCATCCCACGTCCATTAGAAACAGCTTCATAGTAAAAGAAGTGACATTTGGGCTTGTAATTCATCACGCTGAAGCTGCCGTACTTACTGGCCATGCAGAATGAGGAGGTTGAATGCTATATAAGACTAATTGGTCTTGAAATTCAATTTTCTGACCACAACCAAAAGTCCCATTCCTTCATCAGACAGAGATGCAAACAAGCTGCCCCTACCCCCCAAAGAAATACATGTAAAACCATTGGAGCTGGCAGGCTCGTTAGCTTCTGGGGGCTCTGTGTAAAGTGCTTGCAGGATTTCCACTGCCAACATCCAGCCCAATTCAACCCGAATGAGCTTTGTCCCTTCATCCTGTGGCAGTGCAGGGCAGTGAGGTCTGAAGGGCAAAAGCTGGGCAGTGGGTGAATGCATCTCCAGCTACGCTAAGTGCCACTTGGATGCGGCGTTGTATGAAGCTTCACAGATTGATTCCAAAAGCAACTTTTTCAAGTAAAAACTGAAGAAAAGCAGAGAACCTAAATCCAGCCAGCGGAGGGAACACCTTGAACCCACACCTAACAATGTGACTCTTCCCTGGATGTCAGGCCCTTGCAAATGAAAACAAAACCACTTTTCTTGGGAGGCATCCTGCAGCACCAACACCTGTTAGACAGGAACACCACACAGTGACTGTGAGTCCCCACAGCTCACATTTCTGGGCCATACACTTGGGGAAATCCTATAGTTGATCCTTTAATTCTCCATGTAAGCAGCCTGACAGATCTCCTTCCTGCAGCTTTAATTGCTTACCTGGAGCATTTGCATTAGCTACGGAAGGCACTGACATATTTAATGCATGACACACACACACTTCCTTGCCATAGCACCAGCCAGTCCCGCTTGACTCACTCTGTAATTAACATGCCAGCTAATTAACCTTACAGTGCCTTTCCCTAGCCAGAGCCAGAAGGTATGGGATATATTGCTGACAAAATAACTTGGGGAAGGCAGTGAGAGGAGGAAGAAGTAACTGAAGAGGATATGAGGATCCTGAGAGCCAGGCGTTCCGACTAGCTACCATAACTTAAAACGGTTCAACTATATCACTGCAAAGAGAGTTCTGACTGAAAAATAATAATATATATATATATATATATTGCTATGTCATCCGATTGGACAAAGAGGTTTGAGGTCCCGTAGGAGGCGTTCTGCTGGGAACACCCCCCGGCTCACAGCACATTAAGGCTTTTGCTTTGCTGCTTTGGAAGGAAATGGAGCTGAAGCAAAAGGATCGGCGGCGGGCAGCTCCGTAGTCCTGGAAGCCAGAGGGGCAACGGAGACAGAGCCCGCTATGGCCTGTCTGTTGGTCTGAGAAACCACTTTGTAAGCAGCGATGGGTTGGACGTCGAGACCAGGCCCATCTTCTGGGCTGTAGTGACGGGAGTACTTGGACAAGGCCTGTGGACGGAAAGGCCGGCTGTTTGATGCTGGACCCAGCGTGCATTCCTGAGGGCCAGCCTGGGCCGGGCTGCGCTCGCTGGGCTCCGGCTGCATGCCTGGAGGAGGGCTGTGCTCCTCTGTTGCTCTCACAGGAGGAAGGTTGGTCAGCAGAGCAAAGCCTGCTGAAGGATACTGCAGCCTCGTCGAGGGCCCGGAGACCACCGCATCCAGGCTTTGGAATGCAGGGGTGGTTCTGTGCTGGACGTCGGCTGCTGGGTTGAGGAACACGAGAGGTTCCTTGGGCACGCTGTGAGACAACAGCTCCTCCATGCTCTTCTTTTTGGTGAAAGGGGCTCTGAGGAACACATCCGCTTCCTCCGGGTGATGGAGAGCCGCGCTGCCCTTAGAGATGAAAGGAGCTTTGGTGAAGACATCCGCCTCATCGGGTGCTTTCCTTGAGCTGCGGAAAGGAGCCGTGGCAAAGACATCGGGTTCATTAAAAACCTCCCCGGAGTGCGACTGGAAGGCAGGGAATGGCATCTCTGCAGCCTGTGTGTGGGGATGCTGCTCCTTGGAAACGTCCCTCCTTTCCCTGGGCCCGGCCTGCAGGAAGCCTGAACCCGGCCTGCAGCTTTCCTCCTCCTCTTCTGAATCCAGCAGCAAAGGCCTGGAGCCACTGCAATCCAAAATGTCCCCTTCGTGGTCTGTCCCTTCACCTTCGCTGCTGTAGAAGGAGCTGTTGCTCGAAGGGCCGTCGCGTGCGGCATAGTCGGGCTCAGCATTGGGCTGCGTTTTCCCCTCTGGTTGAGTCTTGTACAAAGCAAGTCCATCGCTGGCAGTGGGGCCTTTGCAGAGATCGAGAGGTACAGCTGGAAACAGGGCAGGATCCCTCTGCAGGCCTAAAGATGCAAAAAGAAAAGGAGAGTTACTCAGCGAGCTGCGTTTCCTTAGTCACAAAGAAAGATGAGAGGTACTTAACACACAAGAGATGTCACGATATTCGGATTTAAACCACCACCACCACACATGGGAAAAAAAAACATGGAGGAGAGGGAAAATGAAATCAAATCAAAATGCCGGGGAGGGTATTTACGGCACGCAAAGGGACACAGCTCAGCTCTGCTTCAAAGCTCGGGGACACGCTGCTTTCAGGAGATGGAAGATGTCTGACAGACAAATGGGCACACTCAGCACTGCTGCACAGGGGTTCTGTGCCGCCCTCGACCACAAGCAGAGAGGTCTGCACTTCGTCACCCCGCTGCCTGGAGGGAGGCTCCAGTTCTCGCTGTTTTGATTCTGCTTATCGACATGGGAGCACCCTGCAAGCAGACGCACAGCTTGGCGCTGCCTCTTGGTGCAAGGCAGCCCACAGCTATGTGGAATCACAGCCAGGCACAAAGAGCAGGCAGGGATGCCTTCCAATCTGCTAAACGTCAGCCTGGAGCTTTTAATGAATTCTGGTAACTATAGCAGCACTATTTCAAACCGTTGCAAGACGAGTGACTTTCAACAATCCATACCACGATTGCAAATGAGGCAGCTAACATCACTCTAGCAATCTGGCTGGTTTCTTGTTGGTTTAATAGGACAGTGCTTGCTGTACTGCTCTTCTACAGGAGCCCAAGATGGGGTCGGTTTTGCCTCAGGACTCACAACAGACAGAACAGAAGATCTCTTACCTTCAAAGACCTATTGGCAGGTTAGGAGTATGGACTCATGTTAGCAAGAGGATGGGAAAAAGCACGTGAGATCTAAGCAGTACGAATTGCAGGAAGAACAGGGGAGGTGGTTTGGTGCCCATTAACCAGCAATGCTTTACCCAGCCACCCCTGTGGTGACAAAACAGCACCATCACATCCCCATAATAACACTAAATCTGCCCCGTTTAATGCTTCGGATTTACATTTTTGTTTGGTTTTATGTTGACAAAGTTAACCCATCTTCAGCCGCCTCTCAATGAAAGACACAGCACTCATTCATTAGGCATGAAAATCGGTATTTATTGGGAAACTATTCACTCTGATACATTACACTGCTAAATAAAAACAGTGTAGATATGTCAACATTCTATAAGTTACTCTACAAAAATACTGTGTCTTTCCTGAAGCCCATATTGCCAGCAATGGCTTAACCTCAGATACTAAGCTTGATAACAGGACTGATACGACTATAGTGCTTCCTTCTTCCAGGTTATATGTCACCAGGTATTATCAAGGGATTTTGAGCTTATAAGGGAGAAACAGGGCGAGACCCATTGCCACACCACACAAATGCCTCTGAATTAGCCCAGCCCTCACCAAAAAACAGCATTCACAAGAACAAGAAAAGGAAAAAATGCATATATCACAGAGAACATGGCAAACCAATGACCCGATTCACACAAGAACCGGGCAACCAAGTCATCTGAATAGGATTCTCCTTTTAAAGAGTTGCTTGCATTGGTTGTGCCTACGCTCACACAAGCAACAACAGTTGGGTGAGATAAGAGGAGGGTCGACAAGCTGTAGGTTGGTTTTGGAGGCACTGCAGGATAGGCAGAACCCTTTATTTTGATGGGTAAAAAAATCCCATCCTTTTCTTGCTTTCCTGCCCATCAAAAGCAAAACGAGCCTGGAATACTTGTAAACAGTTTTCTCCTTTGCTGTAGTGCCAGCATTTCGCTTCAGCTGGGCACGCATCCGATCAGACAACGGCTCAGACCTTTCCTCTCTCCACCCATAACCTCCTACGTTCGGATGTTTGAGCACGCTTGTTTCTATTCTGCGGTTAGATACAGAGCAGTTATCTGGATAAAGGAGCAATTCCTCAATTACGTGCAGGCAGAGTTTTATTACTAAGGGAGAACCTGAGTGACGAACCCACCTCTGCACACCCTGCCCTACAAAAGGTGTGGGAGGCAGAGCTGCTGCATTGCCTGCAAAGCCTCAGAAAATAGGTCACAATTTCACATGCAGAGAGCAACCTGAAGTCGTGACTTAAACCCTGAGCTATACAGCACTGACACACAGGGATGCTGTCTTTCATTGGGAAGCACCACCCAAAAGTGGTACTGAAATAGCTGGGTGAGCTGTAAAACATTTCCTCTCCCTTTTACAGGGGCTGCAATGAGGCAGAGCAGTCACCGAGATGATCTCACTTCTGGATCTGAGCCCTGAGGGGAAGGCAGAGACACTCCTGGAGCCTAATGCTGCTCCTCGACCAAACAACTGAGTCCATCTGGCTGAAGTCAGGAAGGTCTCAACAACACACGGTGACAGGCAGCTAAAAAACCTGTGCAGTTCCTACTAAGCAAGATGGACCAGCTTGGCCTTTAAAAAAAAAGGTTAATAAATTTCTCATTCCTTCATTCTTGAAATAGTCAACAACCAAACACTGAAGCTCCGCAGCACTTTTCCCATCATTGGGAAATGATGGGCAGCAAAATGAAGTACTTTGAGCCAAAGCTGCTGCACAGCACAGAGGGAGCAGCTCCAGTATCCTTCATTTCCAGAAATACAGGATTTCATCCTCTGGTTTTGGCACACTTTACGTGGTGCAAACAACTGTGCAAAGTGAGGCAGGGCAGGAACTGCAGGGAAAAAGTGAGCTCCCCCCACTTGTGTGTATTGTGTTGGAGCAGCGCAGGGTTAATGTGCAGCATCCACACCTCAAAGACGTCACAGGGATGATTCCGACCCAAAAGCAGCAGAGCAGACCAGTAAGCCTCACCCACACCTCACCCACATAGCACTCTATGTTACACTTTCTCCTCCCCAACACCCAGACTGGGCTCTACCAGCTGCTATATATGAGAAGTTTCTGAACCAGGAACTGTATTGGCTAACAGGAAAGCAGCTTACTTCATACAGACACGCACACGTGCATTGCACACACTCAGAAGGCTGGTGCACAGCACACCATCACCCCATTGCTGTAGCCAACATGTTCCACTTTGTGCATTAGCTCATGGAACTCCAAAGCTTCTTGTTTTTTAATAAGGTGGCTTAGGAAAGCCACTGAGATGATACCCTAAAAGCAGAGTTTATCTTGCATCACAAGAATAACCCTGAGCTGAAGGGAAACTGCTTTGTGCACTGCGGTTGCATTTGAAGCACCAGGAGGATCCATCAAAAGAACCAATGCCAACATGGACACGAAGGCACTACAAGCTCGAGCTTAGCGGGGCAGAAAGGCTCCTCCATCACCTTGATGTGCATTAAAGGTATGGAACAGAATCGCTCTGCTGCTTTAGCAGGCTGCAGGTTTGTATTACATAACAGCATCTGACCTTACAACCCTTGGAAGGAGGGAGGAAACATTTCCCACAGCTCCAAACAAGGCTGCAACCTTACGAGAACCCTTTTTACACCACATCAGGAATAATGGAACCAAACTTCTTCCACGTGGACACTTAACCCCATAATATCTGCCACCACCCCTTTCCCATTCCTTGCACTTTGCATTCATTTAGCAAGTTAAGCGGCGAGACTTTGACGAAGCAGCTTTGGCCCTAAACACACGTGTGCTTCTGTTGCGTTGTATTTCCCACCCGGCTCCACAAACAGCTACTTGAAAAAGCAATAAAATGAACATTCACATCTGCTTATTTAATAGCATTATTAACAACCCGGTGCATTTATAATTGTTCCAGAACCCTTGAACAAGTGCCATTAGATTTAAAACCTTCAACATTCTTTAAAAGTACTTTAATTCACAGAAATCTTTGTTTCTAATATACAGTAGATGGTTACTTTTTAAAATCCATTCTCTTTTCATATATTCTCAGTATCTGACTATACAATAACTTTCTATCTATAACATCTTCGTGTTTTCCAGTCCAGCTCTCCTGTGCTTTAGGAATATAAAACAAAAGAAAAAGAATAAAGTTCTATCCACAATTTTACTAAGGTCATTTCCATAGTTCTCATGTAAAGCTTCTCTCGGAAAGTGCAGTATACACATGTAATGATACAACACACTTAAGCAATACTTTTATTATTAAGTGTAGGTTTTAAAAGAAGAGTAATGTAGAGCAGACACGATTGATGGTAGTTCTATGTACAGAATTGGTTAAACTAAGTGTTGGGGAGGGGGAATAGCGGAGATAGCGGAGATAGGAAAGGAGCAGTCACAAACTCGGGTTTCTTTCCTTCTTAGCAAGAGGTCACACATGTTTCAGTCGTTCATACTTTCGCACGTGGGAAACTGCACTTTTACTAATACAGCTACATACACATACACAAGGTTAGCAGTAAGCTAGTAATAATTCCACTACAGAGGAAGAGTCCTTCTGTTCAGAAAGAGCTTTCAAATGCAAGATAGAAATTCCGGACTTTGTGACCATAAGCCCATGAAAACAAGTTGAGCGTACCCAGCTAGGAGACAAACTAAGCGTGTGAAGGGAAAAAGAAAAGGTAAAAACCCATCGATTCGTAGCAGCACTGACTTCAAAACCATCTGAACCAAGTACATGCTTGATCCACAAAGACCAAAGAGTGGAATAAAGTCCACGGTAACCTTTGTCTACAGAAAGAGAAAGGGTCCATACGTAACTGGGTTGCACTATACGCAGTTACAAGAGATAACGGGGAACCCAGAACAGAGAGCAGATGCTTGACTAAAACCAGGAGTAAAAATAGACAAACAACCGTAGGACAATTTGTTTCATACACAATTTACAGTAGGTTGAGGAGGGGAATTGTTTTGTTTTTCCAGTCAAACACAGAAATAGTCACAGAAAATAACACCCGCTGCTGCCACAAATGCCCTTTTCAGCCTAAAAGAAAAAGGTCAACAAAAAGCTGATCACAGCCATACTCACACATATTTGGTTCAAAATCTTGTTCTATTTCACTTAGGATCATTTTTGCAGCTTTAACAACCTGGTGGCTTTTATTATTATTATTATTATTATTATTATTTTTATATTTTTTGCTTTTTTTTTTTTCTCCCCCTTCCCCCTCCCCCCCCCCCCCAAAGAAGCAGAGTCCATTCACAAGCAGGATTTGTTAAACAGCAAACCACGAGCTGGGGGCAGTCCAGAAAACTCTCTTCATATGCACCATCACCAGAGGTACTAAGCAAGACTACTGCAGGAGAATTCAGTGCTTTTTCCTCCTCTGAAGCATATACTGGCAATTGAGAAGCAGCAGCTCTCCTAACCCGCACTGTGCAGGTGAGGGCCATCCCTCCCAATTTGACCTGTCCCCTTTCCTCCTGCCCATTCGTCAGAAAAATAAAGGAACAACAACAACAAAAAAAAGCAAACCAAACAAAACCAAAACCCAGAAACACAAATGCAAAGATTGAAACACAGTTTTACGCTCTACTCTAAGGAGAAAGGAGTCTGTTGTACAACAGGGATCATACGTCAGCTACAGTTATCTACACCAGTTATAGTTAGGCTTTCCATGGTGCTATGGGTACATCTCAGCAGGGCGGCTAATGACGGTGCTCCCTTTAGACACAGGCTAGCAGAGAGGTGCAAAAGGAACCACAGCAGGTTGGGTTTTACCAGCTTTAGAGAGGACTACCTGGAGAACTGAGACAGAATCTTTGCTGGGGGATGGGAAGACAGGGTGAAAGGTGGGTGACTGTCTCCTGTTGGCAGGTTTGTTTTTTCTTTGAATTAAGGAGGAAAAAGGGTAAAAAAACCAAACAAAAAAACAACACAAGAAAAAGAAGCACAACTGAAGGTAACTCCTCTGGAAATGAAAACGGAAGATTAGGTACGTTACAGAAACTGCGTCTGCTACTGTGTCACTGCTACAGGTCTATGAGCTGATCCACCAGCAGTAAAGACCTGGCTATGTTGGGAAGACTGGACTCAGAGCTTCCACTGTTGTTTCTAGAATGCCCACCTGAAAGTGTGAGAGATAGGAATTCAGTATTGAACAGGACACACACACGACAGTTTCAGATGTTCAAGAGCAAGCAAGAAACAAACAAACAAACAAAAGAAAAAAAGTCAAAGCAAAACATCCAACTTGCTCAAGCTCTTCTCATTACTGGTATCACAACAGCAACAACATTCCCTCTGCTTGCTCTTACACCCTCCTCCTCCCCCTCCAAGCCTAGCTTGCTACTCTTGCATGGGAAAACATCACAGCAGCTTCTCTGCCCATGGGGAATCTCTATGAACCATTTCTTTTACCCCAGTTGACATCTAAGCTGCAGGATTCTGTCCCTGCTACAGGATATGTAACGTAATTCCAAGTACTCTCAATGGAAAGGATGGTTCAGAGTTATACATCTTGAAAATTAGTTGCTGTTTTAAGAGCATCTTTTGAGCTTCCAACCACTTCAGGGAGAGTTGAGCTTTGTATTAATTGGTGCTTTGGCACTGAAGGGAAGATGCTCTTCATTATTCAGGGTAGCCTATCTTGGCCCAGCTTTGGTAGAAATCTTCTCTGACTTCCAGCCGGAGCAGAGTTTCTAATGTCTGAGAACATTTCCTAATGAGCATCAGTCTTTGGAAGCTAGCATTAGATGCAGAGCAGGTGTACAGCACACTCATGCTGTAAACGAAAATGGTAGTTAGGGAAGTCAATAAAGTTCTACCAAACTGAAAAACATAATCAGACAAAAGGAGCTCTGTAATACGTTTCCAAACCTAAGCTAGCATACCAAAAGCTGGTAAAGCCTTTTGAAGGCTTGACTGCACAGAGAAGATCCATCCGACTGGCCGTACTGCAAAACGTTTCCCTACTCAACAGAATCATTTATTCTGGGGAAAACAGTGCTGCTATTCCTTGCTTTCAACCTGACTCAATGCTACAGCTGATTGCAAAGATCACATTAATGTGATATACAGGAATGCTTTAAAAGGATGATCTTTCCAGTCTGCGTCCTAAGGACTAAGAAAGCTCTTCAAAGGAGGTGGGTACCATCTACCAGGCTTTCCACACTCAGTTCCCACAAGCACCTTTGAAAATCACCAATCAGAAATGAAAAACTCGCTTTCAGCAGGAGTCTCAGGGGTTATAAATGACTGTTATCACTTCCCTCTCATGCCAAGTTCACTTTCTCCTTCCACTGGCTTGAACAGGAAGCAAAAAGCTCAGAGAATAAGAGTTTGCATTGTACTTTAGGCACAGAGGTATTGGTAATGGTGTGCAGACTGGTAGGAATTACTTCACGGGACCTGAAGGTGCTTGTGAGCCTATGAGCTCTTTCTGGCCATGCAATCTTTTCAGATATAAAGAACCTAGAGACACTTCAGGGCCAATACACATCAGAGAAAGGCTGAGCTCTCTAAATACTGCAGTGTTAATACCTTTACAGTTTGTCATTTGCATTATTTCATGCTGAAACATCACTGCCCCAGAATTTATGCTTGCTGTTTCTGGTTTTTTCTTTCCCTTTTTCACACCCAAATCCTGGCTTACCTTGTGAATTTTTGGATATCAACACTGGAATTGGGTCAAACTCATCTTCTGTCACTTTTTCAGAGCCCTCAGGAGCATCAAAGCCTGCTATCAGGTTAGTATCTTCTGCAGCGTAAAGGAGAAACAGAGGTATAGAAGCAAAGATAGCAGAGAAAGCTGGTTAGAATTGCCAAAAAGTGTTAGAGTATCTTAATGTTCTCAGAGACAGGGTTTAGAAGCAGGAGTTTCATTTAAAACGTGAAATAAAGTTGGTAAGTTTTTGGTAAAGAAGGTAAGAAGTAAAAGAGCCAATTAAATATGAAAGTAGAAAGGAGAAAGAACCCAAAACTTGAACCAAAAGGCAAGGCAAGTCATGAGAACTAAAACCAAGTTCAGCCAGTTCAAAGGCTCAACAGCTGGCACAGGTCAGTGCTGTGGTGATCATCATCCTGTGGCCATCAGACATAGCTTGGTAGAGTGATGTGGCTCTCCAGTTACCAGCTCTCATGCACAGGGAGAAGACAAGGGCTGGGAAAGGACACAGAAGGAATTCCAGTCATCTACCCAAGGCATGATGATCCCTGAACTTTCAGCCACAGGGATAAAACAGATTCAATATAAAAGTCAGATTTCCAAGGAGTCTAAGATGTAACCAAACACCCAGAGAGGCTTTAAAGGCACCTAGAGAAGTTTTGTCACATAATTCCAGTCATTTTAAGCCACCCCAACAGGAATAAGACAGTTGGTAAGAGGCTTTCAGGCACTGATCTGCATTATCAAGCAATCACAGACCTTCAGGGACTTCCACACTCAAACCACATCACTACTAGCTTCTTCAGACACCTATAATACCTTCCACAGTCTGTTTCTCAGCTACTACCTAAAGTACTTCTGAAAGCACAGTGAGGACATGGCACAGAGTCAATGGCTTCCAAGGAAAAGGAACATTGCTAGGAGACCATGAACAAAAGATCTCTACCAAAAGCTGACAAACACTCTATCAAGGTTTGGGTGATGCAAGGAGCCATTTGTAGAAGTATTCTTTCCTCTAGAGGATCAGATTCAGGAAAAGAATACAGATTTTACAGCAGATTAGGTTGTGAAGGGTCAAAGACATTTCATCTTAGCAGAAGTCTCTTAATTTGTTTTCTCATCAAGTCACACCAACAACGTTTTGGCTTTGTTGCATTCCAGACGTGGAGTAATAACCGCTCGAAATACATTTCAAGCCATTTACTCAAAATAAAGTGGCGTGGAAGTGTATTATAGCAATGAGCAATTAGAGCAACCACTTGTTTAAACCCAAAAGCTCTATGAGAAACACGATCTAATTCTGAAGTGTCATCAAGTGTAAAAATTGATTACAGAGTTTATACAGCGATTCCTCAGAGGAGGGATCGTTTTCTGTTGCTATAGGGATACTTACCAAATGAACTAAGTAAAACCCACAGCCAAGGGGCACCCACGGTTAGCATTCAAGCTCTAGCCCTGTCTTCTCAAGGCAAAAGATAGAACAGAAGTCCTGGTCCTGCTCCCAATATTCACTCCAAGCACAGCTTCTGAGTCTGCTGACATTTGCCATTGCCCTCAAGGGACACACGAACTGCTTTTAACCCATGAGTGTGCCAGAACAGAGCAGGAAGAATTGACCATGCACGTCACACCAGCTGAGATATCTTCGAACTATTCCAGTGCCATTGATGCAGCTACACCACAGAGAGGGCCCAAATTACAGCTGGATGTTCTGCAGCCTGGATGAAAAGTCATCTGAATGAAGATGACTTCCCAGGGCTGGGACAGGGAACAGAACTCAGACCACAGCACAGCACCTCAATAACTCCCCTATAAGCCCAAATAATCAGCCATGTAAAAGCTGAGCTGCAGCTCTTAGGAATCATCACACACCACCTCCTCCTCCTCCACACTCTGCTATTTTGCGTCAGTGTACATTTTTCAGCTGGATATTGTATTAAGACTCTCACTCATGTTCTCTGTGACACTGCAGACTGGAGAGCCTCCTCCTGATAACCCCTGAAAAAGCAACCAGCCTCCAGATCTGAAGCTCAGTCACATGCTACAGACATAAGCAATGACAAACAAGACATTCAGTTGGTTTCAGAAACCTCCGACATCAAAATAGATCCTTATCAGGCTCGCTTGCAGCATCGAGGCATTAGATCACATGTGCAACTGGCAAAATGAGAGTGTACTCACTCACAAACCTGAAGAAGGGTTGCACACAAAAGCCTACCTGCTCTATAAACTCAGTGTTACTTTGTCTTGTAAAACATACCACCACTCTGTATTTATGCTCAGGCTGAACACTTCAATCTCTACAATCCCCTTAGTACTTCCATGAGCATTACAAGTTTCACCGGCTTGGGAAGAAAACAAAACAATGGCATGGAAAAAAAAGCACCATCAAAACAGGGGTCATAGCCTCTGCTTGCACAAACTGCTATCAGCTTCTCACTTCACAGTGAGGTGAGGATTAGAGGCAAAAGGAACAGTTTACCTTTGTGAGGTTGAGCCGTGAAAGCCACAGGAGCAAACTCATCCAAGAGGTCAGCAGCAGGGTTAGAAAGCAGAGAACAGTCAAGCAGAGAGTCTTCCCCAGTGAGAGAGTCTGAATCCAGGTTAGCATCCCAAAGCAGCCAGGTAGAACGAGACACAGACAGTGTTAAGTTCATGTTGGCACATTCCTATTCCCATCTGTTTAATGTACAACGCACTGAAGCAAATCCAGCACAGACCCTTTTTTGTAATGGAAAACATTTCTTACTGCTCTGTGCTCAGGGCAGAGGGATTCTCCACACCTTTAGCAACACACAGCAGATTCTCTGGTGCTACCTGTTCCCTGAAGCAGAGTATTTGATAATAAAATCCCATACAAGCGATGCTCCAGGTTTTAAAGCCACATCATCAGGACAATGCTTTGAGATGGTGGACTGAAGTAATACTGTACCATTCAAACCTTAAAGAACCATGCAGCAGCCACTTAGAAAACATACAAGCAAGAGCAATTTACACTGGTGGGAAAAGCAGCGAGAAGAGACTCTCCAGTCCACACAGGCAGTGCTTCCTGATTCACCATAGCACTGTTCCACAGCCCACCCCCAGTGCAGTGCAGCCACAGCCCCTCCTGCCTCACCCACCTGTCCTGTTGGAAGCAACCGACTCAGTCTGGGACATGAGGCATTGGGGCAGTGGAGCCTCAAGGCCGGGTATGAGGCTTTCAACAGCTACATCAGGTTTTCCTTTCCAAACGTGTGAAATACCAGAGCAGAGAAGAAGCCAGAGGTTAGTTTGCAAGGCACCATATCAGTAAGAACCAAGAAGACAGATGTCCATTCAAAGCAACCAGAGACAAGGAATCCTGGCTTGGACCCAAAGCCACGAGCAGCTGACTGCAAACAACTGCAGCCTGCAATTATTCCTCTGTAATGCATTCAGCAAGTTGGTCACTCTGCAACACTCAAACCTTCAAGCTGCTTTGCAATCTGCCACATCCAGGCTCGTGGCAGCCCAGGACATTTACTCTCACAATATACCCCAAAACAAAGGCAACACAGGCCTTGCCAAGGGCTGATGCAGGGCAATCTGGGTGCCCACTCAGACAGCCCTTTACAGAAACTGAAGGGTTTCTGCTGCTTCTTCACCCACTGATGACCACTCCTCTACCCGAGCTCAGTAACTTCCTACCATTGCATTTCACCAACATCAGCGGCTGTTTTCAGAGCCCAGGAGAATAAACACGTTATCATGCAGGACAAGGCATGCTGTGGCAGACAGAGGGGAGGAGGGGGTACCCTGCATTGCTTTCTTTTGTTTATTTTTTACCATTCACAGCATCTGATGTGCTACCAAAAGGGTCAGCGAGAGGCAGGATATCAGGGAGCAGAAGCGCAGTCTCAGGAGATTTGAGTCCCTCAATCAGTTTTTCTGGGTTAAGCAGGAAAAGGAAAAAGGAAGGCAGAAAAAAAAGCAAAAGAAAAGAAAATAAGACATTAATCAAGTGCTCAATTCAGTGGCTCATCACATCAGCCTCAGAAAAGCAACTGGATGATTTTGTGTGCAAGAAACACAAAATCTGCACGGAGAACATCTTTCCATTAAGGACAGAGAAACCCAGAAAGCAGAAGACATCCTTACCCACGTAATATGTAATATATCCTCACCACTGTATTGTGACTTAAATGACCCACCGAAAACTGAACACAAAACCTACTCTCATCCTCGTATACTAAGGAGCTCTGTTTTGTTATAATGGGAAGAAACAGAAGGAGCGATCAGAAGTCAGAGCTAGGTCTATAGCTTTAATTAATTTAGTACAGACTAGAATACTTGTGTCCTCCAGGGCTCATGGGAAGCTAGAAAACATACAGTGCCAGGCATCAGAACCTTCCCCTTGGGGTACAAAGCTCTTTAGCTGCCAATTATTTGAGCTATCAGGCTTCAAACCAGGTGTGACTCAACTGTATGACTCCTGTGGTTTCCATTATCCTTTGCATGGGGAAATTGAGACTGCCTGTGTAAAAAGTTAACCTGAGTCGTTCATCTGGGGGTCGATTGGTTTTTCCAAGCAAACCAACCAGGTTTTCAATATTGAGCTTCATTATTTCACTTTTTTTTGCTTTTAAACAGACTACTGATAAAACTTGCTGCACGTGGACAAATCTGGTGATTCCAATGCATTTAACACAACATCAGAACAAGCAATGGCATATCACAGCCACAGCCTTTACAACATTTTTACACCTGCAGTTTATGATCTGAGTTCAGAGGCTAGCTCCATTTATTATCCAAAGAAAACGTGCTTATAACTGCACAAAAGAATAGGCTCTGGAATACTGCTATATAAAAGACTTATCACACTTAGAAAGCCAAAGAAAAGCTTAAGTTGCACTGTAATGTACATAGTAATGGTATCAATCTTTTTTACTGCCCCATATAAATAATAAAATAGCCTCCTGGCTTGAGAACTACTTATTCAAAGCAGGATAAATTCTGCTCCCTGTAAAAAACTTGACAAGTCAATGCATTAAAGCAACTGGAGGAGGAAGAAGAAACTCTAAAAAGGGACCTGAGAGGCAGCTGTTGTATCAGCAAAGGCTTGAAGGTCAATGAAAGGCAAACCCCAGTGGGAGCAGCAGCCTTAAATGTACTTGAAACCTCCCATCTCTGGGAGGAATGCTTTCATTTTCCTTTAAAGGGAGGCTTTGCAGAAGGAACAGCCACAGAGGCATCACTGACGGCTTCTCACCTCCACACTAAGGGACTTCCCATGGATCAGCACAGAGGCTGGAGCAGGGGTTTGGCAACAGAAAGAGGTGGGGTAAAAGAGCTCTCAGGAACTGACTGCAGCACGCTGGGAATAGACAGCACAGGAGAGAAACAAGGGGACAAAAGGACAGGAAACATGCTCAGCTCCTTTATCCAAAAGGGAAGTTTTGGACGAACAAGGCCTGTCTGCAAATGCCCAGCTCTTCAAGGACTGGCATCAACACACATCTTCCAAACCACACACACAGTACCTGGAATTGCTCCTTTCCATGATTCCGTTTCCAAGTGTTTTGCTCTTTCAAGTCTCCCTCTTTCCCCCTTACCTTTCCAAACAGCTTTGTCCTTTCCCAATACAGCATATTTTCCACTTAACACAGTGAAACTCTCTCTCGGGCAGGTACTAGGAAGCTACATCTTTTAGTACATTGAACTTAGAAGAATAAACCTTTAATTCTACTCCCACCCTGGGCTCAGCTGACCTTAAGCAAAGCTTTAGGATGGCAGCAGCTCTTTATCTTACTTCGTTGCTTGTTTCATGCTTGTTTCCTCTGCTGTTGGTTCTAATCTGTCAGTGCTGTTGCAGGCAGTCACCACAGCTCTTAGTGTGTGATTCAAAGGAATTTTATCCCTCAAGTGAGGCTGAGAAGCTCACAAAAACAAAAAGGCATCAGGATAGTGGGAAGGGAGATACCAAAAAGTAACAATAAAAATCAGGTTCTCTCTCTGTTTCAAGGTTTAGCAGTTCATTTCCCCGGTTTCATACTTTCTAGCACCTTGTACCAAAGCCAAAGAATAGAAAAGTCACTGAGTGGTGGGAAAATAATGTTTAACAAGAACAAATAGCGATGGACCAGAAAAATCTATAGCTCTATATTAGCTAGCAGGAATACTTCCTGTATAGTAAAGTCTGGTCTGTTCAGCACAACATGCTTCTTTCAAAGCACACATGTACTAAACAGTTCTCAGAATGCACAGCAGACATCCCTAAGCCCAAGAACACTATGTACATTTGCAGTGACAAATAAATGCATTTCTTAAACCCCTATTCCACCACAGCCCCAATGATGACAGCAAGAACTCGAGGAGGGTGTGCTCTGCATAATGGGCTGTTTCCCTCTGCATGAATGTTAGGCAGATGCTGTTTAACTACATGAAGCTCTCGAGAGGAGCTAGGCTCTTTCGTGACATGGAACAGCATTTAGTTTCCTGCAGCCAAAGGAATTATCCAGCACAGGTTTAATTTTTCATTTCAAAGAGAAAAGCTGCTTCACCTCCCAGTGAAGTCATGGTTGAGAAGGAGTAAAGCCAGAACTAATATGGATGTGTATGAAATACAGCTGTGCAAGAAGGAAAAAATGGGGATTAGCCATCTCCCATACAAGCACACCAGCTCCAAGTCATGCAAACCCAAAGCTACTATCAAAAGCAGAACAGATTCCATCAATAAAACTGTACATGATGTTTCATAGGAAGGATGAATGCTACAGACTTGGGTGCAGGCTTCTTTAGACCTTCTCCTAACTGCCACCCCCTCAACAAAGAACTTCCATTGGAGTAAGAACAAGAGGTGCCAGTTTATTGTGACTCTCAGGATGAATCTCTTCCATGCTGCAGTTTCAGGATCCATTGCAATTAATTTTATGTGTAACACGACAAAGCACATTCTGCACCAATCACCATGCTGTTAAATTCAGTGTTTTCTATTAGAGGGCCTCTTTTTTCCTATTATAGTCAAAACAGACAAAACACGCTGCAGAAAAAGCAAAGCAAAAGTAGAGCCTACAACTGGGTGCTCTCAGAGGGATCCCCCCCCAAAATAGCTTCCTTAGGGATGAACACAAAAGCTTTCCCCTCTGATTTACATATAAGAAGGATGCAATGGCATACAGCATCAGTAGAATTAATTCAGGATTTATATCATGGGGCAAGAAAGCAAGAGATCAGACTCCACATGTAAATGAAGGAGCACAGCTTTGGACAGTCCTGTAAGAACACATTGACCTTTTTCCTCAGATTGCTTCCTTTCCAAAACATGCATTGTTTTAATTTCTGCAAGTTTACAATCAATTTGCACTTTGCATCTGCAACGTCACCACTGCCAAAGTTGGCATGCTGCATTTCTTCTTAGCAATACACCTGTTAAGCAACAAAGTATATGCAGAAAGCACTTGTGGATTAAGAAGAGTGATGTAAAAAGTAATCAAAAGATAAGGGAGGGAAATGAGGCTTCAGTTAGAGAAGGCTATTAAGGACAAAGCCTCCTGAGAGGCTTGCAAGTTAAAATGGCAACAGGCTGCCAAAGCCTGCCACGCTTTGGTAAAGCACCAAGCAATCAAGATGCAACATCTCAAAGCCAAGGTGCCCACCAGCCAGGCATCGCACACAGGACGGGCTTTACTCACTCGTGTACTGCAGAGGAATAGCAAAAAGAAAGAGAATTCAATAGAGCACACAGCAGAGTTCTTTTCTTCGGACGTCAACTGAGAAAGAAAAGACAAGGGTGTGAAAATCCCACCAAGTCAATGTGCTGTGAGTGGGAGAACAAACTACTAAGGAAAGTATGGATTAGTTGCTCAGGAAGATTTGTGGCCAGTGATTAATCAAGTGTTAAGGGAAGCCTTGCACACTATACAGCCAGAAAGGACTCTGGCTAATCAAGAGAAGGCACTGGGATAGTTTTCCTAATAGAGCTCCTGCCACATTGAATTGTTTCTTGTATAGTACAAATAGAAGAGATAAATATATGTGTATTTAAAGCAGATCACTTGCTATTAGGTATATGTAAATGGTCGTGTAAATATGCAAAGAATGGCCAGTTTGAAAAAGAAAGGGGTGGGAGAGAAAAAAAAGCTTCATGTGCAAAGACAGTGTTTTTGGTAGATGAGGCCTCAGGAAGCCCCACTGCCTTGTAATGCACGAAGCAGCGTGGTGCAGCCAGCAGTGTGGGTGGGTTTGTGCTCTATCCAGGGCTCTTTCTTAGCTCTCACCCTCAGTTCTGCTTCTCAGCAGCTGCTCCTTGTTCACCCTGCCAAGGACCCACACCCACCTCCCCAGCTCTGCTTCTGCAAAGACAATCAGCCAGGGCTGCAGCACAGGGTACCAGGGAACCCTCAGCTGGGACCAGAGAGGAACACACACCCCAAACATCCCTCAAATCATTGGAAGGGGATATTATTGACAACACATCCAAGGGCATTTCACTGGATATATTAACATACTAAAGGCATGAAAATCTGGATTTGGGACCATCCACTTCTAGAACAATCTAGAAGCTTCCCAACTCTTCAATTTCAGGTTTCCAGAATTCCTGGCACAAAACTCTGCCTTTCGTGCTCCTTTAGCTAAACACGCACTGATGGATGTTAAGCAGACACATGTAGCAGAAAAATTACCCTTCCAATCAAATACCCCTTAGTGACTGATCACCAAGCGAAGCCTGCAATAAGCTTGTTAACAACTTGGCTCACTTCCCTATACATGCACACAGGAAAGTGTTTTCAGCGTGAATATTTCATTTTTCCCCTTGCTTTAACAGATGTTTTTCCATACTCTTATAACAACCCGCTTGCCAGCTCCTCCTACTGGTCACAGTTCCATTAGGAATCGCAGCCATTACACAATGGAGAAGGAGGAATATACTGATGACCCTTCTACTTTCATTTGATTACTGCCCAATGCTCCTAATTCTGGGATTTAAACCAATTTAGGCTGCTTGGGGATGGATCCTATGGCTATTTAAGCACCACTGCCTCAGGACAGGAAAGCCTTCTCCACAAAATGAAGGCAGCTTAGTAACCTGCAGTTGGAGATGCTATTACTCAGTGATACAGGTCAGCCCCAGCTCTGCAACCCAAAGGGCACACTTAGAGGAAAGCCATCCACGTGCACAACAGCACACCCCAGTCCTTTCTCCTTGCTGTGGGGCTATGCTGCACAAGGCATACGGCACAATGCAACGCAGGCACAGTACAATAAAGGTCACGGATTAAAAACTGGAGTCTAAAACCAGGACTTGTATTTAATTTTAAGCCTTTCTGCTAAATCCACAAAGCAAAGCTAACACCTATCAGCTTTGAAAGGCTAAGGATGAATCCACAATTCTGGTTCTCGAGATCATTCAGGAAATTGCAGCCTCATCAAATTTTATGTTCAAAAACACGAGGACATCTGAGTTTTACATATTCTTACAGCAACGTGCAGGGAGTCAACAAAACCAGACCTGCTGCCTGCCCCTGCTCCATACTTTGCACCCTCGGAAGCAGAACGACAGAACACAAGCAAAGAAGGTTTAGCACCTGCCTGTAAAGATATGCAGCCAGTCTGGGGCAGATTTATGGGAGGAGCAACCTGGTACCACAAACTGCAGACAAAACTGCTCCCGTTACCTGCACCCAAGGGCAGGGGTGAAAGGCAATTTTCTTTGCAGCAGCTTCTGCACACTACAAATAATTTCAGAGCTCTTGCAGATAAGGTTCTGCCTGCTGCTTTGTACGGCTGTGCTCTATCAAGATGCAACTGGCAATAAAGGAAAGCAACCACCTTGGTATGTAGCTGTTGAGCATGCAGGCAGTGAAGCAAATAGGCAGTGAATCAGCCTAGGCTGATAGGCTTCACATTAGGAAAACCAGCATTTCCATCAGCTTTAGGGGGAAAAAAAATAAATATTTATTGAGAATCAGCACAGAACCTTCTATAGGCTCATTCAAATTAATGCTGGGCAGGTCAGATCCTAATGAGTGCTCATATAGGGGAAAAAGATACCTTTACAAATACACTGATTCTCATCAGTCGAACTTCCTGTGGTGCAAAGCTCAAGCTGAGAACAAGGGTGAGAGCTGGAACAAGCCCTCATTCTCTGGAGCTAACTGACATGAAGGAACCTGTCACACACATTCACCAAAGGGCTTAGAGGAAACTCCATGATAAGAACAATGTCATCTTCCAAACCCCACTGATTCGCAATTAAGCTCTTACATAATTTTGTGCTAAAAAGTGTTGGCTGCTGCAGTCAGAAATATGCACACAGGAAAGACTTTCAAGTAGTACTGCAAAGCAAATGGAAATAGCTACCAACTGTGCTAGAAAATTTTGCCAAATCTGAAAAGGTTACATGTTAACTTGTGCTTCACATGAAGCAAGCAACTGCAGTAAGACTCTGGAAGGCAAAGAAACACCCATTCTTACATAAAATAATGATTAAGAATGATGAAAACTAAAATTTTCAATGTTAGAAGCCAATTTGAAAACACCTTCAGTAAGCACAGGCAATTACCCAATGATTTATTCATTTTTGGCTTTGAATACTGAACCTTTAAAAGACACCAATGCTAATGATATTAGAAACAGCCTGATAGCCCTGGGGGCTCTTGTGCTGAGCTCTGCTCACACCACTACGTGGATATTCACTGTCAGAATTCCATACATCACCACTACCACAGAGTTCAGTAGAACTTGCTGGTGCTCAGCACTACAAACAAAGGGCCAGGATTGCAGGCGTGCCTAGAAATAGAGCTCTAAGGTTAAGATTACAAAGCTAATGACAGTCCCCCCAATTCATAAACCCAGTTCTGGTTACCTGATGTGTCGGATAATGGGAGAGGAATGAAAGGATCAGGCACAGTCAGAAGAGGAGGGCTAGCATCCAGACTCAGAATGTCTTTCATTTTTTCAGCTGTTAGCCACGATCAGAAAAGGCAGAGTGAGACAGAGAGAAAAGTGGAAAACATCAAGCAATGTTCAGTCCTACGACACAGCTCAACGTTACAGGGTCCAAGCTATGGCCTGGCAATACACACATGCACACTAAGAACAAGTTTATGTTGCTACAGTACAAAGAAAGGTATTACCACAGAGATCTCCGAAGAGCTCAACCCAGAGGTCTCAAAATATTGCTGGAAAGGGAAGTACTATTATCTCACTTTACAGCAGCAAAGAAGGTGAAATGCCTTGACAAAGGACACACAGCAGGACAGCCCTCATGGCAGGCCTCTCTGTCTGAAAGAAGAGACTCTGCAGCAGGCTTATGTTTAAGAGGAAAAACAAAGACAAAGGCTAGAAGCAACCATCTCAGTGACCGTGCTCAGAGAACTTCCAAACTTTAAAGACAACTCCTTAAAGAAATGTTTCAGGGTCCAAAAAGCCCAGAACATGAAGATGCTTCTCAGGCTTTGCAGAAAACACTTTACAGATGAATCCAGAACTGCTGCTGCTCAACATCACACAACAAAGTCTAATGAAATCAATTGTTCACAGGACACACAAACATGTAATGCACTCTTGTGTCGTGGATTTCAACTCCTTACCTAAGAGTCCACACTACCAAGCTGTAATAAGCTCTGCTAAACCTCTCCATCATAAATCCATGTACTCTTATTTCCATTTGTCTGTTCCCTCCCCTTAAAGAATCCTTCAAGGATTCTTCAGTCTCAGGTCAACAGCTGGTCTGCTTCAGTAAGGAAACATCAAACAGTTGCATCTTCCACTGCATGGCTGCATGCGACACAGGAGAGGATAACTTGCACTGCTGCTGTAAGCAGTTTGCCAATACTGTGCCTTACAGGTCATTCCTGCATTCAGTGAGAACTTCTGAAGACAAAGAACTAGAAACATGCTACAAACCTTTAAAGATTTTTCCTTGCTCACTCCAGTCTCTGTTATTCTCTTCCATTCTGTGGCACAGACATTAGTCCTGCTCCACACAGTCTAACAACAGCTGGCAAGAGGAATCCTCCAGCACGTGTAGTCAGTCCAAGTTTTACACATTTTACTCCTAACAATGAAGCTATGTGGAGTCTCAACATATAAGCAGCTTCCTTGTGAACTTCACGGGTTGCCTAAGTTTCTTACCTCATGAAAAGCTTCACCTCTGCCTACAGATGTTGTAATTGATATGTTTTACCTTCCTTTTAAAGAAGCTATAAAAAAGAACTGCTGCTTTCTCACAGCACTGTGCAGGACATATCTGGACTCACCCGATCCAGCAGTGAAGGAAGATGAGCCACCAAACGCATCAGCCTGGGGTGCAGATGAAGCTGGTTGGAAACCTGGAATCAAGTTCTCTGTGGAACTGCCCATCTTTTCTGGAGCTTTCCCTGAAATACCAGACACAGAATTAGGGGAAAAACTTCTATTCTGAAGGTAGTTTATTCATCTATATTTCTAGGATACTACATTAGTGAGCGACTTAAAAAGACTTTCCTGCAAACCACAACTTGCTGATGAAGTTGAGCTTATAGCGTAGCTTCTACAGTCAACTGAACAGGGCCACATTAAGAGCAGTTAGTACCTATCCCTGGGAGAATCGTGCTCAGCAAAGATGACCAGGACTAGGAAGGGAAACTGGAAGAATTAAGTTCTTACAGCACAGCAGGTCGTGATTACATGGAAATGCTCCAGCAGCATCTGACAAAGCATCACTCCATATCACTTTTCATTTCAAGATCAGGCTGGTACTAAAGTACCTCCATGAACCTACCATCACCCAGCTTCGCAAAGTCCTTGTTCAGCAGCTCCTCAGCTGTGAGTTTGGAGAAGTTATCATCATCAAATGGATTCCACGTAGAGACATCCGGAGGATTATAGACGTTCTGCTGTGAGGTCCTTGGGGAACCCGAGGGCGTAGTGGAAGCTGATCTGGATGTGATCATTCCAAGCAAACAATATTCATTAATAATCCACCTGAAATTCTCTGGCCAGCACAACGAGTTGCACACTACTGCACTATAATTACAATTTTTACTTCAAACACTCAGTGCAAGGTATTTTACTTGCACACCCAAAACGTTAGGACGAGCTGGTCTTATCTACTCATAACCTGCCTGAGTATCTTCATGTCAAGAGCTAAAACCATAAAAGTCATTAGCAGCTGCTCCTGCAGAAGACATGCTGTTATTTAGCAGGCACGAAGCATACACCAGAGCTACTGGTGAGACAGCTGACTGGATTTAGTCATCTATTTGAAAGCCCAATTTGCTCAGCCTTTTGGGAGCGAGGAAAACACTCGAAAGGATTTCTGCCCTTGGGAAGATTTTCAGTGACTTTCTGCCAAGCCCTACACTGTGGTCTTGGGGACGCAGTGACTATTTTATACCAGTCAATCTTCACCTCAAAGCTGAGCTCAGGAAGACCCTGAGGAGCCTCATCCACACTCCACCCCTTCCGCATCCTTTGATATCAAGCAAGCAAACACCTACTTAGACTTGTTGAGACTGGCTTCAGCAGCAGCTGCCTGCAGGAGCTGAGTAGATTTGCTGGCTGGAACCCCAAAAACAGCACTGTGGGTCACATCACTCAGAATCCTCCTGTGTCCTGCACGCTGTGTCTTGGGGGAGGACGGAGGGGTGAGAGAACCCAGCTTCTGCCCCTGAACCGCTGTAGGCGGTGTGGTTTGAGGTTTTTGCTGTTGCCTTATTTGTGCCTGCATCTAGGAGAGATAGTAAAATGATTATGATCCCATTTCTGATCTGATCTCCTAGTCATGGATCAGAGATGGGTGAAGAATAGATCATGTGTGGTTAAGTTCAAATTTCTAAAGGAGCTTCTGCAGAAACCTCGTGCAAGCTTCCTTAGTTTTAGCTTCAGTAACAGCACAGCACAGCTGCTGGCTGCTTTTAAAGAGGAGAAGCCAGGATGCAAAGAGCAAAAAAGCTGTGCATGTCATCTCCGCCACCTGGGCACTAGAGCTCTCTGTTCCCCAGTCAGCATCAGGACATTTTCAATCATGCAAAACAGATGAAAGACCTGGAAAGACCTAAGAGGGCAATGAGGGAAGAGTTAGATTCCCAGCGTTGTGCTTAACTACAGTGGTGCAAAGAAAACAAGTGGTTAGCTGCCTTGCTTTTCATCTGGCAATTTCAGCATGGCTGAGAAGCAAGCTGACCTGAATGCTGCTGATGCACCCACCTTAAGTCTTGCTTAAGTCTTGCTATATAGGTCACTGCAGAATGGTACATTTGGTGCTAAGAAATAAACAGGCAGTGCCAAAATCTCCACAGAAATGAACGTTAAGTTTATTAAGCTGAAGTTCTGCAAATTGAAAAGGTTTTTGACAGGTCCTGGCTTGGTATCTTCTGCTCAGAGAACCTGCTCTTCAGAGAAGATGTCTTAGTATTCATTTTTAAAGTGAGCCAATCACTGTCTTCCTTCTCCTTACTGCTACAGGAGCTGAAAAGACTCCAGATGCATCCATTCTGATGAGTCTTGTATGGGCAGGGGGATGATGCTAATTTTCAGTCCAGCTGATTCAATAGTATTAAGAATATTTTTTGTGCTAGTGAATCACAGCAAAGCTCTTCAGGGATGCACTTCAGTACTATGTGTTTTGTTAGTCAAATTAACTCTTGATATTACTTTGTCTAAGAGATTACTTAGGCCCTGCCAGCAAGCAAAAATTGACCCTTAGTCTGGGCTAAGACATTGCATAGCTGAAGAGGTTTATCATCAGATACTGTTTGCTTTGTACACGTGCAACCAAGTATAGCAAATTAACCAATGGCTTCCTTTAGCCTGGTGCCTGCACATGCTTTTGCTCCAACACACAGTCAGTGTCTGGGGGCATCCCTTTGCACTCCCCAAAACAGACAGTGGATGTGACCGTGCAGGAATGAGAGCAAAAGGCACAGCTTCTTGCCATATGCACTGCAGAGATACTCTGGCAGCACAGCTCCTGCCCTCTGGCACAGCTCCCCTGCCTTCAACACTGCGGACTGCAGCAGGAAAGTAGCCAGCTAACAGCCACATTTTCCATTAAGTAAAGAGCATTTATTTTGGATGCAGTCAGATGATGAGAAAAGTGGATGAGGTATTTATTTTTTAAAAACACAATGCCTTAAAAAGTTTCCTTTCCAAAGCATTCAGTATCCCAAGTTACTCAACTCCAGAAACAACCAGAAAGGCTACTTGCACATTCCTCTGCATCAGCCCTCAATATTGAAGCAGTTACAAATCAGCAGCACTACAGCTTAGTTCCAGGTGCTCATTCTGATGGAGTATAAATATTTCAGACAGTTTATCACATGACAGAGGAGGGACAGGGAGAAACAGCTACTTACATCCACTCTGCCAGGCTCTTACCGCTTGTTCCTGCTGTGGTGTTGGTTGGGCTGCACTTTGCTGGGCCTGGGGCTGTGGTGGTGCTGGAGCCTGTTGCTTTTGTTGAACTGCTGCTGCTGTCTTCTGCTGCATTGCTGCCTGCTGGGCCATCATCTGCTGCTGCTGCTGCTGTTGCTGCTGCTGGTAATAGTTTTGCATGAGCTGCTGCTGCGCTGGTGCTCCCTGCTGCATCACTGGGAACTGGGAAACAAGCAGTAGTTGAGACACCTGCTGCACAGCTGGGAACTGGGCTAACAGAACTCAGGGACCAGACATAAGACTGGTCACAGCCACTGCAAGGGGCAAAGCAGCAACAGGTTGGGATGGCTTGGACACCACCTGCATGAAGTGGCATTCTGGTCCAATGTTAGATCCTTTCTGGGTTACACCTGCTTGTAGCAGGCTCTCTGCAGCCCCAAACCCATTTTCCCACCTTTATTTATTCTAAACCTTCCCCCAGGACAGGAAGCTTCATAATCCTTCTGCTTCTTCCACTGTTAAACATGCTTCTGCAGTTATCTGTGCCGCTATCAACACTTCAGTTAAGCACGTCTTATCTAGACAACTCCTATCTAACACACAAGCTTTTCACAGGCCTCTCTACTGTGACAGTCTACCACACAAACAGATCTGACTGCTAAAAAAGGCATGCCAGCTTTCTTGCATCACAAAGAGCAGAAGAGAAATTGTATCCCCCTGCTCATCAGTTAAGCACTGACCTCAAGTCTTTGAAACACTTTGAGCTATAAAAGTTTAACCAACACCATTTCTTTTATGTTTATTCATGCCAAAAAAGTCTCAAGGCCTTCCATTTTAACAGTTAAAAACGATAGCCTTGTGTTACAAAATAGTATTGCTAGACAAGTGGAAACACATTGGAAAATGCATAAAAACTGTACCTACCCTTTAGAAAAGGAAAACAGATCTTCCTCTAAATGACATGTTTCTATCTGGCACAGGAGATAAACAGCAAACGCTGCCACATTTGCTCACCTGCTGAGCTTGCATCACCTGCTGCTGCTGGTAATATGCAGCCTGCTGCTGCTGCTGTTGCAGTAGCTGCTGCTTCAAGAAAAGCTGCTGTTGGTGCTGAGGTGTGGCTTGTGGCTGAGCAGAAGGGACCTGGGGCTGTGCCTGTGATGCCTGTTGGGGTGCTGGCGCCTGCTTGGCTTGTGGCTGCGCTGAAGTTGGTTGCGGTGCTGCTTTTTGCTGGGGGACACTTGCAGGGAGTGAAGGCTGACCACTGCCCAGGGCAGCAGGCCCTGCAATTGGTAGAAGAAAATGGATCTGTTAAGTGATCAGCATGCACCAAAGCCCAGCAACACAGCACAGCACAGCCAGGAGTCTCACCTTGAGGCTGAATTGCTGCTTGGGCTGTGGGTCTCTTCCTAGGTGTCAGGGCTGGTTGAATTGGTAAAATCCCAGGGTTGGGTTGTGTCTGTCCTGCTTTAGGTCTCTGGCGGGGTGCTATGGAAGTTTCTGTTGTAGGAATGGGATCTGTCAACCTACAAAATAAGGTAACAATTAAAAACAAGAATCATCAGCAGAAGCAGTAAGAGTAGTTTGTGTTAGCCTGAGAGCTGCTACAAGCAGCACACAGCGTAGGCTTGAAGACTCTTTCATTCATCAGCTTTAAAGGTGATAAACAGGTAGAGGTGAAACATTTAGATGCTTCCAGACACATAGGAATCAGTGTCTTTACCTTAACTTTAGTATATCTACCCCAGAATAAGGTCACTGGACATCCCCTGATCCTTGTTTAGTATTACTCATCCTCCACAGAGGCACAGCAACAGAGCCAAGCAGACAGATACCATCCTGTCCTTCTACAGAGATGTCTCCTAAAGTGAGAGCAGCTGTGCTCCATTATAAAAACAAACAGACTCCTGGGACTGAGGCAGGAGTAGAGATGCCCTATTTCAGAACAGGAAGAAAACTGTTGTTTCTGGATTGCCCACTGCTATAATGCTCACACTGCAGTAAAATAAGGCAGAAGTTTTGTCCGTCAAAATGTATATATTTCATTACAGTATTATAAACAGGAGCAAGCAGTGGCAGGAGAAGAACCTCAACAGTACAGCAGTTCCCCCACGCATCAGGCTATTCAGATGGAGATTGTGCTGGGCAAAGAAATTACACAGCTCTTGCAGCAACTGCAGTAATTGCACACAGTAATTACTGGGTCAGGTTACCATCTGCTGAGGACCAAATTCAAACAGCAATTGTTCCTAATGCAGTTTTTCAGATGCCTTGTGCTCTCTGGGCCAATTCCAGGCCCACTGCAGTCTCCCTGCTATCTCGGGTACTCTGGGTACTGCCTTAGAATAGATGACGCAGTAGATTCATTTAAGTGCATGAACCTCAACTGCTGCTGTCAAGCAATGTCTTCAGGACAAAGCCTAGCTGTTGAGTCATGCTGAGTATTGCCCAAATCCCTCCCTCCTCTCACACAAAAATTTCCAGCATCTGCATCTTCTGTCTTTCAGATCAATGGATATTTATGTCATTGAAGCAAAGCCTCAGGACTGCAGTGTTTGTCTCGATGTATAAATGTGAGCCCACAAAGAAGCAGCTAAATATGCTAAGCATCTTTTCTAACAGAAAGCAGAGAGACAACACACAGTAAAAGAGAGTTAACTGTAAGGAAGGTGTGGTTACCTGGCCTTTGGTTGACTCTTCTTTGCTGCAGCTTCACTTGCTTTGACTGGGTCTGGGAGTTTAGCAGGGATAGGAGAGTTCTGCAGATCCCAAAAACACTGAGTTTAGTACTTTGTGGGCAGAAAACAGTCAGAAATCATTTGCGAAAGCACAGCGATAAAATTTGGAGGTTGAAGAATCCCCAAAACAATTATTCCTCATGCTGGGCAAAGGACAAACCCCTCCTCGTTAATGGCATGAGAGGAGCTTGGGTGAGCTTTTCATGAGGAAAAAGATACAGTTCAGCTTTCTGAGCATATTCTACACGTGCTATGAAGCTTTGTGTTCAGATTGCACATGTTGGGCATTTGAAAAGAATCTGGGAATGACAGTACCAAGCAATCAGTACAACACAGCAGCATCCTCAGTATTTAGCAGCTGCCACCCCCAACTCCTCACACAACGTCAGTCCATTCCTTCATTACTCACCTGGACGTTCTGGACTGGGCATTCCTTCTTTGCCAGTTTGAATGCAAAGTAGGAAACTTGATAAATATCAGGTCTCTTATCAGGGTCAGGCTCAAGCATATACCCTTTAAAAGATACATCAGAAAAATGGAACAAATTCATACAAGGATGGTCTAGGAAATACATATATTTTTTAAACACTCCTATGAGTAACTCCTGGCTGCTATTGCAGGCTCTAAAGCAAGAAGGGGAAATACAGACTGCTTAGGGAATGGTGTAGGGTTTGATTTCTGCATCTCCAAGTGAGCCTACAGGAAAAGATGTTGACACAGCCCTAGTGAGTGTGTGGGGCAGGAAGACACACAGACCACTGCCTTTGCATAAGCAAAGAACATACCAGCCTGCTTAGAAAATAACTCTGTGACTCAGGGTCATGGCTAGAAAGAGTTTAAAAAAATATGCTGTACTCATGAGGGAGCTTCCCCAGCTCTGCCAAGAGTAACGTGTTGTACCCTTAATTACACATTCATTCTAGGCAGTAGGTTATTTATAAATCGTTTCAGTTCTGTTTCCCAATTCACATAAGACAAATTCTTATCACTGGTCTAAGTCACCGTGGTTCTTCTCAGTTCCTTATCCAAACAGATTTGGTACTGGAGAAACACGTTTTTGCATAAATAGGCTTATTGTGCAAGCTAACATAGGACTCTTAAACCAAGAGGTCGTCTCTTTTCCTGCCTTTTGACACAGCCCAGTCAAACAGAAATCCCTGCTGGTCCCAAGCTATGAGAAAATCATTTCATCCACCCCTGTGTGCAAAGCAAACCTCTTACAGCAAGAAACACCAACTGTTCTGCTGTAGGAGCACAGAATGTAAACACATCTTAAGAGAAAAGTCCTGTGGAAGTTGATTAGGGCGCTGTCAGACACTCACGGATGAGGCAGTGCATGTCCTGTGAATGCCGAGAGTTATCTGGAATGGTGAAGTTGCCATCACAGATTGCCACCTGACTCTCCCCAAATGGCAAAGTGAAATAACACAGCTTGTACAGCAAACAGCCAAGGGCCTGAAGACAAAGAGCAAAGCATGTGTGTTAATTAACTGAAGGAAAGATGCAACAAGATCCCCAAATCTACACAGACCTTATATTGGTGTATGCTACTGCACAACAACTTTTCCTGCTCCCCACATACAAAGCAAAATAAATAGGGAAACCAAATGGCATCCATCATCCTTAATTATGAAACACTCCTGCCATCCCAGAGGGAGTGGGGGAACATATTTCCTAATGCAGAACAACTCACCATCAGCTTGTGGCTTTTGTTATAGGATTTGATAATTAAATTGTACTCCAGTTGAAAAAAACCTTAGTGAGTTTTGGGGAAAGGAAGGTGCCAAAAAGGACAAACCACTGCAAGAGGTCTTAAGCTATGGCTGCACTCTGCACATCACTGTATTCTTGTTTGGGAACGGAGCAGATGAGCAGAACAGAACACCTTCAAGGCCAAGAAGAAGACAGCAGCTTGAGCCTCTGTCGCCACCTCTCTATGTGATCACAAAGGGTACAAACCCAGGGTTCTCCTCTAGCTGCCTCTGAGGCCCTGACAGTCTTTTCATGCTGTTACAGCTGTGCCCTCCCCTCTCTGGGATTCAGCAAGGCAAGAGACCCAAGGCTGGTCTGGGGCCCAGGTCTACAAACCTCCTGCTGAACTCAGCACTGCAAGAGCCCCCATAGGAGCTGCTGTGTTCCTGACCCTTGGCTGAGCTCACAGATAAGACAGAGGACTCTTTCCAGCTGATGCCACGCCAGCAATTTTCCCACTTGTATATGCAAACATAACTATCGAGGATCCATAAACACTCTCCTTATACTGCTGCTTCCTTGTTGCTTCCTTGCTCAGGGCTTCAAAAACCATACAAACACACCCCAAATTAGCATTTTTAACACATCCTGTTTGCTGAATTGCCACTTATCCCCAATCAACAAAGGCTCTTCATCCCAATTAAGAGGAAGCCTACCATCCTTTCATTGTTAGATTATCTAGTAAGGGATTACACCACAACTGCATTTTTCTTCATTCAACACAGAAAACATAGCAAGATTCAGTCCTCATTAGAAACAGCAGTACAAAAGCCTGGTCCTTGGCCAGGTTTGATGACTCTGGGCTGCATTACACTGCCCAGAAACATACTATTAATCCTGAGGGAAAGCCTTTTTTTCCTCCATTTCCCATCTTCTGCCTAGTAACATTGGTTTCATACCCTTCCTCAATAGAAGCAAAAGTTACAACACCATGAATTTTCTGTTTTGTTTTATGATACAAAATCACGTTTGCCTGTTTAGCAGTAACTCAGAAACATCAAGCACAAGAACTCTACTCAGAAACTATCCAGCCCTATGGGAACCAGGCTAGCCCCAGCCAGAAAGTTACCCTGTTGTTAGGACAACAAAAGCAAAATGCAATCTGTTTGTGCGATGTTAAGTGGGCTTTATACATACCCATATGTCTGCTTTTGTAGTGATAAGTTTGCCACTATACAGGTTGACCATTTCTGGTGCTCTGTAAGATAACGTAGTGTACCTGCAGCAAAAAGATCTATTGGTGAGTTTAATGTGGATATCAGATGAGCTTTCGGTCTGCCACATTTAAAACAGTTCAAAATTCATACTTTTCCTATTTGTTTTGGGGCAAACACTAAAGAAAAACTAGATATTTCTCAACAGATCATCAACAACAGTATCTGCTGCTTGATTCTAACATGACAATACTCACACTGCAAACCATCCTGGGAAACCAAAGCAAAAGCAAAGACTCTTTCTACAACAGAAAGTTTACTCACAAAACAGGACAGTATTTTTATAAGAGCTAGAACACAAATATTCCAGAATTCAGAATATTAACAAGGTCAGAAGTCAAATGTCCTCTGCAATGTCCTTACCGCCGGGCCTTTGGCCAACCTACAAAGATTGTAACTGGATACATGGCTCCTTATATACAGCCTTCCATTCCATGCTGGGATTCCTGCTCAGAGCCATTGTAGACAAAGGAAAGATTATTTTACAGCTCCAACTCAAACTAGAATCGGCCTCATTTTATTATGTAAATGAAATAGATGGAAATTGAGCCACAGTTTGAGATTCTTAAGGTTTTCTATCAGTGCATTTATAATTTTTTGCTGTATCACCTTCCACGCTATTTGGCTTGATCACAAGAAAAGGTTGCTAAAGGCAAGGTTTTTGTAGGCTCATTAGTAAGTGTACAAATAAAGCATTTCAAAGGGACTGCAAAGAAAGACTGGGTGAGCTCAGAGAACTTCAGTGAAGCAAGTCTGGGAAGTCCATGCAGGTATAACGGAATCCTCACAGAAAGGAAACATTTGCACACATTTCTAACACACTTTCCCAACCAAAATATTGTATTAATGGAACAGGAACGTTTGTGCAGTGTTAAAGTGAAAGCTAAAGCAAGAGCAGGACCCAGCAACTGCTCTGTCCCTGATCCAGGCCCTACAGGGCTGCGTGTTGATTTCCTCTTCTAAAAGCATATCAAAGCATCCAGCACTGATACTGCTAGAGCTGGTCACACACAGGGCAAAAGGAGCTAAATGAAACACCCTGAGGTCCTTCCCATTTCCATGTGGAGATGAGCCACGTATTTCCTTACTCACTGCAAAGATTGAAGATGAGAGGGTCATGAAGGAAAGGGATTTTATCATTCACTATATTTGCAGTACAAATGAACCAAAGAAGAGAGGGACTGATAACCATAACAAAGCATGCCACAGCCTCATCAAGGCAGGCAGCCTCTCTGCATTAGCACACTCAGTCCTTCAGGTCCAAAGTAATTACATCAAGCTCAGTTTTTGATTGTTTCACCTTCCCCCAGGCCCTTATCTACCTCTAGCAGGTACTTCTATGTAACAACATCAACCTGCTGCCACAGGCATGAGTAAAAGCCAGTCACAGTCCAAGGGAAGTTACCCTTCAAATACAAACTGTGTCTGAGGCAAGAGGAAAAAGCACACTTACTTCTTGATCTCCTCCTCCACTGCGTTCACCCCTTCTGTTTGAGGGTTCTGGAATTTGTTAGTAGCACTTCCAAAGTCACAGAGGACATAGTGGCCACGATCATGTAGCAGGATATTTTCAACCTATGAACCAAAAAAAAGGATTTGTTCAATTAGAAACATTAAAAGAACTTGTTTTCTTTAGGCGATTTGGGGTTTTAATGCCTGAAACTCACACCTCCTAAAATAGAAGACAGATCATAGGAACACAGCTGTAAAACTGCTGCTTGATGTCTTTCCCCTTTCCTTCCTTCTTTGCAGGAACGTCACTCTGCCTCTATTAAGGCTGTGTTCTTAAGGACAAAAACTCCACATTTCAGTGTCTTCAGAGCTCAAGTTCCCTCAGCCTTACTCTGTAATCTGAATCTGGGATGAGTCCCTGCTTTCAAGGACTTGTGAGCTTGAATCAGACAACTGTACACCAAAACTGGCACCTGTGGTAGCTAAAAATAATTATCTCTCTCTTAAATATTCAAACTTAAAATCATACATTAATAAAACTCTACCACGTAGGAAAGCTGTCTAAATGGAATAATCAGACACAAGGCATAGAAAAACAGTGTTCAGTGCTTTGCCTTGGCAGAGGAGCCGTCCAGGCATTCCAGTTCCTCATGTGAATGGTAGCATTAACAGCATGTTCTCTCAAGGGAATGGACGTTTCTCCATTTATTTACCTTCAAAGTGTTGAGATACAACCATGAGAAAACACACTGCTTGTAGATCTCAAAAATAAGCAAGCAAAAAAAAAACCAAAACACAGCCCACAAGTGACAAAAATATTTTGGAAATAGACCTCCCTATCAAGGATAATGTTTACAAAACGCAAAGAAAAGTGAAGGAGTCAGCATTTTAAGCACTGAAAAATCCCACCAAATTAAAGCAGCTGAGAGGGAAATGCTGGCATGAAACCAGGGGTGAAAACAACCCTTCTTCTTCACCTCTGCCATTCATCTGCTTTGAATAAGCATCGCACACAGAGCTGCTCCCTAAGAGACCAGCACTGATAGCGTTATCCCTTGCCCCCTTCAAACACTGTCTAAACGTTTCCAGAAGCATCCTTCCACTTTATCTGGCTGAGAAGCCAGACGTGGCTTCTCACTGAAGCAACCTGCAAGTTTTATTCAAATCATCATCAAGCAGGCTTCATCAGCACCAACAAAAACAAACTACACAACTGTCACCATGTATAGGGCACTTGTGTAAGTCCTCATTATCAGCACTAGATAAGTTTATTCTCTCCTTCCATTAAACTAAACACCAGTCTGACAACCCACTGTGCAGAGGGGTCACTACCACTTGAAGCATACAGGATACCAAACCCTACATGTTTTTATCCCCTGTGCTACCTGGTTTTCATGCTCCTAGAAAACAAAGGCCAGCAGCACAAAACAAACAGCTGCTGAAGGCTGAGAACAGAGCCTGTCCCACGGAGCACATCTGAATTTCAAATGCACGCACAAGTTTCCTTCTGGACTGAAGTTATTTTTCAGGCATTTTATGAGCTAGTTGAGAGAAAAAGGAAACGGCGTTTTGAGTTTGTTTGATTACAGGCATGGGATTCTTCAAAAGCTTTCCCTGTTGGCCTTGCTCTGCTCTCATCTAAGCACAGAGAGCCTCACAATCCACATGGTTTCATGGTCAAGAGTTAGAGGCCAATTGCAAAAGCTTCCAACAACTCATGCCACAAAGCCAACATCTCTGCAGTGATCTTTTTCATGTGGGTCTAAGAAGCAAACACACAGCACACTTTCTCTGAACGACTATAATATCAATGGCGTTTCAGGTGGTAGAAAGTCACTGTGAATAATTCATCACATACATTCTGGCATATCTCCTGTGAAAAACAGAATTTTTGAAACATTTGTGTTTTTAAGCAGATCTATAGACAGTAAACATATGGTAAGCAGCCATGAGAGGCTTTTTTTTTATCTTTCAATAGAGAGAGGTATTTATACCCACTTCTTATTACTAACAACAACAACACAGTACCAGCCTTCAAAGCCCGTCTGCTGTGGTGTAGGCAGACAACACACACACTCAGGACCACATGCATCCCCTCCTGCTTTACTGGAGTCCAAAACTCACCTTCAGATCCCTGTGGATTATTGGTGTTTTGCACTGATGCAGCCTTGCTACAGCTTCACAGGTGTCACAGAAGATCTGTAGGACTTCATTCTCTGTGAACCCTGTCTGGAGGCGTTGGTTCATGAGGTTCACCACCTGTCCTCCTGAGGAAAAATAACAACAAGAATGAGGGCAAGAGTGCATAGCTAAACCAGGCCCAGTTCGAGCCCCATTCCTACCAGACATACCCTGCCTTAGTCAACACCCCAAAGCATGGCTGGATATCAGCACATGAAAAGCTCATGAGATCAAATTCAAAGGCTGTAAAGGCCTTTGCTCTTCCCCCCAAAAACATCTTAAGTACATATAGGAAAAAATATTCAAACCTTTGGTAAAGCTGCATCAAAATTCATATCCATAGCACTAAAGCTCTGAAGAAAAGCTGAGCTCAGGAAGTAGTCCAGCTGTATTTTGCGCTCAGTGAGTGCAGTTCAGCACGTAAAGATGCATTAATTCAGTTTAAGCAGCTGTTTGTCACAAATGGAGATTAACAAAGGAAAATTCAATGCTTCAGTGTTGAAGACCAAGAGAACCACGTGCCAAGAAGGGTATCTGCAAGCCACAGGAGAACTACTACTTTGCAGCCCTTCTTTCACATAGATGACACCTTATGAAATATGCTCTGTCCTTCGAAGCCCAACATCCAGCACAGAGGGGAAGATGATTAGAGAGGATTCTGAATTGCCAGCATTTACACTCCTACCCAAAGCGGGATCTGTACTGTAGAGCTGAGTATGAACTTACTGTCACTGTCAGGTCCCTTCCTTGAAACGCTCCTTCTGATATTCAGGATTAAACTTACAAAGGAATCACAACAGAAGCTCGTTGTGAAAAAATTAGTGTTCCTCCTTTTACAAGCAAACATACACAACACAGGTCAGTAAAAATTCCTGCCTCAAGAAGAAACAAAGACAGCATGGCAGTCCAGAAATACATACCATGCATGTTTAAAGGCACTTCAGAATCTAATTGTTCTTGCTATAGTACACCTGACTCAGGTTAAAAGCTAAGAATACACATTCCCATCAGCTGCCACCACCCAGAACAGCCAGACTTCTGAAGTCACCTGGCCATAACATTCTTTCTGCTCACTTTTTTCCTTCAAGAGGCACTTGAACACAGTGCGTGCGTCATTTTCCAAACACCACATCCTAGCCACAGGAGATCAAAGCTTTAGGACAGCTGGAAACAAGTGGAAGAGCTTGTCTGGCTACAGACAGACAACAAAAAAGGTCAGAGGTAAAAGGAATGTTTTTCGGCTTCACACTGTCCAATTCAAGCTTCTTCCAGAATAATCCTAAATCAGGTTGAAAGAGAAGCAGCTTGCTGCATGATGTGCAATACAGAATAACTTCATTCCACAGCCTTGCAGCTACAGAACAGCACTCCAGTGTGTACCAGCCTATGGAAAACAGCTACGTATGCACACTAAAGGGTTCCCTTTCACAACAAAAAGGATCCAGGACCATCCCAGCAAAGGTAGTAAGAGCTGAATCAACAGAGGCAGCATAACCTCACATATCAGCTCTTTCCCTATGTTTAGTTTCTGCTTTGTTTTCTTCACAACAGTTCCTCGGTATTCAAGGAAGGGCCCTGCCTAGGAATAGTTTCCCCTTTGAAATGAAAGGAAAATGCTGTGCAAGCTTCCTGTAAGCACTGAAAGGGCCAAACCTACAGATGAGCAACACGTTGAGCCCACACTCACCTCGGCAGAAGTCCATTAATATCAGCACTTCCCACACATCACCGCTGCTTACTGAGTTTATACTGGAATCAATGTATCCTACAATGTTCTTGTGGCCAGATAGATCCCGCTGCAAAATAAACACATTCAAAGCATTATACAGCCACACAGGACGAGCAGCATTTTAATCTGGTTCCTCTACAACGCTCAGCTTTCCTAGCTCTTCCCCCGCCTAAGCACAAGCTCCTGTCACTTCGGCTTAACCACTACACACAACTTGATCGAACCTGAGGCCTGTCTCCACCTGCTTTCCTTCCAGAATAATTTGAAATAAGCAACAGTGAAACAAACAACCTACAGAACTAACTCCCATAGGGTCGGTCCAGATGTTTGGATGTTCCCTTCAATGGCTCAGGTTAAGCTTGCTGGAGTTGCTCCTTCTTTGTGTAGGGGAGAAGCAAGCAGGCGGTTTGCAATGGCTACACGTGGTTTGTGCTGCACTTCCTTTTTTACCTCTCTATCTTCCACTTGCACACAGCAGCTCCAATCTTATCATAACGATTCAGCAGCAAAAAAGTTAGAAAGATATTTCCTGCCTTTGCTTTCTAGGTTAGCCAGCCTCCAAAAAGAGAGACAATGGAATGCACTAGCAAGTAAAATCTATGGAAGCAAGCTTTGTGAGCACAGTTAAAGCCTTTGATATAAGATCTAATCTTAACTTTACCCACGTAGCATTAACTGTGGTAAGGACAAAGCATGCCCAAAAGCTACACTGCGTTATCACGCAAAATCCAGAGCTTGGACCTTCCAGAAGAATGACCATTTTGCTAAGGAAACCCACAGTCTGTGACACAACTCTGCACAGCTCACAGGCAGAAGGTGACGAGGCTCTCAGTCACAGCCCCCAGAAGGAAGTTGTGACTTACCATGATTTGGATTTCTCTTTTGCATACTTGCAAGTCGTACTCGTTATTGACGTACATCCGCTTCAGGGCACATTTCATCCCATTGTTTGTCCTCACAAGAAACACTATGGCAAATCCACCTGCAAAAAACACAGAGTCATTCTATTTAGTAAGACATAAAACTCTGTCCTTGCTCCTGACCCTCGTCCTGGGCTTCAAGCTTTGCTTAAACGTGCAGTATCTCAGTGATAACAACCTATTAAACCTACTGCTTGTCCTGCCAGACAGTTCTTCATTGCCCCACTGATTTCCATTACAATGGGTCAAGCTGAAGTATAAACAGCAACAATAACTTGGATGGAAATCAGAGCTATGAAGCATCACTGAACTTCCAGAGGCCTCAACTCAGAAACGTTTCCCAACTTTCCAAGCATCTAGGTTGCTTTGTAATGTAAGAAGCAGAAGAAATCCATCCCCCACACATGGTTTGATGTTAGTGCTTTCCAAACCGGACAGAACAAGAAGGGAAAAAAAAAGGGACACATCATTAGCACTACTTTCCCAATTCCTTCTTAAAACATCCCACTTCTTCAAGTCATTGGAGAGATCAGGTTTGGACCGTATAATGCTTCTATGAACCGCAGAAATGGAAGAGAAAACACTGCACTGAAAAAACAACAACAACTGTTCTTTTTTATTCCAGAGTCTCACTCATCATCAAAACAGTTCTGTTTCTTTAATGAGAAGCTCCAGCAGGAGCTCGTTTCTCACAGCCCGGAGGCCACCAGGATATCCTATCTCTGTTTACAGTCCATGCTCAGCAGAAAGAAACACGAGCTGAGCAGAAAACACAGAACAATTCAACTTCATTTTAAAAGAGGAAAAAAAATAAAAAAGGATATCCACTAAATTCAAGGATCATCTTCTCAATCTTTGCTTCAGTGGAGTCGGCACCTCCTCACACTGACTGCTAGTATCTCATTAGCAAAGTCTTGGGGAACGTACCTTTCCTCTAGTCCAGATCCAGGGCAGGTTTTCTTGCTAATAAGCAGGGTTAACTGGCAGATAAACTACAGAACTCAGAGAAGCATCAACACAATGGAGCTTACAAACACAGCCTGCACTACCCGCCCCCATATAGCAGAGAGCCACACACACCAGGTGGTACTGCACTGAGGAAGAGAAAGGTAAAGTCTGCTGAGGAGCTGCCCTGAATCTGATGTAACAGCACTTACAGCCATGGGGAAGTTGCATCCTGCATCCTTTTCTCTCTCATCTTCAACTCCTGCAAACTTCAGCTGACAGCACTGCAAACGGAAGCTGTGCAAAATCATTTCGCTTACACTGCCTGCAAATGCTCCTACCAATTTGGTTGCTTTATTGTTCAACTCCCACTGATGGCTGATTAAAGCATGACAGTTTTGCTACTAGTAAAAGCAGCATGCTTCTCTCCAGAGAAAAGAAGTACGGATTTAATCAGGGTACATATTGTCATTTGTACACAATATTGCACTATTTTTTATCCTCTGCCATTCAAGAAGCAGGATCTGATCCATAAACATTCAAGAGAACATGCATAAGTTCTAAGATATTACTGCATCCCCTGCTCTGATAACCTCACAACAGGTCACAATACTCCAATAGCAGCTAACTGAGCCCTGCTTTCTGTTGTCCCCAGGATGTGGTCCAGAAAGGTGCAACAAAACTAAGAGCAAACTTCACTGCACACTTAAAATAAGAAGAGGTGCAGAAAATGCCACCCCAGTTTGAATTTCTCTGCACTTCTTACACCTTCCTCTGCTAATTGGCTTCAGCACTCCCAGCTTCGCATGCAGAGAACAGGACTGCACCACGCTGTGAAGCAGAAGGAGGATGAGGGAAGCAGAAATGGATAGAGAAAGTTCAAACAACAGCATTCTATTAAAATCAGCATGCTTTAGCTGCTGACTGCCTTTATCCCTTCCTCCTTGCATGCTGCATATCTACAGCCCCACCACCCCAAGGACTTCCAGCTCTCAGAGCCTCTGACCACAGCCAGCTTCCTCCTGTTTATTCCAGTCCAACCCCCAATCTTGCTAAATCTGGGCACAGTTAAAAGCAAATAGATGCCAGGCAAATGGACGGGCAATGATTACGAAGCACCAAATACGCATTACAGGAGGACTGTTTACTTCTATTCTCAGCAACCACAACAATGGCCAGAAATTGCCAGCCCTAATGCAATATGGCAGCTCTGCCACAATCCACAGACACGTCAGGAATGGAGCAAGCTCACAGCAGCCAAGGTCAGCCCAAGAGCCTCAGCTGCCCCAAGTGAAGTCAGAGAGCTGTGTACATATAGCCAAAGAGGGTGGGCCAAAGCATGGGGGCAAAGCAATGCAGACACTGGGAACGTCCTCGCATCTTGGCAGGCAGAGCCTCTGTTTCCAGCACACAGGTTTGAGGATATGCTGGAAAAAAAAAATGTGAAGTTCCAGTGATCTCCTGGCTATACAAAGCATGTTTCCATGCAGCTTGTGTCAGTGTACTGGCTGGTTTCCAGCACTGGCAATTGTATTTTCAGCCCTTCTGTAATTTCAGCAGGATGCACAGCTCCTCGTAGCCACTTCTAAGAGAGGTAAAACCAGCTGCATGAGGCTGTATGTGATCCCTCTTAGAGGTAAGAAGACAGCACTGGTGCATGTAAGTGACTTAAGCCTGGAATACTCCTGCAAGCAGACAGCAATGTCCAGCTGAAAACAGGCACGGGATGTTACTTCCAAACAAGCTGCAAAATTAATGCTACAGTGCATTTGCCACGTTACCCTGCTGTGCTGATCCACCACCAAGAGACATTGGAGGAGCTGAGAAAACAGAAATAGCTTCATCCAAATACGCTTTTCAGAACACTTCCTTTTACAATCCATGCTGAGTGAACCTCCCAAAGACATTATGTGCAGCAGGATGAGCTCCCAGCTGCATGTTCAAGCTCTACAGTAATAGCCACAAAGCATCTCCAGGGCATAGATACATCTTCCAGCTGCCTCAGATCACGTAGCCCCAAAACAGTGAGGTCTGAAGTCACCCCTCTTTGCAGTTAAGTAGAAGCAAATCACTGGGCTTGAAAGAGTCAACTACCACATCACTACAAAAAGAACCCAACCCAACCCAACGCCACACATTGCTTCAGTTTGAGTTTTCTCCATCGTCCTTCTATCAACAAATTAATGATATCTGGGATTATCACAGACCCTGATAGATGTACTGGATGCCTCTCAAAGCTTTAAATTTTCAGGGGTGAAATTCTTTTCTGAGTAGGAAAAACACATGTGGTTTTTCATCCAGTTGTTTCCAGCCTTTCTGTGTTTTAGCTGTGTCTCATCCACCTCAAAGCTCTGCATGCAGGACAGCCCACAGTGCTTTAGCATCAAAGATAAAAGGACAACCAAGTGCTCTTCAGAGATCCCCAGCAAACCCCTCCGAGGAAAACAGCCTCCAGGGACCTCCAGCAAAGCACTTGAAACCCTTGTTATGCTTCCAGACACTTCAATTTAGGTGCTTTGCTGAACCAGGCACAAAGCCACTCCTTATTTGCACAATCCAAATCTTATTAACTCCTACCCACCAAGAATTATGTAATATCTCGCCTTATCTAGCAGGCCAGAGGAACTTCCTTAGCACTGACTTTCCTAAGTACAAAGGGAGAAGGCTCATGTTTTTCGCCCCCCCCCTTCCTAAGTCAGGATGCTGTGATCCAATTACAGGAAAACCATACCGAGCCTCTTTGCTCAGGGTGTTTCCAGCCTTACCATTCCCTAAGCATTACTAAAACAGGTCCATTTTTCACAGCTGCAGCCACAACCAGCTACCACACAGCACACTGCCCATCACTGGACATCAGGGGCATCTTTTCCATGATGGCTTCAGCAAATCACTTACCCTTCACTACAAATGAAAAGGCCAAGGGAAAAAAAGATAGGATTGCTTAATGTTGTCCAAACATCTGTAATTGTTTTAGACAACAGCCAAGTTCAGCCAAAGTTAGCATCAAGCTCTGCGAGCACATCAGGGAAAAGCACTCCAATGTACCAGCATAGCTCTCCTGCAGCTCTCAGTGTTCATTTCCAAAGGTGAAGCAATAACTGGGCTCAGTCCTCCCCACCCATAAACCACTGATGGACAAGTGATTCAGCTGTAGGACTGGAGGTAAATAAGTTCATTTGGGATGCTCTCCTCAGGCCATGCTGAGGCTGCTGAGCTGCAGAGATCCTCAAGGGAAACTTCCAAAGAGTGTCAGCTGTACACAACACCATGAGTCTGGCTGTCACAGCAAGAAGCAGCACCTACAGAAGGCAGAGAACACTGCAATAACGTGGTCAAGGGCAACAGCCCCTCATTCGCCATGTTTTGCATGATGATCTTGTGTTATTTGCTGGTTTGCTGTTATCCAGGCTTTTTATTCTAACTGTGGTTCCACTACTCAACTGTGAGAGGCATTCGGATTATAGTGCTATTTTTGTCAGTATTAATCTGCACTAATATTCTTCTGTTATCTTTCATTCCGTTCTCTCATTGCCTAAGAAGGAAGGTATGTTAACGCAGCATACCTGCTGAAATGTGGACAATCTCAAATCCCACCGTTGCCCTTATGATGTAACCACTCAATCATTTTCAAGCTCTTTACTTCCAGGACAGGATACTTCATCCTAAAATAAGATTCCTTTTACAGCATTATCCCTTTTTATTACCCAGCCCTTCCACAAACCTGGATCAATATAATAAAGTGTTCTGCCCTTGATACAGAACAAGGAATTGGAACAGTCAGGATCCACTGCACATTGTCCTTCTGCTTTATCAGCCATCTCCAATGCCCTTAGAGATACAGAGATGCCAAAAACAAGCCCTCATTGGGTCATTATGCTGTTGTTTTCTTTCCTTTAAAGTGGTTCAAGTTTTAATTAAGAAGCCATAGTAGTTAGACAGGCTTTGTGGCAGGGCTGTAATGCTCACTATCACAGTTCTATCACTGGGTAAAGTCAAGATGACACAAGCCCTGATTTACTGGGAAGGACAGGCCTTCAAGGTTTGCTTCTACTCAGAGGAAAGCAGCGTGGGGAAAGCAATGCAGCTTCTGAGTTCACCTGGTTCATACTGATATTAACACCAGTTCTGAGCAGTGCAGATCTTGAAGTGATATTCACCCTTGTGCTTCCCAGAGACAGTCAGTGGCAGGAATGGGAACAGCACATGCAGCCCTGGAGCTCCAGGTCTCAAGGTTCAGGCATCAGGCTCCACGCTCTTCCATCACTGATAAGCATTTATAGCAGGGAAAAATAACACCACTCCATCCAGTTCACACTGAAGCTAGAATGAATTTGGTCTACATAAATGGGAAGTACGGTCTGCATGTTTTATTGGCTTTGTGCAGGGTACAAACCCTAACCACTGCACAGCTGATTCAGTGAGAGGTAAGGGGGAGGAAAAAAGACAAAAGCTGCACCAATATCTGCAGTGTCACACACCCATTAGACAATACTCACCACCAAGGCAAAGAACACAGCACAAGCACCACCTTCTAGGTACTGCTCACATTGCCAACTCGGGAAAACAGCAGCTCTCACAGCTCCAGCTGTGGCATTACTTCAGCTCTGATAGCTGACAGGCAACCTTTAATAGAGCATCTAACATATTTAACACGAGACTTTTCCCAAGGTAAAACGAAGGCTTAAACTCACTGATGGGCCAGATTCTCAGCAAGAGTAAAGCAGAGACTCAGTCCTACACACACTTAGCATAGCTGAGAATCTTAATGTGATTATCCAATATTACAGCATCATTAGAGGGCCTTCAGTGTCAGTGCTGCAATAACTAGGCCACAACAAGCCAGATTTAGATTGACAGGCTCCACCCTCGCCTGCATGCTTTTTAAATACACAGAATGTCATAGTTAATGTCAGCATGGCAGTCGTGGCCAGGAGTGCCTACAGTGCACTGTGCAGCACAACACAACCAGAAGAGTCACCCAAAGCAGAAGAGAAGCACGGTCAGTCACAATGGAGCAGAGAAAGAGGACTAGGCAGTCCTGTGCATCCACTTGATTCCTCCCTGACAGGCAGACTTGGAAACTCAAAACTGGTGGAGCAGTGTTTTCTTACAGTGCAGCAAGACACAGCGCCCAAAGTTGATTCCTGGGCAAAGCAGATTCAGTTCCTCTCTGTTGTGACAATTTTAGTGGGTGAATCTCCTCTGTAAGACTTAGAATAAATAAAAATGAATGGGTCATGAATAACTCATAGCTTTAAAAAAAAGAAATAAATCACTTGTTATCAGTCAGCCCTCAAGAAGCACATTTCAGCTGCTGTTACTCCAAGCAGATGCTAATGGCATCCGAGACCTCGTTCACCTCCAAGAGAAATTAGCAATGGCATAAACATGCTGCAGAGCATGACTTTGGGGTGAACGTGACTGGAACTGCATAGGTAGCAAGGAGCTGCTGCAACCACATACAGTTGGAAACCTTCAGTAGAGAGGCAAGGAAGTGGAGGATCCCATCAACAGGGTGGGAGAAGAGCAATAGCCCTGGCTGAGCAGAGCACCATATGGAGCTGGAGAGGAAGAAGAAAGGAAGCATGGCCAGGGCAAGGTCTATTCAACTGGACTTGTTTGCAAGGGCCAACCACACTGGGATCCCTTATGTGCCACGGTAACAGCAAACTGCATGAGAAGGCATTTTGCAAGGATCCACAAAGGGCTCATGGCAACAGACAAGGCAGACACTTAGGAATTTTCATTACTATGGTAGCACCCAGACATCTCTGCTAAGCAAAGCAGCGTGGAAGAGGTAACTAACACTAGATTACAATCTGTGTCACACTGTAAGGGCTGCACAACAGCATACACAGGTTTGCTTTAGACAAGTTTCTTCTGCTTAAACACAGGAAGCCAGGCTTCAACATCCCCAGGTATCATCACAATGAACCACCCCAAAACACCAGTTAAGGATTACGTAACATTCCTGTAGGTTACACTAATCAAACTCTGAAGACAGCAATGAACTTTTCAACTCCAAAGCACGTGCAGAGGATGGAGAGAGGTATCTACTATCACACCAGGAGCTCCCAGGGAATTCAGACCACTCAGGAACACGCAGCAGACATCATTCAGCAGAAGGGGAAAAAGAAAAAGAATGAAAAATCAGCACTACAGAGAACAGAGCTTAAGAGCTTTTCCACTGAGGAAGGGAAGATGTGAATTGGTTCATGCGTCAGATGCCCATCACAGGAAGGGGTTTTAGGGGTCCAAAAGTCTGAATAACAGCTGTGCATTTACATAGCTTCCCAAAACAACGTTTCACTATTATACTTCCCAGCAGCCTCAAAAGGAATGGAAGGACAATTCTAGAGACCAGTGCAGGGTTCAGATCCTCTGGCAACAGGGCACCAAAAGATCCTAACATTAGAGGAGCCACAGCAGCTCTCCTCTGCTTCCATTCTACTGCATCATACTGTAGACAGCTAGCAATAACCTTCACCTAACAGCAACTCCTGCATCTCCCACGAGAGGAGAAAAGGGAAAGTTGCCACAGTGATAAAAACTCACCAAAGAGACAATTACCTTATAGCAGCGTTTCACTGAAGCCTTTCTGAGTCTTTTCCTCATACTCGTAAATAGTTGTCAGCGTCGTTCCTATTCTCAAAGAAGCGAGGCAACGGGATCTGATTTCACTTGTTATTCTCACAAGGATATCTCACACTTACCCCAACCCAAGAATGAAGGCATACTTTCCTGGGAAGGTTATCTACTCAATCAACTCTTGTTATCAGACGTGAACTGCTCTGTGAGCCCAGCTTGCTTACAGCACGTTTCTGCTCAGAGACTTCCCGTCTCCTTCCACATGGGAAACATGAGTAAACACTTGCTTAGTACAAACCAAATCAAATCATTTGTGATTTTCCAGAGCAGCAGCAAGTCCTGCAGTTGGCAAGCTGCTATTCCAGTGGGTACACTTTGTCCAAATCCTCATTTTCACTGGGAAAAAAAATAAAACCCAACTTCAAAGGAAGCAGCTTCCAGTCTCAATGCAAATGTACAGCACCTAATCAGTTCTGACCCCTGTTAGCCATGATTAATGCAGGTGTAGAAGCTTGGAAGGCAGCAAGTGCTAACCCCACAGTGGATTCCAGCTTGTCTTCAGCACATTTATAACCCAGCACCTGCTCTCTTCAACTGCTGGCAGCTCCTAAGCAAAGAGGAGGCCCACAGCACAACCAAAGCACTGTGGGGAGTACCTGTTCTTCTGAGATCCAAAATGTCACTGCTGGGACTGCAACCAGAGGTTAACAGCCTGTTCATATTCAGCTACTGAAGCTCTTCTGTGAGATCTGAGCTGGATGCTTTACGCCTGTATTTGCCATTGACAGGACCCTAAATAAAGGTTGAACACACAGCCTTATAAGGATGTGGCAGGACTCTCAATCACAAATCACTGAGTCCCTCTACAAAAGACTTCTTTCCTGGGAAGATGACTGCAGAAACCTTAGCTCTGCTGGGCTAACACAGCCAATATATTTGCTTTTAGCCAACAGAGCTGCTATCTAAGACATCACTCTGCCCCATATACAACCCCAGACCCCTTCACAGATGTACTGCAGAAAACCCACAGGTGAGCACAGACAACGCATGGCTGTACAACTTCTTACACAGTTAAATCCACTCACACTCTTCTGATTACAGCTAAGAACATGGCGCACACTGCTGCAGCAAAATCTGCACTGATAAAAGCCCCAAAGCACTTGGGATACCTCAACATTTACTCAGTAACTCACTTGGGATTCTTCATCAGTTTGCCTGGCTTGTACACTCAAAAAACCACAGACTACTATGAGACAGAGGAATCAGTACCCCATCCAACAGTGCAGAGCTCAGCAATGCTTCACGTGGTACGCAAAAAGAGCAAGGGCAAAAGCATAAAAAGAAAAACCCCATGTCCCATTCTGAGAGGAGAAATAGTTAATTGCTAATCCAAGTGTTAATGGTCAGCTGATTGGCCCCTGACAGAAAGCAGAAGGCAATAACTGACGAAACAAACGTAACAAGTGACACCTTGAACACAGCCACCCTGGAACTGGTTGAGGATCATGCAAATCTGCAACGCTTATCTTAGATGGAGTTTGCTGAAAGTCAAAGTTATTGCAGAAGAAGGATGATGACTTCACATGGTGGAAGTCCAGGGAAAGGGAACACTGGGGGTAAGGCAGGCAACAGCCAGCACAAGTCCTCTGCAGTCAACCCAGGCACGCATACAGGCAGCTCAGGGGGTCACCTTCCCCATCAACAAGCTCTTCATGAGCACTGAGAACTAACTGAGGTCTGCTAAAGAAAGCCGTGATGAAGCCTTTGCCGTTTCTTTAAAACCTGTGTAATAAACTTCAATTTGTCAGCTGTATTATTTTATCCACACACACACACATTCCAGAAGGAAGGTCCTTGACTTGTTCCTCTTTACCCAAGAAAGAGAGGATCCAGACAGGGGGTGGGAGGTGCCCCCTAATTGCAGTGGGTACTTTGGGGGATCTCTGCCAAAAGACTAAGACTCATGCAGATGTCTGCCATCTGGCACATCACAGTACCGCAATAAGGACCCCCAGCCTGGCCCAGGAGCACTATTACTCAGCACACTTAAATACGACCAGTCATGACTTTGACAGTGGTAAACCCCAACACTTTAATGCCAAAAGTTCTAGTCCAACCAGTTCCTCAGGCTTGTGACTTACTCTCCCCTACATCATCCATCATTATTTCAGACTCCCTCTCTTAAGCTGCTTTTACATCTTGTTTGTTCTCTGTGCTCTACTGCTGTACCAAAACATGGGCCCCTCCTCTCCCTTCTAAAGCAATGGGGATGGGAGTCGTGTCCTTCCCAGAAGAGATAATCCTCCTCATCTTCAGAAGTGTTTCCCAGGGGAAATTTCCTTTTAGCAGCAATAACCAAGACTTCACAAGTTGCCTTTTCAATACTGCTGAACCACCAGAATTCACCGTATGCACAAAACAGTTCTTCAGCCTCAGAGCTCCGTAGTCCAGAGCTCAGCTCCCCAGCTGAGTCAGTGAAAAAAGGTATTTTACAAGCACTCAGGGAGCACAGACAGCTATCCAAAAGGCCAGAGGTATGCAAAGCTGCGGCACCTATGACCCATGTTGTCTCCTGAGATGACCTACCTTTCAATAGCCACGCTGCGTAGAAAATAACTGCTCAGCACATTTTCTTTAGGGGGGCTGCTGAAATAAAAAATAAAAAGTGCTTTGCCTTAGAGCATGGTCAGGAAAGGAGAATACAGCACCTATTTTCCAGGCCTGCTACACCTTGTTCGACCTGTACAAGAAGACCTTGCAGCTCCAGAGGCCGGGCAAGGACCCAAGAGTCACAGGGAAATCCCTGACAAGCAGCAGTTCCTTTAGGATGTCTCCACGATTGTCTTCACCCACACAATCTCTGCTATCACCCTACGCCTCTGGTGGCTGCGGATTGGGCACGCCAAGCAGCACTGAGCCCAGGGACAGGCAGTCTCACTTCCCAGTGCTGCCAGCACCAGGGTAGAACCTGCCAACAGATTATTCATCAGCAAAAAAAGCCTCTGCTTCCCCACGTAACCAGGATGAGGCCAATCTGCATTAAAAAAATACAAGAAAAACCACAACCACCGACACTGGGACACTGTCTCAGATTTAACCCATCTAGCACCAAAGCTTCCAGGGCCACAATGGCCTTTGAAGCACCAGTTGAGGCGAATTCATCTTGCAAATTTCAAGTCAGCAGAAGAAACCATTGTAGTCTAAAGGTTGGGTTTGGTGCTCCTCTCAGCTCAGCACGCACCAGAACCGACCCAAAAGACGGTCACTGATTTCTTTTCTCCTACATTGAGGTGGCTTTTTCACAAACCTGTACACCTACAGCGCACACAGAAGTTCCTTTTCCATTTTAGGGCTCTTTCTGTAAAAGCCAACGCAGGTCCTCCCACTCAGCTCCTATCGAGCAGCCACCTCACCTCCACAGTTATAAGATCAAAACCAAACACCGCTTTGGATTGAAACTGCAAAGGATGCCAGCAGGTCTAAGGAGACCAACGTCTTTCTGAAGGTCGGGACTAAGGTTGGCAGCCAAAGACATTAATAAGATCCTCTACGGTCCGTACAAACAGAATGTAAAGCGACAGTAAAATCTGCAGCATCAGTTACAAACAAAACCAGCAGCAGCAGCTTGCTGCACTGCAAGGACTGCACACATCCAGAGTTTTATAACACCTACTGCTCATTATCAGCTCTGTCATTGACTCATTTTGAAGAAAATGCAGTTGGAATCTCCATTTCCCCCCCCTAAAAAAAGCAAACAAACAGCAATCCCCTGCTCCAGACCGCGGCCAGCTCTACCCAACCTTTGTGCCTGACAAACATATACAGGAAATTTACTCCTATGTAAATTCCAAAGGACTTGGACTGAAGGAAATTCAAGGAAAGACCGCCGTGGTCTTAATTTACGGTACCTTCTCCTCCAACCAAACTGCTGAGTAAAGGGAAAGGTAAGGAACTCCTGACAGACCAGCAGTTCCTAAAACACTTAAAAAACAAGATCTAAACCAAAACCACACTTGGGATAAGCAGGAATGCCACCAGCTGAGGATACCACCGCCAAGGACAACGAGATGCGAGGGAAGCAGGGATGGAGGGGAGCACGGGGGCAAGGCCAAAGCCTCCCAGCCCTGCCAACGGGGAGGGATGGAGCTCTGCGGGCTCTCACCTTCCGCCAGCACCTCGTCCACCGTCACCTGGCGGCGGCCGATGCCGAACACTCTGCCGATGTAGCCGCTGCCGGGCCCTCCGCTGCCTCCGCCGCCGCCGCTGGTGCCCGACCCGGGCCCAGAGCCGCCCTGCTCCCGGCGCGAGTCGAAGAACTTCTTCATCTCTCAGCAGTCAGCTGAGAAAGCTCCGGGGGCGATGCTCTGCTGAAGGCCCCGCGCCCCGATTCTTCTTCAGGCCGGGGGGGGCTCCGAGGGCCGCGCGAGGAGCGGGGGGGTCACACCTGCAAAACCGCGGAGGGGGGGATGGAGGGGGACAGCCGGTTATCCCCGCGGCCCCCTCAGGGTTTGCCCCCCCCGGGCGGTACCTCTCTGCGGGCGGGGGGCGCCTCCATGCGCCCCGCCCAGGGCCCGGCCTGCCGCAGCCCCCCGGCTCCTCACGGCGGGGGCCGCCTGCCGCCAGGGCCCGGGGCCCGCATCGCTGCCCGCCGAGCCCGTCAGGGAGCGAGCCCGCCACCGCCCCCCGCCGGCCCAGGGGCGAGCAGGAAATGGCCGTCACAGGAAGGCCCGGCTGCTCCCCCGGCCCTACGACGTCCCCGCTCGGCCCGCCGAGACCGCGGCTTCACCCCCGCAGCGCGGCGGAGCGGCCCTGTGAGCGGGGAGGGCGGGCTGCAATGGCGGCCCGCAGGGCTGACAGCGCCGCGCTGCATCCTGGGAGGTGTAGTTCCCGCCGCCGCCTCTTCGCCTCTCTCTGCCGCGGCGCGGACTACAACTCCCAGCAGCCAGCGCGGCTCCGTCAGAGGTGGCCGGGATCCTGTCAGCGAGGGGCCGTGCCTGTGCTGGAGCCTGTCGGCGGCTGGTGACATTTATTCCCGAAATGCTGAGCTTAAGTTTGGCTCCTTAATGTCATAATAGCAACAGCTCCCACATCCCGCGCTGCTCCTGGAGCACAGAGTTGGTCTGACTGTTGGCACCTCCATAGAGAAGCCCGAAGGTGGAATGAGAGACAAGTGACAGGCCTCAACCCGTCTGTGGAAAAAAATATCCTATTAAAATGGGGAAAACAGAGTGAGGAGGGGCTGCATCTGTACTCTAAAGGCTCAAAGCTTGGCAGCCTAGCGACGGATCCTCCCCAGTGCCATGTACAGGCCCATAAGCAGCAACACACCGTATCCAAAGACCCCCAAAAAACCTCCAGAGAATGGTGAGTTCAGGTTAAATCATGTGAAACTTGAGGTGCTTTGGGGTTCTTAGGGAGCAGGAGGAATAAAGGTTTTTCAACCAAAGCATTTCCACATGTTAAGCAGAAAAGTCAGAGCTGGGAGTTTAAGAGAGCCAGGGGATGGTTAAAAATGACCTGGGGCCGTGAGAGGGATGTGTGAAGAAGCAAGGCTCTCATCCCTTAGGGAGTCCAGAGGAGGGCCACAAAGATGCTCAGAGACTGGAACACTTCTGTGATGGGAGGCTGAGGGAGTTGGGCTTGTTCAGCCTAGAGAACACCCCAAGGAAACCTCATTGTGGCCTTCCAGTACTTGAAGGGAGCTTACGGGCAAGAAAGGGACTCAATCTTAGTGAAAAGACAAGGGAAAATGGCTTTAAGCTAAAATAAGGGAGATTTAGGTGTTAGGAAGAAAGGTTTTATTCAGGGGGTTCTCAGATGCTGGAACAGGTTGCCCAGAGAAGTTGTGGATGCTCCATCCCTGGAGGTGTTCAGAGCCACGTTGGATGGGATCATGGCCAACCCGATCTTGACCATAGCAGGAGTTGGAACTAGATGGTCTTTTTAAGATCCCTCCCATCCAAGCCATGTTATAACTGCTCCTCTCTGTTTGTGGCACAGGGTACGGGACAGAGGAGGAAAGCAGAATGCATTTAGAGTTTCCTGATGACTCTTATTTCCTGTATTAAGGTAATAACCACAACCATCCTGCTGACAACTTCCTGTCCCAAGGGGACAGGCCACGCATCCTCTGTAGAATGACAAAAATGTTTGCCCCAGGCTTTGCTTTGAAAAGAAGGAGAACTATGATAGAGGCTGAACTGAAAGACCTTGGGGAATACAACATGCAGGCAGAGGTAATGATAGCCTTTACACAGTCCTGCCCTGCATGCATAACCTGGCTTTTGGACATAGGTTTCTATGGAGTAAATGGACTAAATTGCTCTCCCCACACTATCTGAAGACTTTAAGGGACATGTTATTATGCAAAGCAAGGAAAATCACTGGTGATTGTATGTAGCATGTTTGATGCTCTAAGAGTGCATTGCTATACAGTTGAGCAGACGTGTTTCTTATAGTTAGATCCGTACCCCTTCCATCATCTTTATTCTGGCTGTTCTTGTATGTAATGCCCCACATCCTGATCCTGCAGCAGCTATAAACACTGATGTGTTACCAACGTTGTTTTTCTCCTAAGACCAAAAGCTTAGCATCGTACCAGACACCGTGATGAAAACAATTCTGTCCCAGCTGAAACTGTCAGTCCTAAAACCCACATTTAGTTCCTAAAATCCCATTATGTTTGTTTAAAAACCTTTGAGCTCTGCTGCTGTGGTCAGCAGAGCTGTTTGCCTGCAGATTGTGATCCCCAGTTTCCCTTTACCGCTAACAGAATGCATTCAGATCCCCGGGAAGAAGCACATTAATACTGATGCATCCTTCTTGATCAAACTTTCCAGGCAGCTCAGCATTTTCTGACTGAAAACATATAGTCGTGTTTCATGGGGATCATCGGAAAGTTAGGGAACACTGACCTCTTCTGGCTACTTCTAGAAAAGGCAGGAGAGCTGTCATGGTTTTCTATGCTGTCTGGACTTGCAGACGTGGGATTGGGAAAGCCAAGAGGCAGAACTGAACTTGGTAAGGGATGTTAATAAGACATTCTACAGGTACATTGGCCGGAAGAGAGAGGCCAAAGTGAGTGTACCTCCTTTGGTAAGTACAAAAGGAGAACTGGCTTCAACCTGGGTAACTACAGGCTGGTGAGTCTCACCTCTGTGCCTGGGAAGATCATGGAACAGATCCTCCTAGATAACATGCTTGCCCTGGAGGTGGGCATAGAGGCCTGGGGGGGCTTTGGTGCTGCATGAATGACTACAGGCACAGGTGTAGCAAAGTGAATACAAAGCATTTAATAATTTAATGTAATAGCATAATTTAATATAAAATAACAATCTAATGGAGTCCCACATTGTCCCAGTCCAAGGTGTTGTTGGTGGACAGCCCAGGTTTGGAGGTGTAGGGCTGGGGCTGATGCTGGAGACCCTGAGGTGCTGCTGCCGCTCTTTGTGTGCCACAGGAGCCTTATTTGTTGGCTCTGGCCGTGTCTCCTGCTGCACCACATGGGCCGTTTGTGCTGAGCCCACCCAGCTTCACTTAGCGCCGGCGCTTTGGGTCTGGAGCATCCTGGCCCTGCAGCAGCTTCCTCTTTGTGGCTTGGATGCTGCCAGTGTGCTGCTGGTGCCTGCTGGTTGTGCAGATGGGCGCAGGGCACTCAGCCTGCTCGGTGCTCTCCCCGTGGTGGTTGTCTGGCACATGGCAGGAGATACAGCCGGGTGACAGTGCCAGATAGAGGAGAACCACACAGGGCTGCTTCTGCTGTGCCTCTCCTATCAGATGTGCTGTGCTGGGTGAAGGACTTGCAGGGACATCCATGGTGGTCGGCACAGGCAGCTCTGGTGGTGTGCTGGGGGTGCAGGAAAGGCCTGCAGGGCAGCAACTCGGAGAGCTGCCCAGTTTGCTGGCTGCCTGCAGGACAGGCCACTGCTGGGCCTGGCCTCAGCCTCTGCCTCTCTACTTTGCTCCCTGCTGGCCATGAACAGAACCGCGTAGAGGCTGCTGGGTTAGGCTGGGCTTGGTGGCTGTGTGGCATTGATCCACCACAGCAGCTCTGCCCTTTGCTGGCTGTCCAGCTCAGGCAGCAGCTCATCAGGAAGACTTTCCTCTTCCATATTGTCAGTGTCTTTGGTCCCCTCTGTTTGGTTCTCAACCAGGTCCTGGTTCTGCTTGGGGACCTCCTGAGGACTTGCCTCTTCTGGAAAGGCAAGAACATCCCCAGAACGACGATCACAGCCTTCCCACAGCCACTCAGTGCAGACACCACCCCCGCCAGCTCTGAAACCTCCAAACTCACTGCTGTTCATCCATGTCAGGAGGTCATTGATAACAGTAAGGTCCTGAATATCTGAGTTTGTCGCTGCTGGAAAAGCAAGAACATCCCCAGGGGGCAATGCCAGCTTTCCCACAGTCACCTGGTGTGGACAGCCTGCTGCCCACCCTGCAGCCCCCAAACTCACCACCTGAATCCAGTGCTGCGGTGCTGCAGGCGAGCAGATTGGGGCACACGTTGGTGGGCACTGGGTGCCCCTGGTCTTCTGCATGCACCATGGCATCTCCAAAAGGCTGTACTGCCTGTGCCCAGCTGGCGGGCAGGGTGCAGGGAGCACCTGCTGCTGCACTGAAGGTGCTCGGAGGACTGTTGAGGGGCCGGGGTAGCTAGGGGCCTGCAGCAGGCAGGTTTCTGCAGGCTGTGGGGCTCCCCACAGCCCCATCAGTTACTGGGGCTGCAGCATTCCTGCCAGCAGGGGATGTTCCCAGTAGTGGGCAGGGGCACTGGGGGGAGGCATACCTGCCTGCATCCCCCCAAGGAGGAGCATCAGGAGGGTTAACTGCCGTCCCCCAGGTGGGAGCTGACCCACAACTGTGGGCACCCCCCCAGGTGGGAGCTGGACCACAGTTGGGGAGTGAGATCTGGGGCTCTGGGATCACTTGGAGGGCCACAGTGCCAGGAGCCGGAGGAGCCTGCTGCCTTACCTGCCATGGCAGCTCAAGTGTGGCCTGAATTCACAGGGAAGAGGCTGCGCTCGTGACAGCATGGGACGAGTGTGCGGAGCTATGGTCCACTCATCCTCCTCCTCCTGTTGGTCATAACTTGCTGCAAGGTCGGTGCTTCTCCGTGGTGAACACCAGGAGCAGGTGTGTGAGCAAAGCTGAATGGAACGAGGAGCAGGAAGTCGTGAAAGATGTCCCCATGTACTGCTTGAAAGGCGCCATCGCTGTGTTTGTTCCCGTGCTGCTGGCGATCATTGCATGCTGCATTTGCATCCAGCGGCGGAGGCAGAAACACCAGTGAGTTGCTCCCCCATCCCAGCACGCTCTTTATTCCACCTCTGCCTTATCAGCCCTGTTTTCCTCCTAAAGCCCAAACTCGCTCCATTCCAGACAAGATTCAGTGACCCGGGACAGGGATGCGGAGAGGAGACGAAAGTCCCAATCCCTCCCCAGCTGTGAGGCAGCACAAGATCGGACTCCATTCTCACCCTGTAGTGAGGCCGCGATGCAGAGCAGTGCGTACAGAACGGTGGAGGTTTGATGTCGTCTCAGTGCGTTTCTCGACTGGGAAATCTCTGCCGTTGTCACACGAGGAAGGGCCGTAAGCTGAAGCTCTTTGGTACCGGGACGGAGCTCAGTGATCCCCCACACGCCGAACATAACGGACGCCGCTTTGTAACGGCCGACTCTGAGGGAGTTACCTCAGAGCGTTACCTCAGAGCGTTACCTCAGCGCCCCGCCTCGCACGGGGGCGGAGCGGCCGCCATTCCGCTGCGCATTTTGCGCTGTGAAGCGAAACGTTTTGGCTTGTCGGCAGCGAGAGGAGGAGAGCAGCTTCATCTCCGATCCGTTCGTCATGGCGTCTCTACTTGGCGCTGCCTCTCTCCGTGAGGAACCCCCCGACCCGTCTGAAGCCGGCAGTGCTGCGGGTACGTGCGGGTTCGGGTATGGGAGAACGGTGGGATGCTGTGGAGGCGAGAAATGAAAGAAAAGACACTGGGAAGATGGGGTGGGACGTGGGGATGCGGCGGCAGGGAGACACTGGAGAGGAAAAATAGCAAAAAGAATGAGGGGCGGGTGGTGAAGTAGCGCCCGGTAAGGAGTTTTAGGGGGAGGGAACAAAATGGTGGCGAGGGAGGGGAGACATTGGCAGGCGGGGAAACAAAATGGCGGCGATGGAGAAGAGACGTTGGAGGGCGGGAAAAGAAAATGGCGGCGAAGGAGGGAAGACGTTGGAGGGCGGGAAAACAAAATGGCGGCGAAGGAGGGAAGACGTGTTGGGAGGCGGGAAAACAAAATGGCGCCGCTAACGGAGGAGGCGGGAAGTTGTGATGCACCTTAGGGCTGAGGTTGGCCTGTGCCAGGCGCTGGGTAGGAAAGAAGAGCAGGGATTTCTGCTGTGCCCTCAGCAGTTCCTCTCTCTCTGCAGCAGCCGCTGCTTGGTCCGAGACCTGCATCCCTTCACAGCTGGACAGTCTGTCTGCTCGGCGTGATACAACTGACAGGTGGAGGAAAGCAGCAGATGTGGCTTAGTGGAAAGCGTGCACAGTTGTGGGGGAGCCCCCCCGGGTGTAGCTCCCTCAAGCATGGACACGATGCAGGCTCTGCTGCCCCCAGCCTGCCTCCTGCAGCCTCCCCTGCAGGTCACCACAGATCAGGGAAGTCCCAACAGTCAGTGAAGCTTCTCACCAGTGTGTGATCACATTGTGCCTGCAGGCTGTAGCGGTCATTCAGCACAGTAGCAAAATAGCGCATCTGACTCGGAAAGAGATGATGGAGGTAAGTCTTCAGTTTTGTCTTCTTTTTATTTGATCATATTGGGTTACGATAGTTGAGGAAAGCTTCAGTCTTTGACTGGTCAATGGGTTCTTTTCTTTGAGAAGCTTGGGTGGTTGTTTCTTGGGTGCTACATGCTGCTAGTGTTAGGCTGACTTTGTGTACATAGAGCTCTCCAGTTAGAGGGGCCTGAGTGGCAGTATAAGTGTTGCCCAAGGAACTTGTGGCTGCCTCATCCTTGTTGGTGTTGAAAGCCAGGGAGGGTGGTGGTAGCCTGACCCGGTGGGTGGTATCCCCACACATGATTGGAGTTCTAACATCTTCAATGTTGCTTCCAGACCAAACCTTTCCATGTTCCTGTGATGTGAAAATCTCAACGGTGGTTTCCTGTTGATCGAGGTGACAGAATCCTCACCCACAATGGCAGTACCCTCAGCAAGGGGAGGAGCTCTGTGCCCAGCCCACGTGGAACTCGGCCTTCACAACAGGACAGAGCTGCTGGACAGAATGCGCTCCTTGTGATTCTGCTAACATTTCCACCACTTGCCCCTGAAAGGCTTCCCCAAGCAGCGGCCACGCAGTCCAGCATAGGAGGAGCAGCCTGCAGGGATCCCCCAGCCAGCACCACAGGGCCAAGAGGTGACAGTGCTGCATGTATTGCTGCACTCCGAGCTTACAAGGCCCAGCTGTGACACTATTCCATGCCATGGGCTTCGCTTTGTGTAATGAAGAGCATGTAGGAGTTGAGTGGAGGAAGCACCTTACTGGTATTTTTGCCTCTACCACTGGATACAAGTGCAGCACACACTGATTTCATGCGTAAAGGAACAGTGACAGCAATAGGTCCTTTTACACAGTACATGGGGACGTCTTTCACGGGGACTCTTTATTTGCTGCCTTTGGTAGCTGTGTCTCCTGCTGCACCATGGCATCTCCAAGGGCTGCACCGCCTGTGTCCAGCTGGCGGGCAGGGTGCAGGGCACAGGGAGCACCTGCTGCTGCACTGAAGGTGCTCGGAGGACTGTTGAGGGGCCAGGGCAGCTGGGGGCCTAACATGGGCAGGTGTATGTGGGCTGTGGGGGCTCCCTATGGAATTGGGGGCTGCAGCATCCGTGCCAGCAGGGGATGTTCCCAGCGGTGGGCAGGGGCATTGGGGGCAGGCATACCTGGCTGCATCCCCCTGGGAAGGAGCATCAGGAGGGGTAACTGCTGCTGCTAAGGTGGCTGCTGGGCTGCAGTTGGGGGCAGCCCCCAGGTGGGAGTGGTGCTCCCTGGACACCTCGTACCCCAGGCTGGGCAGAGGCCTGAGGCCCCACATAGGTGACACTGGGGACAGGGAGGGGTTGCCGTGACACCAGCAACAGTCAGTGTCCATTGAAGAAATACTCTCTGTGGGGAAATGCCCAAATAGGCACTGGGGTGAGATCTGGGGCACTGGGATCACTTGGAGGGCTGCAGTGGAGGAACAGGAGGAGCCCTGCTGCCTTACCTTCCATGGCAGATCCAGTGGCAGATCCAGTGGCAGCAGAAGGCTCAGTGACCGCTGGGGTCAGCCCCTCTTCTGAGTTAACAGGGAAGTGGTTGTGCTTGTGGTGGTGACAGCATGGGATGAGCGTGGGGATCTATGGCTGACTCATAATCCTTCTCCTGTTGGCCGCAACTTGCTGGAAGGTCGATGCTGCTCTATAGCGAGCACCAGGAGCAGGTGTGTGAGCAAAGATGAGTGGAACGGGGGGCAGGAAGGCAGGATGTCCCCATGGCCATACAGCACGCTGCCCTGGGGCCACCCTTGCATGGGGGATGTGCTGGGCATGGGAAGATGGACAGTTTGGGACTCAGTGTCCCCCTCAGCCCCTACATGCATGGAAAATACCGATGCCTTTGGAGAAGTAATGCCTCCTGAGGACGTTCTCCTCCTGACAAGGGCAGGTATTTACAGTCCCATTCTGCTGCCTTCTTTCTCAAGAGATAGATGGAGCTACCATGGACGAGCCCATTCGTCTGCAGGGCAGCAGCTGCACAGTGCCCATCTCCACCTTCCCTGAAGGCACGGAGGACATGAGAGCAACTGGTGCCAACGTTGAGGGCCGTGTAGTGCTCTGTGGCTGACAGTCAGAGCTTCTATTGTTGCATTTCCTTTTTGTGGCCTCCCAGAAGGTTTGATGGCAACATCAGAGCTCTGCTGAGATCGCCTGCTGGGCACAAGGCGCAGCACTGACTGCATGACCTTCAAATGCAGGTGATGAAGAAGCCACCAATGGGGTCCCAGTGAAAGATGTCCACATGTACTGTTTGAAAGGAGCCATTGCTGTGTTTGTTCCTCTGCTGCTGGCCATCATCGGGTGCTGCATTTGGATCCGGCGTCGGAGGCAGAAACAACAGTGAGTTGCTCCCCCATCCCAGCACGCTCTGTATTCCTGTGCTGCATCCCTGCACCATCCCCTGGCACCACCTGCTCCTCAGTTGCACCGCTCTGCAGTGACACGGATTGCAGTGTATGATGGAAAGCTCTCGTGGTTCTTGCTTTGCAGAAGTGCCTGCAGAGAGGGCTGTGCCAAACCCGCAGCCGTTGCCTGTGCCAGAGCCCTGCTGGTATCCCAATGGTGGGTAGTGCCCCCATGTCAGCACAGCTGGTGCTCAGTATGTGACCATCTCCTTCCCCAGGCACAAAACAAGGCAATGGGGGCATTGGCAGCAGAGAGGTGATGCAGAACATCAGTGAGGAGGTGCAGGTGTAGCAAAGAAAGTGAATACAAAGCATTTAATAATTTAAAGTAATTTATTGATAATTTAACAGAATTTAACATAAAGTAACATAGTTTAACAGAACAGAATTTAACATAAAATAACATAAAACAACATAAAGTATCATAAATAATATAATCTAATGGGCTGTTTGTGCTGAGCCCACCCAGCTTCATCTAGCACCGGCGCTTTGGCTCTGGAGCATCCTGGTCTTCTGGCAGCTTCCTCTTCGTGGCCTGGATGCTGCCATTGCACACGGTGGTTGGCATGGCTGGCTCTGGTGGGCTGATGGGCACAGCTGGGCTCAGTGGCTCTGTGGCGTTAATCCAACGCAGCAGATCTGACGTATCCTGGAAGTCCAGCTCAGGAAATCTTTCCCCTTCCATATCGTCAGCGTCTTTGGTCCCCTCTGTTTGGTTCTCAACCAGGTCCTGGTTCTGCTGGGGGACCTCCTGAAGTCTCGCCACTTCTGAAAAGGCAAGAACATCCCCAGAGTGATGATCACAGCCTTCCCACAGCCACTCAGTGCAGACACCACCCCCGCCAGCTCTGAAGCCTCCAAACTCACCACTGTTGAGCCACGTGAGGAGATCGTCCATGTCCTGGCTGTCAGCCTGGATCTCAGTGCTGGATTCTGCTGCTGGAAAAGCAAGAACATCCCCAGTGGGTCAATGCCACTCGGTGCCAACACCCCCCTTTGAGCTCTACAGCCCCCAAACTTACAGCTGTTAATCCATGCCAGGAGGTCGTCGATGTCCTCTTGGACGTCTGAGCTTGTTGTTGCTGCTGGAAAAGCAAGAACATCCCCATTGAGGCACTGCCAGCTTCCCCACAGCCACCTTGTATGGACAGCCTGCAACCCACCCACCCTGCAGTCCCCAAACTCACCACCTGACTCTGGTGCTGCGGTGCTGCAGGTCAGTGGAGCTGTGGTGGGACGGGGGCTCACGGTGGTGGGACGGGGGCTCACGGTGGTGGGCGCTGGTTGCTGCTGGTCCTCTGTGTGCACCATGGCATCTCCACGGGGCTGACCTTTCTGTGCCCAGCCGGCGGGCAGTTTGCAGCGCACGGTGATCACCTGATGCTGCCTTGGTGGAGCTTTGCGGACCTTTCTGCGGCGGCGGCCGGGGGCCTGCAGTGAGCAGCTGCCTGCAGGCTGTGGGGGCTCCCCATGGGACACGGCCCCAGGTTCGCGCCCCATCGGCTGCTGGGGCTGCAGCGTCCCTGCCAGCTGGGGATGTTGGCAATAGTGGGCAGGGGCATTTTGGGGGGGCATACTCGGCTTCACCCCCCCAGGGAGGAGCATGAGGAGGGGTAAGTCCTGCCCCTTAGGTGGGAGCTGACCCACAACCATGGGGACCGCCCCAGGTGGCAGCTGAGCCACATTTGGGGGCAGCCCCCCAGGTGGCAGCTGGACCACGGTTGGGGGCAGACCCCCAGATGGCAGCTGGACCATATTTGGGGGAAGCCCCCCATGTGGCAGCTGAACCACATTTGGGGGAAGCCCCCCAGGTGGCAGCTGGACCACACTTGGAGGCAGCCCCCTATGTGGCAGCTGGGTCACAATTTGGGGCAGCCCCCCATGTGGCAGCTGAACCACACTTGAGGGCAGCCCCCAAGATGGCAGCTGGACCACATTTGGGGGAAGCCCCCCTTGTGGCAGCTGGACCACGGTTGGGGGCAGCCCCCCAGGTGGCAGCTGGACCACAGTTGGGGGCAGCCCCCCAGGTGGCAGCTGAACCATATTTGGGGGAAGCCCCCCAGGTAGCAGCTGGACCACAGTGTGGGGCAGCCCCCCAGGTGGCAGCTGCGCTCCCTGTCTCTGCACGCCTTGTACCCATGGCTGGGTAGAGGCCTGAGGTCCCACGTAGGTGACAACGGGGACAGGGACAGGTTGCAGTGGCACTGGTACTGCTCTGCTGCTGGTGGGATGCATTACAGCAGTGTCCAGTGGAGTAAAAAGGATCCCAGTAAATCTGCGTCGGGTGATGGACACACCGTCAGCAACAACTGAGGAATTCTCTCTGTGGAGAAATGCCCAAATAGACACTGGGGTGAGATCTGGGGCACTGGGATCACTTGGAGGGTTGCAATGGGGGAGCAGGAGGAGCCTGCTGCCTTACCTGCCAGGGCAGATCGAAAGTGACAGCAGGGGGTTCCGTTACCACTGAGGCCAGCCCCTCTCCTCTGAGCTCACAATGCCCCTCTGTGACACGTGCATTGCTCAGAATCAGGCTATGTCCCCATGGCCATTGCATGGCGGACGTGCTGGGCAGCACCCAGTTCCCAACTCAGGGTCTCCCTCGGCCCCCAGCCCAGGGGAAGAGCCAGGCAGGTTTTCCTCCTGTGCTGCACCATCTCCTTCCTTTGTGCCCATCAAAGACCTGCAGTAAGAAGGGCCCGAGTGGCCAAATGCTGCTCCACGTGGCACACGATGGCGTTGCACACGTTTAATGGAAACTTCTCTCTGCTTCTGATTGTAGAACATATATATTCATTCATAACCCAGGTTCATTGAATGTGGCTGCCTGGTCGGATGCTGCTCCTGAACCTGAGGTGGAACCCAGAGGTGATTGAAAGGACAAAGCCTTGGGGGATCCCCCTCTTTTCCTCCCCTCTCCATCCCCTTCTCCTCCCTGTCTCCAGGCAGCTCCACACGGGGGTTATTGTGTATCAGCACGGTGCCCCTGCAGGCACCCAGGAGCTATGGCTGAGATGCTGCTGTTTGACATGAGCTGCTTTGTTCTGTTTGCTTACAGGTGTGAGTGGAGGTGAACGGGATGCAGAATCCCAGCCGCCTCCTGGGATGGAAGCTGTAGTGGATGGTGTGGGTAAGTGAGAGCACAGAGCTGCACGTGCCCCATCCCTGCCCCATCCCCTGGCACCACCTGCTCCTCAGTTGCGCCGTTCCACAGTGACACGGATTGCAGTGTAAGATGGAAGAACTCCTCTATGTTGTCCTAGTGAAAGATATCTTCATGTACTGCCAGAAAGGAGCTATTGCTGCGTTGGTTCCCATGCTGCTGGCGATCATTGCATGCTGCATTTGCATCCAGTGGCAGATGCAGAAACAACAGTGAGTTACTCCCCCATCTGTAAAGAGTCTTAGATGCAGCTGGGTGACAGCACCAGATGGAGGAGAACCACCCGGGGCTGCTTCTGCTGTGCCTCTCCTATCAGATGTGCAGTGCTGGGTGAAGGAGGCGCAGGGACATCCATGGGGGTCGGTACGGGCAGCTCTGGTGGTGTGCTGGGGGAGCAGGAAAGGCTGCAGGGCAGCAACTCGGAGAGCTGCCCAGTTTGCTGGCTGCCTGCAGGACAGGCCACTGCTGGGCCTGGCCTCAGCCTCTGCCTCTACTTTGCTCCCTGCTGGTCATGGGAAAGTCAGAGACCGCTGTGATGAACAGAGCTGTGTTGAGGCTGCTGAGGACAGCTGGGCTCATTGGCTGTGTGGCATAAATCCACTGTAGCAAGCTCTGCCCTTTCCTGGCTGTCCAGCTCTGGCAGCAGCTCATCAGGAAGACTTTCCTCTTCCACGGACATTGTCAGCATCTTTAGTTTCATCTGTTTGGACATGAACCACGTCCTGCTGCTGCATTGGAGGTGCCTGGAGGACTGTTGAGGGGCCGGGGTGGCCTGGTGGTGGTGCAGGCAGCTGCCTGGGCTCATGCAAGGCCTTTGATGTGGTCCAACACATCACCACCCCCAGAGCCCAAGAGTGACCCTGCTTGTCTACCTCATTCTGGGGTGCAGAATGAGCCCAGCAGCCCCCAGCCCCACCAGCCACTGCTACCACTCCCATTATACAGGGGATGGTTGCAGCCTCCCTGGGGTTGGGGATCACATCCCCCTCCTGGACAACAGCTGCTGCCATCAGCTGTGGCTGTCCAGCTTTCTATTGTAGTTATAAATCAATAAAAACATCATTACTTAATTATGTGACTGATGATACTCCACTCCCATTGGCATCATAGGGCTGCGCTGCTTTGACTCTGGGCAGCCCCCAAACATCCACCTGCTCAGTGCCTCTCTTCACACATCCATCACAGCAGCACAAGTTGGTTGGGACCTGGGGAGTTTTAGTACGATTCTCCTTCAACACCCGTGTTTTATTTTAGCCCCTCTTGCTTTAGAGTCCTCTGCCACAGCTCTAACAAAATGAATAGGAATTTATTATTGGGGAGCTCAGTATCAGCCATGTCAGGGAAAGACCAGACAAAGGTAAAGGACTGTAAGGACTGGAAATATCACTGAGTTACAGGCAACCCAGTAACAGAGCAACATCCTGCTCACAGCACGGATGGTTCACAGAGGAACTGCAGAGCTCTGCTCCTCAGCCTAGGGAGGAGGGATGCATCGAAGCAGCAGCTGTCCTGTATGGCCTCCAGGTTGAGGCAGGTGGGACCATGGCTGCAGTTCACCAGTTACCACAGAGCAGCAGAACTTCTCAGCGATGCTGGGAGGAGGAAAACCTGCCCCTGGTGCAGAACAAGCGCTGCCCAGCTGGGGAGCAAAGCTGCAGCCTGGGGGTCAGCCTGGCTGAGCTGCTCCACACGAGGCTCAGTCTCCTTGTTTCACAATGATATCAGACAGGTCCTCCATGCCGTTCAGTTTCAGGTTCTGAAAAGCAAAAAAGCTGCCTTCAGGAGAGCCAGGGAGCTGGATAAAAGCACACAAGGACTGCTCAGAACAACCCCAGCCCCCTTCTGCCCCCATCACAGCACAGATGGAGGACTGCCCTCAGCTGCTGTAGCACTCACAACACACAATGACATTAAGCAGGGATGTGTTTCACCCCCTTTGCCCTCCCCCCCCTCCTCACATCTGGCAGCGGTCAGAAGTGAAGCTGGAAATACTGCGCTTTTTATTTCCAGCACATCCACCTGATTTGTGCTCATATAAACACGAAACGGGATTAAACTGTAAGATTCCGATGTAATACAATGCTGCGTGCTCTGCCCGCTGCTCCTACCCCCACCTTGCAAACATACACTGCTCTTACCTTCTCATTTGCCAAGTGCAAGAGGCAGGCAAAGGCCAAAGGGACAGACAGATTTTTAGCCATCACAGAAGGCAACCTAAGGAACAGAAGGGAGGTCAGGATGTCCAGAGCCTGAGACTGTGTATGGAGGATGCCTGCAAGTCACCAAAGATCAGCTGCACGTGGCAGCTCCTTCCCCACTCTGATACTCTCTACCTCATTCATCCCATTAGCAAAGACTCAGCCAAGCCAAATGCAACCTGTCCAACCCTTTGTAGGGCCACTCTACCTGTGAAGCAGTTCCTTTGTGACGCTGCTGAAGGCCTTCTCCCCCATCACCACTGACATGTCGCTCTGTTTCTCCACATCTTCAATCTATTCAGCAAAAAGACACACACTGCTGAGGCAGCTTTTGCTCCCCAGGGCTCAGCCTCACGCTCAGAGCAACTGCAAATCACTGCTCACTGTCCATCCTTCCTAACTATCCAATGGGAGCAAGGCTATTGGAAAGGAATTACCACTAACGTGATCTCCTTGGGAGCTAAGTATTGTTACATGCAAGACATGCTCTTCTCTTCAGGCCTGTTAAAGCATCTGGCTCTGCCCACACTCACCTGTGCCACTGAGTTCTTCTGTATATCAGCGAGAAGGTCCCACATGCTTTGCTTCAACCTCTTCATGTCCATTTTCTTGGCTGTCTTCGCGTATTGAATTGCGATCTTACTGACCTGAGGGAAAGGCATTGGGGGTTAGCACAGAGCAACTGAGCAGCAACAGCATCCTCAATCACAACCAAAGGAACAAGAGCCAAACTTGATTTTCCTACAGCAATAACATCATCCCAGAATAAAGCATCCACTAGCAAATCCCTGGAGATCCCACACAAGGAAAGTTGCTGTCTGTCTCTGCTCAGTCAGCAGCACACAGCTGGGCACAGTATGAGTCCTTACCTTCTGAGGCTCAGCAATGAGGTTCAGCTCCCCGTACATCGTGATATCAACACCATCAATCCCATTGAGCTCGTGATCTTGACCCTCAGGTTGAGAGGTAATGTTGAACTCTGTTTGGCCCATGAATTGAACGGGCTCGTTGTCATCATCACTATCTGCAGCCTGGTCAAGAAGAGACACAGTGAGGCCACCCCCAGACATCTTGGAGGAGACACAGGGTCTGATAGCTGTGCACAGACTGAATTAAAGCTAAACCCAACAGAGATCTAAAGCACAGACTATCAGAAGGCTGTTCTACACGGAAAGACAAAGAGAAATGAAGGCTCTCCCACCAGTGTGGGGCTCTATGAGACCTGCAGCATTGGCCTGGCAGAAAACTGAAGGTCAAATGTAGGCGATAGAGAAACGTAGGCTCCCAGTTACCTGTGCTGCAGGGCAGAAATTGGAGGTGTCGTTGGGGTTACTGTAATCATATTCGCCGATCTCATCTTCGTGATCCAACGAGCTGCCTGCCTCAGGCAGCCTGAAGAGCTGCAGAGATGAGACTGCAACATCAGGAAAGAGGAAACAAGAGGTTTTCCCCAAGCAACGCCCACATCTTGCTCATTCATTGCAACCCCTTTTCTCGAGCTTGCTGCCTCTTCCTCCTCATGTACCACCCAGCAATCCCCTCATAGAGCACAACAGCCAAGCACAGACAACTCAGCATCCACAAGAGGGTTAGTTCACTAACAGGCATCGTGCTGGCTCATTTCTTGCCCTCAGGAGCATCCCAGAGGCACTTCAAGCAGATTAAAGAGTGATTCTGTGCACAGAACGTTGCAAAGAAGATTCCGGAGAAGCCTCTTACCTTAGCAGCTGGTTTGAGGAACAGCTGGACAAGGTTGTTGGGGTTGTAGTTGAAGTCTGCAGGAAGCGTGGTGCTCTTCACGTTCTGGTTTTCCAGAATGGATTTGCTCAGAGTTAAAGCAGCCTGCAGAAGGTAATGCCATAATCCATGTGATTTCCAGTACTCAGATGTGAATCAACTTCTTACATGGGCAGATGGCGACATGACAAGGATGAATGGTTTTATACTAAAAAGACAGATTTACATTCAATATTTAGAAGAAATTCTTGACTCAGAGGGTGAGTGAGGATCTGGAACAGATCACACAGAGATGGTGCCCCATCCCTATGGTTCTTCACAGCCTGGTTGAATGGGGCCCTGGGCAGCCTGAGCTGATGGTGGGTAGCAAACAGCCCATGGAATGCATCTTTAAGGTCCCTCCCAGCTCAAGGCATTCTATAATTCTTCAGTTCTATGACCAAACGTGGATATTTGTTTGAAAGAAGTTCTGAAGCGCTTCCAAAGATGAGTTCTACACTGCATGCAGTGACTTTAACACAGCTTTCTGGGCCTCTGGGGTCTCAGTTCATGACAGGGTATTATTGGCCAGAGAGAATCCAGCCTGATTCTTCACTTTGAGGTTGGTAAAACTCTAAGATTTGGAGCCAGAAGACCCTGCACCAAGGAACGTGCATGATGCTGTGCTTACTGAGCCAGCTTCCATAGGAGAACAAAGGTGAGCCACCTGCTGATGGCAGCTCTAAGATGCACTGATAGGGCAGAAGAGAACAGAGGCAGAAACTCAGCGCGTACCTTCGTCTTACGGAAATAGGTCTCAAAGTCAATATCCTCATCAAAGTTCACTTCAAATGCTTTCTTTGCCTTCTTCTTGTTCTCTTTCTCAGAGTTCACACTTGCTGCAGAAAGGAAGGAAACTCCCAACGTGAGCATGCAGAGTTGTCTCATCTCTGCTGCCTTTGCTTTATGGCTCACAGGGTTGGAAGGGAACTCTGGAGATCATCTAGTCCAACTCCCCTGCTAAAGCAGGATCCTTAGAGTGGGCTGCACACCCCATCCAGATACATTCTGACTATCTCCAGAGGAGAAACCATAACCTCACTGGGCAGCTTGTTCCAGTGCTGTTACCCACAAAAGAAACAAATTCTCCCCCACGTTCATACAGAACTTCCTCTGTTCCTTTCCTTTGAAGGGAGATGCTCCTGTCCTTATTACCTTCGCTGTCCTTATCTAGGCTGTCTCCTGTAGTTTCCTATTCACATACTGTCCATTTCCCAACAGAAAGCAGCAGCATATTGAGCTCCATTCTCTGAATACATACATACATTTGTGTCGAGGTTTGAAGTGCCAGTGCTCCGGGCCAGCCCACATTGACAGAATTCGGGGGCTGAAGTAGGAGTATTCCCCTGGTTTCATGGACAGATGAAGGCACATGGTCCCAATGTCTCCTTCTCCAAAAGAAACCGCATCAGCTCTGGAAAGAAACACACACACACTGCTCAGTAAAATCCTTCCTTTGAGATACATTGAGCCTGAGTGTGTTTAACACCCTGTGCAGCTCTGTACAGACAGCAGCCTGCAAGACTCATGCTTTCTTATCAGCAAACAGTACTGCGAGTATTGCACTGTCTGGAGTCTGTGGGGCTGCTGCAAAAAGAGATGGGCAGGGCAGGCTGAAAACGGGAGCAGAGAGAGCAGACCGAAGAGGAAACATGACCATACAAGAAGGTTCTTCTGGAGGGCAGAGATGTGCATTCCTCAATGTACCCGAAACCTGATCAGAAAGCAAACTACAGCCAGATGGAAAACATGCACAGAGGAAAGAGAAGATCGTCCAGAGAGCCATCTTAACTTGCTGCTGGCAATCAAAGCTATAAGGTGCAGCGACTACCCACCTCTTGCTGCTCTCATGGACTACTGCAAGGGATTTGTCTCCTGCAAATTCCCCAATCCTTTCTGCTGCTATACTCCCGGGGGAGTCCGCATTGAAGTCATCATCTGACAGGGCAGGAACATCATCTTCCACATCACTGTCCCTTTCTGCATTGATATCGAATACTTGGTCGCTCTTCTTAAACTTATCCAGCAGGGCTGATACTGACTGCGAGAGAAGGTGTTCAAAGGAAAAGCCACAGCACCCCACAGCACACCTTGCTGCCCCACACAGCTCCAGGATCGCTCTGGAGTGACAGAGCAGAAAATACAGCTCAAGTATTCGATCCTGCACAGAGCCAGCTACGTACCTCCTCATGGGATTCAGCATCCCACTTCATGAACTGGAAATCAGCCAGCGTAGAATAAATGGGGCGTTTTAAAACACACTTTTCTAGCAGCACTAAAGGTAGGAAGAATAAAGAAATATCAGACACAGGATGAAATAAGCAGCAGGTAAAACAAATGTCAGGTGTTATTCTTAGTTTCAAAAGCATTTAAGGCTCATTTCTCAGCAGAAAGGGAAGCTCAGTCAGATCTCTGACAGAAGGGTGGGCATAACACTGTGAGCCTTAACAGAGTAATGGGGTTTAGGAATACAGGGTTAAGGCACTCTATAAAGGTCAGCCCTTAACCTGGACCACACTCATCTCAATTACATGCTGTGCATCAGGTTGAGCTACATGCAGAGATCTAAAAAGCTGTGAGGGTCACGGCCCTGCCAGCAACCAGCCTCAGCCCAAGCAGGATCACAGCAAGGTGCCACAAGGTAGCCAAGAAGTCAATAAAAGCATCAGTAAACTGGCTGAGACTAAAAGGAGTACGCTTGGCAGATGAAAATGATGTCTGGGTGGCACAATTGCTTAGTGATTACCAGCACTCACCCTTCAAATCTGTCACATTCACAGGATCGCTGTTGGGCAGAACAAGGGTTTCCGAAGATGGGAGAGGCGCGATCTTGGAGTCAAAAAGGAGCTCACTGTGACAGCTCTGTGTACGTAGGCTGGTGAGGAAGATGCCAGCTGTGCTGCATTCATCAAAAGATGCTGCTGTTTTCTGGAACATGGGGTCAACCTGCAGGCACAGAATCAAGGAATGGAACCAGATGGATGGTGAGATGTAGAAGTCTTTGCAGATTTGTAAATACAAAGCCAAAGGGAGAACAACCCCTCCATCTTTCTTCAGTGAGGAGAAAGCTCTCACAACTGCCTCCCACAGGAGGAACAGGCACAATTAAGGACCACTGTGCTACAGTAGCAGAATTCAGATGTGCACATGAATCTAACAGCCCAAGAGGGGAAAGCACAGTAAGGAAAACAATAGGAAGGCAAAAAACGAGGTGAGCATTCCTTCCTCCACCCACCTCACATCTCCGATTGGCCTCTGTCACATTGATGTTGTTCAAGTTCTGTTCAATCGTTTTGAAGGAGTGTTTTTTCTTTGTTTGAACTTTCTTGGAAGCTGTACTGTCTTCCTCTGAAAGAAATACAAGCTGTGGTTAGAAAAGCTTGCTAGGATATCCTATGACTGAGGGACAACACAACTGTATTTCACTTTGTGTGCAGCCACAAAAGCCCAGTAGGCATAAAGCTACCCAATTAGGTGTCCACCAGCACAAACCACCAATACTTCAGTGGCTGCTCAATGTGTTTCTTTTCATTTTGCCTCTTCTGTCCTAACAACACGTTTCTGCTTCAAAGCAAAGGACAGCAAAGCGTGGGGTGCTTCATTCTCAAACATCATCCCTGTTTTGCAGTCAAACCTAGCTGGCCAAGCACTCAAATACAGGGCTGAGCATCAAGTTTTCATCTCAAACTTCTCCAAAGAAACTCAGTATTTCACAGCCCTTAAGAAGAAATAAATACATCAAGCTAGCAGCATTCTCCCAGATATACGTGTTAATAGAAAGAAACAGTGCTTTGAAATTCAGGGGTGCTACAGAAGAACACAGGAAGTATTGTGGGTGGAAAAGGAGTGAATAGCACACCTTCCTCTGGGCTGCCCACATCTTTAGTGGGTGCAGACTCCTTGCCTAAGCCTCCAAGAACTTTGTATGCATCAGCATGGACCGCATCCACACGTATGGCGTAGATCTTCGCACTGGCATCGATGGTGCCAGCTGCCATCTGACAGAGGAAAAAAGGATGCAGTTTTTAGTGAGAAAAGGAACAAGATACATCAGGAGGTAAATGCAGAAAACAAGATGCAGAGCTGAGTTTTCGAACACTCTTGGAGCAACAAGGAACTATCAATAGCAAGGAGTCTTTGCTTGGTCATTTCCTATTTTGACCCATCCCTGCTGTCTCTCCTACACTCAGGTCACATCACCTTCTTTCCCATCACAGCCCTGCCCTGTTCCTGGCTGAAACACCAGTTGGGAGTTGGACTCGATGATCTCTAAGGTCCCTTCCAACTCGCACGATACTATGATACCTAATACTTACCTCAGAAGCCTTATTATTAAAGCTCTCCTTTTGAAGGACCACCACTGAAAGAGGCACTTAACCTATAACTCCTACAGTACCAAAGCAGTCAGCAGTATAAAATTCCACTAAAAAAATGACACTGCTGCCTCTACCACATTTCTTGCTGAAAACTCATTTATCTGAGATTTATTAGAGCTAAAATTCAGAGGCCCAACGCCTCCGTGACCAACTCACCTTGAAGTTGATCAGCTCGGAGTCCTTCTGTTTCAGTATATCTGTCATGTAGTCTATCAGATGTAAGCCAAAAACATTCTTGGTGTTGATTTTCTGCAATACAAACGCAGGTAAGAACCAAAACCCAGAACGTGATGCTGTCAACCCTCAAGCCACCAACCTGTGGGGTGCTCACAGCCCACTCTGACCTGTTTGAAAGGCCCAAAGCAGCTTTACACCAAGCTGTGTGGTGCAGCTGACACATCAGAAAGAAGGATTGCCATCCAGAGGAACTTGAAAGGTGGGCCTGTGTGAACCTAACTAGGCTCAACATAACAAAGAGCAGGGTTCTACACTAGGGTTGGAGTAATCCCAGATATGTATACAGACTGTGGGAAGAAATCCTTGAGAACAGCCCTACAGAGAAGGATCTGGGGGTCCTGATGGATGAAAAACTTAACATGAGCCTGCAGGATGCCCATGGAGCCTGGGCTCCATCAGTAGAGTGATGGCCAGCAGGGAGAGGTAACTGTCCCTCTTTATTCTGCCCTCATGAGGCTCAATCTGGAGTATTGCATCCAGGACTGGGACCCCTAGAACAGAAAAGACGTGGAGCTGATGGAGAAGATCCAAAGGAGGGCATGAGGATGATCAGAGGGATGGAATATCTCCCCTACAAAGACAGGCTGAGGGAGCTGGGCTCATCAGGCTGGAGAAGACTGCAAGGAGACCTCACTGACAGCATTTAAAAGGGGTTTATAAACAGGAGGGGATCAACAGGGCAGACAGTGATAGGACAAGAGGGAATAAACTCAAGGAGGGAAGGTTCAGATTGGATGTCAGGGGAAAGTTCTTCACAGAGAGAGCACTGAGGTGCTGGAACAGGCTGCCCAGAGATGCTGTGGCTGCACCACTCCTGGAGGGGCTCAAGACCAGGTTGGATGGGACCCTGGGCAACCTGGGCTAGTAGCAAACCTGGAGGTTGGTGGCTCCGCCTGTGACAGGGAGCTGGAACTTGTCTGCTTTCCAACCCGAGCCGTTCTACGCTCACTGCGGAGCTGTCACACGTCGCAGAGCATCACCCCCACCCCAAACCCAGGGGCGGTCAGAGCAGGGACCCCCCAACTCACGTTCTCAGCGGACAGTTTGATGCAGGCGGCGTAATGCTCCGAGATCTGCGCGTTCGTCCATCCCGATAGAGCCGGCAGCGACGCGTCCGCCTGCCTGAGAGAAGGAAGCTCGGCCGTGTCAGAGGAGCCCAGACCGCCTGCAGCCCCCCCAGAGGCCCGGCCTTACCTGAGCGTCGGGGAGCAGAGACTGAGCGGTGACTCGGTGCCGCCGAGCTGCAGATCCACCACCCGCGAGCGCCGCCGTTGCCGCCTTTCCCTCTCATCGTCGTTCCCGGGACACTCGACCAGCGTGGGGGTGGCCGGGCCGCTGAGAGAACGCGACGCCAAAGCCTCGACCGGCTCCCCGCCGCCCCTCCGCGGGGTCGCGGCCCTCATGGCGGACTGAAGCAGCTCCCACCGATCCGGAAGTTTCTCCTCCGAGCTCCCGCCCCTCCCTTCACCTCTGGACCAATCAGAGCGCGCCTTCCTCTCGCTCCACCAATCCAAAGCCGCGAGGGGGTCCCACACCGCGGAACCGCCTCCTAGTTTAAATTTAGGCGCGCGGTGTAACGGTCGCTCCCTTCAGGTGCTGCGGAGCGGCTCTGGGGTCTGCTCTGCTCACAGCGCTTTATTGGCGCTTTATCTCATTAAATCCTTTTATCTCATTAAATCCCTTTATTCTGCAGTAGCCCAGGGTTCCATTCAGCCTGGCCTTATGCACTAATAGGGACACAGCATCTCCAGCCCGTTCCAGCTCCTCAGCACTCTCCATAAGGAACTTCCTAATGCAAACCTTCCCTCCTTGAGCTTTAAGCCTTGTCTCATTGCCACCCACCCTTGTAAGAAGCTGTTTCGCCACCCACCCTTGTAAGAAGCTGATCACAACGATGGCGCTCCTGCTCACCATCTCCTTTTGCCCTCTGGGCCATCTCCAGCATCCCCACACCTTCCCTGTGCTGAGGATGCAGCACAGCAGATGGGCCCTACAACAGATGGGGACGAGCCTCTTCCTTGTCCCTGCTGCCCCCCCCCCCTCTGCTGATGGAGCCCAACACACCATTGATTTTCCATGCTGGAAGTGCACGCTGCTGGCTCACATTTAGCTTTTTATCAGCCAACCCTTGCATGTACAGTTTGGACCAGGGGCATTGCCAGCCCTACAGACAGCTTTCCTAATCTCCGTGCACCAACAGCTTCTGCAACTGCCTCACATTTGGATGCCTGAGTTCCTCCCCGCAGACTTCCAGCCTGAACCACTGGATGGTGCAAGAGGAAAAGATGCGCTCGGAGTCCTCAGGAAGAGATGATGGGGGAAAAACAGCGTGTGTGCTGCTGAGCCAGCCCTCCCCTCCCCAGACAAGAGCTGAAGAACGGCCTTGCCATCAGCACTGAACTCCAACCACCCCCAAAAATGGCCATAAAATCAACTACTGGAGATTGGCATCTATTTGTTAACACAGCTCGAGTATCACGGAGGTCCAGGGCACTTGTGCAAGTAGCAATTCAGAGGAACTCTGAGAGGGGAGGGAGGAAAAACCCTATAGGGCTTCTTTCTTGTTTCCAAATGACTCCGGGTCAGAAGCGAAGAGGTCTGACCCTCTTCTTCATTGGCTCCAGCGGGGACAGACTAAACTGGGGAGGCTATAAAAGACAAGTCGTGCTTCGTGATGCTTTCCTCCTAACAGAGCTTCTAGTGGCCTGTGTAAACAAATCAGTACACCCAGCTTTGCATCCCAAATAAAGAAGGCATAGAAAACCGTGAGGGTTTGTGATGTCCAGATGAATTATTCCTGCAGTTGCAATAGCGATGTGTGAAGCATTTGATTATCCCCTGCCACCAGCGGGTGGAGGCGAGGACAGAAATATTCATGCTCTGTATTTTAACTGGAAATTAAGAGAATGCATCATCTGGTGACAGAAACTTCTACAACCGGCTGCTTCCCACTCTATCAGCTCCCAATCCACCACATCACTGGGGGGATATTGGGAAACTTGATTTACGACTCAGACCTGCTGGTGGATGTTTGCTGTCGCTGATGGAGGCGTGCAGGGATTCTTCCCCTCTTGGAGGAGCACTGTGGGCTCTTACAAGGTCTGCTAAAGTAGCTGGGAAGAGCAACTCAAACACAGAGCTGCCTGCACTGTGCCAGGGCTGCAGGAAGCTTTGGGGTGATGCTGAGCTCAGGGGATGTCTCTGAGCTGCAGGCAAGCACTGGAGAAGAGGGGAAAGTTGAAACCAGAGGGAAGGGGAGCGCTCCTGTGTGAGTGCTGCAGCTGCTGTGATGGATTTAAAACCCCCTTGGTTGTGTCCTGCTGAGCTGCTCGGCAAGTTCCAGGGTGAGATGTGCTGTCTGCTCCAGACCCACAACACAGGTAGCGTAGCAACAGGGATCTTCCCCAGCTGCAAGGTTAAAAATAGAGCCAGGGAATATTGAGCTTGCAGCCTTCTGGGGTTCCTGAGGCTACTGCTGGCTGCAGGCATCTGACTTAGGCTCAGCTGTGGGCACTTGCCTGTGACAAAGGGTTTGTCAGGGACTGGGTTATTGCATGGGTCTGGGTTATTGCATGTATCACCTTGTGTCTGGGGACTCTGCTGCAGTGCTTGAGGTTGATGTTGCACAAGCAGGATCTCCACTTGTTGAGCCCCTCTACAAATGACCCACAAACTAAAGATTACCTGGTAATTTCCATATGCTTCCACAGACACTGCAGGAACCCTTATGAACTTGCTGGTCCTATTTTTATTTAAACAAATGCAGCTCTTCTCAGTAATAAAAAGTGATTTGATACCTGCTCAGCTGCTGCCATTGACCAGGAAGGAAGGCACTTGGTTTTGATTTTCATGGCAGATCCTTTTTGGAGACAGACATCCTATGCTCAGCCTCTCATTTGTTTCTCCCTCCTGTAAGTTCTGTTTTTAGCTCTGTTTGTTATCGTTGCAGAGCTACTTCTGTCTGGCCTTGCTCATACCTAGGGGCACAAGGAAGAGATTTAGACCTCAGAAGAGGCAAATGGTTTGATTTTTCTAGCTCATTAGGAGGGCCTGCTTTATGTCTGGGAAGGCTGTGGCACAGATTACACTAACACAAGTTGGATTTGTTTGCCTTTTTTTTCCTCCTTTTGGCTCTCTGATAATGAATGCAATTATGAGCAGGGAGGTTAGTGGGCAAAGGGCCGGACGGTGGTGTCAGGGCTAAGGATGGTTCACATCTCCCTTTGCAGACTCCTGGCTCATTTGCTGTAAACACCAACGACTGGAACTTTTGTTTGCTGAAACACTTCTCATGTTTCATCCCCGGTTCGAGTGTTTGTACTACGAAATCCAGGGTTTCACAGGCTCTGCAGCAGCTGTAAAATGAAATAACTCCTCACATGCAGAGATTTATAAACCACCTGTAGCATGGCTGCAGAGCAGGCTGTGCTTCCAGCTTCCAGTCCTCAAGGTCCTGACAAGGTTTGGAAGCATTTGAGGGATGCTATGTGCTGTAAATCCTCTGTGGCCATTGGAGCCAGCAGCAGCCACGCTGGCACAGCACAGTGCTGGTGGCTGGCTGTGCCCACTCACGTCTTGTGCTGTTCTTAGTGACTTTCCCTTACAAACGAAGGGAGATCTTTCATTAGCTAATGCTTGATTCAGTTCAGTGATAAAACGTAATTGCTGGTCTAAACAAGCAGATCAGGTTGAAGTGGTGTCTGTAATTCACCAGATAGCCCCATTTGTGAGAGGGAAACCAAAACCCACCGTGATCTGTGCAGAAATTGAAGTGTGGTGGTCATGAGGTCAGATGAAAAACAGGAAGAACCCTCTGTCCTCTGTACACTTCACACTTAAGCTGCTTCTCATTCAGCTCTTTGGCATAATGATCTAACACACCATTTGGTGCTATGGAAACCCCAGTTTACACACTGGTGCACAGCAGCAAGCAATTGACCGTCCCTAATTTTCATTTTCTGAGGATATTTTTGACTTGTGCATTAAGCAAACATTTATGCCAAGCACTGTGGAATCCAGAAACGTTAATCAAGTTGAACTTATGTCTTTGCCATAGTAAATAATCAGACTGATGGTGTCACTGATGTCTGCATTACCTGCCAGGATGGCTGTCAGCAGCTATAAAAAGACAAGTGTACAGGTGCAAATAAGCTGCTGCTCTGGACAGCTGCTGTGTTGTGCTCATGCTACATCCTGCTTTCACTGCTGTACCTCAACCTGATCTTTTGTCTCTGCTGCACACCTGGGCTTTCTTCTGCTAATGAGACCAGAGGGGTTTGCAGGTACAGCATCAACTGTGCCAGTTCATTCTGCTTGCTATGCCTGAGGGTGATGGCATCCAACAAGCAGCAGTCTCAGCTGGGGATGCAGGATACTGATAGAGAAGAGCTCTGCAGTACTTTGCCAGGCAGAAAATATAGGGCACAACCCCTCCATCTGTCTCCTTAAATCCTTCCCAGAGCGTCCACCTTGATGCAAACCCACCGGGACACTTTTGATATGAATGTTTCCATATCTGATTGCAGGGAAAAGAAATGAGCAAATTGCTATGGGCCGGGGCATGGGGAATTTGGATTTGCTTGTATGATTTCTGCAGCAGATCACTGTGACAGTGAGTATTTCTTACAGCAAAGAAGCATGTGCCTGTCACATGCAAGTGTATATAGGAACTGATGTTGAACCTCTTTGAGAAGGGTGATGTGTTAATGCTGACCTCACTTTGGATGAGATGAGCTGACTGCCACTGAGAAGTGGGATCTGCTCTCACATTCTCACTGCAGAGAGTGCTCTGTGGGAGCACAGCAGCACTGTGTGACACCATCTGTCCTCTCCCTTTTGTATGTTAAAGTAACCCATGGAAATAAAGAAACAGGGCTTAATAGGCATATGGGACAGGGCTTTTGGCAGTGATGCCAATCAAATGTGTCTCAGCAATGCTCCCCTAATTAAGAGCTATGAATTACAACCTGCTCTTGGTTCACCCCTTCTGCCCCACTCCCACCACGCTGCTGGTCACTGCCTCCCACAGCCACGGGCTCATTAACCAGTTGCAACACAGCCTCGACAAAAGAAACATTTATTTATGAAAATCCACAGGGAATTAAGAAACCCAATAATTAGAGAGGCCATTTGGAAGAGGAGAGCTCTGTGTAGGGAAGCTTTTGCTGTATAGAGATGCTACCACGGGAGGAACCTCACCCAAAGCTCCTATGCACTGCACCACACCAAATACCCAAACCCTTAACGCACATCGAGGCACAGCTTGTCCCATCACATCCCTCAGGCATATTGTATTGCACTGAAACTGGAAGCCTTTTGTTTGGGATAAAAAGGTTAAGGGCAGAGACACCCGAGAGTCTTCTCATACCCTCAGCTGCTGTTGGGATTCATTGTCCCTCCCCTGACATGCCCCAGAAAGCACATTTCACTGATGGTTGTGATAGAAGCTCCAACAGTGATGGTATTTTGGGCAGATAAGCCATGAGAGAAGGGGCCAAGTTGGATGTTAAGCTTTTCATTAAGACCACCATGTGAATTACACAACTGGAGACAGGTTTGGGGGGGGTGGGGAGGGCGGGATGGTGTGATTAGACTAACAGGTTGCTGAAGCCTGAGAGCTGTGTGGTTGGGTTTTGTTTCTATAATTATTAATAGCAAGCAAAAGCGAGGTGCTCTTGTGCTGGGAGCTTTGGCTGTGTGGTCTTGCATTTCAGAGAATCAGCAAGGAGGCAAAGAAACCTCTTGCTTTGCAATTGAATTTCTAACCAGAGATCTGAAAGATAACTAGAAAACCAGGCTTAACAAAGTAGGAGAAGCCTCTGTATTGCCACTGAGCTGTCTGATAGGAAAGCTGGATGTCACCAGCATAGACACAGCTCCACTCCAAACACCCCATCTCACAGGTTGGCCTGGAGCCTAAATGTGACAATAGCCTTATCCAGGCTCCCACCTCCACCTATGAGACAGCTTGGTGCTTGGAGCTGGGAAGAGCCTTTGGCTTTGGACACGTACCCGTTCACCCAGAGCATTTTCCTTTTCCTGTGCTGGCCTCCATCTGATGAAAACTTCCCCAAGGGACATTCCTACCCGCCTGGACATCCCAGTTTGTAACTGGTGGGAACTCTGCTTTATTTCAAAAGACAGCTTTCTACAAGGGGCACAAGAGGCATTTCAGGCTGCAAGCTGTCATCTTGAACTGAGGTCTCCACGCACTCTCTTGGGGTTATCCCACGTTTCAAGCTGAGAGTTGCTTGTGAGAAAATGGCTGTCATTTCTCTGTACATCTCATGATCAGCATCCTGAGGGCATCAGACACAGAGGAGAAAAAAAGGCAGCCCGGTTATTTTTTGTGTATTCGGATGCTGACTTCTGTAAGCTCATAAGCTAACACAAACTTGCGTGCTCAGGGATGGTGCTTGCGGACCACATCTCTGCTGGCCTTACTTGCTGGCTCTCCACTGCACTTTGAGACATTCATTTTTGCCTCGATTTTGGGTTGGCAGCTGGAAGTAAATCAGCATTTGGCTCTGGTTTGTAGCACCTTCTCACGTAATGGCAGCACAGCACCTGTGGAGCTTGTGGCAAAGTTCAACCCACTTTGGGAGTCACTGCACCATCAGAACAGGACTAGAACATAACAAACATCCAAGTTACACATCATAAACTAAATGCTTCATACACAAGCCAAGGAGAGGAAAAGAGAAACATTCCCCTGGTTAAAACAAAATCCAGAAAGTGTGAGTGAAATCTTCTCTGCTCTCCCCTGAGTCAAAACTTACGCAAAATTCCTGTCACCCTTCCAACATTTTATGTTGACAAAGCTTTGTTTTTCTGATGGAAACCTACTGTGCCCCTTTCTGAGCAGCTCCAGGCACTTCCAGGTTGTGAAGAACTTGTCCATTCAGTCAATTCTTCTCCAGAGACTTCCAAAATCAATGTGTGACGAATCGCCTTGAGCCCAGTATGAAATCACAGTGATTGATTTTGGCACAGATGGATGATCAATGGCAACCAAAGCCTGGCTTAGCTCCAAAATCCTTTTCAAGAGTCCTGATTTGATGAGCTGAGCTGGGTTGTGGAGTGGCTCTTTGCAGAATAGTGGGTGCCGGAGATGAGCTGAGACTACAAACCCACCACATTCAGCTAAAGCACTGAGTGGCCAGTGGTGTCAGAAGGGTGTTTGGGCTCCTGGAGTTGAAAACAGCATTTCTGCTTGATTTTGGTATTGAATACCTCTCAGGATACACAACTGGGAAGGACAGAATGAAATTAAAGTTGGGAGCAGGAAAGATTGGTTCATTTTCCCATGGAGGATGGATGTACTGAGAGATACCTGCTGCCTCACAGAGAGCAAGGAAGTGCCTGCCTGCACTGTACTCCTGGTTTAAGACAAAAAACCCAGCTCTGCTCTATTTCTGCAGCCTACCAGCACATGGCAGGATGGAGAGGCAGAGAGCAATGTGGAGGCTAGAAAAACCTTGATTGTGTTTGGACATGAGCCATGATGGAGCACATGAAACCAGCCTGAAGCTTTTGATCTTGGGCTCACTCAAGCATCGCAGGTGAGCAGCAGCACAGCAGGAGATGATAAAACAGCAGAGAGAGAAGCCGGTACATTACAAACTAGGGTGATGATGCTGGGTGGATCATGTGCTGGAGCATCCCAGCGAGGGAAAGGTATGGCAGCATCCTAATGAGTGGCTAATAGAGTTTGGCAGCTGCTTAGGTGAGTGTGTTGGAGTAGAAGCTGAAGCTTTCAGAGACAGTTTTGGAGTCACTGCGTGAGGAGCCATTGGAGGTCATGTCTACAGAGAGACGTTTGCCCTTTTTGCTCTCTTCCAGCTCCTCCTCGGCTGCACCAACCGCCAAGGACACGGTGGTCTCTATCCTGCTGACCTTGTACATGCTGCTCTGTGTCTGCAGGTACCTGGCTGACTTCATCTCCAGCCCCTCGTACTCAGCAGCACTGACAAACGGGCACCACCGGAATGCATGCTTGAAGCCCACGCGGAACCTGGGGGGACATTGCAGAGAGGCAGGGGTGAGGAAAGTGGGGATGGGGAGAGGACTCCACTAGCCATGAGAAGCCAGAGCTGTGAGCTGCTGAACAGTTAAACTAACATGGCTTTTCATTCAGATGTGAAAATAAAAAGAAAAGAACACCACTGATAAGTCCCAGTGAGGAGTAGGGAGGGTTGTTTTGAAACATGAATGACTTCAGACCCCTCAGGGACTTCACGTTAGACTTACTGAGGTGAGTCTTGTCCCCACAACACACACAGCCCCTGGCAGAGGATAGAACAGAGCCATCCTAGAACATCCCTCTATCCAAAGTCTCCTCCATCAGAGACCTCTTTGTTTCTCTCTTCTCCCTGCCCTGCTGTGCTGAGCTGCTGCCAAAAGCCACTCAAACCCACCTGTCATTGAGGCAGCAGTAGATGATGGGGTTGTACATGGTGGAGCTCATGGCCAGCCACATGACAGCCAGGTAGACCTGCTGGATGAACTTCTGCAGGTACCAGTCGGGGTTGAAATACTGCAGGGTGAAGTAGATGTGGTAGGGCAGCCAGCACAGCGCGAACGTGCACACCACAATGATCATCATCTTCACCACCTGTGAGGACAAGAGAGCTCAGGGCAGGGAGGACATCTGTCACATGTCACCCTCTAGAAGAAGCCACCTCAGAGACCTTTCCAGTGGGGAACACACACTCGGCATCATGGAGGACACACGTTTGAAGGACACGCTTTACTTCTTTAGGAACAACAACCTATTTCCACCTCACTACATTCTTTCTGGCTGTGGTTAGTTGGGATTGGGCTTGAATGATGGCTCCTACTGTCCCTGAGGTTCCTTACCTTCCGCTTTGCCGAGACCTGCTCGTGGTAGCGGTCAGAGGAGTCACCGGGGATCTCGCTTGCCCAGAGGGTGATGCTGACCACGGTGTAGGCGCAGCCTATCACCAGCAGTGGCAAGAAGTAGATCAGGACAGTCATGCAGAAGTGATACCTAGAAAAAATGATGGCTGTTGAGTGTGTCCTCTACCCAGCTGGCCTGTTTCTTGCAAACCAAGCTTGGCAGCACAGTCTCATAGGAGCAGAGGGAATGTAGCATGATTAACCAGGATTTCCCTGCATGGCAAATGCCAGGTCTTAGTTTGCCTGAGTCCTGGTCCACCACACGTTTGGCTCTGCTCAGGCAGCAGCAGACATAACCTCAGTCCCCACTGCTGCAAACACAGCTGGGAACAGCTCCATGCAGAATGCACAGGAGTTGAGCTGCAGGAAGCTCCTGCTAGCAAAAGGTCAACGAGCAGTTCATCAAAGCAGTGTGGTAGAAATAACCTTTGCCTCCAGCGTGGCACTGCTCCAGGCTGCGTTCCTTTCCAGTGCTGATCCAACTGGTGAGTTTTCTACGCTCATGGGGAGGGCAGGATCTTTGCATCGCTTTGTAACATGGATAAAGGCTCTGTAGCCTTGCTCTGTTCTTGCACTCACGCCTCCTAGGAGCTCAGATTGAATAATCTCTCCGAGGTGTAAATCATGGGTCAGGCTCCTGCCTGATGCAACTCCTGCTGCTCTGGCAGGGGTGAGGTTGGCCTCAGACCCACACTGCCTTGCCATCTCCTCCCTGTTTTGTACCTGCAATCTCATTTGGCCTCCTCTCCACCCAAGGCTAATTGCATTTCAGCTGGATTTTGTAGGACTGTTTCCTATTTTGCTAATTAAAGAGGCGTCTCTGTGGCTCCATGATGAAGATTCCATTGTTGCTGTGCAAAGCAGGGTCTTAAGCCAGCTGCAAAGTGTGGAGAGTGATGCAGAAAAGCCACAGAGCAACCATTAAATAATGCAAGCAATGCACATCCTTATTTTCAGAGCCACTGAAGCATGGTGGGGAAAGGGACTGTCAACACATCCTGCTTTTTGGTTCATTATTTTTTGTACTTTGGATGCTGAAACCCATCCATTTGTTAGTCTGTCTATAAGGATCACAGTAGGAGAGCAGGCAGAGAAGCCTGGATTTTGTGATTTAGAAGTCTTCAGTGTGGGGATTCAGTACCTTGTGAACAGGGGAGCATGTAGGAGGGAGGACAGGGACATGGGAGGAGGCAGCTTCTGTCTGGACTGTGGGCTGGTATCTCCCTGATAAGCCAATGAGTGGTGCAGTTTTGCCCCTTAATGAATCAGAATGAATGGAAGGGAGCTGAGTCACCAACTCCTGGTGCAGATCAGCACCTCCTGCCAGTGGCTGCTGCCTTAAATAACTGCACTACAGCCGTGCAAGCAGGAATGATGCTTGATAGGGGTCCAAACACCCATCTGCAGTTATTTTGGGGTCACTAAGATAACAGTAGTTGGCCAAATGGCAAATGATACATCAGTGTGAGGCCCTGGGCCTGTGCTGGTCACTTCTTCATGCTGGGGTACCTGGGGGCTCAGCCCTTGTGGGCTGAGTTTCTTCATGCTGGCTGCATTTATTGCAGTTGCATGGAATCACAGAGATTGGAAAACACTCTGGATGTCAGTGGGGCCATCCTCAGCTCAGCTCTTGCCTTATGGACAGACTCATATCGGCTCTGAGCACTTTTTCATGTGTGCACATCCCCTGCTTTGCCTCTAGCACGGTTTCACAGCACTAATTCATTGCTCTGTGGGACTGGAGTTGCAAAGGTGGAGGTTTTTTTTTTCTCCTTTTTCCTTATGACATTTAGCTCACTGCATGACTCACACACCTCAAAGAGCAAACTGTGGAGGACCGTGTGTTGCAGTCCAGCAGGGTTGCCCAGATGTGTTGGAAATGCCAGACGTAATTAGCTGGAGCCTTGGTGGGAAGGAAGGAGATGGCTGCTGAGCCCTCCTATCCAGGCATCTACCTTTCATCCTAAGCTGGTTCCGCAGAGCTTCTTTTCAGAGCTTGTTTTTTGAGTGAATTTTTTGCTGCATTTGGGCTCAACACATCCCCAAACAGTTTTCTCTGTTATTGCCTGGCCAAGGTGCACCTGATACAACACTATTTACTTCTTACAGGAGTATTCTCACCAAAGGAAGCCTTGTAAAGATGGATGCTGAAGGAAAGGTGCTACAAAAAACAGAGCAATGCAGCCCCTGGGGACAGTGCAGACTGCATCCCACAGTTGAATCTTAGCAGTTGGATGTGTTTCCCTTAAGGGTGAGCACTGTAGAAGGGCTGGGAGCTCACGCAGCATGGACTACAAGCAGCACCAAACTCAGCTTAATAAACCTCACCATGCTATAGATAGAGATTTTGCTACCGTCAGCCACATAGCACCAACCTTACCCTGAGTGGGAGGAGGATTTCCCCATCCCAAGGAGCTTTCATCCCTTCTCAGCCTTCCCCACTTCATTTTATCTATTTTTTTTTAATACTTTTTTACATTATTTTTTTTTCATATAGATCAATTTGTCCATCCTGCTGGGAAAGTCCTACTCACGTTTTTCCATACACGTCAGTGCTGTGCTCTGGCCACGCCACCAGGCACACCAGCCGGCCTGGCAGCTTCTCCATCACTGAGTAGTAGCCCTGTGGGAAGGCCAGCAGGAAAGCCAGGAGCCAGATGACACCTATGACCACTTTGGTGGCGGTGGCTGAGAGCCGGGGCTGCAGCGGGTGGATGATGGCCATGTACCTGCAAGGTGAGCAAGAGAAGAAATCAAAGCTTGGAGCCTCCCTGAGCCTCCTCTTCTCCAGATTGAACCATCCCATCAGGGAACTATTCCCCATAGGATTTGTGCCCCTTCCCAGCTCCGCTGCCTTTCTCAGGACATACTCCATGGCCTCAGTGTCTTTCTTGTAGTGAGGGGCTCAAATCTGTACTGGACTCAGAACTGATGCTGTTGTCTGAAAGCAGCTGCATTGGCAGCATCCAATAGTTCTGCACTGGAGCAAAATCATATCTACTCAGATTGCAGTGCAAAGGCTTCCAAACAGAAGAACCAAAACAAAGCATACTAGAGCTGCCCCATATCTGCCTGGCTCATGGGATCTTCCATCCTGAACATCAGTCATCATACATGAGGCAGACTCCAGTGACGACGAGGCAGATTGAATTTATCCTTCTGCAAATCTGGTTTTGCAAAGCTGACAGCAGCCAGCAGAGCTGGAAGGATTAAGTGAGCACACTGCAAATGTTTTATTTCCCTCCCCCATGTCAAGCTTTGGAAATGCTGTCATTCTACAACAAGGAAAAACGTTGCATTGCTCTGCATGTTACAGCCCGAGGCATTTGCAGTGTTCTCTGTCTCTCCACTTCCCCCCACTCTTTTCAGACGACGGGCAGCTTTTGCTTTTAGTTTTCTCCTGGATGAAAATAGTCCCCGTGTTCCATTACGTGTCCGTCTGCTGCAGCAAAGGTGCAGGGATTAATAGAGAGATACACACCGCCATCAGCTCTTCCCCTGCCCTGGGGTACCAAAACTTATCAGTTTTGTGCAGCTGCAAATTCACCTGATAATTATCCCTCTAAAATCTCTGCGAGCTCTTTGGTGCCAGAAACATAAGCCGGTGAGTAAGAGCAAAGGCAATGGATGCTGGCACTGCTCTGCCACAGCAGCCAGCAGTGCACTGAGCTCTCAAGGCTTCTACATCCCCACTGCTCCACTGTGGGAGCTGGAGGAGGTTTGGTTGGGGTTATCCTATGGTACTGCTCCACTGACCTAATTTCTGCCAGTGCACTTTGGAGGACTTTCCTTATCAGCTTCAAGCACTTTGTGGCTGCAGAGGCCCTTAAACGTAATAAAATGCCCAAACAATTGATAAAACTATTAGTTAAACCCCAACCCCATTGCCCAGGGACCTTTCCAACAACCACCAATCTGTCTGTGATGCTCTGGTGCCCATGATATACAGAAAACAACCAAATGAATACAACTGAAGAGTCAAAGTAGAAAACAAATATACCAGAGTTGCATGGATGGTGGCAGGGGGGCAGGAGGAAGCCAACCAAAGGTGCTTTGGGAAACACTGGCCCTACATTGGAAACTGCCAGGAAAAAGGTTCATAAAGGTCCAGGCTGCTTGGAGGAGCTGGTGATACTGGAGATAGATGGAAATGTGTAAACATCCTGAGAATAATTTGATCATTATTTCATATTAAAATACCGCCTAATTGTATAACAATTGTATCAGCGAGCAGAGAGTTGTCCCAACGTTTTAATAACTGCATCCTTGCTGTTTTTTTCTTTTGCTTGATGCAGAATTATACTGCAGGGAAGGGAGGAGCACAGAACACGGTTTCATGGCCTCTTTAGCTCAATTAACAGCTACTGTTATGCTCGTATTGGGGTGGGAAAACACCAGTGGGGAAACAAAGCAGCTGCTTTTGCCTTCTTCCAGTGCCGGGTCCATCCACCCCAAACATCTCTCAGCTCCTTGCTGACTGGTTGAGCTTTCCAGTTTCTTTCCCCTATAGGATGGTGTGTATTCCTTTCTGGGGGGTGCACCTATGCTGTTCCAGGGCACCCGCAAGTTGCCAGTGGTCCTGCAGGCAGATGCATGCCTGATTTGGGGCACAGAGACGTTGATCAGAGTGAAGGGCTGCAGGTCCCAGTCTCTCTGGTGGGAAGCAGATCCTTAAAAGCAGGCTAATGAGTTTATTCGCTCGTATTTCTCCTTGCAAAGTGCCTCTGTGGCCCCGCTCTGCCCATCTCCCTGTATCCTATTAGAGAGATTTATTCTGTTCTCCACTGCCCAGGAGGGCGGTTCTCCTGGCTAGACAGGAGTGGTGGTTTGCAGGAGCCAGGGAGGGGAAAGGCATATTCTCATGTGCAGCAGGTGAAGAACTACTATGGGCTCCCAACATCCCATTTTTCTATGGGGAGAGGGTTCTTGGTTTGAAGATTTAAGGGCAGATTTCTTGCATTAATTGAAAGGTTTTGTTCCTGATAGGCTGCAAGTGTTCTGAGGGGGTGAAGCTCACACTGGGCTGCAGGAGATGTTGGGTTGGGAAGAATGAATGATGCCCTTTCCTCAAAATGAAATAGCTTGCTCTGCTCACCTTTGGGATGGGAGCTTCACACCTGAGGGCTGCCCAGTTCCTTTCACCCTCACGCTGATGCTCATCCCTTTTTCCTTTCCCCCCAGAACTCAATGGAACTGAAGATGGCTCCATTTGCCAGCAGCTTTTTATATCCACTGCACTGAAGAACACAACTTTAGGCCAGATGCTTTCCCTTCGGTGACATAGGTAATGCTGTTTGTTGTTGTTTTAAATATTTTATTGTGTTTCAGATGGGGGTGGGGGTTGTTACCATGGTGAAGCAATAGCATTTGAGTACTGTGTTGTAGCAGGGTAGCTCCGAGTGTATAACTTATTACATAGCTAGATGGCTACACCGTCTCAAATGCACTATTAATTGCATCTGGAAAGCTGGAGCCTGCCTGGGTAATGAATGCGACACATCTCTTTCCAAAGAAAGAATTTTGCCAAATGCAGACAGAAGAGAAAGAACCAAAGCCCAGAAATGGCAGAGGGCCCCCCCAGCATTCATCTCATTGCTGATAGTGATGGGATGGGAGGATCCAAAGTACAGCACAACCCTCTTGAGGGGCTCTATGACCTCACCAAATGCTGCCTAAGGAAAGCAGATAGCCCCATGACACCCATTTAGAGCTGAGGAATGAGTGTGGGAAACACAGGGCTGATAAATCTGAGATCTGTTGCACTCAGTACATGCACTAACCCAGCTGAGCCATCAAAGCGTTAAGAACAAACTAAGGGCCAAATTAGGAAAGCCATCAAATAAGCAGAATATCTCCCCTGCAGTGTCTTGTGCCAGTGCTCTGCTTGCAGCCAAGCACCTCAGAGGCACATCTAACACCTGAGATCCTACACTGCCCAACCACCCACCAGCCTGTTGCTATTTCATATTCATTGCATATTTATCACAGCAGAAGAGGAAGGAAAAAAAGGATGCCAGTCAGCTTTTGACCTGCTGAATTCAGCTCGTCCCCCCAGGTTCCCTTCCCTCCCACTTGCTCTTCTTCAAATCCCATCCCAGCAGGGCACGGTTACACACTGTCAGACACAAATCAAAGTTCTGCCCTGCAAGCCCCAGAAGACCATTAAGTCAAGATTAAAAGAACTTGTGCTATATTAGGGCGTAAATGACTAATTAATATGTCTGTTCACTGATGTAATTTGTCCTCTCCAGAGGGTTTCTATCTGCAGTAATCGCCTCTTGGGTAAGGCACGGGGTCATTGAGCTGGTGAATGTATTCCTGGTATTCAGCTGGTTCATCTAAACTGGGAGTTCAAGCTTGCAAGCATGAATAATTTCTATTTTCATCTAGGGTTTCCATCTTTTCTGTTGCATATAGTGTGGGGTTGTGGAGATACGAACAGGTCTCTGCTGTAAGCTGGTGGCTTTAGAAGCCATGGAGGTGAAGGAAGCCTTGCAGGTTTGGTGCTTCTACAGCTCCTGCTGGCACATGGATGGATTTTGAGACATTTAATGGAATGTGATTTTTAAACAAAAGAGGCTTATAAATAGGATCCCAGTTTGATTTCCCAGCCCTGCGTGCTGGTCGGGCTCTGATTCCACACATAACCCAGGATCCTCGCCTTCTGCTCTGCTCACCTGGCAGCAAGGAGGTCCTTCCCTCCTGCAGCAGTGTGGGCGAGCGGCAGTGCTCAGCAATGAATCTGAGTCCCAAGGAGAGGAACAATGCTGTCTGTTTGGTGATGCTCCATAACACTCCTCACAGATACTGCAGGAGAAATAGGAAAAAAACAACTCTGGATGTCCCTACATATGTCTGCAAAGTGCCTTGGATACAACACAGGCTCCCAGTTTTCCTAGGAAGCTGGAGAAAGCAGAATCTCACGGTTCTTTCTTTGAAGTGCACGCATTCATAGCGTTCAAAGCCAGAAGGGGACACGTTGTGCTCTGGCACTGACACACCCAATGATGAAGGCCATGCTGTGCAGTTCCAGAGTGGGCTGCTTGGCCCCAACTGCTGCAGGATGCTGCGTGGCAGCGGCACTGCTTTTCCTGAGCAGGCCTTCAAGCTGCCAACCCCAACTCCTGCATTTCCTGCCATTGTTGCAGTGTTCAGAACTCTGTGCCTCTGTGTAAGATTAACCTTTGTTTTATTTTATTTTACTGTGGTTGTGCCCAGTGTGAAACAGCTCCAGGTAAAAATGCAGTCCTGGTTTCAAGCAAAAGCCTTTTTATTATTGCCATAGTTTTCTTCTCAGCTGCATCTTATTCATCACAGGGAGAAGCAGCTCACAGGCTCCTAACCACTCCAGAGCCAAACAAAACCTGAGCCTGTTTCTAACAACCAGAGCATCATCCATCTCCAGCTCTGTTTTCCAAGCTGTCTCTGCACTATCTGTGGCAGTGCTGCAATTTCTTGTTGCGAAATACCCATGCTCGTTTGTGCAGTACTTACACTTCAACCCAAATCAGGCTGGTGTATGGTAGTGCCAATCCTCCCCCAACCCCGTTTGCATTTATCCCCAGCCAAAAGGTGTTCTGCTCCCTGGGAAGGAGCACAAAGAAAGGCTCTGCACAGCAGAGTTTTCTTCATGAAATCAACTGCACTCAACTGCAGAGCTGTTTGGGAGCCTTGGTTTATCCCTAGCACCGATGCAAAAAGGCATTAAAGACATACATTAAAGATTTTGGAGGGTGTTACACACCAGCTGTGCCTGGAGGATGACCCTCAGCACATGGCCAACTCGTGCTCCTCACCTTTTGCTCTGTGCCACCACAGCCTGCCAGGCTTTGCCCAACTTCTGTCCTTGGCAGAACACACATGGGATGCTGCTCTGCTGGCAGCCCTCAGCCATCCAGCAGCACCCCCAGAAAGCTGCTGGGAAAGAAAGCAGCTCACTTGTACTGGCTGCAGCCCAACGAGAGCCATCCGTGGGACTTCCCTCCCCTTTCACTCCCTGGTAATAAAATCCAGGTGGTTTTATGAAATTTGGTGGCTCTGCAGCCAATGAAACAACATGCAGTTTAAGCATCAGTCTGAGGTCCCCAGCACCTGAGATTGAGAGCCAGGAAAGGGCTCCTGCAGTGCATCCAACAGGCGTGATTTAGTGACATGACCATTTTGTGCTAAGCAGTGAGCTAAATGAGGAGGTTGGAAAAGGAATGGACTGCTCTGGAGATGAGCTGGGAAGGGAAAGGATATAAAAGTGCCAGAAGTGCAAGCCCTGTACACACTACCAACATGCATTAATGGGTTACAAGAACCTTTTTTTTGAGCTCTTTTGGCAGAGATGAGAATGGATTCCCTACAGAGGACTCCCTGAACCACCTGCAAACAGGTCAAGGAAAGGGATTCAATCTCATGCTCCTGAAAAGAGCTCCATTTGAATTGCAGTGCTTTCCTGTGGCCAGGTGGAGCTGAGCGCAGTGTCCAGGCAGAGGCAATATGGGGAGCAGCACAGGGTGCAGGGAGGGGTTGGGTGCTCACCTGTCCAGGGCGATGGCTGTCATGGAGTAGATGCTGGCAAAGACGGCAGCGATGGGGAAGAAGTTGTGAAACTTGCAGTAGAGCAGCCCGTAGTACCATTCGTTGTGAATGGCGTAAGTGAAGTTCACCACCGTGTTGAAGGCAGACATGGAGGCTTCAGCAAAAGCCAGGTTCACCAAGAAGTAATTGGTGACGGTGCGCATCCTCTTGTGTGCCAAGATGATCCACATCACCACCACGTTCCCCACCACCGACACCACCACGATGAGGGTGTAGGCAACGGCCCATAGGGCCACCTGCCACGGGGGCTGGATGAATTGGTTGGCAGAGGACTCGTTCAGGGAGGCATTGAGAAGCCTGCGGTGCTCCAGCTCCGCTTCCAGTGGCGGGGTGTCATCCATTACAGCGTGGTACTGCCGGACCAGGCACGAGGATGCTTCGGGGCACAGAGCCCTCTGGGTTTAGGGTACAGCAGGTTCAGTGGGGAGGATGCTTCAGGGCACAGCACTCTCTGGGGTGAGGATGATTTGGGGAGCAGCGCAGTCTGGGTTTGGGGGTCAGGATGCTTCAGGGTGCAGCAGGTTCAGGGGTGAGAATGCTTTGGGGCACAGCACCCTCCTGGTTAAGGGCACGGCTGGCTCAGGGCACGCAGAAGGTTTGGGGCACGAAGGTAGATCGGGGCGAAGGAACCTCCGTGTTCAGAGCACAGCCACGTCGGGGCTTGGGACCCTCCCAGTTCCAGGAGCAGCTGGTTCAGGGCGCTGATCCTTTCCTCTTCTGGGTGCAGCCGCAGCAGCGTGCGTAGCCATGGCAGAGCACAGCCGTGTCGGGATGGCAGCCCCTTCTCGCTGTGGACCCGCAGCACGGCCGGGCAGCGTTTCCCACCTTCCAGTCGCTTCGGTTCGGTCCGGGCTGATGCTGAAGCGGTGCCGGGACCCTCTGGGCGCAGCCGGAGCTCGGATACTGCCGCGGCTTTTGTAGGCGGCGCGGGCGGTGCCTGAGAGCGGGGAGCGGAGCCGGGAGCCCAGAGCCCTCCCCCGCTCCCCCCTCCAGCTGCCCCTCGCCCCCTCCTCACCTCCCTCTGCAGGCTGCGTTCGCCTCTACCGTTCACCCTAAAGCTTCCGTAGTGCCAGTGGACAGGTGGGGGTGGGGGATCGATCCCAGCGGCTTCACACAACCAACGAAAAACGAAAAGCCAACCCAAATGTTTGACTTTCGTAATGAGGTCTTTGGTCTTCTTGCCTAAAGCAGCGTCAACGGGGCGGTCCGGCTCTGTGCCCCTTCCCTAATACAAAGCAAGGAAACAGCTCTCGGGGGGAGGCAAATCCTTCCGAAAATTACCGCTGTAATTTGAACGTGGTTCATCTGCAGGCACAGAGCTCTCCTCTGCCCCCAGCCCAGGTTTCTGACATCCACCAGACGGGGGTGATTTTAACTTACTCATCCAGTATCGTGTTATGGCCGAGCGTGGGCGCAAAGCGCACCGCTGTGTGCTGGGAGCGATGGTTTTCCCTTAGGATGCACCGATGCAATGAAGACAAAAAGCACCTCTGGAAGCAGAGCGCGTCCCTCTGCTTTGCTAAAGGATGCTGCGGACTCCGATATCAGCTGGGAACCGCTCCGAGGGAGTGCTGCGAAACCAACACTGCGAACCCCGGAGTGGGAACGGCATTGCTGCTCGTGTGTAGGGAGGATGCTCAGCTCGTAAGCTGAAGCAAGCAGGAGGGACTCCGAAAAGCTTTAGTTTTTGGCACAGGCTCCGCTGTTGAAGTGAGACGGAGCTTTTTAACGGCGGGACGGACGAACGAGGAGGTGGATTTCAGCTTAGAGCCTCCGCGTATCCTGCAGCCCCGCAAGCCGGAGCCGCACTGAGGGTCCCCTCTTCTTGCATCCGGACCGCTCGATGGCAGCACTGCCTAAAAATGCGGCAGAGGGACGGCTGAGCATCCAGCCGGCTTAGGGAGGTTTGCTAGCGACTGTGTTTCCAACATTTCCCTTCGCTGCTTTGGGGCATTAATGTGACTATGACCAAACCCCAAAGGAGGGGAGGTCCTGGCAACGGGGGACAGCTTCAGCAGCCACCTCAGTGCACCACAGCAAACCCTCTCCCGTTTCAGCAAGCTCCCCTGTGCCCCACCTGATAACAGCACCCCACTGCAAGGCACAGAGCCATCACACCCATTTCTCCACCTCCGTTTTCTCACTGGAAATAAAGAGGTGATGCATTATGCACATTCCTGTTGGAAAGAACCACCTATTTTTTCCTGTTCTGCTGCCATGTGAGGAACTGAAGTTCTACCTGAAGCAGACTGCAGATGAGCCCATGTGCCATGACATATCCAGGCTGGGCAGCTGGGAGGTATGTCCACTAAGAGGGAGGTTTTTCTAATTGCAGAAGAGAAGAAAAGGGGGAAAAAATCAACCCAAAGAAGAAATCCTACATGAGAGAGAGCAGATGTACTCATTGCTTGGCAGCAGTGAGCAGACTACTGCAAGCTTGTGACAGCTAATTAATGCTTACAGGTCCCTGTGAAGGTGCCAGCACTCTGTGTGATGTTCCAACAATCCCCCTCCTTCCTTTTCCCAGGGATGCTTGTATACCTTTGCATGCACCACCAGCCCTTCCAGAGCAAAGCAAAGCTTTGTAATCAGCAGATGGAAAAACCTTGACTTTTCCTGTTGTGTTTTCCAGCAGGACAGGAGCCTCTTCCCCTATAGGTCTCTCAGCAGTCCCACTGGAGCCATCAAACAATGAGAGCACATACAAAGCACAATTCTCTGGGAGGAAAATCTGCTGAAGGGAACCATCAGAGATGACCTTTTTGCAGCCCCAGCTCCTCCATGCCCCATCCGAGGGGTCGGACCCCATCTCCCTGTGCAAATGACACATGCAGTGTTGGGTTCAAGATATGCCATCTCCCAGAAGAGTGGTCCTAACCACCCAATATCCTGCACAGAGGTGCCTGCAGGGCTTCGTGCTTGGGTGACATAAGAGCAGGCAGATCAGGCTGCCTTGTAGATTTGGGGGATGGCACCCAAAAGGCAGTAACATATTTTCCTAAAATAGTTGGATCCCAAAGGGAACGTCTGCCATGCTTTATCTGCTTGTTTCTACAGTCCTCCCAACCTGGGCTTTCCCTGGCTTTAAACTGAGCACAACTGATCCCTCCTTTTGTAAGTAGGGTTATGCAGTCGGTTGGGGTCTTTCTGGTTCTCTGTGCTGTAAGTCCTTTTGCCTTGGAGGCTCGGGAGTAAGGGTGGCTGGAGGCCATGCAGCTCTAAAGCGATGCTTTTTCTTCTAAAGGTAAGGCTGCTTTATGGTTTTTAGTAGCCTGTGTGTGAAGCCTACCTGTTCCTTGTGGCCTATAGAGGAGCCTTGAGGCTCTGATGATGATCAAAGTGTCTTGAATCATGCTTGAGCTTTGTACAGTCACCAAAATCGGATGGAGGTGAATAGTTCGCTTTTGTCTCCTGCAAAAACCTTTGTGGCAGTTCAAAAGCTGTTTCCCCCAGCAAAATGTCTTTGCTTTGAGCTCCTTTGCTTTGTCCTCTACTTTGAGTTTTGAGAATTCCTTCTGAATTTCCCCGTTCTCAGAACCTCCTGCAGCCCTCTGCTGTACCTGCAGCCCCAGATTGCTGCAGCCCTGTGCAGGTGCCATAGAGATTCTCTTTGCCTTGCAAGAGGTGGCTGGGGGTGAGTGGAGTGCACCTGCCACAGTGCCTGTGGGCACCCCAGAGCTGCCCTGGCTCAGAGGCATGTTTCAACCCTGAGGGAGATGCATTCCCTCATCTTCCACTCCAAAATGGAGTAGGTAGGTTTGAGGTTTTTCCCACCTTTCTGAAGCTGCATTTAAAACACAGGCATGCCTTTGCCTCCCCACAGTCGGGAAATGGGCTGCAGTGATGCTCGTGACCCAACTGGAACATAGCATGTGTGGTTTTTGGTTTCAGAGGTGATGAACCACTGTGACCTGGGTGAGCAGCTGTCACAAGCAGTGCCATTGGCATGACAGACACTGTTGTCGAAACCATGCTTGGTGCCTGCTTACTGAGTTGGCTGCTGGGCTCTGTGCTTGTCTTCTCTTAGGTGTTTTCTCATTGTGTTGTGTACAGACTGTTCTGTTCTGTGTTCAGAAGCTGGGAACAGCATGCTTTTAGGATGACTAATCCCTACATTTTCTCATCTTCTTCCTCACCCTGAGGAAGATGTGGAGGACCCAAGTGTTCATCATGAAGTGAATGGGCTGAATGACAATGCCGTCGATGTACACATAGCCCCAGGGAATCCATTTCCAGCTTTTCCTTGTGATGATTGCAAACTGTTTGAGAGGGGGTCCCAACAGCTGCAGTGAATGAGCTCTCTCAGGTGAGTGGGAAGTGGCTCTGAGCACCTCATAGCTTCTTGTAGTCCAGGTTATTGCTCGACCTGACCACAGTGCTGCTGTCTTTGTGGTATTTGTGGTTACAGAAGATCATCTCCTCTGCTGAAATCTGCTTTGTTAGCTCTCCCTAACTGTCAATGAACTAATGAGCTGGCCCTAAACCAAGAAGAAGCTAATTAAACTATTTTCAATTCCCAGAAGCACTTAATTCATCCTCTTTGCAAGAATGCAATATTAAGTGAGATTGAGACTAGTTTTTGCCAGAGCACTTGAGAAACCTTTCCCATCCGATGTATATTTCCATGCAAAGCTCCAGCCTCCCAAATGTTGGGGTTGGAGGACATGCTGTGTTAACAAATCTGCCCAAGCTGCTTGTAGTTGCAGAGCACAGCTCTGCTCATGGCCATTTTCTATGCAAGCCACTAGTTGTTGTTTAAGAGCTGTATTTGATTGCCTGATATTTCTCTACCTCAAAACAACTGCAAAAAGTCTTCTTCCTTTCCATATCCCTTTCCCAGGTGTGTTTTGTTTCCAGCTTGCCTGGCTGGGATTTCTCTCCTTTATTTTGTAGTGGAAAAATCGAAGCTGCTGGAACACCGTCCTGCAAGAGGTAAAGCAGGATTCTTATGCAGAGCTGTTAGGAGATGGGTTTTTAATGTGTAGGTTTTCAACACTGGAGGTGATAGGTGATGTGAGAACATGTGTGGGAAGGATGCTGTCCAGAAACTGTCCAAACACTCTCAGACAGTGGGGCTCACAAAGGGATGGAGCATTGGGTAGGTTTGTGCTGGGGGCCCTTTAATTGTCCAGGGGGTATTTTAGCACTGAGGTATAGTGTTATTTGTGTGCTGTTATTATCCTGCAGAAAAATTCCAGCTACGTTTTCCCAAAGGGATTTATGCCTTCTCTTGAATACCTCCAGGGTCAGTGACCCAACACAACCCTGGGCAGCCTCTGTGTTCCTACTCTCTTAGAGAAGAAGTTGTTCCTAACATCCAACTTGATCAAGTCAATATCCATCAATACCCAACCTCATCTAGGCAACCATCCCTCTGACTCTCCAAGTCCACTGCTAAACCATGTCCCCGTGTGCCCTACCTGCATATCTCTTACACGTCTCCAAGGATGGTGACTCTACCACTTCCCTGGGTGATGAGTTGGTACAAGAATGTTGCCTGAAGTGTTTAGTTGAACTCGCCCTGCTCCTGTTGCTTCTTTTCCCCACACCCTTCCCAAAATACAACCTATGCGGATAACTATAAATGGCTTCAGCCAGAAACTGGGTTGAGATTTTTATAAGCACAGCCAGGGATGTGTTGGTCAAATCGAATGTGAGATGAGCGATGCGTTTGGGTGTGAAAACCATTACAGCACCTCTGCCAGTGCAAGAGGGAAAGAGGAATGAGTCTTGACAGCTGCTGATAGGGAGAGAGGTGTTAGCACTTGAACTGGCAATATGAAAAGGTGAGGAGCTGCCAAAGGGCAGAATTGTCTTGAGAAGGAAAATCAGACTGGGGTTTAGAAAAAAGAAAACAACCCACTTCTGGAGGTAAAGAGGGATGCTGAGATAATGCTTCAAATGTGGGAAGGTGTGGTACAACGAATGAATGAATGAATGAAGGTGTAAAAGGTGAACAGCTCACATCAGTGGATGCAATTGTTAAATCTCTGCTTCTGAGCAGCTTTTAATCTCTGCTTTGTCCAGGAAGGCCCTCCTGATTGTAAAGGGTCAGGCCCTTCTGAAGAACTCCAGGCATTGCTTGGTCACAGTGTCCATACCAGCATGCTAAGACCAAAGGTGAGATGAACTTTTTTCTTCCTTTTTCTCCTTAAAAAGAAATCTGCAGACATGGTGTTGGCGGTGCCTCCCGGGCTGTGTTCCCTGTCACAGGTGCCCAGGGTGTGCTGGAAAGAGTTGAGGGGCAAGTGAGCTGTGGGATCTGGGGAGGATTTGCTGCAGCTTTAGCAAAGAGGCTCTGAATTTCTCAGAATGGAACCAGTGGGGCTGTTTGGAACAGCAGCTTGGAAGCACTGCAAAGGAGCAGCAAAAGACCTGAACCAGAGCTGGAAGGAAGACTGAACGAGTCCCAAACCAGGATGTGGTCCAAGCCCATCCTCCCTGATGATGGTGTTTTTGCTGGGAGGTTGCAGAGCATTGAGAGCAGAAGGAAAAACCTCTGGTTTGTTTTTAGCTTCTTCTGGGCTTGGCCAGCAGCAGACACAGAAATCTCCATATGCCTCTGCTGCTTTTCCACTCAACATAAGTCTTCGTTAGGTCAGGAGCGCTGCGCATTTCCAAGTGTTGGCCTTTTATTTATTAAATGATGGCTTTATTTCCACCCGGCAACGTCTGCCAAAAGCGCTCTAAATGAAGAGCGGAGATTATCCATAACGCAAAGCGCTCCGCTCGCAGGGCTGTGTGCAAATGAAATGAAGTCAGCTCAATTGGATGATTGCTCGAAGCAATTTAAACCCAAATACATCTTGCTCGAGTTACCTCTCTTCTTTCCTCCTCTTGTTTTTCTTTTGGACACTGACTTGCACATTTCAGAGTCATTATAAGAGTAATAAAAAGAGATGGCTCGGTGTTAGGGGCAGGATGGAAATGACACGGAGCTGATGGAATTTGGGGGCAACGTAGGGAGATTTCAGCATCCTGGCTGTGTGCAAACATTCCCCAATCAGTTTGCATCTCGATTCCTAAAAAAAGAAAAGTAGTAATTCCATGATTTGGAAGCCACCGTTGTTTGGGTTGAGTTTGGGAAGTGCAGCTGGATGGGGTCTGTTCATTACTGGCCAACGTCCTGCCCAGAGCGTGCTGGGCTCCCATAGAGAACTCATGGCAGTGAGAGCTTCCTGCAGTGTGAGTGCTTTTTGGGAATGCCAAAAAAACACAGCTGGAAATAGTTGACTGGTACAACTAAAGCTTGGGATTCCTTCCTTAAAAGCCTTTCCTGAGGGTGTCTGAGAATTTGCCAAGCGTAAATGTTCTGGGTGTTGTCAGACAAGCTTCCTTATTTCCTGACAGCTCATGCTTTGCTCCCAAAAGAAGAGATGCTTGCGTTCTCCATGCTGACAGCTTGGCCTTGGGATCCCAGTCCCTTGGGATGGGATGGGGATGATGCCGTTGTGTGGGTTTGGATTTTCAGCCATGTTTCTCCTGGGCTGGAGGTAAACCTGAGGGCAGCACCCAGGCAGAATCCTCCCAGTGCCGTGCAGGCTTTGCTGCTGCTCCCTCACCAGATGCTACTGGAGGAAGGGCTTGATTAGATAACTGTATTGTGAGCAGCTCCAGCAGCCGTCAGGATGGATAAAGCTCCTGAAGACAAGAGAAGGAAAAGGCCTTCATGACTTCACCGGGTGTTGAGTGCAGTGAAAGCCACTGGGATGGGTAAGGACTGGAGGAGCAGCAGAAGGGGCTGCAGGGGTTGATCTGTAGGCAGATCCAGTTGTCAGCTGATGTCTCCCACTCAGGTGTTGTCTTTGGTGGTGGTGGAGGGTGTTGTGCTGGTGTTCGGCATACCCCTGAGCTGTGCTGTCTGGGGCTGGCGGCATTGCTCTGCCCTTGGCTCCTTGATTTCCTTTATTTATATGTGATTGTGGTTTGTTTGTTTGTTTTCTCCCTCGGTTGTTTAACTGAGGTTCCTCCCTGCAAACACCACTTTTCCTGCAGCAGAAATGAGTCATTCATGCTGTGAATTCAAGCTGAGACCGATGCTGGAAAACATACATTTAGAATAAACTGTCACAGCAAAGGGACGGGAATGCTGGCCCTTCCAATCTGGCCCCTGTTCTAACACTGGGAGCATTGCTTGGTTCCTGAGGGGAGAACGCAGGTTTGTGGAGGACAGCTCTGTGTTGTGCAATTAGAAGTGATGCTCTATAGAACTGGCTGACCCAGGAGGATGCTCAAGTGCATTTGAATCCTAGGAGCCAGAAATGCCCCTCTTTGCCATTGGCATGGGCACAGCGTGATGCTGAGCCTGACGTCCCCAGGCCCAGGTCTTCACCCTCCTCCTGTGATCAGAGTTTTACAAATCAGAAAATTACACATTAATGCTTCGGTTTTATTCCTGTTCATCACCACCTGGTGCTGCTTGCTTATTATCTTAACTCCTCAGAACGATTTCTCCTCCCATCCCCACTGCTCACTTTATTCTTGATGGCTGCTTGTGATGGTATTGAGCCAGCTGCGCCGTGGTTTGCAGCAGCACAGATTAACATTTCCACTTTAATTGCTGCCTGCCTGGGAAAATGCAGGGCAAGCTGTCATTCAAGCAATGGCACCGTGGAAAGTCTTTTCATTTGCTGCTGCATTTGTTAAATGCTTTCATCTGCTACAGGAGGGGGACAGCAAAGCTGAGACAACTCCATGTGGGGAAGGGCAACCGTTGTGTAAAGGTGGGAGCTGATGTTTAAAGATAGCTTGGGTTTACGGAACGCAATGATTTAATGTTTTCCAGCCTTGATGCTGTGATTCTATCCTATGACCCATCCCATCAGGGGAGACAACGCACCAACAAAGCCAGCCCACTCTGTCCCTGTGTTAACAACCAATGCAAGCAGGATGGTGAGCCAAAAGGACTGTGGTGTAAGCACTTTTGCTGTGCCGAATTGCTCTTCATCTCCTAAGACCTGATAGAGAAACTCTAGCACCACAGCTGGGTAGATACAGGGCCAAGCATTTGGGTGCAGCCCTGAGTCACAGCACTTCTCCAAACCTCACTGTAATTCTCTATGTCTGCAGGTGAGAAGCTCTGTACCACTTGCTGCCTTCCCCACCAAGAGATGGGGCTTTTTTAAACACTTCCCAGGGCTGCGAACCACACAGTGCACAGCAAAGTGCTTTTCTTTACTTCTCCAAACTGCAGCTCGAAATGAAGGGTTTTCCCTTTTCTGAGCGATCCCAAGTGCTTCCCAGCATCGAGGGAGCAGAATCACAGCAGTGGCTGCGTTTCCCTTTACCTGCCCCAGCATTTCGCAGCTCCTCCAGCCTCACTTTTGGCTCTTTCTGTTAAAGATCAATTTTCTCTCCCGTTTTCCATGTTCACAGCCATATGGAGGCTGATGCTGTGACCCCTCCTGTACGGCCTCACGCTGCTGCTTTCCTGCTCCTCTCACCTTCTCCTCCATCCTGTTTCCACGTTCCTACCCAGGCAGGTGCAGGCTCGAGGCGGAGCTGAGGCAGAAGCTCTGCCCCATCTGCAGAGGGCAAACACGGACTTTGTTCTTCAGCGCCGAGCTCCAAACGACCGCCTGGCGGAACTCTGCCCCATTTCTGTTCCCTTTGGGGCTGCCGCTCACCCTCTTTTGCTGCAGGACGCTCCTGGCATCACTGCAGGGTCACTCTGCCAGCACTGGGAATACCAGGAGAATCTGCTTGCAACACCATTAACAATTGATTGGAGATCTCCGCACAACACCCACCGAAGTAAACCTTCCCGCACGGAGCTCCTCTGTTGATCTCGGTAACAAAGGAGAACAGCAGGCGCAGCAAAGAAAGGGTTAACGCCGGCTGCTCGTGTTTCTGCCTTCCCTCTTTCAGGCTGGGTTCCTGCCAGGAGGAAGCAGTTCAAGTTAAAGGCTGGTGGTGCGTGCAGCAGCAACAGCGGGCGCATGTCTGCGCTCCCCAGCAGCCGGAGCAGGGAGGGTCAGCCCCGGGATGGCAGAGGGCTCCGAGTGCCGGAACTCCCTCCTCTATTACTACAGCGTCAAATTTGCTCTGTCTACCTATGCCACTCTCTTCTCGGTAGGTGCTCGTGTTGCTTTGCTGTTCTTCCTGCTGTTATCCCCCACGGTGCCACCCCAATGGGTTCAATTTCATGTTCCAGTGTCCAAATTTCCTCCTTCCAGGTGTCAAATCTCTACTATAAAACCTGGTGCTGTGCTGTGCGTTGGTGCAGAGTCCCTCATGCTTTGCACCAGCAAAAGAAAACTAAAATAAGTCAAAAAATAGGGTTCCAGCTGGTCCATAGTGGGGGAAACTGCAGCTTTTGAAGGTGTAAGCAAGCCTTGAGGCCAGGGGAATCAGCAAGAAATTTCCCCCATCCCAGCTCTGTGCATCCCCTGGTAACAAATTCAGTGTGAGCTTGGAGCCTTCCCAGGGTTAACCTTGCATAATCCAGTCCATAGTATTTACAGGTATTTCCTCCTGACAGCTAATTAATCATCTTTGCCCCATGCACTCTTGCTGCCTGGGTGTGTGTAGTGGCATGCATGCCTAATTGTTTCAGTGTAATTGAATGCACAAATACCTCTGTTGTTCCTAGGCAGGTTGAAGAGTAAATAGGGTTGCAAGCAAAGCTTGAAAATGCCTCCCTCGCCCCTTATTGATTTGTTTGTTCTGTCGTGGGAGGGCAGCTCTCAAGCCTGGGATTGATGAACTGCATCGTCTCACAGTGCCAGAAGTCTTGTGCTCACCTCTGAGTGTGAATGAGAGATTCATCACCACCCCCATCACCGGGGTTTTGTTTCCTGCAGGGATCCGAGGTTTGATTTCCTGGAAATGCCTTAAAGCAGCCTTAAGGACGATGAGGAGCTGCTGTTCTGTTTTAATTCCAAGCTGCCTGAATATACCTCTTGGCCGTGCTTTGCAAATGCAGATTATTGAGGGGATGTGCAATGCCATGCACTGGTGTGTGGGTGCAGAGTGAGACAGGGCAGTCTGTGGGGTACACAGCAGTGTGTGTGAGCAAGAAGAGCCTCAATAGTTCCTTGTTAACTGAGAAATAGATACAAAAAGGTGGTTTGGAATGACTCTGTCCCAGCCTGCGTTTAACCAGGGATATGTTGCTCACTGAGGACCCCCCCAGGGCAGTCCCTGTGTTTAGTCTGTTGAATCCACATAGATCTCACGGCCTTTCCAGCCCCCTGACCCACTTCTGGAGATGCACACAGTGTCCACCCAGCAGCTCTCCCATCTCATTAACCAGACGTGATGGGGTGGTCCTTTTGCTGCAGCCAAATGCACTCGGTAGTAATTACTGTGCGGACATATCTTGTTGCTTTGAGTGAAAGCCTTGAAAACGTAGCACCTCCCATGGAGAAGCATTCAGAATAATCGACTGGGAAGGACTGAGGAGATTTGGAGGGGGAGGTGGTGTGGTTTTCTATCCAGCCTGTAGGGGATTGGCTTAACAAAGAGAAGAACGCCATTGGGTCCTTCCCAACCCTTTTCTGTAATGGAAGCAAATGCGTGTAGGTGGGAAATCAGCAAAGGAATGTAGGATAACGCAGAGAGTGGCTTGAAACCATGCATGGAGCCAACTGCCCAGAGGTTGGTGCATTGCATGTTGGGCTAGAGCTTCCTACAGTGCACCCATGGCACTGCTGTGGGCCCATTACAGCCCATTTCCCCCTTGAGGGTTCCATTATCACCCAAAGCTGCTGGAGATGTGGTCTGTGCTCCAAGAAAAGGAGTAAAAGAAGTCTGCTACCCTGCAGGTATCTGGCCAGTTCAGGTCGGCTGTCCTGGTTCTGTCCCCTCAGCCCTCGTCCCCTCTGTCACATCACAAGAAGCTGAGAAGTTCTTTCTTTAGCATAGGCACTGCTCAGCAGTAACTAAAACATCAGCATGTTACCAACGCTGTCCTCATCCTAAATCCAAAACGCAGCACTATGGCATCTACTAAGAAGAAAATTAACCCTACTCCAGCCAAAACCAGGACACATCACCTGTCTGCCTGGGTTTGAAGCCACTATTGATGTGTCTTTCAGCACTCCTGGATGAGAAGAAATTACTGCCTGGCATTAACACTGACTCATCCAATTAATGCTGTTCACCCTGGGGTGAGCCATGCCTGCTGCTTGGCCCCTGGCAGGCTTTGAGGTTGCCCTGCTTTGGCAGAGATCCTGGCTTCAGAACCCCCCTGCTCTTTTGTTTTTGGCCATCATATAAAGCACCTTCTTTCCCCTCAGTGGCAGTTTGATCTTGCAGTTATTATGCAGAAATGGGATAATCATCCTCTCGTTAGACAGTAAGTGAAGGTTTGCTTTTTCTCTTGGATGCATTGCTCATTACCAGCAGCTGCTGGCTACCTCCGAGTTTGCACTGCATTAAGGTGATCACTGGGCAATTGGTGTGTAACTACAGAGGATTTACTGGCAGACTTCATTATGTACCTTACCACGTCATTGAGTGTGTGTGGTAGAAAGCAGTTGTGATGCCAGGAATCAGACATAGCTGCGCTGGCTGAATTCATGTGGCAAAATTAACCCAGTGATGGAAACCAGAGCAGCCAGGCTTTGTACAGGCCAGTGCAATCTTTGCCTGCTGCTTTCAATGCTCTTCTTCAGTTGATGATCTCATTTATGAAGCACGTGTGCTGCCCAGACCCTGGCAATGGTTTTGACACTGCCAATTTGCTCCATAACCCACCGTTTCTCAGTAGAAACACTGCTTTTCAGGGAATGTTTTGTTTTTTTCCCAGCTATTTTTCATCAAAATCCCTTTGCCACCCTTCAGTTCCCCTTTGTCCCTTGCTCTGTGAAGTGTCTTCTCATGCCTGAAGGTGCTTTGAGTGGCAGCATCTCATTGTATTACTAACTAAGGTCCAGCCTGCAGTGGCAGCCCTTAGCAGAGCAGGTTGCAGAGTGCTGGGTGGCTTCATAAAGCAGGATCTGAGCAGAAAGAGGTGAGAAATTCAGGCAGAGCAACTGATGCACATCTCACACTTTCCTCATAGATCATCGGCCTCGTGATCTTTTGCATTGGGATTTATGCCGAAGTGGAGAGGCAGAAGCACAAAACCTTGGAAGGGATGTTCCTCGCTCCAGCCATCATCCTGCTTCTGCTGGGCTTCACCATGTTCAGCGTCTCCTTCATCGGCATGGTGGGGAGCCTTAGGGACAACCGGACACTTCTGAAGACAGTAAGACTGGTGCTGCTGCTGGGTTGGTCTGGGTGGCTTCAAGGAGGAATATTAACGTATCCTAATGAGTCACTACCATGAATTACAGTGATGGTGTCTCCCTCAATGTTTTTAGCTCAGCTGTGAAGCCAGTGGGCAATAATGGGGAGAAGTTATATGTACAGATTGCAGAGCTGGCACCCAGTTACCCACATCTTTGGGAAGCTGTTTCCTTCCTCCTGGGGCAGCAAGGATGCCAATAGAATCATAGAATGGCTTGGATGGGACTCCAAGGATCATCAAGTTCCAACCCCTTGCCACAGGCAGGGCCACCGACCTCCAGATCTGGTACTAGACCCCATCAAGGAGCTTGAGGCTGCAGGGGTTTATAAGCTAGGTTATAAGCAAATGCCTGCAAATAGGGATGCAGCTCCTCAATCATGCTCAGCCCAGGCTGGCATCCACCGACAAACTTGTTGACAGCTCAGTTGGTTTTTCAGCTGTGACCAATGCTCTCTCAGTGAGGAAGATGCTTTTGGATGAATATTTTGTGCTGGTCTACAGAGCCTTCCTGCTGGTGTGTGTGTGCCTTGCATGCTAATGGCCCACATAACAGCTTCCTCTCCCACTGATTTGAGCTGATTCGCTTATTAAAATCAAACACTGGGAAGATAGCATTCCTTTCCCCTGGCTTGCAATATTGCTTTTAAAAATTGCTCAGCATTTGCATCTCAAATTAATACAGATGATGGCCCAGATCAGGAAGCCCATATTGTCTTTGCTCCTGTGCTACTGGCTGAAAATATCATTGCTTTCCAATATATCTTGTTTCATGCCACATGTGGTCAGGGGTTGTTTGCATTGCATGTAGGAAGGGGGTTGGGATTGAAGCTGCTCTGTATTGCAGTGTGATATCATGTGCTCTGTTGGAGGGCTCTGAATAAGTCACCTTCTGACACTGTGTTCAGAAGAGTCTTTAAATTAGTGGCCAGATCAGTCCAGGTATTTAAATTGTGGTATTTAAATAGCCCCAATAGCTTGCTTGCTGATAATAATAACAATTTTTAATTAATTCCCTATCAAATCAATTTGATCTTTCTTTGTGGATTCCGAGTTATCCCAGTGGGCATTTGTCTGGGCTGAGTTATACCTCTAGAACACAACCCTCTTTTTGCTCCTTCCATCCAAACAACAGGAAAATCTTTGTGTTTCTTTATAACATAAACCCAGATGACATTTTTTCTGCCAAAGCTGAAGTTCTGTAGCTTGTCAAGTACATTACATCTTCTTCTTTCCTCCATCTCAATTTTAAGCTACATGGCATTGTGTTCATCCTATTGAGGATTATGCCAAAGAAGGATAATTACTTCAAATTTCTGATAATATTTTCCTTTCTCTGCTAATACTTCCTTAGGTTTCCTTAATACCCTTTTTCTTTGGCTGGCTTTAGAAGTGGGAAATTGACACATCAGAGGGTAGGAACTGTCATCCTTGTAGCAACCCGGGCCAACAGAAACCCAAGCTCATTAACTGCATTTCACAGCTTGTCAGTCAAATCAATTCTGTAGTGGCACAGCTGAGAAAAAACGTAATCCTGGCCTTTTGGGTTGTTTTTGCCTCCCTACAGATATAACCAGCTTCACTCGTGCTGTGTGGAATAAGTAAAGCAACGCATGTGCAAGTTATCAAGCACAACAACCCTTGCAGCTCTTTTAGCTCGGATATAAGAAAGGGGGTGTTGACTTCATGTGTTGAAACACTTCATGATTTTGGGGTTTTTTAGGCTCCTTGGTCAATTATAGTTGGCTGCAGAGTGACACAAATGGCCCCATGTCCCATTAATGATCCCTTTTCTAGCAGCAGATAGGGGAAATGCTATTTCCGATGACGAATCAAACCTAGTTCCCCGTCTTTGAGCTGAAATGCTGTTTCCTCTGCAGATCTATTCAGCTTGATGAGCATCAGCTCAAAGAAGATAACATGACAACAGCCCTTCCCAGTGGAGGTGCACTTTATCTCAGCAGAATTGCTTCATACCATCAGCTTATAACAGGGGTTGGTTTGGTGTAAGATCTGGAAGTGCCATGGGGCAGCTGTTCCGTGCATCCCTTGCACTGGGATAAGCCCAGCTTCTGCAGCTTTGCATTTGTTTTATGCAAAGCAGGAGAGAAGCAAAAGCTGAAGTAAGAGCAGAAATCCAACTTGCCTCCCTTCTTCTCGGTGAGCCTTTTGGGTCCCTCTTTTACTACCTTGTGTTATCCCACACTGATCACACAGGGCAGGATTTGACTTTGGGTCTGCAGCAAATCAGCTGCTGTGCTCATTCTTTTGGACTTCTATAAGTTATATGCATATATATATATATGTATAAATACAGATATATTTATTGACCTATATGCTGTTTACAAGTGTGAGCAGTGCCAAGATGCCTTTTCCTTCTACAGCTTCTGATTGCACATGTAAATAGAGAGATTAAATGCCAGCAAATGTCGACTTTTCAGGTTTGGAGAAGGGGGGGTGAATTTGGAGAGGGGAGAGAACTCTGGGGAAGTGGGTGGCAATCACAAGGCTATTGTGTGAGTGGAGAATTGTCCTCCCAGCAAGGCAAATTCCCCCTTGAAGATAGTCGGATGCTACAGTCATTTGAAGCTTTGTGGCTGTTTCTGAACAAAAGCAATCAGAGGGGCTCGAGTGTGAAGGAGCACTTTGAGGTCTGAGCGGGGCTGAGCAGCTGGTTTTGTTCCCAAGCAGATGGAAAAAAAAAAATAAATGAGCAAAAATGACACAGAAAACCTCTGTTACAACGGAGCCCTGCAGAGCATCCCTCTGCCACATCGCCAGCGCTAATCCATTGCCCACAGCAGCCACTTCAACCAGCTTTGAGGCAGCGGATGTAAAAACATCAATGAGTGGCAACTTCCACTTGGTTTATTTCCACATCTGGAAGCACTACTTCTTTTAAATTGCTGAAGTGTGGGTGCACTGCTTGCACTCCAGCACCTCGTATGCTTGATTCAGCCTAATTCCACTTGGTTCCAACAATCTTGGAAAAAAGATATAGTGAGAAAAGGCTTTGCAAGGCCCTCCCAGCCTTCTTAATTCGTTCTCCTTTGAATCCATTTCTATTTCTTTATTTATTTATCGTTATCATTATTGCAATCATTATCATTTCATTTGACTGAGACAAAGCAGAAACCCCAGGGCAGCGAGAGCAACTTTCTGCAGGCAGTAGTGGCTGATCTCCTTCTTTAAGGGTTAGTCACCACTTGATTGGGGCTCTTTAATCATTGCGATGTGCTTTCAATGGGGATTTGTTTGGCCCAGGTTTGACTCCGGGGGGGAAACGAGGGAGCTGGAGCCCTGCAGGAGTGAATGATTCCTTTGCCACACTGATTATTTCCACTTTCACATTCGATTTCTTGCTGTGTCTCCATTCACTGTCATTCTAGGAGTGGTTCGGGATGGTTTTGCAAGCACCAAGAAGCTTGCTTTATTCCTCCCAAGGCTTTTATGTTGAGTATCACCAGCAAACTCCCAGCATGTTGTGTTCTTTTACTTGGTGTTTGCTCTGTTTTCTTGCTTCTGCAGGTTTCTTTCTTTTATAATCTCATCCCTGTATCAGCCTCTGCAATAACAGCCCTCCTTGCAGTGAATTAGTGGGGCTTCAGAAAACCCTCCTTTTGTGTTTTGCTTTGGGGAAAGCATGAGTGTATTGTAGCTCCGAAGCACTGCAGCATCTGTCTTAGTCTCAGGATGGGAGTGGAGAGTCATAGAATGATAGAATGGCCTGGGTTGGAAAGGGGTAGAAGTGCTTACTGGGCACCAACCGAGCATTTCAGGTGACCTTTAAGCTTCTGGGAGAGCAGACTTTGCAGCAAGACATCCCACCTGACACAGGGAGATGGCAGAAAGAGCTCTTAGAGGCTACCTGGGAAGGCACAGCTCCGGTTGTATGCAAAGCAATGAGCTCATTAAAGGCAGCTGACTGCAGCAAGTGTTAATTTAATGACAACTGAGGATCTTTTCCCTTTGCCAGGCATCTTGAGCAAGATAAATTGGCAACTGAGGGGGTTTTTTTAGGGCTATTTTCTCTCCGTGAAGCATTTTGCTTCACACTCTGCAGTTCCTCAGCGCGCTGCTTTTGCTTTGCAATTCTTTTTTTCCCCCCACTTTATGATTTTTATGTATTTATTTCTGCTTGCTGCAAACCTACAACAACTCGAGGCAGGGTTAGAAGCTGCTTGGGGTGGGTTTTTGCTCGGTCACTGTGCTGCTGGAGTCTTCTTAAGGAAAAAAAAGATGCCATCTTATTCATGCCTGGTCTGGCAGGCAGCAAAGGCTGCGATGTGTTTGTAGAAGGGATGATTGCAGGCACTGACAACGTTTTTGCTCCTTCACACGTGTTCCTGTTACTGATGGTTGCTGCAGTCCTTGGGAAAGCAACAACAAAGCAACAACAAAAGGCACTTTCTGCATTGTCAGTGAAGGGTCTGCCTGCTCCATTCAGCCATTGCTTGGTTTTCACTCAGGCTGAACGTTTGCAAGGCTGGAGATGAGGCTTCTGGCTGCTTTCCCTGCCAACCTTCTGGACACGATAAGGGAAACGTTGGTCTTTCTGGAGGCAAAGTGACATATTCCATGGTGTCCAGGGGCAGCTGGGCATCACCTGCGTGACCCCCAAGTCGTGTTCTTTGCCTCTTGGAAGGAACAGCAATCAGCCTCTGCCAGCTTCTCCCTTTCTGTGTCTGCATTTCTGACACAGAACTTGCACTTTTCATTCATTTCCATCCATTCACCCTCTGCTCTCGTGGAAGCAAAGAGCTTTAATAGCTGTGAACTTCATCTGGTGGAGTATTTGAAAGCAATCATTTTTCTGAACAGCCAGGTACAGCCGCCATCCCGTGGACTTATGCAAAATAGGGCCACGATTGCCTATAAACCAGGCAAGACTCCTGGATGTGAAGTATTAGCCTTGATTTCAGTGTGCGTGGAGCAGGCTGGATTACACTACGGGAATCTTGCTTTTTATGCCTTGAATTGACAAGCTGTACAGCAAAAACACAGACCACGAGATGGAAGTAGAGTGGGAGACGAAGAAATTGGTGTGTAGCACTCAATGGGCAAAACACAGGGAAGACTCAACCGCACCAACCTGGGCTTCCTGCTGGATCAGAATCGTTTTACATTGGGTTTGATGCACACTGTGTTATCTCTGACTATGGGATAATGGGTGTTTGGTTACAGGATTCCCCGCCTAATTAAACTTGGCCCATTAGAAGCTGATTTAGCTGATGGGAAAAGCAGTGCTGCTTCTCCAGTAGGACTGTGCTGGTTGGCTGTTAGCAAACAGGCACAGTGCACAGCTCAGCCAGAGGTGGCTAATGAGAACCCTGCAGTTCGGGGTTTGCACAGCAAGCAGGGTGCTGCTGCAGGGGTGCTTTAGTCTTAATTGAGCTTGGGAAGTAATTTCTGGGCACACGGATCCGTGCAATGCCTGCTTCATGACGAGGCTCTGCTAATAAACAAGTGGCCAAAGTGAATATCGTGGTAATAATTTACCTCCACTCACTTTATTTGTCGTATTTTTCCATTTTTGTTTGGATTTTTAGCTGGTTACCATGGTAACTTTCCACCTTCCTTTTACTGGTGAGTCTCCAAAGCTGCAGAGGGGAGGTAGTGTTGGGGAGATCAATGCATGTGAGCCAAGCTGTGATTTGCTGTCCATCCAATGCAGTTAGGTGCAGAAAGATGGGATCTTTCACATAGGACTGGGGCTTTAGGAGTTTGGGCTGCAGGAATATCAAACCTCCCAGCTGAAGCTGTTTGCTTCATCAGGACACCAATTTCCAGATCAGGCTTTTTTTGCTACCATTAGTCAGAGATGTGAGTTACTGCCCTGCTCTGGGGATGGAGAACTTCCCATTGGATGCCTGGCTTGGAAACATCAATGTTCAGCCAAGAACTGGCATCCCATCCTAATAGGTGTTGGCATTTCTCTGCACACTTATATCCACCCAGAGGAAATACTTTCTTCCACTGCATCCATTTTGCCTGTTTCCCCATGCAGAATTTAGCCATCCAAATTACATTTGGTTTCTTTTTTGATCCGTCCTTCCTTCCTGCCATTCATTTTACTGAGTAGCAAATTCAGGATTGATATCTTTGGAAGAGATTTGGAGCTCCCTGGGGAGATTGTAATGAAATGATCTGATTTCTAAGTGTCTCTGAGCATCTCTTGGTTTCCAGGTCTTCCTCATCACAGCTAACTGTTGGCAGCTGATGCAGCCTGGCTTACAGCAGGGCTAATCCTTCTCTGTCTCTTTCCAGTTCTTTTGGGTCCTTCTGGTGATCTTCATCACGGAGCTGCTGCTGATATTCATTGAAATCATCTTTGAAAACAAGGTGAGTGCCATCAGGAGACTGGAGGAGCTGCTCTTTGGCTTAGCACAGTGGCAAGCTACAGCCCTATGCATGCTGGGGGAAGATTTCCTTCTCACCTCGTGTATACACCTTCCTATGAGCTGAGAATGGAAGATGCTGGTTGTTGAAGGGAAGAAGGTTGGATGCTGCAGCCAGCTCTGCTCAGCAGCTTGCCAGAGCTCTCCAGAAACCTCCAATCCTGTAGGGAGCTGCAGGTTATCATGGTGTATGGGAAACTGGTAATCACAGCCTGAACCTCTGATTAATCAGCTGTGGGAACACAGGTGAGAGTAATTTAGCTGTGCTCCCTGAAGGGATGGAGCTTGACTCCACCTCCTCTGGACCTCATTTAAGGGCTGACCACCACTAAGGCAGCATCTCTTGGAGATTGCTTCCTGGTGGAGATTGCATCAGTATTTCCCTGTGAATGCATCAATATTGGTGAGTTTTTTCTCATAAATAACCTTTTGAATATCTGTTACTATCTTTGTTACCATCGTTGTATCATTCTATCTTACACATGGCATCAGTGGGGAGGTGTGATTTTCTAAGGAAAATGAGAGCACTCAAGTCCTTCCTATGTAAAGAAGATCAATAAGTGCTGGCATGGTGCGAGGTGGCTGTATTTCCATAGAAAATGATACAGAATTGCTGACTTTGCTCCTCTCCATCTTTGTCCCTTTTTGCTGATGCTCAGCACCACCCTGTGTGGCAGGAGGGGGGATCGCAGCTTTACAGGAGAACTCATGGGATGAATCAAGCTATTAGTGCGTAAATCATCCCTTAATTTAAATCTAACGTGCATTATCAAAACCTGGTTGGAAATGAAACAGTGGGGCAGAGAGAAAAGAGACCCAACAAGTGATGAGCCCAGGAGGCACAAATCTGCATTTGGAGCAATGCTCGTCAAGCTAGTCAAGATTTGTTTGGGTTTTGTATTATATAAGTGGGGGGAAACAACAAGGAAAGAGCAGCAGTGCAAGGCCACAGCACTCAGAGCTGAGATCTCACTTGGGATGCTGTCCCCATCCTGGGATCGTATGGGAGGATGATGGGAGTGCAGGATGAGCCCATATGGGGATGAAAGCAGCAGGGAGCAGAGGAACCCAGGCATTGCCTGTTGTGCTGGGTGAACCAGGAAGCAACGTTTGAATCAGTGTTCACAGGAGTGTTTTCTGAAAGGCTTTTTCAGTTCCTCTACCTGATCCCTTGCTGTCGGCAGGCTTTGTTTCCCACTCTGACATGCCTTCATTTTCTTCTTTTTTCTTCTTTTCTCCATCTTCATCTCCCAGTTCTTCCAACCCCTAATTTTCATGTCAGAGTGAATTATGAAGAACAATGTTTTTTTTTTCCCTCCTCTCATCCCTCACTTCTAACTCAGAAAACGTTCCCTTTCCCTCCCTTAGCATTTCTGCCTGGCCCTTTATCAGGAGCAAAGTGGCAAACCCACGTCAGTCTTGGCATAGCACATTTGGAGCCTGTGCTCCCGGCTCACAAATAATCTTCCCATGCATCTGTGAAATGCATTTTCCATTTGGTTAGCATTTAATTTGAAGCATCAAAGTTCCCTTAGAGATGCATGAGGCTCACAGAGCCACGATGCTGCTCCATGGGCATCCATTATGCCCCAAATTGGGACAGCACACAAGTTGCTGCTTCTCATTCTAGTAGCAGCCAGCAAAGCTTGCTATGAAAAGATTTCTCTGCATGATTTTCTCAGTTCGTGCTATTTTGCTGTTTGTTCCAATTGTGAGACGTGTTTGTGTTTCTCCTGTCCCCAGATGAATGCAGTTTTGCACTCTAACATTCAAGAGGGCATTCGGCACTATTACGACGACCTCGACTTCAAGAACATCTTAGATTTTGTCCAAGAAAAGGTTTGGTTTTGGAGGGAGGGTTGAATACAGGGGTTGGGGAGGGGGGACTCATGAAGTTTTACAAGCATATGCTGCAGTGCTATGGATGGGAAGCATAATGAGGGGTTCGCTCTGTGCCTCACTGAAGGAGGAGCACACTGCTGGCTCAGATTTGGTTTAGCATCAACCCTCAGCTGTCCCCCAGTCTGTATGTGTACCCATCCCAGCTGCAGCATCCACCACTGCCCATGTCAACCTTCATGCAGTTGCCCTCTTGTTTTTGGCAAGCACCTTCTCCTGGTGTGTGCAATGAAAACATCCTTCAGTTCTGTGCTGTGACATGGACAAGGAGACCTCGCCAGGATATTTGTATTTCCCATAGCAAATAGAAAACTCTTTGGTCATTATCCCAAACTGCAGGGGAACAGCTGGAAGAATGAACTAAGATGTGTAAAAGCCTCTTCAAGACTGCAGCAACCCTCAGGTGGGCTGCCTTAGGTAACTGTTAGAGATGTGTCATTGAGCCTGGCAAGCACTTGACTTGATGGGAAAACTGCCAGTGATTTCTCCTGGTAGCTGGGAGGAAAGAAGAGCCCCTGGCTTTCCATGGACAGCACTGTGAGCAAGCTGCCACAAGGACTTGCAAGAGCAGTGCTAATCTGCACCCTGTCCTATTCTGGGGCCTGGCTATTCTGCTTTAGCTTCTTCAGTTGTGTGGTTGTGCATCTATTAAGCATGGCATCTAATGCTTAGAGGCTGCCAGGATTTGGCAGCATCTATCCCCTGTTCTCAGGCCAACCTTCAGGTTGATAAACAGTTCTCCTTGCAGTTATCACTTCTTTTTGAACCAATCCTATTATGTGCCTTGGCTATTGCCTCTTATTTCGTAGCTTTTTTAATTGAGATTTCTGCTGATCGTGCACTGTATCCAATTAAAATGTCTTCCTTGTCCCTATTTCCCACTGTTCCATCTCAAAAAACCCCAGGTAGGTGTGCTTCAGAACAATGATCGTAGAGTCATAGAATCCTTAGAGTTGGATGGGACCTTTAAGCATGTTTTGAGAGGGGAAAAATGAAACCTTGAGATCTAGGAGAGGAAAGAGGGAGAAATCACAGTGAAAACTGCACACCCAGAGCTTGCCTATTGGCAAAGCCTGGCTCCCTTTCCAACACAGCTGCATTCTGATTAATGTTTCTTCATGGTCGTTTGGAGCATCACAAATATGTGAATTTTACCTCTTGCTTTGAAGGAGCCCATGAAGCTCCTTTGATGGAGGTGAAATTTAAGGCTGAGGGTGCCCTCCATGTTCCCCTCTCTGTAAATACCCACCTCTGGCTCCTGCAGAGCCATCATCACTAAACCAAATGCATCAGTAAGACCAGGAGCCCTCTGAAGGTCCAGAGGCTTAAGGGATCTCAGGGAAGATCTTTATCTAAAGCTTGGCTCCAACCTCTCTGGGAGGATGCTGTCACTCTGTCTTCCCTGTATGGAAGATAAATGGATGTGCTGTGAGCCATCAGAAAGAAGACATTGGAGCCATCCTCAGAGCGCCTTGGCAAGGAGTGGGGGCAAGATCTCTTTGCAGGAAGGTTTCTGTGGCTCCAGCCCAGCGAGGATCGGGCACTTACCGTATGATCTCAGCCCCTGTTTATGATATTTTCCTGTTGACTTCTTCACTTGACCTTTTATTAAGCTTTTCTGTGGGAGATACTCATCTCAAAGTCTCTTTCTCTGTACTTAGAAGTTGTGGCCGCTTCTGGCTTTGCTGAAAATCCTTTGCATGTTTTCCCATCCAGCAAGAAAAAGGAGCTTTGCAAGAATGTGCATCTCACTGCTGTGAGCTTCTGTGTTAGCACAGCATTTGCAAACCACGCACTTAAACTGGTATCGTGCAGTAGAAACAACAGGAAATGGTGGTCCTTTCCTGAATAACAGTTGTGTGTAGAAGCATGGGACGGTAATTTACATGCTACGATTATTGCTCAAGTAAGGTGGGTTTACCTGCCAAGACCAACTTGTTTTGTCTGCCTGTGAGATGGCAGATATTAGAATGAATTGTCCTTAAGAAATAATACTTATCCATTTGCATTACTCATTTGTGCTGATCTACTGCCCTTTGCAGCACAGGGATGTGGGGTTGGATGCCACGATGAGTCAGAAGCCCCACTTTGCTGCCAGTGATGAACTGCAGCTCTGTGCTGCTCCTCTTCTGTCTCTTTTTGGTAGCTTGCTGAGCTCAAGTTGGGGAGGGGTGGGGGTTCAAAAGCCAGGATTTGAATTTCAAAGCGATGTTGGTTCACGCTCAAACCCGAACAGCTCCAAACTCAAAGTAAGGCTCAGAGGGAGGAAGGCGCTGTGCTTGCACACCTCTTTCTTTCTCAGGAAGATGAAAGGCAGCTCCCACCTGCGCATCTCCTTGGAGCACATTGCTTTGAGGCCACTGCACAGGATGACAGCAATGAGCATGTGTGGCTCTTCCAAAGCAGCCTTCAAGGCTCTGTCTGCAGGCTCTGCTGTTGTTTTCTGCTTGTTATCCTTCTCTGAGTTCTGCAAGCCCCCGTGAAAGTAAAACACAGACCCAGGTCTGTCTCAGCTTATAGGAAATAAATCCAGGCACAACAGCAGTGCAGTCTCTCTTTGCAGGGAAGAATACACCCTGAGGAGCTCTCCTGCAGTCAGTAATGCTCATTACAAGGATTTTATATCAATTCTTGCAAGGAAAGCAAATGGAAGAAACTTCTTTGCAGCACTGGAATATTGAGTAGTACAGCAATATCCAATATTCCTTCGGGGGTTTTCCACCTTTCTTCCTAAACTAGTTCTTCAAGCTTGCCTCCCTCATTGACACAGATGGCATTAAAAACAATAAAGGCAGGTTAGAACACAGTTTGAAATCTAGCCTGAGGAACTGGTGTCTATTCCTACTCCTGTGGGCCAAGTATTGCCAGCAATCTACAGGAAAGGGAACAGATGCTCCCAGAGCTAAACCTGTCCCCAAAAAACTGTTCCTTGGAGACTCTGTTGTGCTTAAAAGAAATGGGGAAAGCCCTTTCTTATTTAGCACACACACACCTCCCCTGCCCACCCCAGGCTTTTCTTTTGAGGGGGAAAATTGTTAAGATTGAAGCTTGCTTACCAAGAGAAGGGATGACTCAGGATATGTTAAGCTCACTTTTATTCTGTGGAAAGCAGAATATGACATTCATTAAACTTTTATTATTATTAATATTATTGCCCAAACAGAAGAAAAAGCAGCTTGTTGTTGTTGTTTGTTTGTAGCTGCAGCATTTGATCTCTAATTTAACCTGACAAGAAGAGAAATGGCCGTTAGACCGTGGAGTTTTATCAGCATATTGCTAAATAGCACCAACTAGTTGAGTGTTCATTCAAGGCACTGTAAGAGCATCTCTCTTGCATGCCCTGAGAATAGGATGGATTAGTCACCTGTAATTAAATCAGCTGGAGCAAAGCATGAATGGGCCTCATCTTTCCTAGGCTTGTGAAAGAGTGATGCCTCCAACACATGCATGCACAGTCCTCTAGCTGCTGCATGTCTCTAAAATGCTGCTAAACGCCCTTGGTTGGTTGGTTTTTAACATGGTATCTTCAGCTTCTAGCTTAGAGTTCCAGAAAGCAAGAAGTAACTGGGGATCTCTTCATATTAGCAACACCAGAGGTGCACTGCAAGGCTGGAGGGAGATGCATGGGTGAGCTGGAAACGCTGTGCTTTTTTCACCTGCCTGCCTTATCCCTTCCTTGTCTTCCTTTGCAGTTTTCTTGCTGTGGTGGCGATGAATACCGAGACTGGGAGGTTAACCTGTACCACTCCTGCAATGGCAGCGGACCGCTTGCATGTGGCGTGCCCTACACGTGCTGCATCAGGAAGGTAAAGCAGCCAAGGCACAGGAAGTGCCTCTATTTAAGCAAAATCTTCTCACTGGTTTCTGCACTGGCTTCTTATAAACTGCTTTAATTTAGTGTGAATAGCAAAGCACTGGGCTGCACATTGCGTCTGTATTGCGCCAAGAGGTTGTTTGAAATGAGTTCCCATCTTTCTACCTTCTGTCAGACATTCCATCTTGTTTGGAGGATGGTTTGACAAAGAGAAGCATCTTTAGCTGTATCTCAGCATGGATTGGGATCAGCTGTTGTCCTTCCCTTTTGCACCCCTGTGCAGTGGCACGCTGTTCTCAGCTGGCTGCCACTTGGTTTAGCAGTATGGGCTTCACGTTTGCTGGCATCTGCTCATAACAAGGAGGTTTTGCTGTTAGAGGAGACATGAGAAGAGCTTAAGAAAAAAGCCAGGAGCTGGACAAGAAAAAGTGCAAATATCCTCAGCTGCCGTAGCTTAAAAACTCTGTCAATATTGCTGAAAATAATGTACTGCCATAATGCTCTCTTTAACACTGGTGATGGACCCCTGGGCCCCCTTTGCAGGACTGCAGTACTGATGGACTGATAATCACCAGCCAACTCTGAACTTGTGCAGAGCTTGCTTTATCTTGCTTGTATACCTGCATGTATCTTAAATCTAACATAGTTGTTGGCCTTCGTATTTATTTTTCAATAGAAAAATAAAAGGGGGGGGGGGAAATGTGATGTATTTTGCTATCAGTGGAAGGCTGGCATGCAAATCAGCTGCAAAAATAATTATTTTCTCTAATCAGGGTGTTGATTAAGGATCTTTGTCAGCTCCTGAAGATGGAATTAGGAATTCATGGCCTGTCCTTTCTTTTATTACTAGTGAGGATTTGTTGGAGAAAGTCAAGTGTGTTTTTCAGTATCTCTGCATCCCCCTGTGGTTTATGACAACTTGGGAAACAAAACTCCTTTGCCTGGCAAATTGTTTTGGAGATGGAAGAAGACACATATTTAATGTAGTGGGTGAAGTAATGGAATCATCAAATTGATTGGGTTGGAAAGGACCTGAAGGTTCATTGAGTTCCAACCTCCTGCCACAGGCAGAGCCACCAGCCTCCAGATCTGCTTCTAGCCCAGACCTAAAACCATCCCATTTTCTCAGGGGAGACTTTTCCTGGATGCATCAAAATGAATTCAGGTAGAATAAGGGCTGTCACCTCTTTTTGTATTAGGAATATCCGTTCAGCTCTGACCTTTGCTTCCATGCAACATCTTGGCAAAAAATGGATCAAAACCGAAACTTCACTTTTCTCCTTTCTCCCAAAGACCTGAGGGAACAGATGGGTTGAACTGGGGGTGACTGAGAAACCCTTCAGTATTTGATGCAAGAAAGAAGAAAAGTGGCTATCTGTGCTGCAGCCAGATGCTCAAATGGGATGAGCCCTATAGAAAGCAGCGGTGTTTCACCAGTAAGGATCCCATGATGTCCACATGTGAACAGCAAGGCCAACTGAAAGCTGCCAAGAATGATGGTTTGGGGGTTGTTGTGTTCAGCGAATTTCTTTGTTTGCTTTTAATGCAAATGAAATAGCTGGATCCTTGATCGTGCACGTGTTCCTTTGTGTCACTATTGGCAATGGCAATGAGGGCGCTGTGAGTTTTCCATATCTGTATTCTCCATTACATGAGCCAAACCCAGGGTGAGACCTCATCCCTGAAATGCCAGGGGATGCCTTGCTGCTGGTCTCTGGATTTCTCTGCAAACCTTTAGTAGGCACAAGGACTAATTAATCTCCTTTGCTATGCCAGTCTGTGAGTAGAGCATTGAAGTGATGAGAGAGGGGATTTTGTGGCTAACACAGATAGGTGCAGATGCTCTTGGTAGAGCATCACTGGGATAATTTCCTTGCCGATTGCAGAAGGAACAAGCTGCAGTTTTATGGCTGGGACCTGAAAGTGCACATTTCTTTTATGCCGTTCCTTGCAAGAAAACATAATTTACCCCTAAATGTGCACATTTCTTTTTCATCTCTGTGCCTCCAAAAGCACGGGAAGTTTTTGTTTTGTTGTCCAGGAGCTTTTGCTGGTTGCCAAAGCCATCTTTCTGAAAGCGTGATCATTTCAGCTTGTTCTTATTTTCTGGATACAAGGTCCCTTTAGAATTACACGGCGTTATGGAAGATGCTGTTTTCTTAACGAAATAAGCCAAAAACAGATGAAAAGTCAACATCAGAAGATCAGTCCTGAGAGGTACGAAGCTGTCTAGGTCAGGACATGCTGGAGCTTCTGCCCACCAGCTTGGGAGGCTTTGGGGAAATTCCCCTTTGATTTCTGGAAAACCAAATACATTTAATCCTGGTGAAATTCCCTTTGTTAAGAAGGAGAGACACAGCTAAAAATGTGAGAAAAGGTGATTAGAATTAAGCAAGGGGAAAATCAAGGGAACACCTCACAGAGCTGCTTTGTTCAGTGCTCACGTAACACAAGGGTGGTCCCAACTCGAATCTCCAGACAAGGGATGAGAATCATCCTCTGAAATGGCAGAAACCAAAGAGGAAAATAGTTCAAGAAAATCATTTTCTTATTTCCTATCTGTTCTCTTTGGTTTCTTCTGGTCCAAGTTTGTGCCGTCTCTGTTCACAGGTCCCTGGAGAAGTCATTAACACCCTGTGCGGATACAGGACACTTGATAAAGAGGTAATGTTTGCTTTTTCCTTCTTCTGTACAAAAAAACCTTTGTGAAGCCCTTCCCAAAACACCCCTAAAATGACCAGAAGCTCTGCCTCACAATGGAAGGCTCTTCCCAATAGGGACAGCTGTTTCTGCAGCCCTATATACATTTTTTTTTTATTCATATTGATTAGCATCCCAAGGTCCTGCGTGGGCTCAAAGAGTGTGAGCACACGGCATGTTTGGGTGCTGTATGCAGGCTTTGGTGGGGCCTTTTGGGGAGCAGGGAGCTCTCTTTGGTCAGTCCTAACGCTGGCCCTGAGGTTTGGTTTTGGTGGTAGAACTGATTGTGAGACCCTCAAGGGTGACTGTAGGACTGTGTCACAGCAGAGAGATGCAGTATGGACTGTGACTGTAAAGGGAGTGGGGTTTTTTTGGCAAGAAAACCCAGGGAGGAAAAAGTCCAATCTAAGAAATGGATTCCCACACGCTTTGCCATGGCGCTCCTTTGCAGAATGGAGCAAACCCATCCAAAACCACAACCTCATTTCTAACTGCAGTGCTTCTTTTCGACCTTCCTTCAGCGCCTGGAGCTGCTCGACGTCATCCACGTGCGAGGCTGCATCCACGCCGTGGGACTGTGGCTGAAAGATAACTTTGAGTCCACTCTGAGCATTGTTTGCACCCTTCTGCTTCCCCAGGTAGGCTGTGGATCAAGCCAGCATCCTCTTGGCTTCTTTCTCTGTTCTGGGGGAGGAAAATGATTTGTTTTTAAGTAGCTTTTATATCTGAGATCCGTCCCGAGTGGGAATATAGCAGCACTTTCTAGAGCAACCTTAGCAAAATTAGCAATTTACTGCTGTGGTGCTGGCCGTCTCAGAGCACACTCCCACATTTAATTAATGTTCGAGTAATAAAATCTGAAAGCAAAACATGCATATGATACCCAGAAATCATGTTGCATTTGTTTTTACATCTCTCTTCAAACAGGGCGTAAGTATCAACCGAAAGAAACCATAATCATAAATTCAGCAGCTATTTTCATGCATCATGAAATCTGTGCTTAAATCATTGGCCATTACCAATGCCTGAGAATCCAGGCAGCTTTCCAGCACAAGTAATTAAGCTCTCCATCACAAATGCTTGATATGGTGAGAAATGTTGAGTTGCAGTGAGGGTTTCTTCTTTGGAGCACTGTTGGCACCGTGCTTGCAAAGATATTCATATCTCTTAGCTCTTTCCAGAATAATCTTTAACAGAACTGTAGTAATATGGCATTGATTAAGTCTCTTATTATTATTATTATTGATTTCCTTCAAGGCTCATGTATGAAAGCTTTCTCTTTAACTCCTTGGATATAACTTTGGGTTTGCCACTGGAGGTACTTGGTGGTTGAGTAGAGTAGAAGTTATTTGGGAAACAGGTGCCACACTGAGTTAGTTTTCAAAGGACTGACTCTCCTGAGTGTCTCAGATGATCATAGAATCACCATATCACAGAATCACCACAGTTGGAAAAGACCTACAAGATCATCCAGTCCAACCATCCACCTACCACCAATATTTCCCCACTGAACCACGTCCCTTAGTGCAACATCTAAATGCTTTTTGAACTCCTCTGATCCATTCAGACCCGTTCTTGATCTGAATGAAAACAATGAGGTGAAGGAGCAGTTTGCCCAGTCCTAGTTGCATTTATTGATTGCCATCTCTGCAGTGTGCAGATGAGAATGGAGCCTCTGCTGTGCTACCAACAGGAAACACAACAGGCGCAGAAATTGGGTGAGAAAGTACCATAAAAGAGGCAGCCACTTCCATCTGCCTTGCAGGATGTCAAGAGCCCATTACAGGAGCTGCCTGTTGCGTTATCCATTAACCTACCAACATGGTGCTCTTAATTAGGAAGGACAGGGAGACAAACCAGTGATGGCAATAAGGATTGCTGAGCCTTGATGAATATCAAGTGCTTTCGAGTGAGCGTTGTGATTTTCCTGGCATCCCCTTCAATGCTCTTCAGATCAAGAACGTCGTTCTTCCCATCTGCTTTCAGCTTCCAGGTTTTAAATATAAATTGGATTTGATGCTGTCAAGTTTTGGAGGGAATTAAGTTATAAATGGCTGCCTGCGTTGCCAGGAGCTGTCAGCCCAGAAACAGCTTCAACCCCAGCAACTGCCAATGGAAAGTCAGGATGAGATTATTGTCCTTGAGCTCCTAGCCTGAGGAAAGCACTGGTGACATGGAAAGGTGGTGGTGCCCTGAGCTTTGGGTAAATGTATTAACGTGTCTCATCTTCGGCCACTGGGCATTGGTTGTGTTTCCCCATGCACTTATTCTAGTCTCAAAAAGAGCTGCAAACCACCTTGATGGGAAACTTGCAGCAAGCCAATGAGAAGGTTGGGACCCAAATGTTTTCTGATGGCGTTTAATCCTTCTTAGCAAGATGGAGAAATAGCCACTGTAATAAGGAAGAAATAAGGGGATGAAAAAGAGCTTTTTTTCCTCCATCCTAAAGAAGGAGAAAAGAACTGAAGTCCAATGAAAAATCAAATCTCTGATGGGTCATCTCCAAGGGTTAATATCTAATATTACCAACCTGCTTGCAGAAGACCCTTGTTGGGCCAATGGATTATTCCTGCCCTTCCCAAACCATCTCTGTTCAACCTTTCCTGGATACCTCTTAAGGCAGTTCTTTGTGCCTTGCAGTAATAGTGGTGAACAAGGTGGCACGTTTGCTGTCTCAGATTCAATAGCAGTTTATTTTCTGCAGCAATGGTTTGGAAACATCAGCAGATGTTGTCCTGGTATCACAGCTCAGCTGGACAAGGAGACACCCATAGTTAAAACATAATACAGTGCCCAGTTATAATTAGTGTCACTAATCTAAGTTAGCTAGGAATAATTATAGGTTCAGGATCGAAATGTTTTCAGTTTTCTTTTTGAGCTTTTGCTGTTTTGCACAGAGAAAACTCACAGGTGTTCCAGAGAAAGCCAGTAGCATGGAATTGCATGGGAACCTTCTGGGTTGAACTGAGCAGTTATTGTTGGGTCTTTGAGTTAAGTATAAAAATATCAGACTGCTTACCCCTCCATCCTCCCAGGTGGATCAGAAACAAGTAAAATCCCTGGCAATCTGTGCTTTGGTGCTTTGGTTTTTTCCCCTCTGATAGCCCTGAATTTCCTTTAGCTGCTTGGGCTGGATGGGAGAGCTTCCAGATGGCCCTTGCTGATTGCAAGAGGTCTCACTCTCTAGTTCCTTCTTGCTGGTTGAGAAGGAAAATGAAGAGGTTGCTTTGCCCAGATCGGGTGCTTTGGGCAAAGTTCAGCTGCTGCTCTCTGGGTGAGACCCAGAGCGATGCTGAAAGGTGGAGAAAAAGGGCACTGGCTGCAGTAAGATGCTGCTTTGCCAGCTCAAAGCTGCTCAGTTTGCAGCTGGGAGAAGACAGAGAGATAGGAAACAGCAGAGAGATGGGACCTCGTGGGGCAGCAGCAGTGCCTTCTGTCCCTTGCTGAATGCCAGCCAGAAAGAACAGGCAAATCACTGCTTCCAATGACCCACCAGCGGTAGCTTGAAGTCATTACAAGGGGAAAAAGCAGAGAGAAGAACAGCTTTTTTCCCCCCCCTTTTTTTTTCCCTTTAATCTGATGCTTCACCCATTGTGGTAACACGCTCCTCTGCAATAAAGCCTTCATACTGCAGCACAATAAAATCAGCACTCCCATTAGAAGTCTCTTTACTTCTGGAAAACATGGTGCCCTTGGTGCTGGGGATATTGAATTCATCTGTATTCCTGACAGCTTTTTCCATTTTCATTAAGTGGAAGAGGATATTTAGAGCTGAGCTGGAATGGCAGTTGGTTCATTACTCAGAAGAGAACCAAGGTGTGGGGATGCAGGCTGAGGACTTGGGGTGCCTTAATTAAGTTAAATAAATCCCCTGCTTCACCCCAGTGCTGTGTCCCATCAGGAGGAGAGAAATAGGAGGCAAATTTCCAGCACTGCATCCCCAAACCTGGCTGATTTTGCAGGATGGGATCCGTTTGGATTCAAGTTATTGTAGACACAAATCTTTTTCCCTGAGTTACTGTTTGGTTAACAGAGGAAAAAAATTATATGCTTGCCTAAAAATGTGTCCTTTCAAAGGGGTTTGTTCTCCCGGTCCCTTCACTCTAACAGCAGCGGGCTGTTAATCTGCCCAGTGACCTCACAGAAGTAAATAATGCTGGAGCATGACATATATTTGAGTATTATTTTAAGACTTTTGAAGTCCTTTGGGAGGACTCTGCTGTTGGATGTGGATGAGAACAACCTTATTTTAAGCATGGGCATTAACTGTGGTTGCTCTGGGCTCTCTCTTGTTTCCATAGGAAGGTAAAGGTGCCCCCAAGCACCATGAATCACCTTGGACTCCTGCATCCCTCCTGTCCACAGGCTGCACAACTCCCCCATTTGTCTTTTCCTTCACTCTCCCCCTTTGCAGACCTTAATGGATCAGCTGGGAGGCAGCTCAATGATCCAAAAATGTTAATTTTTCAGCTCCCAGAGCAATGCACTGCAGTACTGCAGGAGATGCCAGTGGATGGATGGTGCAGATATCACCCCAAAGGAAGCATCGGGTGAAATCAAAGCAATGGATTTGAATCCCTGGGCTGCTGGAAACAATTGTCTTTATCCTCCTTAAGATCTAAATTGTTATTTCTTTTTCCCCTGACAGCCAAGCAGGGAAATAACCCCAGTGGCACCTTGCTTGCAGCGTTATCCTACTTTAAGCCAGAAGACAGACCTGTGCCACTCTCTTTGCAATGCTCACAGTGATATCCAGCATGCCCTGTGATCAGGGCCAGTGTGGGATGTCATGAGGCAGACAGAGCTGTCAGCAGATTTAGCAAAGATCCTCCTGCTCTGTCAGCTGGCATTACTGCATCACATCCTCTCCCATCTCTTGCTCAGGTTGCAGAGTGAGGGTGACACAGAGACCTTTGGGGATGGTTTATGTGCCCGTGTGGTGGCTTTGACTTGTGCATTTTGCAGGTGGTCGGCCTGGTGATGGCGTGGCTGTATTGGCAAAAGCTCGATGAGATTTATTCCCAGCTGGACACTGTGGACTTCAAGATGCTGGAGGTGCGCGATTTCAGCTTCGGAGCGTTGGACCTGAGTGGTGCAGGCTGGTGCTGGTGCTTGCCCAAGGAAGGAGGATACATCCCTGTCAATGCCATGGAGGAGGATGAGGAAGAAGAAGAGGAGGAAGGCGTCTGCCATAAGAATGAGGAGCCGGCTGAAAGCAGCGATGGAAAAGGAAACTTCGAGCAGAACTCTGAGTGAGGCAGCTGATGCTGAGTGTGAAAATATTGCAGTCTGTTTTCTCAGGTTCAGGGGACCTTTAGGGAAAAACTGCAAGGTAGCATTGGGAGGCTGTAACAGTGCAATGCACCGTGTGGGTACGTGAGCTCCCGAGAGCCCTTTTACTACATTGCTGACTTGAAGTATTTGTACATCACTTGAAGTATTTGTACATCTCTTTATTATTATTTTTTAACACAATAAATGTGACTGCTGTTCTGTTTTGCAAAGTCACTGGCACTTGCTGCGTATGCTGGTCGAGTGGCTGAGGGGGGAGAAGCAGCACTAGTGCATGTTGTGCTATTGTTATGTTCGTGTTTATCCTGAAGGATAGAGCCCCAGGGAGACCTCATGGCTCTCTACAACCACAGAAAGGAGATTGTGGTGTTGGCTTCTGCTCCCAGTTAACAGAGATAGGACAAGAGGTGATGGCCTCAGGTTGTTCCAGGGGAGGTTCAGGTTGGATATGAGGGCAAATTTCATCTCCAAAAGAGTGGTTGGGCACAGGGTGTCCAGGGTGGTGATGGTGTCACCGTCCCTGGAGGTGTTTTAGAACCATGGCACTGAGGGGATGGTGGGATGGGTTGGGGCTGGAATGGTCTAGAGACAAATCTCTTCCAACCTTAATGATTCTATGATTCTTCCAGAGACCAAATCTAAAGACCAGATAAGGAAAGGATTTTTCCCTCTTTTAACATTTATTATCTTTACTGCAGCGTCTTGGTGATCGAGGCAGCAATTCCCTTCTGCAGCGCTCAGGATATAGGAATTAAATATGCTGACTGGGATAAATGGGCCACGCTGGGAATCAAGAGGGAAGCCCAGGGCTGATGAATTGCAAAAATAAGAGTGTGTTTTCATCACAAAAAAAAAAGCCAAGAGTGAAAACCTCCCCATTGCTGGCTCAGCTGCAACCCATTGGTGGGAGCTTTGCCATCCATCAGCCCAATGTCAAACACAGCTCGGTGAGTGCAGAGGAGGAGGCATCGATTGGAGATGTTTCCCCCCAAGAGGAACTCATGGGCACCCTCAGGGCAGTGGTGGCAGCCGCATCCATCAAGTAGGAGAGGTCATTTCAAAAGCAAAAAGGCAAAGGAAAGAACAAAAAGTCTGCTCTTAAAAATGGCTGTTTCTGCTGAGCCCCCCCAGCAAAAGAAAGGCTGGAGTTATTAGATGTGCTTCATATTAATAAGGGCAGCAGCCAAGTTCTGTAACGTGGGCACCCCATGCGCTGTGCTGTGTACAACTGCTGAGCTCTGTCTCCCTCTTCTGCCTGTTTTGAGACTTTTTTCCTTTAACCAGATGAGAACCTTCCCAGCACAAGCCTGAAAAGGGCTTTTTGCATGGGGTGGTTCCCATAGATTGCATTGAAAATGGAGCTGTGAGCCAGCAGTGGGGTTATTGAATGCTTTTAAAGCAATGTGACCAACACTGTGGGATTTCTTGCAGGTAAAAAGGTTAAAACCTCCAGGTGCTCACGATCATCTGAGGAATAACAGGTGTTTGCCTTCATCCAGGCATCTCACAAGCCTTTCTTCCTTCCTCCTCCAGTCTCTGGGAGGCACTTAGGAAAACCATTATATATACAAGCAGATAAATCCAGCCTGCTCTTTGGGGCTAATTTCTGTGTAATAGCTGGGGAAAATTCATTCCTGTTATTTTTCTCTTTTCTTTCTTAGCAGATGAGCTGCTGCTGTTGTCTCTGTAGCATTTCCCAGCTGGGCAGAGCCTAGGAAGGCTGGAATGCAGTGCATAGCGGGTCAGATTCAGCAGGTTTTCCTACCTGGACTAACAAGGGATGCTTTGTAGCAGGCACTGAATGATGAGAGATACAGCGGGTGCAATATGCATGGAGGCTTGGCACCCTGTTATGCTATTCCCATTAAGCAAACAGGAATAAAGCATCAAACAGGCTTTGCTTCTGTTGAGGCTCCAGGTGATGCCAGAGAGGTGAGAGGAAAAATGCTGTTGTCCAACAGCCTCGAAACCCAAAGCAGGATTTCTCTGCTTGCTTGCTGGATGGTGGGACTGTCTGTAGCCAAGTGCCTGATGCTGCTTTGATGCAGATTTATTGATATCCCTGTTAAGAGGTCAAACAGACGTGAGCAAGCCAGGCGTTAAATAGACACAGGCAGGCAAGGGAGCGCCTCACCCGCTCACAGAACCAAGAGGTTGGTTCTCACATGCTCAAATTTGCAGGTATTTCGTGTATTGAAGGCAAAATGTGGAACGTGTATCAAAAAAGGTAGAGCTGTTGATGGCATTTAGGTTGGTTGTGTGGCTCTCAATGGGTTCAGGAGCTTTCTGCCTCTTGGCAGTGCTTCCCTGCACCTTCCAGGTAATTTCCTCACGTTCTTTGCTATCAGCCTTGTGTGAGGTTGCACTGAGCCAAAGAGCCAAAGCTGTTCTTCTCTCCATCCCCCCTCAATCAAGGCAAAACTGATAGGAATCAATAATTAAAGAAGTAACAATTAACTCAGGAGAGGCGAATCGTGGATGGTAGGGATTGGCAGCCAAAATGTTGTTACATCCCATCTGGAAACCATCATTGCACGCCACCAGGTCTGCATGGCATGAATGTCACAACCTCTCTGAAGGTCTATTTACATCCCATGATGCTTTTCTCTTCCGAAAGTCAATCGACGTTACCCAAAAATACATTTGAAGCTGGGAGCTACAGAGCTGCAGCCAATGGGCATCGATATGATGTTTGCAGGAGCCATTTCCTCCCGAGGCAGTCCGGGCTCCCACATCCATCAGCACCCACTGCAGCCCCACGCTGAGCACAGCCCTTCCAATTTCTGAGTGCTTCTGGTGAGCCAGAGGTGAGTTTATTGACGTTAACATTTGCTTTTTCTGGAAGTGAAAGCTGGTTTAGGTGGTGGGGTTTAATTGGGAAGTACGGATGCGCTCTGCTTTTTGCTCCTGCAGCACTTTAGGTTGTGTTTCCCTACAGTTCTAGTCTGCGTCGTGCTTGTGTTTATATGCAAAGACTTCTGGGGGGAAATAAAACTGCCTATGTAAAAAATGAGATGAAAAACATCCCGAGGTACAGCTTGGATACATCAGTCGGGGCCCTTCTATTTATCAGCAGATTTAACATAGCGTGCTTTTGTTGGGGGGAAATGAGTTATTGTTTTACTGCCAAACAGAGCTGTGGCAGAGCTCGTGTTGGCCAGGATAGGTGTAAAAAAAAGAATAATAATAATAATAATTCATATTTCTTAGCAATGTAAACCTACCAGGAGGGCTGTGTGTCCCCATCCACACTCAGCACTGCTGCCCCTGGGGAGATCTCTTGGGGGGGGTTCATGGGATTCATCTGCTGGAAGGCACTGGGTCAGTTTTAAAGAGAAGTTATTCATACCTGCAGCTGGGTAAGTGTAATGCTGCCTCTCTTGCCAGCATCAGCTTCCTGAATCCCCCAATTCAGCCCCATGATGTTATTTGCAGGAAGCCAAGGCTCACAGCTGATGTGTGTTATTCTCCAATATAGCCAGGTTTGGGGCATGGTTGTCCACCCAGAGCTGTTTATCCTTAAAATGGATTGGGTCCTGCACCTGGGCAAGAACAGTTGGACTAACATGGTCAAAAAGCCCAAATCTGTTAGATCAAAGGATGTCTTCAGGTGGCAATTAGCTGAGGCTGGAGCCTGTGTTGGTTACTAAAGTAGTCTCTGCCTTGGGGAAAAAAATGAGTCAATAATTCAGTAACTCAAATAGAGCTGACCTGGCCAGCAATGGATCCTTCTGGCTCCTCGTGTGCACACCTAGTTTGCTTTTTATTTTAAACCTTTTTGGGGTTGAATTGAGATTTTGCTTCCCTGCAGGAGATGAATGATGGTATATTGCCATGGATGCAGGCAGGCAGAGCGGGGGGATGCAGAGAGAGCTGCTCTCAAAGTGACTTTGGGAGGCATCGACTGGGCTGCCACTAGTAGTAACCATTCCCCCATCCAAGTCAAGTGTGAAAGACAATCACTGGAGGTCAGATAATTAGGAGATTAATTAGTGTCCATGGCAAAATCCAAATAATCTCGCATGGGGAATAAAACCATAGGTTTGTAGGAAGGCATCTGGAAGTGGAAACGTGTGCTCGGGATATGGGGAGAGACAAACTCTGCTTTGACACAACCCCTTTTAGCTGTGCATGCCCCCCAAAAAAGTTAAATGTCTGTTTAATCCCCAACCAGCCCCATTGCAACAGCTCTGTTAGCCAAGCAGCTCTCCATCATTATACAGGGAATTCTTTCTAATAATCACTTGCAATTTCCTGCCAGCAGCAGGAGGGAAGGATGGAGATATCAGTGCTGTAAAATACATTTCGGAGCTGCGGGGACAGAGCAGGGGCAGCGATGGTGCAGGTTGAGGCAAGGCTGAGCCTGCTGCTATGGGGGGAGGGCCAGCACGTTGCAAGAGGTGGCAGATCCCAGTGTGCTCTCAGCCCTCCGAGAAGGTCCCTGTGCTTTTGGCCACATACAAGAGCTTCCCATAGCAGGGGTTACCCAGCAGGCAGCAAAGGAGCTGCTCCCCGGCCTTTCTCACCACCTCTCCCCTTTCTCTGCCCTTGACTCCCCGTTCAGCTCTCACCACAAGGCAGGACCATGCTGGAGGATGAGGACGGGCTGAGCGAGCGGGGACTCAGCAGCTCGAGGAGGAGATACGACGATGAAGAAGGTGAGTGACACAGTGAGCATCCCTGCCGCATGGCAGCGGGACCTTCGGGGCTGTGGGTGTTTTGAGCCTGGCAGGAGGAAGGCTTTACAAGCTAGAAATGCTCGGACCCGCTCTCTGATTCCTTCCTTCCCACCCCAGATTACCACTCCATCTACATCGGGGTGCCGGTGCCCCGGGGATACCGGAGGAAGCGGCGTCGGCGGCGATCCGCCTCCAGCCGGGATCGGACCAGCGAGAGCGAGCGGCACTACGAGCGGCAGGAGCGCTCCGACACCGACGACGGCGGCCACGGCTGCTACGAGAGCGGCAATGACAACGCCAGCAGGACCAGTGAGTTGTCCTCTGGCTTCCTGAGAAAGCAGGAGGGGTTTTGCGGTGTGATGGAAATCGGGGTTAAATCACCCTCGTGCGCCCTGCTGCATTTCCTGCCTGGCTTTTCTTTTCGGCACCGTTTTTCCCGACGTCTGAGAGCATGAAGCAATATCTGGGGCTGCTTGTGTGATGGGTAGTCTGAAAAGATCCTCCTTGCCTTTGGGAGGTTGCATGGAGTGGTACAGCGATGCCCTGGGGGTGCAAACATCCAACCCCCCCTTTCCAGCCCCAGCTCCCTCTTCCAACCCCAACCTTGTTCCCTTTAGTCTATCACTCAGGACCTTACCCGGTCTCCATAATTCTCTGTATCAAAGATTAACATTTTGCACAGCAAAGTGTTCATTAATCTCTTGATTTATTTACATTTTCCTTGATGTCTAACCAACTACGCTGCTGCCATGTCTATGGAGGGATCTCAGCTATGGCTTTCCCCATAGAGGGAAATCTTCTCCAGCTTTTCACATGGGAGCAGAGTTGGTGTTTGCAGCCTGAACTCAGAGGAAACTCTGCAGGTGGTTTTCCCACTTGGCTCCAAGCGGAGGGAAAGAAAACCACCTCCCTCAAAGCAACCCCAGCCCTGTCCCTGGGTTTTGTTCTCCCCTCCCTCCCCTGGCCCTGCTGCCACACATGCTCCCAAGTGCTCACCTCTCCTGAACGCATCTCGCTTGATTTGGTAACTTCCCGTCATGAGAGCTGAAGGGAGAGGAAAGTGCTTTATATTCTCTGTAATCTGCTCCTTAAGCCTGGGAGTTTAACAGGCTTGAGTGGATAAAGGAGGAAGTTTGGGGGCTTTTGTGCCGCGCGAGGAAGGTTTGTTTCAACGGGAAGAAATGGGGGAAAAAAAGGACACCGTTCCAGGTAGGAGTTGGCACTGTGTGCTATTCCTCCTTTGTGGTCACGGCGGAGGGAGCAGGAGGGGAGGAAAGTCCCCATTGCTTTGGGCTTTGGTTCTCCCCGGGGTCAGCACGGGGCTGTCGCAAGTCCTGGTGATGCCGATAACTGGGATGAGCCTGGGGACACCTCAGAATGGAGCAGGGATTGGAGGGGGGCCTTCATCAGCACCTGTCCCAGCTCAGGGAAGCAGCACAGGCTGTGTTTGGGGGGATAAACACCACCCAGACCTGGGGCCATATGATTTCTTGAAATGAATGGGAGCAAAGCTTCTGGTTGCATGGGATGCATGCCCCGCTCTGGTGTAATTTGGGGGAGGAAGGTTCGTTCTAAGCCATGAAACTCAGGAAAAAGTCTGTTGTGGAGTAATAGCGGGTGGTCAATGCGTGACATGGGCAGCATCCATGGATTCCCCCTCCCCATGGGATGTCAGCCTGTCTTTACTGTACCTCTCAATGAGCCCCAAAGGCAGAGTGGGGTTTTTGGTTTGGATATGTGCTGTTGGCGGAGGTTCCACTGCTGCATTAAATGTGTGGTGTGAAAGGCTCTGTGCCCCTCCAGTTGGTGTAACTCATCTGTCCCATGCAATGCCCCACAGAAACCTCAGCTCTTTTGTGCATATAACTACCCTGAATCATCAGTGTTAATACTGAGATAGTCCCACATCTCTGGGCTCGATTTGGAATTAACAGTGATTTGCTGGGTGTAAATCAGAACAGAGAAGCTGTGAGCATCTTCCCACCATAGGAGTTGACCAAGGGAGGCACAGATCTATTGTGTGCACGATATCTTGTTTCAGTGATGTCTTGTGAGATGCAGGTGCTGGTTCCAGGTGTCTCTGCAGCACTTTTGCATCTCCCAAATGCAAACCACATCTTCCAGTACACAGCATGCTCAGGACTTGACAACAGGGCTTTAGCCCTGGTGGTGTGGCTTAAAGTGCTTAAGCAGTTAAGCAGGCTCAGCTGGACTGTAAGGGACATCCTATTCTTTCCCAGTGGCCACAACTCGGCCTTCAGCTGATCTGCTGGCGGGACAAGGCAGCGCTCCAGCAGCAACGCGAGTTTGTCCTCTGCTCACGCATGGCAACTTAATGAGCCGTGCACTGCATTACCCGACTTTCTTATTCCAGGGTTTGGGTACAGGAGGATTCTGCTAACAAAGACATTTTCATTGCTGGATTAACTCCTGCCATATTAGGTGAGGGCTAAGACCCAAGATTTTATTAAAAATACACCATTTCCACGGAGCACGGCGTAGGGCTGATTATCCTCTTATTCAAATAGCTGGGCAGCTGTGGAGAGAGGAGGAACAGCCCAAGCAGTCCCGTGTCCATTTGGGTTGAGCATCTCGAAGGCACAAAACTTCTTTGCCACCCTAATTGAGAATGAGCTGAGTCACAGGGGCTTATGGCTGGGTGATGAGCTGCAGTTCTGCTGCCCAAACAGAGGGAAGCAGGTGGAGGTGCTCACCCTTTCCTTCAGCATCCCATATCTTTACTGGGCATGGGAGGGATGGGTTGGTGGTTGGACTGGATGATATTGGTCTTTTCCAGTCAATTTAGTCTCTTTGCACAGAGATTTTGGGACAGATATACTCAGAGATTCCACACTCTTCAATAACTGGTTGGCATCTTCAACGTTTTGCTCAAAATCCCTCTCTTTTTTTTTATTTTTTTTAACCCTGGCATCCTAAATAACCCAACAAATCAATCCCCCTTTTTTTGCTGGGCTCTTCCTGCAAGGATTTGGCTTGAGTTCATCTCAGCACAACTCTTCTTTTTCCACCCCCCTCCATCAGTGTCACCGGCTGCCGAACGTCTCCGCTACATCCTGGGTGATGATGATGAGCCTCCCAACCCCACACTCTTCACAGAGATGGACACACTGCAGCACGACGGGGAGGAGATGGAGTGGAAGGAGTCAGCCAGGTAAGGCAAGCCACCCTTCAGGTCAGAAATGCATCAACAAGAGCCAACCCAAGCTATTCCTAGCTGGAAACATTGCCCTATGGAATGGGTCTGTGGATGAGTATTGCCTCAATGAGGTTAAGTACTCATCCTTTTCCCCATCAACTCGTATCACAATGACTTTGGGACAGGTTTACTTAGAATTTCCCCACTTCTCAGTAACTGATGTTGGCCCATCCAATGTTTTACTCAAAATCCCTATATCTTTTTTTTTTTTTAATTATTAATATTATTTTTAACCTAGCCTCCTACATAGCTCTGCAAATCCCCCTTTCACCTTGGCACGGCAGCGCTACCTGCGGTTAAACCCCGCAGTGGGATTTAGTCCCCCCGAGAGGGGAAAGAAAGAAAAGAGCACAGCAGGTGAGGGTTTTGCTGGAGCTTTTGCAAAGGCATCGCGGGGTGCTGCTCCCAGGGCACAAGAGACGTGCCTCAGGTCCCAACGCCATCCAGAGCAGCTCTCACTGCAATGCATGCACGCTAACCCACTTTCAGCAGGAAAATGGGGCAAAAGAGAAAGGAAAACCAACCTAATCGGCTTTGGGTGAGCAGTGTGTCTTAGTGGTGCTACGGCTGGGGCAGGGAGAAGCTGGAACTTCCTCCCAATGAAAGCAGTGTTGTTTGGAAGGCTGGAGAAAGGGGGTTCCTGAGAAGAAATTGGGATGAGGAGCTTTGAAGCCACGGATACAGTGCTGGCTTTAGCAACAATCTCTGTGTTTTTGAATGATCTGGATTTCTGTCCTCTGCATATTCCATTCCTGACACTCCCCAGTGGTATTTTGTGGCTTTATTTTCCCCTTGCATTTTCTCTTTCCAGCAGCACTTTAATGCCCCTCCTGCAGCTCACACAGTCCCAGGCTCTCCTTGAGCCATCAGAGATTCCCAGAAGCCTTTCTCCCCCTGCATCCTTCCCATCTGTGCCCTCTGCAATGGCAGGGCTCCAAATCCACGTTGTACCAGTTAAAAGTCGCAAGGTTGAGCCCTGCCAAGACTAATCCATGGAGCCTGCAGACCTCCTTTAAAAACAAAAACAAAGAAAAGAAAGAAGAAAAGGGCAGCTTTCTTCCCCAAACTGACGTCTCTCCGAGCGCTCTGTTCACAAGGAGCTGGAAGAAATCAACCACTGCTCCCAGATTTGCTCCAAAGTCTTTGGCTTATGACATTAAGGAATGGAGGCAGAAAGGCTTATTTCCAAGGGACAGGAGGAGCTTGCAGATCTTCTCCTCTCCCACCACGGGAATGAATTGCCCACATTGAATTTTGAGCATTGCTAAGATGTTAAAAAGACCTTTGCAATGCTGTGGGTTTTTGCATCCCTGCATGCATGAAGTTCTGCTGCTCTGTGCAGGTGCAGAGCCCAGCTAAGGCAAGATCAGCTCTGCAGGGAAACCTCCCACATCAGTACCAGGAGTGTTTGAATGGTGGAGACAAGCTGGTTTTGCTCCACTCTGCAACTGCAGAAGCAATGACAGTGAGATGGCTTCACTTCTCTGTTGTTTCAGGTGGATAAAGTTTGAAGAGAAGGTGGAGGAAGGCGGGGAAAGGTGGAGCAAACCCCACGTGTCCACGCTGTCTTTGCACAGCCTGTTTGAGCTGCGGACGTGTCTGCAGACAGGAACGGTGCTCCTGGACCTCGATGGTTACTCTTTGCCCCAAATCATAGGTATGAGTCTGTGGGTAGCAGTGACTCACGCCAAGGGAAGTGAAGATGGCGGTTGAAAGCCATTAAATTGGTCCAATAAGAGTTGATGCCTTTTTAGGAGGAGGGGGGAGAAGGTTTTGCAGTGAGGTGACTCTCCCTCGTTTGATGCTTTCAGACGATGTCATTGAGAAGCAGATAGAGGACGGTCTGCTCAAACCTGAGCTGAGGGAAAAGATCAGCTACGTGCTCCTCAGGAAGCACCGCCACCAGACCAAGAAACCCATCCACCGGTCCTTGGCCGACATTGGCAAGTCGGTGTCCTCCAACACCAGTGAGTGCTTGGCATCCCACCCGCACCCAATTGCATCCTTAGATCTTCAGTTAACAGTCCCTGGGGGAAGCGGATCTCAGGAGACAAAGAAGCAAAAACACGAACCGTTTGGGGCATGAAACTGTTTATGGCAGTAAGAAAAACCCCAGAAGTTTTGCCACCCGCTGAGAGTGGCAGGTCATGGAAGCTAAAAGCCAAAGCAGTGTCTGCTGAGGTGGGCAGAAGCATTGGCGGTCACTTGGCCAAGGGGCAAGCAGCCTACAGACAAATCCAGTCTGCTCCGTCACTGAACCTGCCTATTTCTGAGCCTTTATAAAAGGATATTTGTTTGTTTTCACGCTAGATTATTTACTTAGATTTAAATGGAGGTCATTTGGTGGAGCCCAGGATTTGCCAGGCTTCAGCTGCTCTCTGGGCAGACACAAACAGCAGCACCCAAACCCAAAGTGCATGTGGAATTGGCTGTCAATAAGCAATGTGTCCACCCCACGGGCATCCCGAGGTCTTAGAGCAAAAAATCATCATTTGTAGCTGAGAATCTGCTCTATCAAAGAGTGTTACTGTGCTGTTTGTGCCTGTTGCAGTTTACATGGGAATAAAAGGGAGGCATTATTTTTGGAGGGACCTGTGAAGAAGCAAGCATAGCTTCTTTAGGAAAAGAAATTGCAACCTCCACTGAGAGCACGTGAGGCTCAAGGCAGCAAAGCCTATTATTTGCTAATGGAAAAATGACTATGGGTGGAATGAATTGCAGATGAGTTCCCTGTGGTTCCCCCTTCCTCTCCATCCTCTCTTTGCCCAGATCGAAGCCCCGTTCGGAGCCCAGCTGCAGGTGCTGCCTTCCATCGCTCCACAGAGGACCTGCGGATGCGGCAGAGCGCGAGCTACGGCCGCCTGCGTAAGCTGGGGGTGGGCAGCAGGGAGCTGAAACCAGCCAAAAAGAAGCAGGAAAAGGGGGGGGATACAAACCTGAGCTGCATTGTGAGGTGGGGTCCTGCCAAACCACTATCTCTGGGCATGAATGAGACGCATTCTGTGCAGCTGTGGGATGGCTGATGTTAGGAAAGCTGTTATTATTGAGCTTTGATCTTACTGCAGGCCTGGCTGTGCTAAATAATCATCTATTCCCTCTGAAGTCTTCCTGCTCTGTTTCATTCTTCCACGTGGGGCTGAGGTTCAGCTGCACGCCATATGGGGTTTTGCTCACCCTGCTTCTCTCTCTTTCTCGTCTCCAGGCCACGTGCAAAGCCGAAGCATGAATGATATCTCAGACACACCGAGCACCGACCAGGTAATAATCCCCAAATTTCTGTGCAATGTAATGAGGAGCATCTCTAACACAACTGTCTGCTATTGGCCTGCTTGCAGATGCACTATGATGTGTGGGAGACTCCATGAGTTAAGGTCCATGTGAGCATTGCAGTCAATAACCACACAAATTACTAATTAGTGAAACAAATACTCATATTGATCCTTGTTTGTTCATGGGGGAGCTGTCCCAGAAACAACCATAGAACCACCGAATCCTTTACGTTGAAAAAGACCTTCAAGTTCATCAGGTCCAATCAGGCATGCTTCCTGTGCCATCCTGCCAACATATGGCTTGCAGGATGGAGCTTGCCATTCAGTCCTTGGAAATACATATGATGTTTTCCTACAGCTTTCAGTCTATCGTGTGTTTGACCTGAAGCAGCTGGTGGAGAGCACAAGGTGGATGTGTTTGAAGTACAGCTGCTGGAGCTGGAAGCAGTTCTGACTGGGGGAAACGTGGCATCAAGGCCAAACTGTGCAGTTTGAGTCCACTTACAGCCACAAGCTGTTTTTCTGCTTCAAGGGGGTAATGCCCCAAATCTGGCAGCTGTGAGCTAATTAGCAAGCCCAGACAGTGGGGATGGAAGGGTCCGGCAGGGATTTGCAGGGTACAATGTGGTATAAGTGATTGCCTTGCCCCAAGGGATGTCCTCAGTGGGCTTATCTGATGTGATGCAATGGATGGGAATCCCCATTTTCCTGGCTTGCCTGAGCTCTGGGGCTCTTCATGCCATGGTTACGTCTCCAAGCTTGGCCTCACCCTTTGGGGCTGGCTTTGAAATACATCATTGTGTGTCAGAAGGGATTGTGCCCCCTCTGTCTGCTTCTCTTGCCCGCTGCCATCCAGCAGGTGGCACATCCCCAAACCCAGGCACTGGCTGCAAGAAGGGAGCAGCAGGATGAGGGTGTCACAACGCATGGGAAACAGCTCACAAGAAGAAGTTTCCCAGTGCACCTTCCTAAATTAGAGCTGCAATAAAGCAAGCCAATGGCCCAGTAATGCACCCCAAGTATCAGCCTCCAGCAATGGGATGCAGGGGGTTAATTCCAAAATATGCAAAGCACGTAGGACCAAGAATGCTGGGTATAATCGCTCTGTAGGCCTGCTACAAAGGGACTTGTTCAATGTTACGTGAAGCTTAGTGGCCACTGTTAACTCCTGCTCTTGCTTATTCCAAGCTGCATTGGAGGAATTGGTTTATTATTATTTTTCTTTTTCTTTTTTTTTTTTTTTTTTCATCTTTCTTTTTTTCCATTTGGGTTTAAAGGATTAGAAAGGGAGAGCTTGCTGCCCAACTCACATGCCTCCCCTCATGCTGGCATATAGATTATAATAACACCCTGCCTCGGTTTGTATTGAACCATTTGGGGCTAATAATGAAAGAGCTGCAGGGGAGAAGAGACCTGGGAAAAAATCCATGATGGAGGTTTCCTGCTTGCATTATCCATTCCTGCTCTGAGGATGGGATGTAGGGGAACGAGCTACAAAGACAGGAGCTCAATGCACTTGTGCAAAGCACCAAGTAGTGTTTCAGCCCTGGGGGGGAGCCTGGGGCTACAGGGCTGCAAGCAGGCCTAGAGAGACGCCTGCAGGCTTCCCACTGAATCAGTATTTTTGGCTTAGGTTTGATGCAGTCAGTCTGGGGATTGCCATGGGCTTTCCTTGCTTAGACCCCAAGCACAGCAAAGCACCTTTTCCAGAACACGGAGTTGCACATTTGCATGAGGCAGCCCAGAGCACGTGCTTTCAAGTTAATCTTGGGCTTAGAAGTGGTGTTGAAATTCACAGATTCAGCTTTACGAATTCTCCCTGTTTTATTTGTGGAAATAACCCTCACATCCCCTGGGAGCCCCAGGAGCATCAGAGAGCTGAGATTGGAGCCTGCAGCCCACACCTGGTGCTGCAGCTTTAGTGTTTGTAGTCAGGGTACAAAAGAGAAGGACAGGTTGGATTTTAGCTCCCTTCCCTGCCTCATCTTCCCCAACAGCTGAAAAACAAGTTCATCAAGAAGATCCCCAAGGATGCAGAGGCCTCCAACGTGCTGGTGGGAGAAGTGGAATTCCTCGAGAAGCCCTTTGTAGCATTTGTGAGGCTGCTCCAGGCAACGATGCTGGGAGGGGTGACGGAGGTGCCCGTCCCCACCAGGTGAGCCTGGTTCTGAAGCACTGGCTGGTCTCACGACAGGGGAGGTGGCAGTGCAAGGATGCCAACACGGTGCCACTCCTTTCCCAGATTCCTCTTTATTCTCCTGGGCCCTGCAGGAAAAGCCAAATCCTACAATGAGATCGGCAGAGCCATCGCGACCCTCATGGTGGATGATGTGAGTAAATGCCAAACTTGGCCCAGCTGGGAGCCCCTCTTGCTCAGGGCTGAGAGAAGAATTCAGTTTGCATCCTATGAAACATCTGTAAAAACATGTGGGGAGGGGGGGGGGGACATATGGGTGCTGTCCCCAAACTGACCGCTCTCACGACCCTCAGCTCTTCAGTGATGTTGCTTACAAAGCCCGAGATAGAGAAGACCTGATCGCTGGCATAGATGAATTTCTGGATGAAGTCATTGTCCTGCCACCTGGAGAGTGGGACCCCAACATTAGGATCGAGCCACCCAAAAAAGTGCCCTCAGCTGAGAAAAGGTGAGCGGGAGACGTGGGGTTGGCCCCAGCCTTGTGGTTGTCCCCATCTCTCTCATTTTGGAGGTGCTGGAGGAGGACAGCCTCTTTGCTTGTCCTCATCCCCACGTGTAACATCCGCAGTAATGATCATTCCCACAGGAAATCAGTTTTCTCTTTGAATGAAGTGGGACAAATGAATGGCACAGCTGGTGGGGCAGGTGCTGGGAGCGGTGGAGGAGGCAGTGATGATGGGGAGATGCCTGAAGTGCATGAAATTGGAGAAGAGCTTGCATGGACTGGCAGGTGAGCATCACCCGGCCACCCAAAAACCCCAAAGGGTGCTGGCACCCATCAGCATCTCCTGCTGCTCACCCTGTGGCTTCCAGGGATGCAGAAGGGTGAATTCCTAATGGGAACAGGCTTTTGTGAGTTGTTCTTCACAGTTTGGATCTCATCCTTGGCTTTATCTCCGCAGGTTTTGTGGTGGCCTCTATTTGGATATCAAAAGGAAGCTGCCCTGGTTCCCAAGTGACTTCTATGAAGGCTTTCATATCCAGTCCATCTCTGCCATCTTGTTCATCTACCTGGGCTGCATCACCAATGCCATCACGTTCGGGGGTTTGCTTGGGGATGCGACAGACAACTACCAGGTGGAGTCCAAGGACAGGGGTCACTTTGGCTTAGCAAAGAGGCAAACAGGGGTGAGATGGGATGCAGTGGGTTCTACTCCCACGTGCCATGCCAACCTTTGGTGTGAGGGGTGGAAACTCATTCCCAAATCATAGAATGGAATCATAGAATTCATAGAAGCCATCTTAGATGAGTCCAAACAGGAGTCCTTAATTCCCATCTCTATCTGGGGTATCCCTGGGGATGTAACTGGAACAGCACCACCATAACTCTGGGTTTACTCTGTTCTCAGGGTGTCATGGAGAGCTTCCTTGGCACAGCAATGGCAGGTTCCATGTTTTGCCTCTTTGCTGGGCAGCCGCTCATCATCCTCAGCAGCACCGGCCCCATCCTCATCTTTGAGAAGCTGCTCTTTGACTTCAGCAAGTAGGTGCTGAGTGATGCCAGAGGGAATGGGGACTATTCATTAACGGGATGGGGTCTGACCCCAACCCATTGCATGTTCCTGGGCCACTCTCATTTTCTGCCTGCTTTCAGAGGTAACGGCATTGACTACATGGAGTTCCGCCTCTGGATCGGCTTGCACTCTGCCCTACAGTGCCTTATCCTGGTGGCCACTGATGCCAGCTTCATTATAAAGTACATCACCCGCTTCACAGAGGAAGGCTTCTCCACCCTCATCAGCTTCATCTTCATCTACGATGCCATCAAGAAGATGATAGGGGCCTTTAAGTACTACCCCATCAATTCGGACTTCAAGCCGGACTATGTGACCATGTACAAATGCGAGTGCATTGCTCCTGACCCAGGTGAGTACAAACCTTTCTCAGTGCTGGATGGGGAGACAGAGGGGGGGAGGTAGGTGCCCACAGGGGGTCCCGCTGCAGATAGATTCTAACTGGATCATCAGCCAAAGACATTGAAGGAGCTACCAGTGGGAATGGGGCAGAGAGAGACCTCATCATCCTCCTTGGGGTGATTTTGGGCAAGGTGATGGAAACGGAGCCTCATCCCATGGCCTTGGGATACATTGAGCAGCATTGGAGAGCCTGGAGCAGCTGGACCTGGATGGATAAAAAGATGGAAAGAAAGATTGTTTTTGTTTTCTTTTTCTTGGATCATTGATTCCACCAATGCTGCCAATGGAAACTTCATTCCAGAAAACACGTTGAGTCCTCTCCTGATTCTGGAATGCCTGAAGTGTATCCCAATGGGCTTTGGAGAAACTCCTGGACTGGTTTTTTGTGTGCGTTTGTTTTCCTCTTTTTCTTGCTCCTTTTCAAAAAGGAGAGGCCACAAGGCTCTGAGCAAGAAGGTCTTTTGACATCTCCTCTGGTTTTGATCCAGTTTCTTTTAAGAGGAAGAAGCTGCAATTTCTTATTAAAACAAGCTGTGCTTTGGGGGAAGCAAAGTGAAGACATCTTCCAGCCATAGCTTTCTCTGATGGCAAAGAGGACTGTAATTCAGCCTTGCCCTAAAAATGCTGCTTTTTTTTTTGCCACCAATGCCTTTATTTGCTCCTGGGTAGATGTGCAATGATCCCAAATCCACGCAACTCAAATGCTCCCGGTGACGGTCCCAGTTTGGGGCTAATGCCAGCGACCACCTTCTCTCAAATAGGCCAAATTTATTTAAAAAGAAGAAAAACAAACAATCTGTGGGGAGTATCAGCTGCGGGTGGAGGAGAAAAAGAAGGGTGACAGCGAAGAAATAAAAGGCATCCAACACCTGCCATACAAGCTGCACCAATGAGTCCATTGCTTCAAGATGAGATCTGACAGGCCATGATGGAAACAGCACTCAAATCCCTTCTCTGATTTGGTTTTGTGGGGGTTGTTTGGTTTTTTTTTTGACTCCATTCCCATTTACTCACCATGCACTGAACAATTCAACCACATCAGGTTTGGGATGGAAGCTCCGAGTGACGGCACCGTCCTTTTGGAACCCAGGCTCTCCCAGTGTTGGCCAACTTAGGCTAAGTGCAACCCCCAGGGCTGAAACATCCCAACCTCACAGAGGTTTCTCCCTTCCAGAGCCCCCACCCCGGCCTCTGCCTAGAGCAAGCCCCACTGTTGGCACCAAGAGCCACCTACACCACTCCAAACCTCCAACCTCTGGGCAATGAGGCCCTTCTTCCTCACCTTTGCTGCCCTGGGCACCGAAGCAAAGATGGATTTTCCATTCCTCTAGATATTGAGAAGTTGTGTTTATTTTCCCTTCCGTACTCTTTTTTTCCCCCCTTTTTTTTTTCTTTTTACTTTTTAATAGTTCTGATTTTTGATTATTATAACTGATTTGTACCATATTTGTCTCTGCTGCACACATCAATTTGGGCTGATTTCAATCTCAAGTGAGTATCACCTTCTAAATATTAAAGCTCTTTTAATATTTGATACTCGTACCCCCGTGGGGCTTTGGTTGCTATCTTTTTTTTCTCTCATGTATTTTACTTTTCTCTCTGCTCCAATAGAAGGGTTTATGTAGAGCCTTTACAGGTTCCTTCACCAGTTTTCTGTTAATGCTACACCACTCTTTGGGTTGTAGAAGTAATTATACAAAAGAAATAAAATTCGATTGCTGGAAAAGCAAAAAGTTATGGAGGAAAATAATAATGATAACTTATATATATATATGTTTGAATGCTGTAAAGAGGGCGGGCTGGGTTTGCCAGCACTGCTTCCTGGAGCCTGGTTCCAGCAGCCCCCAGATTCTCTGCTTCTAACCCAGCAATTGCTTCTCCTTCATTAATTCTCTGCACCGGGGGAGGCTGCAGCAAGGTGGAGCAGCCGAACTCCCACCTGACCACAGGAAGAGGATGGACCCCAGGGATTGGGGGGGGAGAGCAATCCTGGACCCCATGTAGGGCAGCACAAGGAGCTCCTGGCACCGCGGAGCTGCATCGTCCGAAGAGCGGAACCTCTCTTTGTGCTGGAGGAGAAGGTGCCGTGGTTAGAGAGGAGAACCCAGCAGGTTGCCTTTTACTGATTGCTTTGCAGAGCCACAAAAACACCTCCCTAAAAAAATATATATATAAGTTTTAGATATATATATTTACACACACACACATAAAATAACGCCCATGCCAAGCTATGCCAACAAATCGGGTGTTAATGGGTGTCACCTCTCCAAAATGGACAGGCTGCTTTCTTGGTCTTTATTTTTCCCCCCCTTCTACCCTTTGGATTGCATCTCCAACTCAGGTGGCTCCAAGGGGAGTGCATGGGATTAATCAGGGAGAAGTTACTGGGGGGTTAGAAACAGGGTGTGCTCCCCAAACCTTGGTCAGCCCTTGGGGGTTGACGGCTGCACAGGGCTTCAGAGGATGTGCTTGGCCCTACGTTTGCTCTTACGCCCCCCCACCCCGGTCCAGGCTGAACCATGTTTCTCTGCATGGAGCTTGGCCAGTTTTTAATGCAGGAACCTCTCTGTTAGCCAAGAACCTTAATAACAAACTTCTTTCCTGCAGCCAACATGACACTGTTCGATGCTTCAGTTCCAGTAGCAGCAAACACCACTAACACATCTCTGGTAAGCGGGGTTATGTGTTCCCATTGGGGGGGAGGTGTAGCATGGCTGCCCCTGGGGAATAGGTTGAGGTCTGGGGGAACGCTTTGCAACTATTTGGGATCGTGGTTGGGCTCAGCAGCACAAAATCCCCGCTTTTTTTGCCCAAATTCATGGCATCTCTGGGGTCTTCCCACAGTTATGGGGTTGGAGCAGCTCCCATTGGAAACACCCCTTCCTTGCACACTGCCATTGCTTAACTCTAATTGTGATTTTTCTCTTTTTTTTCTTTGGGGGGGGGGGCTTCTCCCCAGTACAATGCTATTAACCTCACAGCTCTGGATTGGACTCAGCTGAGTAAGAAGGAGTGTCTCAAGTACGGCGGCAGCTTAGTGGGAAAATCCTGTAAATTCGTGCCCGATTTGGCCCTCATGTCCTTCATTCTCTTCTTTGGGACCTACTCCATGACGCTCACCTTGAAGAAGTTCAAATTCAGCCGCTACTTCCCCACCAAGGTAAGAACAGCACTGACATCTGCGGGCTTTTACCCCAATCTTTCCTAAGGGTAGGAAGAATGGGAGCTGCTGGGTGAGAAAATAGATCCGTGTTTCTCTTTTACGACAAAAGGAGATGTTGGTATCAATAAGGATAATGCTCTCCGAGGTTTCAGATGCTGCTTGGGCTCTTGCGTGTTGGATACCCTAAAGCCATGCAACCCAAAGGGTGAAATAATGCTTTTTGTGAGCTATGCCCATCTGTGTGCAGAGCTGGAACGCATCAGATATGGGAGCAAATTCCTCCATCCCATTAATTGCCCTTTCTGCCCCCCCCCGTTTCCCATCTACCTCCAGGTCAGGGCCTTCATTGCTGATTTTTCCAATGTCTTCTCCATCTTGCTGTTTTGTGGTGTGGATGCCTGTTTCGGCCTGGACACCCCGAAGCTGCACATCCCCAGTATCATCAAGGTTTGGCCGCACTGTTGTGGTCTGTGCCTCTTCACCTCTCTCCCTTCAGCTTCTCAGTGCTTTTAGGGGGACATGGTGGTCCCTTTCTTTCTTTTGGGGCCAAAAACGCGGTGTGTGAGCACCTTCTGAAAAGCTACGTGGTGTTTCTGGGGGAATATTCTAATTCTGTGACTTTTCTTCCTCCTTCTTCTTTCCTTTCCCCTCTCTCTGTTCTTCCCACCTCTCACTCTGGCAGCTCCGTAAGCTCATTAGCGATTTCTCTATCTTTATGTCCATACTAATGTTTGTGGGGCTGGATGTGCTTTTCGGACTGAACACCCCAAAGCTCCAAGTGCCTACTGACTTTAAGGTAAAAAAGCAATAAATCCCTTTCTGGAAGTGTTGCTGAAAACATCTCTTCCCCATCAGTGGTGTGGGAAAGCTGTGTAAGGGCAGCTCGGTCCAGATGAGCATCTGGGGAATATTTGGGGCTGCAACACGTGGCTATGAGGGTGGATGAACATGGGATGAAATGATGCTCATGAGGAAATGGGGTGTGAGGTGATGTGGGGCTTGCCAACATTCCCAAGCTTAGGATTCTTCTCGGCCGTGGCTGCAAACTGCTCTCTCCTCCCAGCCTACGCGTGTGGACCGAGGATGGTTTGTCTTTCCCTTTGGGAAGAACCCATGGTGGGTGTATCTGGCCAGTGCACTGCCTGCCCTGCTCGTCACCATCCTCATCTTCATGGACCAGCAGATCACGGCCGTCATCGTCAACAGGAAGGAGCACAAGCTGCGGGTGAGTCGGGATGAACCCTCACGTGGGGTCATAGAATCATGGCATTTGAGTTTGAAGGGACCCCTTAATAAGGACCATCTGGTCCGATTCTCCTGCAGTGAACAGATCCATCAGTGCTCAGAGCCCTGTCCAGGGACATAGAGCCACAGAATGTCTTTGGTTGGAAGGGACCTCAAAGATCATTTGGCTCCAGAGTTCCCAAACACTAAATCAGGCACCAGATCAGGCTGCCCACGGCCCTATACAACATGCAATGGGTCATCACCACTCTGGGTGGCAGTGCCATGACCTCATTGTCCTCTCAGTGAAAAACTTCCCCCAGCATCTTCACAGGATGCAGATGCTGCCAGGGGAAATCTCTGCCTCACTGGGCCTTGTGGTGTACAGAGGGACCTCCCAACCCCCCCCCCCCCGTGACCCTCTGCACTGTGTTGCAGAAAGCAGCTGGCTACCACCTGGACCTCTTCTGGGTGGGCATCCTCATGGCGGTGTGCTCCTTCATGGGGCTGCCTTGGTACGTGGCAGCCACCGTCATCTCCATCGCCCACATCGACAGCTTGAAGATGGAGACGGAGACCAGTGCCCCGGGGGAGCAGCCCCAGTTCCTGGGGGTCAGGTGAGGAGGGCTCAGCCATGCTCTGCCCCAATGTTATGGGGACCCATCGACATGGCCTCACCCCCCTCTTTCCCTGCCCCAGAGAGCAGAGGGTGACGGGCATCATCGTCTTCGTGCTCACAGGGATTTCTGTCTTCCTGGCCCCAATTCTGAAGGTAAAACATCCCCCGTTGCCCCATCCCTGCCATACAGGTGGTTGGGGTGGATTTTTCCCCCCTGTTCGGCCCTCGGCATTTGTCCCCCTCCCCAGGAGTGAGCTGCCCACCTTCCTTGGGGTAAAGGCCATGTTTTTCCATGTTCCCAGTACATCCCCATGCCGGTGCTGTACGGCGTCTTCCTGTACATGGGCGTCGCGTCGCTGAACGGCATCCAGGTGAGCATTCCTCCTCTCCTGCCACAAAGGGACCCCATGTTTGAGCAGAGATCAGAGCATTGCAGAACCATTGTGGTTGGAAGATCCACAGCCCATCTCACTGTGCCTGCTGACCACATCCCTCAGTGCCACATCTCCATGGTTCCAGAACACCTCCAGGGACAGTGGCCCCACAAGCAGCCATGCCAATGCCCAACCAGTCATTTGGGGAAGAAATTTGTCCTCGTATCCAACTTGAACCTCCCCTGGCACAACATAAGGCCATCACCTCTCTTTCTAATGCTGTTACTCGGGAGCAGAGGCCAACTCCCTCCTCACTACAACCTCCTCAAAAATGAGGATTTTGGACCCCAGAACTTACCCATCCCCAGCATTTTCCAGCCACGTGAAGCCACAAATATCCAAACCCCTCTGTGAAACATCACAGAGCCCCAGCTGCCCCACTTGAGGCACATGAAAAGGGATTCTCCAGGCAACTGGGAGCCTGCATGGGGGGCAGTGGGGCTGACAGCTCACACCAGCCTTCATCCCATCACAGTTCTGGGACCGCTGCAAGCTCTTCCTCATGCCAGCCAAGCACCAGCCTGACTACGTCTTCCTGCGGCACGTTCCGCTGCGCCGCATCCACCTCTTCACGCTGGTGCAGATCATCTGCCTGGCGGTGCTTTGGATCCTCAAATCCACCGTGGCTGCCATCATCTTCCCTGTCATGGTAAGGTTCAGCGCTGCAGAGTTCCCCAGGTGGCTTTTGCTTGTGTTTCATTGCAAAATAACCCACTGACTTTCTGACTTCCCATGTGCGTCATCGCCCCTATTGCTGCCTTGCCTGCAAGACGTTGGGCTCGAAGCAAATCTTGACAAGTGGTGGCCCCCGGGTCCTCACTCCCCCATCTCTCCCTCTCAGATTTTAGCCCTGATCCTGGTGCGGCGGCTGCTGGACTTTGTCTTCTCCCAGCATGACCTGGCCTGGATTGACAACATCATCCCCGAGAAGGAGAAGAAGAAGGAAGATGACAAGAAGAAGAAGAAAAAGGGCAACAAAGGGGACAGCAGCAGTGATGAGGAGGTGTGCAGCTGAGGAGGTGGGGGGAAGGTTGGGACAGCATGGGGAGGGGAAGGGTCCCACTGAAACCCTCAGGGCTGAAGTTTGGGGAGAAGAAGGTCTTTGAGTTTAAAAGGGCAGATGAGTGCAGTTTGGCCCCATCTCGTTCCAAAAGCAGCCTGGCACACTGCTGGGCTTCACTGGGGCAGAGGGGAGTGGGGTTCTAGGGGGTCTCATTCCTCAACTGGGAGTGTTTCACCTCTGTGTCCTCCCCAGGAAAGAGGTCCTCCACCCGGAGCTTTGCGTTCTGACTCCTCCCCAAACGGCTCCGACATGGATCGCAGGTGAGCAGCACCCGCAGCCCCCAACGCTCACCCTCACATTGCCCCATCAGGTCCCCCATCCGCAACACCAAACATTTCCAGGTCCAGCAGCCAATGCTTCCTACTGAGCATCACTTTTACCACCACCTTGAGCCAGTTCCCATCAGTCTCTGGGCCATTCGGAAATGCTCATTTTCAGTGTATTTTCACAGCATCTTTTATGACTTTTCAACTGTTTTTTTCCCCCAGTAGCAGCAGCATCTGGAGGCCTCCCATGGGGGAATTCTGGGCTGTTTTGGGGAGCGGGTGGGCATTGTGCTCACCTCCGCATCCCCCTCCTCCTCCTCTGCAGCATTACACTCCACCTGAAGATTTCATGCCCATCATCTCCTGCATTTAATTACTCCAGAAGCCCCATCTGTGCTGTGCCCCAGGTGAAGATAGAAATGGAGTCAGACTATGAGGACACCGACACCGAAAAGCCACCGCGGGACATGGGCAGTGAGACCACGCTATAGTTTTCCTGCAGCGCTTCCTCTAATTTATATATATATATAGATATTTATATATTCATATATATATATAAAGCAAATTGGACATATTTTTCTACGTGAGACTGAGGGGAGCCGCTGCTCCCATAGATCTTAGTGCTGTCACATTTTCCTCCCTTTCTGCTGGGCGAAGGCATCGGCGCTGATGGCAAAACTGGGCTCAAAATGTGGAAATGGGCATTTTTGGCCTCTGAACCACTGCTGGGCTGGAAAAGCCAAAGGTGGCTGGGGGTGATGCTGGGGAATGTCCCAGCCATCCCATCAGGGTCCTTCTGTTGCAGCAAGAGGGGTTCTCCTGCCCATTGGGGCTCAGCACTGAGGCATAGCAGGGGATGAGGACGCATTGGAGGCTGAGGACTGGTAGGAGGGAAGGCTCAGGAGCTGGAGTGTCTGAGATGGGTATGTGCATAGGAGCAGTAATAGGGAACAGAGCTTGATCACTGCTGCAGAGAACTGGGAATGGTTTCCATAAGGAATTGAGCAGCAGAGCTGAGCGTGGCCATGCCTGACCCCATCTCACTGCACCCAGCCTGGACCTGGCATACCCTTCCTTGCATCCTCTCCTTGCCCCATTGCACACCACCAAGGAGCCTCCCAGCTCCTGGACAAGGGAGTCTGCACCTCCTCGAGCTCCTCCACCCCCATTACACACACACACATGTGGTTTAACAGCAAACATCTCCCCACAGATGGGGCTTTCTTTTTTCTGGCTCTATTTTAAGGCTACAAAAAGCCCTCTCTCTTCCCCCCCATCCCCTGGTATTGATAGGAGCTCTGTGCTTGTGCCAGCCAGCAGTTCCTGGGGGCACTGACTAGAGGTCTGAACCTCTGTGTGGGACAGCCCAGTCCTTTGTACATAGTCAAGTCAAACCAGAAGGACTTGAATGCACTTTTCCTGTTTATAGCAGTTATTTTTCTGGTTCAAGAACACTTTATGGGACCATGGTGAGCTTAATAAGACAGCATGACTCCGGTCACCACTTTAGCTTGACATTAACATTAAGAGCTATTTCAGTTTGGGTGCATTGTGTCTGTTTTGTAGTGTTTTTGTACCAATCTCACGTGTGGTAGCTGAAGCATGGCACAGGTAGGTTTTTCTGCTTGTAATCACTCCACCATGGTTAATTTGCTTTATCCACTATGTCAGCTCTTTACTTTCCAGCCCTGGAAAGGGTTCACAGGCTCTGGGGGCTGTTCCATAAGGCACAACTGAAGCCTCAGCTCAGACCCTTTTAGAGCGCAGCTTGTTTCAGTTTATCCATTTTGCAAGTCTCACACACGGTTTATACTTTTTGTATATGAAATACTGGAGCGTCACAGATTTGCCAGCCCTGTTACAGCACTACTTTTAGCCATTTTGTATTTACCACTGATACAATCCAATAAATCTCACTTCAAATTAGTCTCAGCTCTTACTGCGTTTCTCGTGCAGCCTCAGCCATTTGAACCTCAGCCATTTGAACCTCAGCTCGCCTTTCCAGGTGCTCCTCGGTTTGCATTTGTTTGAGCATCCTCCCCTCCAGGGAAGAGCAACTAGAGGTGACTTTGGCAGGTGGCTGCAGCTCTTGCATGGCAACAGACCTTCAGCTCCACAGCAAAGCTTGCTGGCACCCAGAAAGGTGGGATCAGCCTTCCCAGGGATACCTGATCTACCACCGCCAGGAGCCCCATCCAGGCTGAGAACGTGGCTTTTTCCAGTTGCTGCTTCTACAGAAGAGCTCGACTCCAAGTGAACACCCATCACAGAGTTAAACGCTTCAGAGCACGGACTGAGCATTTGTGAGAACAACACCACAAGGGCCATTCTTTTTGCACCATGGAACACACACCATTCCACTCCAAGGACTGCGAATGCTGCAGCAAGCTCTGCACACCCAGAGGGTCCCCACTGCTGCTCAGCCCCTGCAAGAACACCATGATATGCAAGGCTGGTTCCTTTAGAGAAGCACTGGCTTAGAAAGCAGCTGTGCTAGAAGGCCAGGAGTGTAGATGCATATGCCTTATTACAGCCAATACGCATATGCTTCAGCTTCAAATAAATATCTATGACCTCAGAGTAGTAAATACCACCTCTGTACAATAAATAAAGTATTGCATTTTCTATCGGCCTGTCTAGGAGTCATCTCGGAATGTTGTTTTCAGAGCTAAAAAGAGAGTCCTGTGTTAAGCAGTTAAGGCTTCCAGTGCTTTGGGTTTCAACAGCTTCTTGGCAGCTATGATGGTGTTCTTCATCAGCATGGCAACTGTCATGGGCCCAACTCCCCCAGGGACAGGAGTGATGTAACTGGCTTTCTTCTTCACCCCTGCAGGAAGGACAGAGAGTTTACCATGTAAGTAGTTTTATATATATATATATAGAGAGGTCTAAATAGCCAGATTGATGCAACACATACTGAGTCTGAGACCAGATTCAGGCCTGATGCATGCTCTTGAGGACTCTAGTGACTGTTTGCCCTCTGTTTTTACAGGAGGAGGCTCCAGTACTTTTTGCTGGGCTCATGGAGATGCAGGACCTGCCTGGGCATGGTTGCAGCTAAGTGGTAAGCAAGGCCAGTAAACAGCAAGCAAAAGAGAATCTCTGCATGCTTTTGGTTTTCTTGGGGGGCAGAGTTTAAAAGCAGGAGTGTGGGTTATAAACTGGAGTAGAGGCAAAGCATCCCAGCTGCCTTAGGTTCAGAATCAGTCTCTTCTGCCTTGAAGTATATGTGTTCCCATGGCATATTACAGGAAAGCTGCTCCCTTGTATTCTCATAAATCTGAAGGCAAAAGAGAGCTTCAGTATTGATGTGCATCTGCTCCACTGCATGAACCAGGGCTCTCTCCCCACTTCTCAGCTGGATATTTAATGCTCAAAGTATGAGATGCCAGAGCTCTTATTTTTACCTTCAAAATCCACGTCCCCAACCAGCCTTGATTTGGCAGTGATAGGATCCTGCACTCTAGTTATCCCCACATCGATAACTGCAGCTCCTTCTTTGATCATGTCAGCTGTGATCAGATTAGGAATACCTGCAAGAGAACAGACCCAGAAGCTCACAGTGGTGCTAAGCAGCTCCCTGTCCCCCATCACCCCCATCTTCTCACTGCACAACCCAGTATGTTTTGACCCAGCTTGAAACCTTCGTGTACACAGCACTGCCTTCACCACCGACACCACTAATAATCCTACCCCCACCTTATGTCTCTTTATGCCCAATTTCTAACCCATGTTTCTCTCACACCAGGCTTCTGTTGCCACGCATGGACACCCCAAACCAACTCAATTCTTCTGCTAATGAGCCATCTCCATGCCAAGGGCACGGCCTAAAGAAGAGCACATGTACGTGTGGGACCTCTTGTGCTCTGAAGAGGGTACTGCAGATGTCCTTCAGCACCTTCAACACCTCTTGGTAAGTAGATGCTGTCTCAGTTCTCCCCCCTGTCTGTACACAGAACACAGGCTGTATAACAGGCTCTGTTAGCTGTTCTCTAGGTCTGATCAGGTGTTTGCTAGCACACCAAGTCCTCCTTGCACTGGTAGATCAGTCTTACCTGCTGCTGCTACCACGATGTCAGCGCGGATCGTGTGTTGTTTCAGCTGCTCCTTGGGAGTGTAGCGGTGTGATATTGTTACCGTGGCATCACCTGCAAGAGGGGGTTACATGAAGCATTTCACTCACGTATATGGCAACTTCTCTAACCCTCCGCTTTCAAGACCACCTGGGAAAGCATCAGATACACAAGAGCTTGATGACAAACCTGCCTACAAAGTCAGAAGGAGAGATCTGGTAAAGGACTAACTGAAGAAGGCTCTGAAGTGATTGCCTGTGTGCAGAGCTAACTCTCCAGCCTCCACCAACAGCACACGAGATATGTTACAGCCCCCAGAGCGGACCTGGGGCTGGTTTAAGAGCCCAGTAGACAGGTAGAGGGTTTCCTCCCACAGCTACCTCGTACACTATGGGGCTCTGAGACCAACAAGCTCCTACCTCCTGGGCGCTCGTGCCTGCCATCAGTGTGCAGCAACATGGCAATGGGCATCCCCACATTCTTCGACCGACCAGCCACCACCACGTTCTTCCCCAGCGTTGGGATGCCTGAAGTAGATAAAACAGAGTCTTAAGGACAAATACAAGCTGGAGCTGAACCAAACAGCAGCCAAATGTTGCAGCAGCTTACCCGTTCTCTTGATGATCTCCCACACTCCCCACGGGGTGGCTGGCAGCATGGAGTACTGGTCAAGGCACATGCGCCCCACGTTTATCACATGAAAGCCATCAACGTCTTTGTCTGGAGTCACAGCATTGCAAATCTTCCGCTCATCGATGTGTTCTGGAAAAGAAAAAGAAGGGGGGAAAAAAAAAGAGTAAAGGATCAGCCAAAAAACCTGACCTGCTGCAGCAGGCCTTCAGAGTCATCACAGTCTGGGGGCTCAAAGCTATTCCAAGCTTCCAGCAAGCTCAAGGCTAACAGCTCCCAGCAGAAGGGGATTGGAACCACTTGGGGACTACACTGCTGCTAAAGGAGCAGGGGTATTTTTAGACAGCTGCAGCTTTGCAGCCAAGTTTAAGCTCCTGGTGCACGAAGCTGATACCAGCAACACGAGATTAGATTTCCACCGCCCCAGCAACTTACAGGCAGCTGTATGATGGAGCAGTGCCATCTTTAAGGTTGCACCGCGGCACAGTGTCACTTGTCATGTCACAGGAGGACTCCTGAGCTACACCTCCCTTCTGGCACGTGAACTCATAAGCAGATTGAAACCCAGCTACTCACCAGGTAAAGGAAGCTGCACTAACAGGCCGTCCACGTTGGCATCGTTATTGAGTTTGCTGATCAAATCCAGTAGCTCCTCCTCGGTAATTGAAGCCGGTTTGAGGATTGTTTCACTGCTGATTCCTGTGCAAAGTGCTGGGTTAGAGAGTGGCACGTGCACAAATGGGGCGGCAGCTTCCCCAGTCTGTGCTAATTTGAGCTGGTTGGTTTAAATGCTACACAGAATCTGATATGGGCACATCAAGGATCATCGTGTGCTTCGTGTAACAGTGACTGCATTCCAGGCTGCAGCCCTTCACACGTCTTGCAAGTCGTGATTGAAGACCATTTGTCTGTGCAGCCATCCCTGGGAAAGACTACTTGAAAGCAGCCATCCTCCAAAGGTACGGAGGGCTTGGAGGAGCCACACTGAAAGATGCTACGATGCAAATGCAATTGCACCTCCTGTGGACCTCCTTCACTTCAGGAAGGGGATGTCAAGACTGAAATCTCAGCTCCAAAGAAGGTTTTAGCAGCACAGAACTCAGCATGGAGTTAATGTTTGCCCTGAACCTTTTTCAGCCCATTTCCTCCAGAAATACGTTTGGGAAACCAAGAAGGATCTCAGCTTGCAAGACTGAAAGCATCACAGCACAGTGGGACCGTGCTGAATGACGACTGCACCTTGAACAGCAGATTAAAGGCAAACCAAAGCCCTGCTGGTGCTTTACATGGGCCCACCAAGCCCACATATTCAAGCTGCAGAGTCTGATGAGCACAAGACTTACCGACATCAGCAGCCGCTTTGGTTTTGTTGAGCACATAGGAGTGACTTGCAGGGTTTTCACCGACCAGAACCACACTGAGGTGAGGCCTCTTGTTCCCAGCTGCCACCCACTGTTCAACTTCATGACGGGCTTCTTGTCTGATCTGCCTGGCCAGCTTCCTTCCAGAAATCACAACCGCATCATCTCTGCAGCATGAGAAGCATCACCATAGCAGCGTTAGGGCCAGCAAACCCAACCTTTGTGCAACATCAGCACAGCAAACAGGCATTGCCCCCAAGGCAGGGCAGCAGCAGTTCTTGCAGCTGAGCTCAGCACAAGCCTTTACCTATAGACCTGTTTTCTTTTCCTGCCTGTTACATTAAGCAGCTATTCCAGCCCTGCTGTCTGCAGCAAGCAAAGCTGCTGGAGGAACAGAGCTATTCCTGCAGCCTGAAGAAGCACTTAGGAACCCACATGCGTGTTGTTGGCACACGTGCCACACTGCCAGCTTCCCTTTAGGGGCAGTCAGTCACCCTTTCCTTTCCAAAGCACGACAGCTTTGCTCTACGAAGCAAAACTCATTGCATGTAAGTGGAGTTTGCGCTGCTGGAAGTGCTGCACCATTGCAGCCCACCTCTGCACGGCGACACAGCCGGGTGTGGGATATAGGATTTCAATCCCATCCCAACGCTCAGCTGGAGCCGAGGGGGGTGTCAGCCCATCCGAACCGTGTCACGGCAGCTCCTCGCCCGCATTGCTGGGCTATATCGGTAACAGAGGTTCTGCCAAACGCATTCCGGGCAATTGGATACGGCCGTGAGCACGGAGCCACAGCCGAGCAGCGCTCACGGCCGCTCCCCGCTCCGGTTCCTGATGACGGCTCGTATCTCAGCGCCGTTCTACCAACGGATCCCTCCCTTGATGTTTCACCTCCTCAAGATTCACCTCCGGTTGCCCCTCACACCCCCCGTGTCCGTTCCCGGTGCTGGAACAACCGGCGAGTAAAGAGCAGCGCAACGACACGCCGCGGCGGTCAGGCATCAATTGGGGCACAGCCCGGTTCCCACCCCGGTTCCGATCCCGGTTCCGGTTCGGACCCCCCACCCCGCACCCCCCATCCCCACGCAAGGCGGCGGCGGGATTTCATCAGCCTGCAGTGCTCGGTGAGGCCGCTGGGGGTCCGGCCCCATTCATTGCGAGGGCAGCGGGGCCACCGGCCGGGCCTTGCTCTGCCCTACCTGGGTGCGCTGAGGTGCAGGCGGCGGGTGCGGGGACGGAGCGTGATCCGGCCGAGGGTGCGGAGCGGGCAGAGCGCGGTTGTCATGGCAACAACCGGACACCGAGGATACGGAACACGCGAGAGCAGTCACTCACCGCGCCGCCCAACCGGCCGCTTTTATAGCGCCGGGGATCCGCCCCCTGCTGGCAGCGGGAGCCAATCGTCGCGGCGAGCGACGCGGTGCTGAGCGGTGAGTGGTGGATGAGAGGAAGGGGGCGGGGCGAAAGGGAGGGAAGGCTGGGGAAGGAGGCGGGGCTTCCCTCCGTAATTGGGCACGGCGGCGCCCATTGGCTGGGCCTGGCGAGCGTGAGAAGCCGCGGCAGGAAGAGGCGGGGCGAGGTTACGCCTGTTGCCATGGTGACAGTGCCGCTTGAGGCCACGCCTCTTGCTCCTGCTCTCGCGAGAGTTAAGGCTGGGGCGGGAGCTGCGGCTGCCGGCGGCGCTCTCCCTCAGGCCGCGCCGCTCGCCATGAGCTTCCTCTTGTGAGTGCCCGGGGCTGTGCGGGCTGAGAGCCGCTGTTCGGCCGGCTGCGGGTCGGGAGGGCTTCGGGGCGTCCCTATAGAGCGACTCGTGTGAGGGTTTGGGGGAAGGATGCGGCCTTCTGGGCTCGGCCCGTTAGGGGAGGCCTGAGGGCGTGCTGTGGGGCCTGCTGAGGGGCTGAGGAGGAGGAAGAGGCCTACAGAGGGGCTGGAAGGTTCACCTGCTGTGGGGAGCTGCTGGGGAAGGCCTTGGTGGGAGCCTTTGGGCTTAGGGAGGTGAAGGGGAGGCGGAAAGGAGGAGGAGGCCTTTGTCCTGTGAGTGTGGGGCTCCCAGCGGGCGGGCCGGGGGCTGCGGTGGGAGTGGAGGGGTGTTGGTGTGCCCAGCTGTGTGCAGGCGGGTATGGACGGGCTGCTGTGGGAATGGCTTGGCTGTCTGCTGTAAGAGTGTGTCCATAACCAGCTGTAGGGATGGGCTGTTCCGTACCCAGGTGGTAGATGTGAACACTCGTGCATTTCTAGCCCTTAAAGGTGTCAGAAGGAGCAGAGACACCCTGAGGTGTGAGAAGAGGCTGGAGAGCCTCATTCTGTTGTCAGTGTGCCCAGTATCAGCACTGTGCTGGGACTGTGTTCCCTCCTGCGCCATTGCAGGGAGCGGTGGCTGAGCTGAACGAATTGGATCATAAGGTCTTTTATTCCCGCTGCACGTAAACAGTGTGCAAAGGCAGCGGGCTGTGCTGCAGGGCTGCATCAGGAAGCTGACACCAGGCGTGTGCAGGCCGAGTGCATCCGGCTGTGTGCAACTGGGGGGTGAGCAGCAAGCCCAGCAGTGCCAGGAAATGCTTGTACCCCCAGCAGTGCTTTGGCTCACACCGCCCCACATCAGAGTCAGCACAGAGCGTGGTGGCAGTGAGCTGTGCGAGTCGGGAGTCCAAAAGTTAATGTTTTTTATGGTTTGGAGGCATTAAAATGCCATCATCTCTTGGCAGCGTTGGTTTCTGTGCACGGATATAAAGCCAGTAATGAGCTCTGACAATGCATGTTTTAGGGCTGGCTTGTGTTAGGCTGCTCTTCTGAACAGATTGTTTCCTATACAGTTTGCTTTTGCCCTGTTCAGTTGACCCAGTTAGCCAGTCGTTTTGCTCCTCGGCGGCTCCTTGGTGGCTTGTCTGCAGTGTGACTGAATGCAACCATCACTGGTCTGTTTTTGAGCCTTTGCACCACGTGCTCGTTGTGATTTGAAAAGGTCAGCGTACACGTGGCTGTCAGAAACACGTTGGCTCACGTGTAGGATCCATTCACCCTGATGGTGGAGAAAAAAAGGCCTGGTGTCACCACAGCTGGACCTGCCGGGTGGCAAAGAGCAATGGGGTAACAGGAGGGAAATGCTTCTGAAAGGAGGTTGCTGCTGAAGGGCTCACCCAAATTGTTTCTCTTTGTTTTCACAGCGGGAGTCGATCTTCGAAAACATTCAAACCCAAGAAGAATATTCCTGAAGGCTCCCATCAATATGAGCTCCTGAAACATGCAGAGGCCACTCTTGGGAGTGGCAACCTCAGGCAAGCCGTTATGCTGCCGGAGGGAGAAGACCTTAATGAGTGGATTGCAGTTAACAGTAAGTAAGGAGATCCACCAGAGTGTGGAACTGGGGACTGGGAGTGAGCCTTGAGGGCTGACGTTTGGAATGAAGGTGTTTGGAACATAAAGCTGTTATTTATGAGTAGCAATTGGGATCAACTTGATGCGTTTCCTTTCCAGCGGTGGATTTCTTCAACCAAATCAATATGCTCTATGGGACCATCACAGAGTTTTGCACAGAGGCAAGCTGCCCGGTCATGTCTGCGGGACCAAGGTAAGAAGTTTGTGGTGGTTTACAGCTGCAGTTTGTGTTGTGGAAGTGGCTGGACGATCTCTGAAGTGTGTGTCCAAAAGCTGAGGAGGATGGGATGTGTCTGGATGGGGTTTGGACATGGCATTGTGCTCCTGCAGTCACTCACTTGTGCATGAAGCCCTGTGGGGCAGTTAGGGAGGACACATGGTACCAGTAACAGATTAATTCTAAGGCAAATGGAGAGACTGAACCTGACGTGGAAGCGTCAGACCTTGCTGTAGCATTTAGTCGTGCCCCAGTGTGTTGCCTTGCAGGGCAAAAGCACTGAGAGGCCGTAGTGTGGTTCTGAGTGCGTGCAGTTCTAAAACCACAGCCGCTAATGGGGCAGGACGTGAGACAGCAAGAACCCAGCAGGTGCTGAGGTCAGATTGCTGAAGAGAGCAGGGGAGAAGAGTGGGAGAAGGGTGAGGCACCATGGGAGAAGAAAACAAAGCAGGATGTGGGGGCTGGCTGGGGAGTTTGCGGTGCTGTGTAAAATCCTGCCCTGCTTTTCTAAACTAGAAGTATCTAGATTGTGAGTTCCTGTTTCTATATCTGGGGATGCTTCCTGTAAGGACTTCCTGTTTGAAGCTCACTGTTCGTTTTTACTTGTTGGTTGTTGAGAAACAAGAGCCAAAACGTCATTTTCTCCCCCCCCCTCTCTGTAGGGATTGTACAAAAGAGTGCTGTAAGACTGATAAGCACACGTCACCTTGAGATGGTGCTTTTCAGAAGGCTGATGATGTGGGGCCTCTGGGGGTTGAACCCTGGTGGCTATTGCTGCAGTTGTTGGGGTGGAGATGTTAAGCCAAGCTGCTGTATTGGGCTCGAGGAGCTCAGACGTAAAGGCAGAGCACCACACAGAGTACTTGTTTTGCAAAGTCATTCCGTGCCATGATAAGGAGGAAGCTGTGAGGCCCAGTGGCCAGAAAAGGGCCTGCAAGTGCTTCTTTCCCCTCTTCTTTCCCCAATGGGCCAAGGAATTTGTTTGTTCTCTCACCCAACAGATACGAGTACCACTGGGCAGACGGTACCAACATAAAGAAGCCAATCAAGTGCTCGGCTCCAAAGTACATTGATTACTTAATGACGTGGGTTCAGGACCAGCTGGATGACGAAACCCTCTTCCCATCAAAGATCGGTAATTGCAGTGACACAACACAACATGCCCCACGTCCAGGACCAAGGCACAGTGCCACCACAAAGTCTTAGTGGGTTTTTCAAGTCTCAGTGGTTTGTTTTGTTGTTTTATCAATGCTTTTCAGGCGTCCCTTTTCCCAAGAACTTCATGTCTGTGGCCAAGACCATCCTGAAGCGACTCTTCCGTGTCTATGCCCACATTTACCACCAGCACTTCGACTCCGTCATGCGGCTGCAGGAGGAGGCACATCTCAACACCTCCTTCAAGCACTTTATCTTCTTTGTGCAGGTGAGGTGCAGAACAGCTGCTCAGCTGCCTCAACCAGGGCTTTTTGTTCCCATTTTCATGCGTGCTGGCTGCACCTGGAGCTTTTGTTTCCTTTTGGGGTTCTTTCAGCAGCGCATTCCGTTCTGATGTTGCATTTTTTTCCTACCAGGAATTCAACTTGATCGACAGGCGGGAGTTGGCTCCGCTGCAGGAACTCATTGAGAAGCTGGGTTCCAAAGACAGATAAAACTTTCCCTGGGAGGACCCACTCAACTTCCAGTCGTGGCCACTCCTTTCTGCTTTGTCAACAGCCATTCTCCCCTTCACCCTCAGCAACACAAGCCCCAAAGAGCCGGATGATGTGCTGGCTGGTGCCGCCTCACTCAGCCTTACAGGCCTTTGGCAAAGCAGCGTTAGTGCTGTGCTGCTGTGTAGCTGGTGGCTGAGCTGTGGTGCCTGGCACTGTTTTGTCCACTTCTTCTCTCATATACGTACTCAAGTCTGGCAAGAATCGCAGTGGGGGAAACTGGGACGCGCAGCTTGCAGTGGGTTGGTTTGTTTTGTGCAGGTATAGGGAGAAGTTCCGGAATGCCACGCTGCTGTTTTCAGTGCTGGAGCAAAGCTGATCCGTTCTAGGGCTGCATCCAGCCTGTGCTTCCCATGGTGGGGAAGGGCAGCAGAGGCCACAGCTTATTTTTGGAAGTGCTTATTTTTTGGATTTCGATGCACTTTGGCCCAGAGCCTTAAACTCCCCTCATGGCAACAGTGACGGGGAAGGGAAATACAAAGTGCCTGGCGAGGGGTGCAGCTTTTCTGCCCCAGCTGGATGGGGGGGGGGGGAGGGCAGAGGGAGGGGCAGGGACCATGTTGGCAAGGCAATAAAGTTTCTTCTTCCTGCTCTCCTTTCTAACAGCCGTCCTGTCTGTGTGTCCCCCCCAGCTGCTTATTTGCAGAGCTCCCCTTTGGTGGAGCTTTTGTCCCCCCCGACCCCAGCGCTGCTTCAGGAGCCTCCTCATCCAGCTACACGTTTATTGGCAAGCTTTGCATCCCCCCCTTCCCTCCCCATTCGTGCAGCGCTCCATCAAGTCTTGGGCACGGAGGTGAAGATGCGCAGCCCGTGCATGCTTTTGATCTCCTCGCTCAGCGCCTGCAACAGAGACGGACAGAGAGGGCCCGAGTCCCTTGTAAAGCACCTTATAAAGCACGTTGTAAAGCACTGCAGGCCGGGCAGAGCGCAGCCCGGTTCCCGGTACCTGATTGACCATCTGGTGCTGCTGCACCGTCCGCTTCTCCCGGAACTCCTCGGACTCGATGTGGATCTCGTACATCGCCCCGCAGCCGCCTGTTCACGCATCACACATTCATGCAACCGCTCGGCTCGGCGCCGTTTAACAGCGCTGCCGTTGTGTGGGGGGGGAAGCGGCCTGTTTTCCTTACCGGAGATGTCCACCACGCGGATGGCGGAGGCGCGGGGGAATTTCTGGCGCAGGACGCGGCTCACTCGCTCCTCCCCGGCCGCCCCCGCCGACAGGCCGCGCCAGGCGCCGCGAGGCACGAAGAGCTGCGGGCAGAGAGACGCGGAACGGGGAAGGGGGGTTGAAACGGGGGCCTCGGAGCGGCCTAAAGGCCTCCGGTTCGCCCGCACACTCACCGGCCCGCGGCTCCGCAGCCCCGCCGCGGCCATTGTGGGGGGGGCGCGCCCGCTACCGGAGAGCAGAGGTGACCGCCGCCGGCCAATCGCTGACCGTTACGTCATAAGGCCGCGACGCAGCACAGCGCCCCCTGCCGGTTGGAGGTCTCAAGAGGGGCCCGCAGCCTCATCCATCCCAACCCCCCCCATCCATCCCCTATAGGAGACACAGCGGCCTCACCTCCCCCCCGTCCCACCGCTCCCCTCCGGGCCTCATCCTGCCCCAACACCCCCCTACGACCCCAAGAGCCGCCCCGACCCCATCCCGACCCCCCCCCCACACACACACACACACAACGTCTGAAATCAGCCAATGAGCAACGTCCCCCCAGGCGTATTTTTGAGTGCAAAAAATAAATATAAAATTTATTAAAACACCCACAATATTTTAAAGATATCAGGAATAATAATAATAATAATAATAATACATTGTTGCGGCCTCGGGCGGGACCGCGTGGAACTTAGGGAATAAAATACAAATGAGAAACGAAATCATGGGGGAGAAGAAAAGGTTGGAAAATAGGGGGGGGGGATAAAGGGGGGGGGGGGGTCCATACTTGCGATTTTTAGGCATCCTAGAAAATAAATTTACCAAAACACTGAAGGGAGAAAAAAGGGGGAGGGGGGGGGGATATAAAGGGGAAGGGGGGGGGGGGGGAGAAACACACGTAAAAGAGGAGAAAGAAAAAGGGGTGAAATTATACAAAATAAAATTATGATCGGCATCCATTGACTGTCCTAGGAGTTATCTACAGTTTAATACACATTAATCCTATTGCCTTGAGACTGTAGGGAAGGGGGGGGGGGGGATAATCTACGGCTCCTCGATCCGCCCCGGAAGGAGATAAAAAAAGCCAAAAAAAAATAAAAAATAAAGAAAAAAAAAAGCCAAAAAAACAACCAAAAATCAAAATCAAAACGACGACGACGACAGAAATAAAAACAAACAACTTCATTTCAAGTAACCACAGCCCCGAGCCGGCCAAGGAATCTTCAAGTCTTGTCCCTGCAGGGGAGAGGGGAGACCCCCCCCAACACCCCCCACCCCCCCCCATCGCCTCCGCTCCATCCTCCGAACCCCATCCAACACCAAATCAACCCCCCCCCAGACCCCCCCCAAAAGACCCTCCTCAGATCCAACCCCGAGCTCTGAACCCTGCGGAAATGGCGCTTATTTTGCTTTCCTTTTTTCTTGGGTTTTTCGTTTCCTTTTGTTTGGTTTTTTTTTTCTTGTTTGCTCCTTTTCCTTTTTTCCTTCTTATTCTTTGCGGTGCAAAAATCAACCCCCCCCCTTCCACCTTCCCCCCCCCAAACCCCACAGGCAAAACGCTCCCGGAATAAAACAAGGCTGAAAACTACTTCAGTTTGTAATCCCTGAAGGATGAGGAAAAATGAGGAAAAAACCCGGGCGGAAAAGGGAGGATCGATGAAAGGTAAAAAATATATAGAGTCAAAATAGAAACAAACAGCGCTGCCAAAGGATCCCTGATTTCGGAAAGATTCGCCCCCCCTGGTTTCGCTGCCTTCGTTGCCGCGGCGCTGTGGGGTTTGGGGTTGAGGTATTTTGCCTTGGTTTGGGGCCTTGGGAGGGGGCTGCTGCCCCCCTCAGCTCACGGGAACCCAAAGGGAAAAAGTAGCACCAATGAAACCCCCAAAAGAAAAATCAACCCAACAGCGGAGAGTGGGGAGGTGGAAAGGAAATGAAGAGATGGGAGAAGCGTGAAGCCCAGCTATCCCCTGCTACAGCTCACCGCAGCCAAAACCCCACCAGGGAGGGAATGGAGCTCCGGGGCCAGGAGGTACCAGCACCGTGTTTGGGTGCACTGGATCCAAGCACCGTGGAGGGTGAGCACCAGGTCCTTGTGCAGTGCCTGAGCACCGAGGCTGCCCCAGGACCGAGCTCCATGGTGGGAGAGCACCGTGCCCCGGCACCACGTCCACCCACAGCCCACGTCTGAGCACCACGTTCAAGCACAGTGTTGGTGAACGGTGGGCGAGCACCACGCCTGAGCAACTGTTCCTGAGCACCACGTCCACGCACCGTGCCCAAGCACCGTGTCCATGAACCCTGTTCGAGCACCGTGACTGCGGGACAACGTCTGAGCACCGCGCTTGGTGCCGCAGCACCGTCTGAGCCAGCACCGTGCCCGCATGCCGCACACACGCACCAGCTCTGAGCACCACAGCTGAGCACCACGTTCCCCTCCCTGGCTGAGCACCGCATCCAAGCACCACGTTCACACACTGAGCGCCGCATCCATAGCACCGCTGAGCGCCGCGGCCGAGCACCGTGACCAAACAGTGCGCTCACAACCCCTGGGCTGAGCACCGAGTCTACGCACCGCGGCTGAGCACCGACAGACCACAACCAGCACCGTGTTCACACACCTGGCTGAGCACCACTGCCAAGCACCAAGGCCACGCACGGTGGCCAAGCACCACAAGCAAGCACCGGGTCCCCAGCGCACGGCCGAGCACCGTGCCCGAGCACCGTGGCCACACGCTGGGGCTGAGGACCACATCTGAGCACCGTGTCTGCCCACCCCCTGGTTCCTGGAGGGGAACGAAGCCGCCACAAAGCAAAGGTGCCCGCAATGCATCAGCGTGGCACCGGTTTCTGTTTGCATAAGAACAAGATGCTCCCGGCACGCTTTGAGCTGTCGCTCCGGAAAAGTAAACTTCCTTCTCAACGACATCATTTCATTGCTTTTTCTTTTTCTTTTTTTTTTTTTTTTAATGTTTTTTGTTTTTTTTTTTTTTGTTTTTTTTTTTTTTTCTTGGTTCTCTAGTTTCTTATATACATTAGTAGCACCTCGGCAAGATGGAATCAGGCAGAAGCATGATAACAGTTTGTTAAAACACCATAGCACCATTTTGATTAGAAGATTTCATTGAATAAAAATATGCCTTAAAGAGCCCACAAAGCATATATTCCAGTACTAAAAGGAAAAGTTAGCAATTGAGGCACCTCAGGGATTCTGCTTTCCATCTCCTTCCTGAGCCTCATCCCAAGAGTGCCAAGAGGGGGAGCAGCCCCTGGCCAGCACCGAGCTGCGCACCGTGGCCAGGAACCCCGCGTTGAGCACGGAGATCTCCCCCCATCTCCCAAGGTGGGTGTTGTTTTAGCACCAGCGTGACTGCGACCTGCTGCAAAGTGTCCCCATCCCCAAACCATCCCCCCCCCCCAGGCCCCGATGCGATTAAAAACGCCGCCCCCAGCACACCCCGCCGCCCACCCCGCACCGGGACGACCCCGCAGTGCTTCCACCCCATGGCTTCTGCGCGGGTGAGACAAGAGCAGGTGCTGGTACAGAGAAAAGAAAAAAGGTTTCGCTTAAAACAGACTCTCAGCAGCAAGGGGTTAAAGAGCTGTGCATAGTTTTTTTCTAGTTTTTCATATAAGAAGTCTGAAAGCATGCTAATTTTCAATGACTGAGATTTGAGGTAGGTTATACGTAATGTAGTGTAAAAACGTGAGACTGCAGCAGTTCTCGCCCTGACCCACACGCCACTGCCCACCCCCTCCCCCAAGCCCCCGGACCAGTTTGAGACTCCCTTCAAGGCAGGGGGGGACGCCGCACTGGAGCAAACCCCCAAACCAGACACCTCCAAGGAAGCAGGACTTTTAGACAGGTTGCACGGACCAAAACATTCTCCAAACGCTCCCCTTTCTCCCCAAATGCCGCAAATTTCTTGCTAACATCATCTACGCGAAGCTTTCAAGGCACCCCTGCGACAACCTACAGCACGGAAGTCAGACAAGATCTGGGCAAAGCAAACCAAGGCCGGCACCCGAATCCGACCTCTTTCAATCTTAGCCCTCCAAACAGCACTGCTGCTGCACCACAGCTGAGCTCCATGGCCAAGTGTTACAAGCCAAGGCCTACAGCCAAGCTCCATGGCCAAGACCTATGGCCAAGACCATGGTCAAGCCCCATGGCCATGACCATAACCAAGACCTATGGCCAAGACCATGACCAAGACTCACAGCAAAAACCATGACCAAGCCCCACGACCAAGCTCCATGATCAAGACCTATGCCCAAGCTCCATGGTCAAGACTTACGGCCAAGATCTACAGCCAAAACCCATGGCTAAATGCTATGGCCAAGACCCATGATCAAGTGCTATGGCTGAACTCTATGATCAAAACCATGGCCAAGACCTACAACCAAGACCAACAGCTGAACCCCATGGCCAATACCCATAGCCAACCTGTTGCATGCAGGCCCAAGACACCCGCAGGCCAACCAAAGGTCTGACTTGCCATGAACTCTACAATCCTGATATGCTATTGGGTACTTATAAGAAAAGCAATAAAAGCTCACTGAATTTCCTTGTCAAATATACGCGACTTTACAGATTACACTTTAAAAAAAAACAAAAAACAAAACAAAACAAAAAAAAAATTATGAAGGACGGACAAAGCGTGTTAAATATTCTGCCAGTATTTACAGTTCTCCCACCATAGCTGTGTCTAAAACATACCGCTTTCAAGTCGTCGGGAGGGGAGAGAGGGGAATTTTTTTGTCTTTTTGTTGGTTTTTTTTTTTTTTTTTGCTTTTTTTTTTTTTTAAAGTTTCTTTTTTGTTGTTGTTGTTTTTAAATCTAAGTGAAAGTGCTTGTAAAAAAAAAAAAAAAGAAAGAAAAAAAAAATTCTTTCCTTATGTACAGGTTTTTAAAATCAGACTGATTACACAAAGGTTCAGGCTGTTTTACCAAGATCCTGCTGAGCTGTGCCAGTGAGTGGGGTTGCAGTAAACTCACGCGGTGATTTCGGCACGGTGACGGCGCCGGCTCTTGCTCACGTGTTCCCAAAAAGGCACCTGGAAGTGCAAAGCGACGACGCGGCCTCATCCTGCACCCAGCGCCCCATACGGCTCAAGGGTGGCAGCCTCAGCTGAGGTTGTTGGGAAAGCACCACGCGGTGTAAGATGGTTGGTGGGTGGGTTGGTTGGTTGCAAGGTGGGTTCGTTGATTGGTTGGTTGGTTGGATGGTTGGTGGGTTGGTTGCAGGTTGGGCTGGTCGGTGAGTAAGTTGGCTGGTTGGTTGGTTGGTTGGGTGGTTTCAGGGTGGGTTGGTTGGTTGGTGGGTTCGTAGATTGGTTGGTTGGTTGGATGGTTGGTGGGTAGGTTGGTTGGTTGGTTGGTTGGATGATTGGATGGTTACAGGGTGGGTGGGTTGGTTGGTTGGTGGGTTCATTGATTGGTTGGTTGGTTCATTGGTTGGATGGATGGTTGGTTGGCTGGTGGGTTCGTTGGTTGGTTGTTTGGATGGATGGTGGGTAGGTTGGTCAGTTGGTTGGTGGGTGGATTGGGTGTTGTCTTCTTTTCTGCAAGAAGAACAGCAACCTGTAGGAAGGTGAGATGATGGCACCTGGGGAGAGAAAAACGCGGAGCACACCGCCGCGCCAACTCACCCATCGGACTGAGAGTGTGGGGAGACAAGTCCTGGGTTTGCTCCTCCCAGAGCCGCTCGTACGGCCAAAGTCCCCCCAAGAGACTGAAAGCACCAGACTTCAGCAACAGTGATGTACAGAGAGCAACGCTAGCTATTCACAGTTTTGTGTTGTTTATCGTGGGTTTGTGTTTTTTCTTTTTCCTATTTATGTGTTTGATTCCTGTCGGGTTTCTCGGAGACGCAGCCGAGCTGCTCCTCATCTCCTCAGGGCAACGGAGCCCCAGATGAGCGCAGAGCCACGGAGCTCCGAGAGCAGCACCCTCCACACAATGCCCTGAGGTCTCCACCCACGGGGTTGGACTCCTCCAGTTGTAAAACAGCCATTGTGGGTCCTTGGGAACCAACAATTAAAAAACATTGGATGTTCGGTGCGTCCTGCTGACGTTATAGCACACATTTCCAGGTGGATCTGTGGGGCCGACCCCCATCCACGGCCCTGGGGAGCTCCACCTCTGCCTTTATACGCTGGTTTGGTGTTTGGGTTGTTTCTCTCTTTTTTTTTTTCTATTTTTTTTTTCTTAATTTATCCATGTATTTCTTTTATTTCCTTGATGTTCGCTTCATATTTTGAAGGTCGGCTTCGTCGTTCTTGTCAGATTAAAAAATAATAATAATAATAATCCAATAAATACGCGGTTTTAAGTGGGATTAAAAACCTCTCCTTTGCGAAAGGACGCTATAAACTTCTCTCTCCATTCTTGCAGTGCACAAGGATAGATTAAAAAAACACAGAGATATAAATATTAGGTTACTGAAAAATGTCCAAGAGCATTGTTCCTTTCCTATTTTCCTACACTTTGCCAAGTGCAGCTCGCACCCGCATCGGTTCTGTTGTTTCCAAGCATAACGTTGGGTTTATTTTGCTTTTTTCCTCTCTTTTTTCTGCTTTTTGTGTGTGTTTTTTGTTTGTTTTGTTTGTTTTCTTCTCCCCCATGCCCGAGGAGAAAGCACCACGAAGCAGCACCGGGACTCCAGTGCTGCTGACTTTGAGGTAAGAAGGGCTGCGGCGGCCGCCTCCGCCTTCAGACCCAGCGGCTGTAGGGCCCCGTCACCTTGGTGTACGCATAGGAGGACACAGTGATGGCGGAGTTGGTGGGGATGGCCACCGCCTGCCGCGTGGGGACCGCGTTCCTCCTCTCCTTGGTGGCCGCCTCGGCTGCCAACGCGCCGCCCCATTTGCGCTTCTTGGCGAAGGCCTTGGCGTCCTGCTGCAGCCCCAGGCGCGCCGCCTCCTCCTGCCGCGCACGGGCACGCTCCGCCAGCTGCTTCATCTTGGCCTCCCACAGCGCCAGGCCGTGGTTGGGCTGGTTCAAGTTCTTGTGTTGGTAGAAGACCAGGGAGATGCGGGTGGGATGGCAGCGGTTGGGTTTCTTCAGCGGGGTGGTGGCGTGCAGCTCGCGGCGGGCGCACTCGATGAGGATGGAGCCGTGCGCAGGCGCCACGGCCACGCCGCCGATGTTCTCGTCCAAGAAGTTGTGCTCGCTGTCCGACCACTCCTCTTCCTCCTCCTCCTCTTCTTCCTCCTCCTCTTCTTCCTTCACCGCCTTCACCGCCGCCTCCTCGACTCCCTCCTCCAGCCCAAAGGGATCCCACGGCTTCTCCCGGCGGACCCCCGCTGCTCCTTTCTCACGCACCGCCGCCGCCTCCCACGGCTTTTCAGCCAGCCCCGCCACAGTTGCCGGCGTCCTCTGCCCCTCGGCCTTGTTGGATCCCCACGGCTCTTCGGAGAAGACGGGCAGCTCCGGCAGAGCCGAGCCAAAGCCCAGCGGTCCCAGCTCCCAGCCCTTGTCCCGCAGGGTCGGGGTACCCGCACCGCCCAGCACCGTCTCCCCCAGCTTGCAGGGGCTCCACGGCTTCGGCAGCAAGCTGGAACCACACGATGATGACGCTTCTCCTGCCACGACGTTGGGCCACTGCTTCTCCGGCAGTGGCAGGTGCACGGCAGCATCGAAGGCGCTCAGCTTCTCCCGTCCTCCAGCACCCGGCACCAGGCTGCTCCACGAGCTCTCGGCCGCACTAGTCCGCTCGGGGGAAGACGAACCTCGGGACGATGCTTTGTAGGGACTCCACTGCTGCTCCGGTACGGGGACAGCGGGCAGAGCCAGACCAGTGCCGGGCACGGCTGCTGCAGGGTTGTTTGGGGGCTCGATGCTGGGCGGGGGGTCCGGGGGCTCCTGCTTGATGGCCCTGCTGCCAAAACAGTTCTGTGCAAACGACGATGCCTCCTCTGAGCCCGTGCTAGTCCTGTGCACCCCGGCCGCAGCCGCCTTCTGCTGGCTGGCATAGCGGCTGGCCCGCTCGTAGGTGCGCTGGTGATGGTTTTTGCTCCGGACGCTGTGTGGGATGGGCTCGGGGAAATCCGTATTCCTGTAGGTATGGTTGAGGTTCTCCTGCAGCACCTGAATGTTGGGCTTTTTCTCGTAGCTGTTGCTCACCCAGCTCTCACCCCTCTCAGGCACCCCATAATTCAGAAACTGCGAGGGGAACACGTGGTTGTTGGAAAAACCGTAATACCCAAAGGAGGGCAGCGTGAACTTGGAATGAAATCCGTTCACGGAAGGCAGATTGGGCTGTGCATAGTAGGAATGGTAAGAGTAAACACTGTTCATGCTGTAAGGGTCGGAGGGCCGGCAGCTGCCCAGCACCGAGTAGCTCTCCACCACCGCATTGCCGTTGTACTTGAAGGCGTTGTAATGGCTCTGAGGCTCCACTTTGATGGAAGGTTTCAGCGGCTGCGGGGTGAGCCCACTTTTCAACGCCATACCTGTGGGCATAGCACACACAGCCACCGTGACCAGCTGGCCGAGGAGACACAGCAGGGAGTGAGGATCCTGTGCCCAAAAAACCCAGCCAGCCTTAAAAAGCCAACAGCGGGACTGCTGGCATACAGAGCCTGGCTGTGACTGGCATCACCCCCGTGTGCTGATGTGCTGGCAGCAATTTGCACCCACGCACTGAGCTGCAGCAAAAGCACGGGCACCACAAAAACCGCAGTGCAAAGTGAGACCCCATGGCACAAGCTGGTAATGCCAACTTGCACACAGCACTGCTGGTGCACCCTGTGGGCCAAGAAAGCCCCCAACCACTACACCTCCCAGAGCCACAAAGGAACATCCTCATCCCCTCACTGCTTTCTGGACAGCTTGGGGCTGTGCGACCTCAGCTCTGTCCCCATTACCTGCATTTTGTTGGAGTGTAGGAAGTTCGAGAGCTTCCTGCTTGATCTTCTCTGGTGTCATCAGCTTCTCCTTCTGCAGTTTCTTCTTCTCCGCTGCGGCTTTCTTTGCCTCCAGCTGCCTCTGCCGACAGGACTTGGCGGGCTCGGGCAGCTTACGCACCTCACGGGGGAAGGATGTGAGCACCTGGATGGCCCCGCTGCCAACCTTTGCATTTTGGTTCTCCTCGCTGCCAAACTCATCCGTGCTGGACATCTTGTAGAGGGGGAGGACGTGCAGCTGCTCATCTTCGGGGATCTTCCCCACCACCCGATTGTCTTCTTTTGTCAGCGTGCAGACCTGGAAGAGTGCGGGAGGCTGTGAGGGGACGGGGCTGCCAAGCTCTAGAGATGCTGACAAATGCAGCCCAAGGAGGACAAGGGGGACAGCCCTGATTCAACAGCAATCCACACCCCGGTCTTGCACTGGTGTGCATCTCCCAGCCCACTCTGCTCCCCTGCTGCTGTTTGGAAACTTCCCCTGGGGTCTGGGTCAGACAACAGCAAATGCGTAGTTCCCATGAGTGCTTTGCTTTCATCTGGTGGGGACCAGATGCTTCAGCACCTTGCGGACACAAACACTTTCATTTGAGGGACTGAAGCACTGAAAAGCAAATTGCTCCATGAGTGCAAGCACCAAATATCAGCCACCAAACTGGGGTGACAGTGGTTCAGTCAACTCTGCTCCAAAAAGCTCCCTAAAGGGACCAGCTGGACAACACATAGCTCAAAAAGCACCAGCAGCCAAAGGGAAGCCATCCTGAACAACCCGCCAGTGCCTGCTTACCACTGTGCAGCCATTGTAGAGGTTATGCTGATCTTTGTGAGCATGAGCACAGAAATCCATGCACGCTGTCACCCCTGAAAACGGCCTCCCCTCCTTCAAGCCCAGCCGGCAGTCTATTGCGATATCCTCGTTGGTAACCTAGCAGAACAAGGAGAAGGCTTTGGTTACCTGAAATCTGCATGCTGCCACCCCATTCCCATTCTGCTGGCTGCCAAGCTGTGGAGCCCAGGAGGAGATGTTGGGTGGTTGGGTACCTGATTCTGGTAGGCCTGAGGTGCCAACCTCTTGTAAAGCGGAGCAACCTCAGTGGCCAAGTCCTGAAAGCTTTTCCGGAGCAGTTCTTCCTGCAATAGGGAAAAAAAAGGTGTTTGTACACAAGAGGACATCACCCGAGGGTTCTGGCAGCAGGGATGCAATCAGGGATGCAGCCCATATACATCACACTGCGTCCAACCTTCCCCACCATGTCTGCCATCACACAAAGCACACAGCCATTCTTGTATTATTTCCTACTCTACAATCTCCCTGGGGTTTTTAGCGAGGCCCCATTTGTCACAGCCAGCATCAGTGAGAGCCTTGCTGGGTCAGGTTGTCATTTTTACCCCCCAATTCACCAAAACTACTAAGTGGGACCCTATTTTCACACCTTCTCCTCACAAAACTTGGAGCCAGGGCTAAAAAGGACCCCCCAACCCCCCCTTCCCAGTACTATTGTGTCACTCACCTCCTTGGGATTGTCCCCCACCAGCCTGAACTTCCGTGGAGTTTTGCTTCGGGCATATTTGCAGCCATTGAAATACATGCTCCAAGAGCAGCCGAAGGAGAAGGAAGCACCACAGGTGTTGGGGTCTTTGCCTTGGCACGCACAAGTCCGGCTGCGGGAGGGACAGCAAGGAAGAGCATCAGCCACCTCTGCATGGATAGCATCCCCCTCCCTATGGGTTGGAGGGCTGACAGCCGGCCCCACTGAGTGAGAAACATGGGATGATGCTGCGACCCCTTCTGCCCCACATCCCTGAGCTGGTGTGGTGACCCATTCGCACTTACTCGTCATTCAAGCCGCAGCGGCGGCTGGTGGGGTTGCCGTACTTGGTGAGGGTGTCAGTGAGCTCCTGGTACAGCGTGTCACCCAGCGTGCGGGGGATGCCCTCCCAGGCCAGGATCAGGATGATGATGACAGCGTTCTGGCAGTGGTGGCCAGCTCGGTGACGCACCAGGCACAGCAGCTTCTCCTCTTGGTTGTGTCTCCGGATCACCTGTCAAACAGCCGGGCCCAGTTGGCACACAAGCCCCCACCAGTGGGTGCCTCTGCACCATCACACAGGAACATGGAGGAGAGCTGCAGGCATAACCCTGGGTATGTCCTTCCCCATGGGCTTTGGGGACCCCAAGGCCCACAGAGCTCAGAGCACTGTGGGTGTGGGGTTGATGGTTGGATCAGAGCGGTCTCTCCCAGCCTTATTCATTTTATGATTCTACAATTCTATGAGGGTGAGAAGCCCTGCAGAGGATCCCAGGAGTGGCCACCTCTTTCGCTTTGCCCTTTGCTGCTATACCTTGAGCATCCTCTCCCGGTCCTCACGACCACCAATGGTGGGGACCCTCCCTGTCCCCAAGCAGAGAGGGAACAGACACCAGCATGGCACTGAGGATGGCAGCGGTGGGGCAGAAGCACTGAGCCCGGGGCTGTTTCACTCCCTCTGACCCATGTTTGATTAAATGGCACCGATGGAGTCCCAGGGACTTCTGGGGCCCTTTCTGCAGGCACACACTCACCCACTTGGCGATGGGGCAGCCCCGGGAGCTCTTCCCCTCCTTCCCAGTGTAGATGACCTTCTCGATGCGGATGGCTTTGCCCTTCTCTCCATACCTGGGGGCAGACCCACATCAGTCATAAGTGTCCAGCTGAGGCTTCACCCCACACACACCCCCCACTGAAGCCCCCAAGCCCCTCCAACAAGCCCATGGCCCATTGTCAGGGCCTTGTGAGGGGTTGGGGTCCCTTACCGCTCCTCCATCAGCTCCCGGATGGATGCCACGGTGGGTCCCGAGCCCAGGTGGGTGTAGTACGGCCCCTCGTCCTTCTCCACGATTTGCTCTGCAGGGAAAGGTGTGTGTGTGGGGGGAGGGAACGGAGATGTTGGGGTGTCCTCTGGGAACCACGTCCCCCAGATGCCGAATTCCCTCAAACGAAGCACTTTTGCAGGAAAGATCAGGCATTTCCTCACTGACAGAGCACGAGCCTCACTCCTGAATGCAGCATTTTGGCACTGAGTGTTTTAGGGCCGAGAGAGTCTTGCCCTGGGTGTCCCCATTTGCCGCAGGGAGTTGGACTGGGTGGCCTTTAAGGGTCCCTTCCAACTCAGACCATTCTATGATTGGTCTGATTCTACGCTTGGTGGTGGCACTCAATCAAGTGCTCACTCATCCTTGGCCATGAAAGCAAGAGGGAATAAAGCCCAAACCCACCCTACAGCCAATGAAGACAAATCCCACCAAAGCAGCCTCAGTGCCCCCCAGGTGACATCCCCAGCCCCCACCGAAGGACCCCCAGGCCCCCGTGTCCCCCCTTACCCACGCAGTCGCAGGTGGGGAACTCGGCCTGCGCACGCTTGGCGGGGGTGTCCAGCAGGCTCTTGGTTGGCGTGTCCAGGTATTTGAGAGGAGACTCCAGGAATCCACTGAGGGTGGGGGTCAGCGGCACCTCATCCTTGGTGGGCGTCCCCTCCGCCTCGTCGGCGTTCTGGCTCTCCTCAGAGTAAAAGCACGTGGTGGACAGCACGGTGATAGCACCAGAGGATTCGATTTTGATCTGCTTGGGGGAGCGCACGGAGAAGAGATGCTCTGCAGGAGGTCCCTTCCCCGGTGACAGCACGGAGCCCCCGGGGGCGGCGTTGCTGGGGGCCACAGTGGCGGTGCTGGCGGTGATGGGGGGCACCTGTGGGGCCGGCGGCTGCCCCTCCTGCAGCGCGGGGGTCCCGGCGGGCGGCAGGCTGAAGGTGTCCCCAAACTCGGCCTCGAACTGCCGGATGAGCTCCTCCAGCTTGTCGTCCACCACGGCGGGCGGCGCTCCCTCCGGGCCCGGTGTTGGCGGGTGGCTGTGGGTGTCCCCCCCGGGGGTCCCCCTTTCCTGAGAGTCGGGAGCAGTGGGTGGCTGCGGGGTGGGCGGTGGGGGCTCGGGCTGCGATGCTGAGGCGGGGGGCTCGGTGGGGGTCCGCAGCCCCTCCAGGCTGATCTGCCAGAAGGGCAGGAAGAGCGGCTGTGAATCCTTCTGCTTGGGCTTCTTGATCTGCACCTGCTTGCGGGCTGGCTTGTCCGGCTGCATCCTTTTCTTCTTTTCCTTGGCCTGCTTCTCGAAAGGTTTGGGGGTGCTGGGGGTCCACCAGCCGGGTGGGCGCTCCGGGGGGGTCGTGGAGAGGCTCTGCTCAAGGAAAAGGCTGCGCTTGTGATGCAGGTGCTGCTGCAGGACCAGCTGCGTCTTCCTGTGCAGGTCGGGCTCCTGCAGCACACGGGGGCTGCTTGCTGCCTCCTTGCCCGGTGTCCGATCCGGGGGCTTCGGGGCTGCTGCAGGGGGGGCTCTGCCGGCCTCGGGCCGCTTGAAGGCGGCAGCAATGTATTCGGTGCTGCCCAGGAGCTGCTCCAGCTCCGCCATAGGGTCGGTGGTCCCGGATGGAGGCACTGTGCTGACGGGTGGCTCCAGGGGGGCAGGGGGCACCGGGGGAGGCGGCGGCGGCGGCGGTGGTGGCGGCGGGGGGGGCGGCCCATCAGCACCGGGTTGAGGGAGCGCGGCCGAGAGCTGCGTCAGCGCCTCGATGGCGATGGCCGTCTGCAGGCTGATGTTCTTCTCCTTGGCGATGTTCAGTGCACTTTGGGAAAAGGGGAGGCCGTCCGACGGGCACGGCTCGGCGGCCTCCAGCACCGCGGGGGGAGCAATAGCACCTTTGTCGGGGGGCGGCGGGGCGTGGGGCAGCGGACCCTCTCCCAGGGCCGCCTGGATCTTCTGCTCCAGCCACTCCAGGTAGTCGGGGCACTCGGGGCCGTCGCAGTTGCAGTTGGGGGGCTTCATGCCGTGCTTGGCCAGGGCGAGGGCGGCCTTGAGGGCGTGCAGGTCCTCCCCTCTTGGCACGCCGTCCCGCGGCGCCAGCCCTCCCCGGCTCATCTCGGTGTCAAACTTCTTGTAGAGCAGCGAGGGGGAACCCGGGGCGGGCAGCCGGTAGGAGGACACGGCTTCGGCCACCGCCGAGAAGGCCACCAGGTTGCGGGCGTCCTCCAGGCGTGCGGGGCCGGTGGGGGGGCCGGGCAGCCATCCGCCGGGCTCCATCAGCGCGCTGCCCCCCGCCTGCGGCCGGCCCCCAGCGGCCAGGCCCAGCCGGCCGCCCTCGCTCAGCGTCCTCTCGCCTCCATAATCGATCAGCCCTTCTTCCATTGGGCCTCTTCTGGGGCCATCAACCAAGTCGCCCCCCGGACCTGTCTGAGAGTGGGGAGAGAGGAGAAGTGTTAGCATCCCATGCAGCATCCCACGCAACATCCCATGTCCCGCATCCCACCCCACAGCCCACCACTCCCCATCCATCCCAGCACAGCTGCAGGTGCCTTTGCACCCTTCCCATCCCAAAGGCCCACACGGAGCTGTGCTCTCTGGGACCGCAGCTTGCAATGGGGCACTGAGCAAGGAGTGGGGCAACAAGGAGAGAAGGGGGTCCGGAGCCCATCACCCCGGAGGGTGCATGACACAGGGGCAGGGGGGGCATCTCTATGCCCATTGGAAGGGGGTCTCAGTGCCACAAGGGATAGGATGGTGTAGTTTATCACTAACAGGAGAGCCCTGTGCGGGGCCGGGGGATGCCTTCACCCCTTAAGGGGGCCGCAGACGGGCAGGAAGAGACGGAGCAACAGGCACCTGAACCAGGCAGAGCAAAACCCCGGTGGAAGCAGAAAGGAGCATCTCGAGTCCTCCCTGCCCCAAACATCCCCCTGGGGGGGGCGAACCCCATTGGCGGCCCCGTCTGCCCTTCCCACGGCCCCTCCGCAGCCGGGAGCCCCGCACAGCGGGATCCCCTCCCCCACTCGTCCCCCCCCCCCCCTTCCCCCACGCAGGAACTCCCGCACGCGCGGCCCGGTTGGAGGTTCCCCACGAGGTCCGTCCATGTTCATCCGAAGGGGGGGGGGGGAACCCACGGGGAAAACACGCGGGGCTGCACGCGGCCTCCCGCCCCGCGCCTTTTGTTCCCGGCACCGCCGTGGGGAGGTGGGGGGGGGGGGGGAAGGGGGCTGAAAAAGGGGGGGGGGGTGCGGGATTCCATCCCGAAGCCAACAGCGATTCCCGCTCCCCCCCCCCAACCCCCCTTTTTTTCTGTTTGCGATGCTTTGAGCGGAAGGAAAACAAACAAAAAAAGGCCTCGACACGCACCGACCCCGCCGGGAAACCCCCGGCCCCGCACCGCGCTCCTCCGCAGCCACCGGGACCGACCGCACTTACGGCCGCGGCGCCGCACTTACGCTGCGGGGGGGGGGCGGAGGCGCGGAGGGACGGAGGCGCCCGCGGAGGGACGGAGGCGCCCGCACTGCTCCGCACCGCGCCCGGCCGCGGCTCCCCGCCCCCCGCGGCAGCTGCAGGAGCCATCAGCCCCGGCGCCGCGCGCACGTACGGGCGGGGAAGGGGGGGGGTGGGGAGGGGGTTGGGGGGGGGAGAAACGTGCGATCGGTCCCGCAGCCCCCGAACGGCCGGGAGGATCCCGAGAGCCGGCACGTGTCACGGGTAGGGACCGCAGCCTCAGCGCCCCACGGCAAGGTGCGTCCGTGCATCTCTTGCACCGCGCAGCGCTCTGCATCCCATAACCCATAGAGCACAGAACCCTGTGCATCCCATAACCCACACAGCACAGAACCCATAGAGCACAGAACCCATACAGCACAGAACCCTGTGCATCCCATAACCCACACAGCACAGAACCCATACAGCATATAACCCATACAGCACAGAACCCTGTGCATCCCATAACCCATACAGCACAGAACCCATACAGCATATAACCCATACAGCACAGAACCCTGTGCATCCCATAACCCATACAGCACAGAACCCATACAGCATATAACCCACACAGCACAGAACCCATACAGCCCATAACCCATACAGCCCAGAACGCATACAGCCCAGAACCCATACAGCCCAGAACGCATACAGCCCAGAACCCATACAGCCCAGAACCCATACAGCCCAGAACCCATACAGCCCAGAACCCATACAGCACAGAACCCATACAGCACAGAACCCTGTGCATCCCATAACCCATCCAGCACACAACCCATAGAGCACAGAACCCACACAGCACAGAACCCTGTGCATCCCATAACCCTGTGCATCCCATAACCCTGCGCATCCCATAACCCATACAGCACAGAACCCATACAGCACAGAACCCATACAGCCCACAACCATGTGCATCCTATAACCAATATAGCCCTTAACCCATACAGCACATAACCCTGTTCATCCCATAACCCTGTGCATCCCATAGCCCTAACAGCCCATAACCCATATATCCCATAACCTATACAGCCGATAACCCTGTTCATCCCATAACCCATATATCCCATATCCCACACAGCCCATAACCCATACAGCACATAACCCCGTACATCCCACAACCCACACATCCCACAGCTCAACCAACTCATATGCAGCAGACCCCTTTACAACCTACACCAACAGCAGCATCCTATGGGGACCGGTGTCCCCAGCTGAGGTGCCACAGCCACCATAGGGCCCTTTATCCTTTTTTCCCCTCTCCCTCCCTATTTTTTATCATGCTGTATTTCCCCCGACCCCATAAGAAACACGGAGCGATGGGTGGAATATCAGACAGCACTGTGCTGTGCAAAGGGTTGTTCCTCATCCCCCACGAGGCCCATCCAGCCCCGCAAACTGGGAGCAGAAGCAGCGATCCCTTATCTGGTTGTCTGGGATATTTGTAAACCCACTCCTACACACACACACACACACACCTCAATTGATTTCACAGGCTCGGAGCAGCCGAGCGCATCATCGTGTCCAACCACAAACCATCCCAATTGGAAGGGCAGGATTTGGGGGCTGGAGGTGCCCAGATGCATCGACGCACGGCACGGGGTCGGGGAATGGATGCAGGGCTGGCACAGCCGTGGCACGGCGGGGTGCTCGGGAGGTCAGCAGTGCTGCCAGCGCCAGCGGCTGGGGCCGGCCAAGAGGCAGGCGGCTGTTTGGCTGCCGGCCCCGTGCCGCGCTCGTGGTTTTCTTCCCCTGGCAGCAGCTCCGGGATCCTCCGGGCTCCGGGACACCGTTGTGTCCCCATGGGATGGGGAAGCCCGATATGGGTGAGCATCCCTTTGAGCACAGCACAAAGGAGGCCGGCAGCACGCCCTGGGGTTGGATGAGCCGCTCAGCGGGCACAGAAAGCCGCCCAATGTCAGCATGGTGCCGGCGGTTGGGGATGCTGGAGAGGAGCCCGGCGGCACGGATACCCCGAGCGGATGTGATGGCCCTGGGAAAAGCCAACTGAAGAGCCATGGAGCTCCTCCCGGCGCTCCCAGACGCTCGCTTGTTTTCCAAGCTGTTTCCGTGGCCCCGGCTGACCCCAGCACTGGGTTTGAGCCGCTCGCTCCTGTCCTCATTTAGCCCGGCGGACGGGCAGAGCCGTGGCAGGGCTGTGTTGCACAGAACCCATCCCCGCTTCCATGGGCCTCTCAGGGAAGCCCGGAGCCGTAATCCTGCTCTGGATGCCATTGGGATAAGCGTTTCATCCTCCTTTCCATCTCGCAGGCAACAAGCTGTTTTAATGACACGCACCAGGAGCGTGCAATAAGGACGGGGGGATTTTCCTCCACCAGGAAATGTCTCCAACCCCATCCGTTCTTGTGGGGCTCCAGGAAAAGCATTTGCCCAGCCCAGCCAAGCTACAAGCAACGGGAAAGCTGATCAAAGCGAGGGGAAAAGATGGGAGCAGGATTGCCCAGCAGCAATCCTCGATGCATGGAGCAAAAAGGGGAGGTGAGAGCTTGGATGCAGCTCCTCCAAAATCACCCCCACCAGGAGCGGCTGCGCTCCGGCATCTGTTGCTAATCCACCCTGGATGCCTTTCAAAGCTGGGCTGGAACATTCATCCCCACGCACGCAAGCGGCCCCTGAGGTCCCCACTCAGGCCAGGCAGAAGGAGGAACCTGCGGGGCACAGCACTGTGAGATGCTCAGCACCAGCAGAGCCGGATCAGGAGCTGCTCAGCAGATGCAGGGCTGGCTTTCCCAGCGCGGCACTGAGCCGGGAACCAGCATTTGGCAAGAGGAAGGGGGAACGGCTTGCCAGGCTGCGTCAGGCTGCTCCGGCCGGCAGCGAGGGAGGGGAGAAGAGCTCTTTAAAGGGAAAAGAGAGGAAAAAATAAAGGGAAAAAAAAACAACCAAAAACCCAACGTGGCGCTATTTTTGTTTCTTGGAGAGGCTTCAGTCCAGCACAGCTGACTCCTCTCGTGCTCAGCTCAGCTACCAGATTGGCGCTGTGGCCGGCCCGGCAATGCCAAAACAACGGGGCTTCAGCAGGAAGGGATGGAAAGGAGAGGAGGGGATAAAAGGGAGGCTAAGGGGGAAAGGAGAAGAGAGGAAGGGGGAAAGAAAGGAAAAGAAAGAATGTAAGGTGAAGGAATGAAGGGACGTGGACTCACCTGGGAAGGAAGAGGAAAGCGTGTAGGCTGTGGCAGAAACGCCTGAGGCTGTGCTGAGCCTCTCCCTGTACCGGCAGCACTTTGCCACCCACCCGAGCTGCCCACGTGGGGCCGGGCCACGTTCCGCAGCCCCTCACACCCTGACAGCACTGCCTGCATTGGGACGGGGCGCAGTGCCCCCCTGCACGCCTCACACCAACCCCAGTGGGAACTCCCCCCTCGCCCGGTTCCCATGCCTTGCAAGCAGGGTGCAGAAATCCAACCAGCCTTCGGGAATCGGTGGCCATGGCGCAAAGCCGCCCCACACCCGTCCCACCGGGGCTGTGCACGTTGCTGGGACCGGGGTCCCGTGTTGTATGGTGGGTGCACGGCTCTCCAAAGCCCACCTGACGGCCCGCCGTACCTGGGGGATGCGCAGCCCCGGCCCTGCTCCTCGCTTGGTGAAACCCGTCAGCAGCCCGAGCTTTTGGCAGAGGAGGAGGAGGGACGTGTGTGCGGCAAGCAGGAACACGTCGGCAGCGCGATGGCTGGCGGGCAGGAGCCAAGAAATGAGTGGGAGCCCGGCCCTGCCCAGTCTGGGTGCAGGGACAGCACTGGCTCCCCCAGCCGGTTTCACTGCCACGACCCGTCCCGGCAGGGAAAAGCACCCGGGGAGAAAGCGAGACGCAGGGCGGGCTTGGCATGGCCCAACACAGCGTGCCCACGACCCCCCTGACTCACCCCAAAACAACCACCACCCCATGTGCCCCACCAGGGCCGGGAGGGTCCCGGAACACCAGAGCGGACGTGATGGGAACCAAGTCACGTCCAGGAAGAGCCTCTCGGGGGACACATCCTGCTCTGCAAGCCGGAGCAGACATGGGATGGCCGCTTCCCCTTCTCCAGGCTGAGATCCTCTTTCTTGCAAGCACAGAAGCGGGCGGCGCATTTTCCTGTTTGGCCCCAAGCCCTGTGTGCACGCACAGCTGAAAGCCCGGCGGTGCAAGCCAGCTGCCACCCCCAAAAGGGACATGGCCACAGCCGCGTCCCCTCGCACGGTGCCCTCCCCACATTTCCCTGTACTCACCCCGGCGCGGCGGCCGGCAGCCGGCACACAGACAGATCCCCATGGAGGGGAAGGCATGAAGACCCCCACCATGAGGTTAGCACAGCAGCAAGGCTGGGGTTGAGTAAGGTAAGCTCCTTCTCCACCCTATGTATGGGCTCAGACACATGCTCAGTCAGAGCCACCGCATCTCTCCTACACACAGTGCTGAAGAACCACCTGAAAAGCAAGCAGGAGCCTTTCTACACGGGGATGTGCTTGCATCACATCCTTTCAATGCGCTCCCCATCAGCACCGGCACAGGCACAATGGCTGATGCAGCACGCCGCACAAAACCTCCCTTTTTTCTCCCCCAGAAAATGACAGCCCCCCTCCCACCTCGGCTGCCTCCTGGGGTCCGCAGTGCCGCTGAGTCAGCGCCGGCGCTGCTGAGTCACCGCAGCCACATCAGCCGCGATGAGCTCAGCGCGGGGGCTCCAGCACCTCCGTGCACGCAGCCAAAGGCCGACGCTCCATCCCGTGTCGGGGGGCACACACAGCTCCGAGCTCAGCCCAATGGATGCCATCAGTTCCACGGCCCTCTCCGATATCTCCAGGCATAGCACTGCATTCGAGCAGCCTCTGGATGGAGGCTGTGCTGCCATCCTCTCCCAAAACGCCCCATGGCGGGCGATGCCACAAACAGCCGTGGCATCATCACAGCCGTGGCATCATCACAGCCGTGGCATCATCACAGCCGTCACCGCTGCGTCTTCTTCATCGCGCTCAACCTTTTCCATGACCGAAAGAGGGAGGGGAAAAAAAAGACCCAATCTCTACTATTTTTTTTTCCCCTCTGATGGGGTCATCAGCACCAAGGGGGGAAGCGCAGACGCCGCCTCCGGCTTCCCTGGCCTGCGCTCCCCGGCACTGGTGACGGGGCTGATGACTCACGGGAAGGGAGGGGGGAAGCGACGTGTGCACGGGGCCGTAATGTTTGTAAACCTAAAAAAAGCCATGTGCAGGCAGGCAGCGTGCTCTGGCCAGGAGCACCGGCTGCCAATGGCTCAGAGAGGCTGCGGCCGCCAGCGAGGAGCCCTGGGACAGCAGGGACGGGCAGCAGCTGCCTCCAAATGAGCATCACCAGGGAAGGGTCAGAACCCATTCGTCTGCTACAACACCTGTAAGCGGGGAGAACCACCCGGGTTTAAATGCAGAGCCTTTAAATGCAGAGCCTTTAAATGCAGAGCCTTTAAATGCAGAGCCTTTAAATGCAGAGCCTTTAAATGCAACGGCTCCAACTGTAACAGCTCCAATTGCAACGCCAAGCTGGGGCTTCCAGGGGTCATTAAAACCCCTTGCTCTTGTGTTTCTCAGCCTCCTGCTGCACCCGACTGCCTTATGGCACGGCACTCACGCAGACCCACGGCTCCCTGTGCCCTCATCCACCTGGGGAGCAAAGAGCCACACCACCAGCAGCCAGCACTGCAGCCAGAGAGCTGGAGCCGAGCCCTCCAGACATTACACAGCATCCCCCGGCCTCCACGCTGACGACTGCAGCAATTAGAACTTGCTCCAATCAATTTTTTACAGCGTTTGGAGAGCTCGGAGTGGGTTGGTCCACCCCCATCCCCCCCCTCCCCGCTCATTTGGCTGCATTGGAAATTGCAGCATTGGGAGCTCCAGGTCCCCAACTCCACCACTCGACAACAAAACCTCGCTGAATCAAAAAAAGATGCAGCCAAGAGATGTGCAGAAACCATCTTTTCTTTTCTTTTCTTTTTCCCCTCCCCTTTAAGAACTGCCATTTTAGCTGAAGCAAACAAACATTCCGCATCATTAGCCACAACAGGATCCCCTGCTACACCCAGCACACGCCTGCCCATGGTCCCAACACCACGCATCCCTCACCCTGTGGGCAAAGGGAATGGGAGAGAGCAGCCCCCTGGCGCTGGCAGCAGCGCTGTGGGTGGATGTTGAGTGAGGACAGCTTGCAGCTGTTCCACCTCCAGCCCCTTCCCGTTTCATTTCATCTCCCTTTGGATCCCGGCCCAGGGGGAAAAAAAGAAAGCTCTTTTATCCTCAAGGAAAAAAAAAGAAGAAGAAGAAATAGGGTCTGGCACCCTCTTGCACTGAGCTCAAAGGAGAGATAAAAGAGGCGATGGAGCCTCAAGGGTGGCACTGATGGGGCTCAGATCGGGGAGCTCCCACTCGTGCCCTACGCTGCAATGGGGACAGTAGAACAACCGCGGTGAAGGCGGTGCTGGTGCTGTGCCATTAGAAGCACGCACGTGGAATGAGGGTGTAGGACCAGGGACTGCAGCGGGCACAGGATGGGGACCCCAATATACAGGCAAAAAGCTGAAGACCCCAAGCCATAGAGACAAGGACAAGGGACCCCTGCACATGAGGCAGGAGAGCAAGGATCCTGGTAGCACAGGACCAAGGACAAGGGAGTCCAGCATGCACAGGAAGGGGACAAGGGACGCTGAAACCATAGGGATACAGACCAGAGAACCTGACACTGCAGAAACAAGGAGGAAGGACCTTTGCACACACGGGCAGGTGTGGGATTGTAATGCCCCAAGGATGGGGACGCCAGCACGCAGAAACGGGGGACGAAGGACATTCATGCAGTGGGAATAGGGACCAGAGAACAGACAGATGTGGGGAGACAACCCAGAATCGTGGGGCTGTGGGGACAGGGAGGAGGACCTCAGTGCCAGACAGAGAACAGGAGAGCCCAACACACGTGGGCAGGGGGTCGGGGGCTGTGAGACTGTGAGGATGGGGACCCCAGCACATGCAGGCAGAGGGCTGGGACAGGTTGTCCCCAATGAGCCAAGACCCCGTTGGGAAAGGCTCTTTAGTGCACAGCCAACAGCACAACCACGTCGTTGCCATGTCACCCCACACCTGGGGACAGACACACAGCACCAGGAGCGGGGTGGGGGCACCGTGTTACCTCCCGAGTCCCCCCTCCCTCCGTCACCTGCGCTCACGGGTACAAGGCTGGAGACCGGGGGGGGTCATTCCGGGGCCACCGCGAGGACCGTCTCCACGGCCTCCCCCCCCCCTGCACCCCCCGCACCCCCCGGTATCCCCGCACCCGGCGGAGCCGCGCTGTAGCCCCGGCACACGGAGGGTCCCCACCGCGCTCGGGGTCGGGCCCGGTGCCGTTACCGGGGTGGGCCGAGAGATGAGCCGGGGGGGCCCCGCGCCCCCCGCCCGCACCCCGCAGTGACGCAGAGCGGGGACGGTCCCCGTGCGGGGTGACAGCCCGTGACGTCACCGCGGCCCCCGGCCCCGCTGCCATGGCGCTCGGTGCAGCGGGGCACGGGCTGGGGGGGGGAGGGGGAGTAGGAGAGAAGGGGGGAGGGGAGAAGTGGGGGGGAACCGCGGAGAAAGGGGAGGGGGGGGGAGGTGGGAATCACTGTAAAATAGATTAAAAGCAGCAAACCGGTATTTTTCAGTACGGATGGGGGAGGGGGGAGCACCGGGGCGGGTTGGGCGCGCGGGGAACCCGAAGGGGGAGGGGGCAGCCGAAGGGGGGTCCCCCCCCCCGCCGCCCCGCTTTGTCCCCGGCCTCCGCCGCGCCGCCCCCGCCCCGGCCCCGCCGGGCCCCGCCGCTCCCTACCTCGCCCCGCCGCTGCCCCCGCCGCTACGAGGCGGCCATCTTGTGCGGCGCTGCGCCCGCCCCGGCACGGGGGGGCTCCGCCTCCACCCGCCGTGCGGCCCCGAGCGGGGCTGGACCGGGGACGGCGGCCCCCACCGAACCGTCCCGGAGCTGCGGGGCACGGCGGGGGAGGGGGCGAGAGGTGGGGTGTCACGGGGGGGCGGGGGGCGAGCTGGGACGGCGTGCGGGCCGAGCGCAGGGACCGGGCACGGGTTCAAGCGGGCCGAGCACGGGACGGGACAACGGAGCAGCTGCGGGGCCGACGGCACGACCGGCCTCAGGCTTGACTGGAGGCACGGCTGCAGTCACAGCCACGGGACCAGACACCGGCCCCGCTGCAGCCCGGCCACAGGCCCAGCTGTAGGCGCTGCTGCAGGCCCGGCCACAGGCCCACATACAGCCTGCAGTCCTGGCCGCAGGACCGGCCACAGGAGCAGCTGTAGGTCCAAGTGCAAGCCCAGCCACAAGCACGGCCAGAAACGTGGCCACAGAACCAGCCACAGGACTCGTATAGTCCGAAATGGGGATCACTAGTCGTGGGCCCGGCCACAGGACCGGCTCCAGGCCTGGCTGCAGGCCCAACCGCAGGCTTGGCTACAGGCCTGGCTGCTGTGAGCTGACCTGGCCTAGAGGTTCTGCCGGCACAAAGTGGGTCACGACAAAGCAGGAACAAAGCTCCGGTGTTGGGAGTGGGTGGTGGATGAAGGTACCAGCACAGAACCAGAGTGCCTGAACCACGCTAAGCTGTGGTGAGCCATGGTCTGTGTGAGATGTGATGCTTGGGGACGTGGTCGGTGGGCATGGGGGGGGTGGGCTGGGGTTGAACGTGAGGGTTTTAGAGCTCTTTTGAAGCCTTTATGATGCCGTGAAATCAGGGAAGCCTTCCCACCCCAAAGATGGACAGTTTCAGTGCAGAACAGCAGCTCAGGGTTCTGTACACCAGCACTAGTTTGCAAACTTAAGCCTCCAGCATCTCCCTTCTCTGTTTGCAGGAATAGCCGTGGCTTGAAGAAACCCAGCAGGAGGAGGAACCAGGAGCAGTGCTGGAGTGATGGAGGTGCGAGGGCTGAGCACGGGAGGTTCACAGCCGGCGGCGCTCAGGGAGGAACAGGCAGAACCGGTCACGGTGCAGCCAACCCTTGGGAGAGGCAAGGGGACGTGGGAACAGCAGCACAGGGAATGCCGAGCCCAGGGCGTGCAGGGACAGGCTGGCAGCTCATCCCCCCCATGACGTGTGGGCTGTGGGGAAGCCCCTCTGCAACCACCATCGTCCCCAGCAGCATCTTCTTGAGCCACTTGTAATGTTGCAGCGATGCAAAAGGGTGGCCTCAAAGTCCGGGCTTAAGGATGTATTGAATGGCTTTTTGTCAAGGGCAAAGTGGGAGGCAAAGGGGCTGATTTATAATGCAGGGGCTGAAAGCCCCGATGTGCCCCAAATCAGCTGCTCTCTGGGCTGGCCACAGCTGTCACCTGTAAGGCCAAATCCTGCCCTCCTGGGGCAGATCATCCACCTGCAGTAGCAGCGAGGCCCCAAAAGGTGAAGCAATGACACTCGGTATAGGGCAGAATCCCAAAGAGCTGAGCAGGGAGCTCTGCCCCATCCACATCTCTTGGCTTAAAGCTCTGCCTGATGTAAAAACTACACTCAGAACAACCCAAAAGAGCTGGGAACCCCCCCAAAACTGAACCCCAGAGACAAGGGAGGGCCGACCTTCGCCATCCCCTCCGGTTAAAGAACCGTATGTGCCATATCATAAATCAGCTCAGTGCAACCACCAGCCATCCCAAGCCGGTCAAACCAGAAATGTGGGTTCAAAGTGCTGCACTCTTCATCCCGTGCGTAGATACAGACATTGCCCTGACTTGTTGTTGGCCTCGCAGCTGGTGCCAGGGGCGCTGGGCAGGGTGGGGTGGCCTGGGGACAGGGCTGTCCCCTTCTCAATGGGGCCCCCCAACAGCAAAGAGGGGTGTGTGGGGTGAGGAGGGGGGGAAAGCAGCTCTTGCACAGCGTTTTGCCATTCTAACACTAAGAACTGACAGAATGAAATGAGTCACAGTGCAGGGGATCCCCGTCCCCACGCGGTGGCATTTTGGGGGGGACCAGCTGAGCTTTTGGGGGCGATCACTGAAGCCTTTAAGGCGACCTAAAGCCATAGAGAAGCACCCCGTGACCCCACACGTCACCCCAACCCACAGCGGGAGGGCAGCACTCACCTACCAGAGCCTCACGGCCATGGGGAGTGATGCATGAGTTGGGGGGGGGGGCAGATTTGGGGGGCACTGTGCTTCCCCCTCCATGGGATGAAGGGACAGAGAGAAGCACGGGAGTGACGCTGGGACAACAACTTCACTTTGCAATCCTGCCTCCAACAAACAGCACCAAACTCTTGCTAACAAGGGGGGGATTTCCCCTTCCACCCTCCCCCCCCCTCCCCATTTTTGTCTCAATTACCCCCCAATGGGTATAGAAAGAGCGTTATCCGATTAAGAAAAGGGGAGATGGGGGGTCAGCGAGGCTCGGGATGGGGATGGAGCCCGCAGTGATGGAACCACCGCCGTCCTTTGTTCTCGGGGGAGGGGGGGGGAGGGGGGGGGGGGTTGTTGTTGTAGGGCTGTTGTAGGGCTTTGTCAGCGTCCCGTTCCGGTGTTACTGTAGGGTCCCCAGCAGTGGGGGTGATGGTTACTGCAGGGCTCTGCTCTCCCCTCCACCTCTGAGCCATAGCAACCCCATAAGAGATTTTACCCCATAAGAGGAAAGGGAGATGAGGCTGCTGTCTGCCCCAGGAGGCTCCATCCCCAGCAGTGGGCACAGGGGGGGGGTCAGCCCCTCAGAGGGTCTCATCCTCTGCACAGTGCAGGGAGCGAGGTGTCCCCACACAAGAAGAGTTGCGTGATGCTTTGGTTTCAAGAAGAAAGGATAAAAACCAAACAAGAAAGCAGCTGGATTTCGTTGTAACTTAAAACGCAAACAAAAGCGCCGACATTTTCGCTTTGATTCAGTTTGATTTGTTTGTTTGTTTGTTTTTCCATTGGAATGGACCCAAGCACGTCCACCCTGCACAACAGATGTGGGGGGGGGGTCTGTGGCACATGTGTCTCCTGGCAGCCTCGTGGATACCCCCAGTGCTGCTGCATGGAGTGCAGCTCAGGGCCCAGCAGCGGTGCCAGCCATGTGCCCCCCCTCGGGGCGCTGCGGTGCAGCTCCATCCTGCAGGTCCTTCACGAAGTCCTCCACCTGCAGGATGGATTCCAACAGGGGTATGTGTGTGTGGGGGGGGGAGCAGCATCACCCGTGGATGTGGCTGCAGGTCAGTGCGTGCCGTACCCACCCGTGCCATCAGCGTGTCCTGTGCTGCTGCATCGTGCTCAAAGTCCCCCTCCACGTCCAACAGCAGGACCGGGGCGTGCCTCACCTCTGCAAAGTGCACCCTGCGGAGGGGAGGAGGGTCAGAGGCGGGGAAGGGGCAGAGCCGGGGAGGGGAAGAACCGTGTTGAGTCCTCACTCACTCAGCGCTGCGCTCCAGCAGCCACCGCTCGTGCTGCGCGTGGAGCCGCTGCAGGTACCGCAGGGTCACGTCGCGCTCCTCCGGCCTCGCCCGGCACCGCAGCCGCTCCAGGCATCTCTGCGAAGCAAAGCGCCCCGCATCGCACCCCGCAGGGCTCTCCCCGCCTCCCCCCCCTCCCTCCTTCTCTCCGTCCCGCACACCTGCGGGGAGGCGCGGAGATAGAGGAACGCGTGCGGGGCGGTGTGAGCGCCCAGCTGCCCCACGAGGAACGTGTGCCACTCCTGGTAGACGGCCCACTCCACGGCGTCCAGCTGCCCGGCCTCGAACAGGCTCTTGGCGAACACGTACCTGCGGGTGGGGGGGGGGGGCTGACGCACCCGCAGCGGCACCGGACCCGCACGGGTTCCCCCCCCCCGCCCCGCACCTGTCGCTGTACACGGAGCGCTCAGACACCCGCACGGGACCCTCCGGCCGCTCCAGCTGCGCCTGCAGGCGGCCCAAACACGACAAGGTCTGAAAGGTGAAGGCCCAGCGCGCCGGGTCCCGGTACAGCCGCTGCAGGAGATTACCGCCCTGCGGGGAACGGGGCGGCGCTCAGCCGCGGCTCCGCGCACCACGCGGGGATCTCCCCGCAACGCCGCCGCTCACCTGCGCCGCTCCCGCCACCACTTCCCGCCAGCGCGCCACCGGCTCCGCCGCCCGCTGCCAGGCGGGGAAGGCGCGGCCCAGCAGCCGCAGGAACGTCGATTTGCCCACGGCTGCGGGCGGAGCGAGGCGGTCACGCGTGGGACCGGAGCTCCGCCCCGACCCTCCCCGCCCCTCTCCCGGTACCGATGTTGCCCTCCAGCGCCAGGCGCAGCGCGGAGCCGCTCCGCCCCATCTCAGCGCCGCCGCCGCCGGTGCCGCCGCGCGCGAATGCCATGCAAATGAGGGGGGCGGGGCTTCGCTGCTCCCCGGGTGACGTCAGGGCGCGGGAGAAGGGGAGGTGTCGCGCGGTTTTAGCGCACGTGGGCGGGGAGACGGGGCGGGGATATGGTGATTTATGCAAATGAACCGCGGCCGTAGGGGTGGTCTCGGCTGAGTTGGAACGAGGGGAAGGGTGGGGACGGGGAGTGGTGATGGGGGGGGGGGAGCACCAGCATTGGGTGGGGGGTATCAGCGGGGTCAGAGCACCACCGCGTGGTTGGAGGCATCAGGGACAGCCGGGACACCGGGATCGGGTTGGGGCGTCGTGATGGGATCGGGGCAACACCGCGGGGTTGGGGCTGTCGTCAGCACGTCGGTCACGGCCGTGGGGTCAGGGAAACCACCGTATGGGGTCGGGGCACCAGCAAGAGGTTGGAGGCACCCACGGCAGTGTGAGAGCGAGAGCGTGAGGTTGGGGGCACCGAGAGGGGGCTGGGGGTCAGGATTGCGCTGTTCCTCCCTGCTTCCCGTCCCGCCCCCTCCCACCCCATCACGGCACTTCAAAACCTCCCAGAGAAGGGGCAGAGCCTGGAGAAAAGGCTTTATTGCGCAGTGGGGGACGGGGAGGAGCAGTGGGGTGGAGGAGGAGCGGGGCGCCCCAGCCCAGGCACGGGGCAGGGAGCTTAGAAGCACTTTCGGTGGACGATGGAAGGCCCGGCCTCGTCGTACTCGGGTTTGCTGATCCACATCTGCTGGAAGGTGGAGAGGGACGCCAGGATGGAGCCGCCGATCCACACCGAGTACTTCCGCTCTGGCGGGGCGATGATCTGTCAAAGCAAGGGCTGTTAAAGCGAGGGAGCGACCCCCAAAGCACCCCGGGGCCGCCCAGCTGAAAGGAAGCCTTGGGGGTGGGATGATCCCCAGCACCTACTTTGATCTTCATGGTGCTGGGAGCCAGCGCTGTGATTTCCTTCTGCATGCGGTCGGCGATGCCGGGGTACATGGTGGTGCCGCCGGACAGCACGTTGTTGGCGTACAGGTCCTTGCGGATGTCGATGTCGCACTTCATGATGGAGTTGTAGGTGGTCTCATGGATACCAGCAGATTCCATACCTGGGGTGGGAGGGAGGATCTCAGCACCCCAACATCCCCCTCCACCTGCACAGGGCTCCCCCAAAGGGCTGCCTGTGGATGGTGGGTGCAACGGGCTGGGGTGGGCTCACCGATAAATGAGGGCTGGAAGAGGGTCTCGGGGCAGCGGAAGCGCTCGTTGCCGATGGTGATGACCTGCCCATCAGGCAGCTCGTAGCTCTTCTCCAGGGAGGAGGAGGAGGCGGCCGTGGCCATCTCGTTCTCGAAGTCCAGGGCCACGTAGCAGAGCTTCTCCTTGATGTCGCGCACGATTTCCCGCTCGGCTGCAGGGGGCAGGTGGGCTCAGTATGGCTCTGCGGGACCCCCATCCCCACCACCCCCATCCCCGACCCCGTACCGGTGGTGACGAAGGAATAGCCCCTCTCGGTGAGGATCTTCATGAGGTAGTCAGTGAGGTCGCGGCCGGCCAAGTCCAGACGCATGATGGCGTGGGGCAGAGCGTAGCCCTCGTAGATGGGCACGTTGTGGGTGACACCATCCCCGGAGTCAAGAACGATGCCTGGGAGGGGAAGAGAGGTGAGGGATGGGGTGAGGGATGGGGTGAGGGATGGGGTGAGGGATGGGGCTCAGAGGCATCCAAAGGACCCCCAATGGTGGACACCATATGAGGAACTCACCGGTGGTGCGGCCGGATGCGTAGAGGGAGAGCACGGCCTGGATGGCGACGTACATGGCCGGCACGTTGAAGGTCTCAAACATGATCTGTGAGGAGCAGCGGTGGGTTGGATGGGGACACACAACTCCACGGCCCCCCACGCACACTGAACCCCGCAGTGCCCTACCTGGGTCATCTTCTCACGGTTGGCCTTGGGGTTGAGCGGTGCCTCGGTCAGCAGCGTGGGGTGCTCCTCGGGAGCCACGCGCAGCTCGTTGTAGAAGGAGTGGTGCCAGATCTACGCAGGCAGAAGGGAGGTGGGGTCATCCCATGGGGTGGAACCGGGGCTCTCCCCGCTCCCTGTCCCGGCAGGGCTCTCACCTTCTCCATGTCATCCCAGTTGGTGATGATGCCGTGCTCGATGGGGTATTTGAGTGTGAGGATACCCCTCTTGCTCTGCGCCTCGTCGCCCACGTAGCTGTCTTTCTGCCCCATGCCTACCATGACACCCTAACACCAGCGGGGAGAAACGGCCTCGTTAGCCTCATTTAAGCAACCAGAAGAAGGAGCAGAGCAAAGAGACACCCGGGTACCCACCTGGTGCCGGGGCCGCCCCACGATGGAGGGGAAGACGGCGCGGGGGGCATCGTCACCAGCAAAGCCGGCTTTGCAGAGCCCGGAGCCGTTGTCGCAGACCAGGGCGGTGGTCTCCTCATCACACATGGTGGGGCTGGGAGAGGCTGGCGCTCAGGGGGACCTGGGGGAAAAGCTGGGGTGGGGGGCGGGGGGGGAATAAGCATTAAATGCAGCAGCGAGGATGAGGGGTTGTGCCCGGCTGCCAGGTTGGGCTCTGCGTGGTTTGAGGCTGTGAGTTCTTTAGCTGCAGGAGATGCGGTTCCCTTTGCGGGCCGCGATGCTCAAAGTGGGGCAGTGCTCAGCCCCAGCCCTGCTCCTTCATCTCGTGCCAGCTGATGCCCCGAGCTTGTTCCAAAGCTGGGATCTCCGTGCCTCATCCGGAGCCGACACCACCAAGCGGGGCAGGCGATGCCCCGTGCCCAGCAGCAGCTGATCCCATCTCACTGTCAGCCCCTCTGCAGCCATTCCCAAAAATGGGAACAAATGTCCAAACATTCTCCCTCCGGACTGGAGGAAAGCAGGCAAACAGCCCCAAATACAACAATAATAATAATAAAGGCAGGGATTTCTCTGCGCATTGGAAACCCACGTTGGCTGCTGCCTGGTTCTCTTCGGCTCCGTGGACGCCCCTGGCTTGGAGGGGTCGTAATGGGGTTCATCCTCCCCTATGCGGTGTGAATGAAGCTGGGGATACCCCAAAGCCCCCAGGGCTGTGCAGGGGGGTGGGGAGGTGGGGGGTGGGGGGTTTGTTCCTTCCTGTTCCCGCAAGCAAAGAGCAATCAGTGCTGGGCTGTACTCACCGTAGACGTGAGAGCTCCTTTCCTCTGGGACCGAGTCCCGATCTGCTTTGGTATAAATACCACGAGCCCGCGAAACCTCAGAGGCGGATCCTCTCTACACAAAGACCCTAAATAGGCTAAGTGATGGTGTGTTAGCCATATGGCCATATAAGGTGTTTTATTGCATTAAATTGACCTTGGACTGATGGTAGGACCCAGCACAGTTAATTATTGTAAGGAAGGGGGAAAAAAAAAAGGAAGAAAATCTACGTGGGGATGCTTAGGAGGCAACATCCCATTGGTGAGCCCGTTCCTTTCATGCTACGCTTCGATAAACAGGCAAGACTCAAGTCCTTATAAGTGACGCTCAGCAAAAGCGAGGTGGAGGTGCTCCTGTCTGACAGCCTTTGGTCCTCTCTGAGCACAGCCCTGCCCAGGAGGGTGGTGGCTGTAGGGATGGTGGTGGCTGTAGGGATGGCTGTGCACCTGAGCCATAGAATTGTGGCATGTCCTGATTTGGAAGGGGTTCAGCATCCCAGCAGCACACCAAGTGATGAGTGCTGCGTCACAGCCTTGAGGTGCTGCACTCCATCCCTGGGCCCCAGCATCCCCACCCTGAGGGTTTCCCCCATAGGATTTTTTCCCTTCCATCGTTGTAGTTGTTGGGGGCAGGGACCCCACGAGGCAAATGGGCCCAATTCAGCGCAAGGCTGAAGGTTCTATGGGAGTCCTGACAGAGCTGTGTTCACCCTGGCAGGGAAAAGGTCCTCTGGGCACCACGCAGCCTGGCCAAAACCCCAGACCCTCATTGCTGAGCCCCATGTGGTCCTTCCAAACCTGGCCCTGCAAGGCTGGTGCACCCACAGCTTCCCTCCAGGAGGGTTTGGAAGCAGGACGAGCCCCGATCCCAGGGGGAAATGGAGATCTGCTGCCCCCGAGCAGCACCGGGGCCACCCCAGTGCCCCACCATGGCAAAGGCACCAGCTCCCATCCCTCGCACATCACCTGGTGCCTTTGGAAGGGCAGCCATCCCGTTCTGGGGCCTCCCAGCAGTGCCTGAGGATGGGAGGAAGCCACGGAGCTGCTACTGAGAGCTGTGGGAAGTGAGGCTGCAGCTGGGGAAACTGAGGCACGGAGCAGGCGCTGCCTCCCGCTTTGCTTTGCTGCACCCCGAGCCGTTCTTGGGGTGAGGATACGGAGGTGTGGGTGCAGAGATGAGGAGCCACGAGCTGCCTAAAGGGACACGGGAGGTCCCACACGGCCTCGGGGCTCTCATTGTGTCAGTGAGGATGTGGGCACGGTCCCAGAGCGTCTCACAGCGGTGGCTCCGTCCCGGTTCCCCCCCATCCCTTGGGGGCTGGATGCGTCCCCAGGTCCCGGCTGTGCGTTCAGCGCTGCCCGCATCGCAGCTCACGCGAGACACCCGCAGCTGCTTTCAACCCAGCCCGCATTGCCCGGCCCGCTGCCAAACATGAGGTCACCGAGGCAAAAGGTTGCCATATATGACATGCTGCAAAAAAAAAAGGAGAAACCCCAACCCGGCAGAGCGGCAAGGAAAAAAAGCAAAAGGGAGTGGGATGGAGGCAGCCCGGCCATTGGGCTCCACTGTGCTCACACTGCGGGGGGACGGTGGCCGCATTGAGCTGATGGCACAGCCGTATCTCAGCAATAGAAAAGGGAACTGTGCCCAAAGCCACAACACCATGGGGCTACGAGCCCCCACTGCAGCCAAGCCAAAGCGGTCCCAGCCCTCCCCAGCCCCCTGGTTCTCTCCCAGGGTCACAGCAGTCCCTGCTCTGGGGCTGAGCCTCGGCAAAGGGAGGTTGAAAGCTGGGACCGCGGTGGCAGAGCCCAGAGCCAGAGCAGATGCAGCCTAAAAAGGAAAGGTTCGGCCACCGCAGCCAATCCAGCTGCCGGAGCATTGGCCGTGCCCGGGCTGCAGGGAGGGCTGCTGGCGGCCCGGGATGCTCATAGGAACGCCCGGCATCCCACGGCACGCGAGGCCAACCCCGGTGCCACGAGCAGGAGGGGGCTGCAGGCTGAGCTCCCCGCACACCGCCGGACCTCTGCACCTCCCTATATGGGTAACGTCCGCACGTCCCGCTGTAAAGGGCTCCTGGCTGGGAGTTCGGGCACGGCTTTGGTTCCGTTCCTTTGTGTGTGATCCCACTGCTTCCCCCACCCCCCCCCCCCCCGCTGCCAAAACCACGCCGGGAACTGCAGCAGCAGTTTGTCAGATACATCATAAATAAACGGAGCAGCTCCTTCCAGCCCGAGGAGTTAGAGATAACAAGCGAGAGAAGCAGCCCATAACACAACCTGTCTGTATTAAACCATCCACCAACGAACGCTGTTTGCTGTCTTGTAGGTAGAAGTACAAGGGCACAACACGTTCATGTATGTGTGTGTCTCCCCAGCCCTCCCCCCTGCCCATGCAGATACATGCTGATATCAGAGCATCCCAATGGAGGACACGGAGAGGTGATGCGTCACACTCTGAGCCTTCCACCTTTCAATGCTGATACAGGTGAGGGGGATGCAAAGTCACTGCTTCGCATTCAACAGCAAAGGGTACAGAGAAGGTCCTCAGATGGTGTCCTGCATCACGGCAACACTGTGGGGCACTCAGTTTGGCAAGGACAGGCTTCATAACACCTTAAAGACTGCAGAGGTAGCTGGGAATGAGAGTGTTTAAGGACTCAAGAAACACAGGAGTGTCGGGCAAACAGCTGAGCTCCACGTGTGGATCAGCAACAGAGTGCACCAATGCACTGAGAGGTGGGAGAGCATCCTCTGTCACCTCACCAGCACCAGGCAAACCCAAACCCTTGCTGCAGCAAGTGTCCCATCCAGGAAAAGGAAGAAAGCAATGAGATAGACCCCACTCAGCATCCCTGGAATGAAAGCAGTGCTGCATCCAGGAACCTTCTCACCCTGAGCTCCTGAAATGGGGGTTTCCCAAAGGAAGGAGGAGAGCACAACAGTTGGGGTCCCTTCTTGTTCCACTGGACACAGATGTGAGCACCAGGAGGGAGGATGGGCTCTGAGGGTCAGTGAGGATGGGCTCTCATATGGAGTGAGAGGTATTAGGAAGGTTTTGTTTTAAATGACAGCAAGGATTTGTCTGCTCCAACCAGCCACGCTCAAGGCCACAGTTTACCAACCCAGAAAGAGAGGCAAAGCAGAACATGGGTTAATTTGGGCAGGTCCCACTTAGGAAAGCACTTGAAAAGGTTTCATAGCTCGAGGATGCAGCAACTTGCAGGGCCCTCCCCAGCCAAGAAGCTGGTCAAACTCTAAATTAAATAACAGCTTCAGTGTTAGCTTCCCCCTTTGGATCTCCAGTTAGTTTCTCCCCACGCCTCAAACCTCAACGCCCTTCCACCAGTCCAACACCAGGCACCGAGTTGATGAGCTGAGGTCAGGGAACTGATTTCACTGTGCCTGCTCAGGGAGGAAGGGAAGGGGCACCACGTGGTGGAAATCACCTGCTGCAGAAGGAACCCAAACTTTACCTAAGCCTAAAGGGAAGGCAGGTGGTTTGACAGTAAGCAGTCAAGGCAAGACGCCTATCGTAGATCCATCAGCACCACATCTCTCTCGACTACAGACACATGATTGCAGGTCTGGAAGAGAAAGAAGAAATGGGGTTAATTCAGATGTTCTCAGGTATTTCCACCTCCTGATGCAATCTGCATCCGTCGGCCTTCCGAGAACCGCTCTCTCTTTGCAGTGAAGAAACAAAGACCTATCGAGTCAGAAAGCTTTTCCATCCCAACTCCAGTGAGAAGCAGGTCCCAGTGAGGCTCTCCCCTGTCCTGGGCCACAGACTCACCATAGATCCAATCTGAAGTGAACTGCCCAGTATGTTAACATAGACCCCAGTGCTCCGTGAGGCAACTTACAGTGAAGAGAGGAGGGTCTTTGGAGTGTGGGTGAAATCCTTTCTGTCGACACGAAGAGATCTCCTGCAGGCCGTGTTCTGTCAGCTTGAAAAACCCTGTCCTAGAAAGAAGCACAAACTGCATCCAGCTCGAGCCTCTGCAAGAAGAAACAGCTGCTCCTGCACTCCAAGAGCGTGTTTGAATCTGCTTGTCTCCAAGCACGAGACCCAGCACGCTCTGCAAGGCGCTCCTCTGCCAGCTCTGTGGCTGCAGAGCTGCTCCCTGCCACGGGTGGGCAACCACACTTACTCCTGGTACTTTGGAGAACACACAATAGCGATGGACTCCGGCAGCATCATCTGGTAGGAGCAGTGTGTGTGCAGGTCGACGCTGGAGAGGAAAGCTGTCTGCGTGGGGTGAGTCTGAAACACAGGGTAAGGAAAGACAGAACACCAGAGTGGGTTTGGATGGGCTTCTTTCCCCCCCCCCCCAACAGGCTGTATCTGCCAAGTGAAGGTTGGAATGGTAAAGAGGCGCAGCTCCTCAGATGGCACAGAAGACTTGCTAACATGCTGGCAGCGGCTCTGGATTGCCCCAGAACATCTGCTCCTCCTTTGCATTTGGAAAGAAGACAGGAGAAGCTTTGCTTTTCTGGCCACGTCCCTTGCAAACTCCTATTTTAATGCACGGCCTTTCTCTTGCCTTAAATGCAGGGCAGTCACCTCACACGCTTCTGATGTGTGGCTACCCCAGGGCACAGCATCACCAGATGCACAACGCATCACCACGGTGCTCCAACAGATCACACCCTGTGAAGATGGCCAAGCTCTTAAAGATCACAGATGACATCCAACGTGCTCAGCTCTGGCTGAGAGATCTCATAGCCTCGCTCTGGCAGAAAGGCCTTTCCTTCTTCCCCTGTAAGGTTTTTGTTGCCAAATGTAGGGATTCAATCAAAGGGATTCCTGAGGGTGCCTGGATGTTCCGGGGCCATCACTGAAGAGTTAACACTGTCAGCAGACACCCGCACATATCAGGCACACTCAGCAGGCATTTATTTGTCAAAGCCTGCAAAGCAGCTGCTGCTTTCGAGAGATTACTCAGCAGCACCAAACGTTTTGCTTGGCAAACATCCGACTGCCAAAGGCTCCACGGGGACAGGCAGCAGGGAGCCAGAGGAGGAATCTGGAGCTGGCACATCCTACGGCAGAGCAGCACACAGCTGTCTGCAAAAAGCTGTGCTACTATAGGGACACATCACTGCAGAGGCCACGGTGCTGACAGCAGGAGCTCCAAACGGAAGGCTGGGATGTCCCCAGGTCTGCTTTTAGCCCAGCATCTCATTGCCAAAAGGGCCAGTGCTCTGGGAAGGGATCTGAACCTCCAACAGACCTGAATTTCTCAAGCAATGTGAGTTGTGACCAAGGCTGCATCACAGAGAGATCCGATGGAAAGGATGCAGATAATGGAAGGACAAGGGGAAATGGTTTCAAGTTGAGGGACAGAAGATTTAGGTTGGGTGTCAGGCAGGGATGAGAGGCTCACATGGATCCAGCCGAGCGTAACGAGGCCGTGCTGGTCCTGGATCAGGAAGAGTTCTTCCTCGTTCTCTGTGTTGCAATAATCAGGGCCTCCGTACTGCTTGGGAACGATGACGTGGGTTATGGTGAACTCATTCCTCATCTGCAAGGCAGCACAAGGAGGCTGTTACCCTCCAGAAATACCCCCCCCCCCAAACAGGAAACGCTGCTGCCGCCCATTGGTGCAAAGGTAATTTCCTAAGCTTTGGGAATGAAGCATTTCTGTGTTCATCACTCAGGGGCCCAGCAAGGGGAAAAGCAGCTCTACAAACAAGCCCACGAGTCCTGTCCTGCTTCCAGGGGCTTAATTACTGTTATCACCTTACCAGCTTACCACAGAGGATCCCACAGGTCTCCACACCTCGGGCCGTGTTGGCATCAGCCAGCTGGAGGAATTTATGGCACAGCTCTATGGGGACAATGACCTGGCGAAGGGCATCTACACCTGCAGCTGTGGGGAGAATTGGGAGCACAGTGAGCAGCGACAGACAGTGCCAATGGAGAGATGTTCCCTCAGTGTGGACCTAAAGGGACCAGACTGAGAGATATCAGCTTGAAAACGTTAACTGCTATGCAAACTAATGTCTGCTCTTCCATGGGGGAAATAAAGTCACAGTGACACTCCATAAAGGACAGTCAATGGAGAAAATGAAAACACGAATGCTCCTAAAACTGTCATTTAAAGGTAGGATGTTTCTCTGGTCAAGAACCGGTTGTTTAGAAATGTCTGGGTTGTAACTTTGGATCTGTAACTGGCTAAACTGGAGAGCTCAGTCAGCATGGCCAGGAATTCAGCCCCTATCTCCAAAATGGATTTGGATCTAGGAAGGTCAAAAGCCGAACAGGTTGTAGATTTTAGGTCAGCAGAGAAGAGCTGAGGCTGGAGTACTAAGAGGAGACGGTTCTCCCCAGCCCTGCAAACCTTTGCTGGACATTGAGGAGAGACCAAATATCCCAGAAGGGATGGAGATCTGACAAGACACTTCTAAGAGCCTCCCAGCCAGCTCAGCTCCTTGGCTGCATTTGGTTCAGCCCCAGAAAGGGAGAAGGACGCCCGGAGCTGTACTAACTGTGTTCTGTGCTTCCCAAAGCACTAGGTTTCAAAGATCTGTCCACAACAGGAGGGTTGGATGAGACGTTCCCCATCGATGGACTCGCAGGGTGAACTGGAGAGATGGGAACCCTTGGGGTTAAATCAGTAGGTGGTTTTTCTATGCCAGGGATGAGGGGTCCATCCAGAGACTCAGGATTTGGCTCCGGCTTTCCAAATTCCTGCACTATCCTCAAACGTTCCTTTTCCAGCTCCTGTCGTCGAATCATCTCCTCGAAGGCAAGAAACTGCTCTTGCTCTGCCTGCTGCTGCTTCATTAAGGCTACACGGTTCCTTTCCTCTTCCAATTGCTGCTGCAAAGCCAAGTTGCGGGCATCTTCCTCTTCCTTCTCTTTCTGCAAGAAGAAATACACCAAAGGACATCAGCAAATATCACTCCTTTAGGACTGCAGCTTCCAACCCGCCCGCAGACCCTCAGCAATCACAGACCAAACCCAAAGGGTCCGCAGCAATTAAATGCCCTTGTGTGGGAATCCAATTCTCCATTGATTTCTCTCTCTTCTCTCCAAAACAGCACTTTCTTAAAGCAAAACCGACCACAGAGCTTGCTGCTTTGCCCACAGAACACCACATCCCCACTCATACTGTTGTGAGGCACCTGCTGAACTTCTGAGCTGTAAGATCTCACACGCTGAGACAAAAAGAAAGCCAAAGAAACGTCCCATCTCAGACCGCAACAAAATGAGATGCGGGGACATCTATGTTCACCCATGTAACAACAGCCCCATGCTGCAGGTAACAAGGATGGAGACTGAAAGCTGGGGCCTCCCAGAGTTCACCTTTCTGTGTGTGCTCCCTTCCAAACCCTCTGAGGCTTTGTGAGATTACAGAAGCCTGTCATCTCCTCTCACTCACCTTCTGCTCAGTGTACTTAACGTAGTCTTTCATGTACCTCTGCAATAGCTCCTTCTTGAGGTCTTCAGCCCTGGGAAAGGCTACTTCCTTCAGCTTCTGAAAGGAGGAAACACAATCCTAAGAGCAGCAAGCCAAGAAAAGCAGGTCCAGAACGGATGAAAGAATCGATGGGTTCTCATAGAAAATAAGCCCCCAAAGCATTTTCAACAGCAGCCACTGAAGACTTGGAATGTCATGACTTACTTTCATCGTCTCCTTCCTTTCAGGTGTGATGGCAGTTTTGAAATCACGGTGCTTTGGCAGCTTCTCAATGAAGAGCCTATAAATACACAGGAGAGAAAGCCGTGTTCCTGAATGCCAGCAAAAGGAAATGGCATTTTGGGAGGTATTTATCATCTGCCTCCAGCTCAGTTATCTCTGCTCTGCCGCTTCCCTGTGCTCCTGCAACCCCTCACCCCACCTCTGCCCCTCTCCTGTCACAGCTCGGTGCCATTCCCTCAGTCCCCATTGCTGTCACCAGAGAGCAGAGCTCAGTGCTGTCCCTGCGCTCCCTGTGAGGAGCTGCAGCCACCTCGAGGCCTCCCCACAGCCCCATGTGTTGAACAGACCAAGGGTCCCCATCTCCGTATCCCTCCTCCTTTGGATGCTCTCCAAGAGTTTTACGTCCTTCTTGTATTGTGGTGCCCCAACTTGCACCCAGAGCACGAGGTGAGGCTGCACCAACTGCAGAGCAGAACAGGACTAAGAGCAGTAAGCAGCCCTGTGTGCAGGCAGAGGGAAGAAGAGCAGAGAGCACAGCCCAAACAAGCCGAGCAGAGCCAAGAGGGAAAGCCACAGCATGAGCAGAGAGCCTCCCTCGTGCTGTGAAACCACTGCATGCGCACTAAATAAAACCCGTCTGCTTTAAAACCCAGCCCTCTGGGAAAAGGAAGAACTTCTCACAATCCCAGGCTCTTGGTTGTGCTCGTGGTTACCATGGAGAGCACGAGGATGCTCTTGCCAGAGACCACAGGATCAGCAGAGCCGTGGCACGGAGCAGCTGTGAGGTCCCTGCTTGGGGCTGGTGGATGCAAAGTAGGTCACTGTGTCGAGGAGACAAAACAAGGCAGCGATCACTGCCAACAGATTGAAGATTAAAATGGAAGGGATTCATTAAGAAGGATTAAGAGCAGATGCCGGCCTGGGGAAGACAGAAGAAGCAGCAGAGGCAGCTGCCTTCTCAGAAGGCACAAAGGGGGAACAGTGAGAGCAGAGGGGTGCAGGGAGGACTCAGGCAGCCAGAGGAAGACTTTGAGGGAAGAGCAGCAGCAGGCTGAGGAAGGAGGCAGAGGAGGACTCTGCATTCTCTAATAAGAACACTTCACACTTCCTACCCACAGCCCAGATGAGGCTTGGCAAGGCTTAAACCCTCAGCCCCAAACCTCTGACTGTTGCGAGTCCGCTGTGAACGGAGCGGCTGCTTGGCACTGAGCAGCCACATCGTAGGCTATTTTTAAGCACTGCTGCAGCACACAAGCCAAAGCAGCGTCTCTCGAGTCCCTTTAACACCCCGCACAAACCCTTGGAGCCAGTCCTAGCAGCTCACAGTCACACGGACAAAGCAGGAATCCTCATCTCCCAGGAAATTCACGTCACGTTTCCCTGCTCTGCTCTTTCTTGGCTCAAAAAAAGCCCCAGCATCCTCCTGCTTTGAGAACAAATCCGCTCTGAACGGTGCAGAAGCTGCTGCTGAAGGGAAAAAAACGAGCAGGTGCGTTTCAGCATCATTTCAGCTTCATTTCAGCACGGGAAAGAGAAAGGCTGGAGATTCAAGTTGACATCAAGTGGGAGGCTGAGAGCCAGGAATGGAACTGGCTGCCTCAGTGGGAATCTCAGTGCGGATCCACCCCCAGATTCTCCCATATCAATCTATAATCCTCCCCAGACAAATGGCTCTCTCAGGAGTAGGGAAATAAAGGGACCTCCAGCTCCCCAAAGCCAACACAAAGCCGAGGACTCGCTCCTGGGGATGGTGGGCTTGGTCCTAACAAACACCCCACGTGCAGAGCTGTAGCCAGGAGCCTCTCAGGGCTGAATAATCAATCAAACCCCATTTCTAGAGATGGGAAAGCTCCACTGGAGGCTCCAATTACAGCGCTCTGCCTCAGGGAAAGACACCTCAACCAACGCTCTGCCAAGGCCTCTGGCTTCCACAGGAGCTACAGCATTACTCTTCCATTTAAAGAAACGAGATGATGACATTAACTTTGCATCTTCAGATAATCCAAGCTGGCAGCTCGTACTCATCAGCATGAGAAATCACACCACCAAAAGGGAAAGCGTTTCACCTTCCCTGCAGCCCGAGAGTCAGGCTAATGTAAATGCCACAGGCATCTGAAAGCTGCTGGAAGGACAGCAGGCCAGCACCCAGCATTGCTGTCATGAAAGAGCAAAGGCACGTTTCGTTCACTTGTTTAGTTAAAGAGCTTCTCCTTCAGCCTCAGCTATGTAACCAGCTTGGAAACCTTCCCGATGCTTTTACACTTTGCAGCTCCCTACGCAGCGACAATGACCATAAAAGCTCAGGAAGTGCAGGGCGGGAAGAAAAGCTCAGCAGAGAAAAATGTGGTGGGTTGAAGGAGGCCGGGGAAGGAACCCTGTGCACACAGGCAGGCAAGGAAGGGAAACACCCATAGAAAGGCCAAGCTCATTCTGGATAAGCGGGTAGAGCAGCAGAAAGCAAACTCGACCCTCTGGTGAGTGAGAAAGGGGGGAGATTGGGGGCAAAAAGCCTGAGGGAACAGGATGATCAATGCTGCTGGGCTATCCCTTGAGCATCTCTACTTTCAGCCCTTTGAACACGGGGAGGCACAGCAAGGGACACACGTTTGTATCACTCATACTCTGAGCTGCTCAGGCAGAAGCTCAGCTTTCAGACCCAAGATGGTTTATTCCCAACCAGCTCTGGAAGTGACAGTGAGAACATCTCCATGCTTGTCCATACAGACAGCCCCTGTGCTGGAGATCTGGCAGCTGTGATGGCAAACAGGCTCTTTTGGGTGGGTTTATATACAACCTCTGGCTTTTCAGAAGAGCGTTCAGAGCCTGGAGATCTCAAATACTGTCCAAGTCAAGCAGAATAGAGGCAGGTTGTTCAGACCTGGCACCCTTTTCCCCACGTCCCTCCTCAGAATGGTCCGGGTGCATACAGACAATAATGGTGTGTGTGGGGAATTACTCTAAGTCGAGCTGCTAAGCCTCCAGTGCTCCACAGCTGTGCTGAAAGAGGAACGTAGTGACTGCTGTAAAAGGCTGTAGTAGCTTAAACAGCAAGAAGGCTTCTCTTCTGAAGCTGGTTTATTAGAGAGCCACCAACCAGCCTTCATCTCCTTCCGATACCGTGAGCTTTGGCCATGAATGCCTGCCAATGACATCACAGTCCTTGAGATCAACCTCACCACCCTGCAGCGATAAAACACCAGGAGGCTGTTAAACAAAAGGAGCCGACACCTTCCTCCTGCTGACAGAAGCTGTTAATGAGACAGAGCTATATAAGGCCAGCCTGATCTCACAGGGACTTTTTAGTGACATTCCACCAAGCAATGAGCATTGCTTGTACCTTGCACCTTTACCATGTGGTCACCTTCATCAGGTCACCCGTATCAGTTCAAAAGGAGCAAAGCTGTGGACAGAACCCAGTTCTTCCAGCTCAACAACATCTTGCTGTCTATACAAACCCCAAAGAAGCAACTGAAAGCCCAACAACCCCTCGCTGCAAGCAAAGTAAAGCTGCTCTTACGTGATGTACTTGTTGTATAAGATGAAGGCATGTTCAATATTGCCCTCCTCCGAGTAAACGGCCGCCATGCGGAGCATTTCCACGCCGGAGCGATAGTAGCGTCGCAGTGGGACATCCTCATTCACTTCCACAGCACTCCCTATTTGGGTCAGGCTTCGGACACGCTCCTCTGGTGGGAGGCTGACATCAGCACGGCTGGTCATAACGAGGCACATCAAAGCAGCGCTGCAGTGGGAGGGAAGCCAAGGGAGTCAAAACCAACAGAGAGCAGGAAACGTGGCTGGTTTCCCTAAGAGGAATCATCCCTCCAGCCTTAAAGTGTTTAATACAAAATCATCCCTCCAGCCTTAAAGCGTTTAATACAAAATCATCCCTCCAGCCTTAAAGCGTTTAATACAAAATCATCCCTCCAGCCTTAAAGAGTTTAATACAAAGCTCGGGGGGGTCCTGAGGGAGAAACGTGGGTGAAACCAGGCTCTTTTTGGACCCAGCCCTTGGATATAAGCCTGTAAAGCAGCCATGAACTCCAGCTCGTTTCCTCGGGTGACCCGTTTGGACCCGATGTGACTCGTTACCCAACGCAGCTCTTCCTTCCTCACCATCCCTCTGTACAGAACGAGTTCCAGCCGTTCATTTGGGGCCGGGAACGAATCACTCCCGAACTGCTGCCCCCCCCCTCCCCCCTCCCGGCCCCACAGCCGCCACGCTGCGGGATCAGCCCGATCTCGAACCCCCCCCGGAGCCCGCAGCCCTTCAGGCCCAAGGCAGAGCTCGAAGGGAGCCCCGGAAGAGCCCCCCCCCCCCCCCAACCCCGATCGGGAACGGGCGCGTAGGGCCCGAACGGGGCACGACCTGCGCCGGGTGGGACAGCCACAGCTTGCACTCGGCGCTTCCGGGTTGGCGCCGTGACCCCGCCCCTCGGTTCTATCCCAGCACCCAATCACAACGCTTATTTACATCCGGGTATCTCGCAGCCGCGTCTTGCTTCCGCCCGACTCAGCGGCTGTCATTTTGAGAACGGGCGGAAGTGTGACGTCATCACTAGGCGCCCGAGCCTTAAAGGGACCGCTCTCAGCCCAGGGTCCGGGCTGGAGGCACACAACGTGCAGGGCTTCTATCTCCCTCAGAGCTGGAGAAACCGGCCCAAAAAGGACGTTTGTTCAGGATATAAGCAGGGCAGTTCCCTCTAGTTCCCTCTAGCAAATGGGAGTGAAAAAAAACCCCGTCATCATCATCTAGCTTCAGGCCTAATCCTATTTCTTCACATGTATTAAGGAAATGCTCAACAAAAGCCCCCGCTGTGGAAGGTTAAAGAGATGCTCCTGATGGCGTTTCATTCGAACGAATCCAGTTCCATTTATTCCCTCCATCACTTGAGAAACGGAGCCAGGACTGCAGAACAGCACCGAGTGATTCCAACAGCTGAGATACTCGTCAAAAAGGACCCAGAAAAGCATTAAAAAAAGGGGGGGGGGGTTGGGGAGGAACCTAAAGAGAAAGAAGAGGGTCGTGCTGATGTGAACCTCCATTCACCCGCAGTTCCCAGCATCCAGCTCAGCTGCTGGTGGACGGTCACAGCTGACTCAGTTTGGAGCCCTTGCGCAGCTCCTTTGTGGAGAGGCAGCCCTGACTGGATGCTGTTGTGCCTTTCAGTTCTGCCATCCTTTTCTTACGTTGCCGCCGCCGTTTCCTGGCCACGCACGACTCCTGTGGTTGTTGGTGGAGGGGATTTGGAGGTAGGAAGGAGGTTTCGTTGTGTCGCTTCTTAGAAGGCATCGAAAGCGAACAGTTCCTCTGACCCAAACTGCAAGGCCACCTTTTCTCAGCCGTGCCGGGTTTGTGCACAAACTCCCGGTGTTGGTCTGCCACTCTGTCATGCTGCTTTTTCTTCTTCTTGGCACAGATGGAGTTCCTGAAAGAAGAGCTGAAAGTCAGGACCTGGAGAATTCAAACCTCCCTCCCCCCCACTCTCTCCTGGGTTCTGCTGAGGAGTTTCAGATCCTTTGAGCCCTGTAGGTTGAAGAACAGCTCCAACTGACCCAAACTAAGTCCTCTTGTCCCTGAAGTATCACATTGCAGCCCCACCAGGAACTAGAACCTACACTGTAAGGGATGCTACTCCACATCTGCAGGCACGAGTGTGTTATCCAGAGGCAAACAGCTTCATGCTGCTGCAGACACAAGGAGAACTTCAGCACTAAGAAGACACAGGGAGGATCCCCTGCCTCCACAGCCCCTAGAAATGGCAATGGATGCTCTACTGTACGTAGCGACGTTGCATCTAAACTTGTAAAGACATGAATTTAAGTTGCTTGAAAAGGAAAAGAAAAAGGAGCATTTTTTGGTTCTATCTGCTCAGCTGTACAAGAAGCACAGAGGAAAGAGGCAAAAAACCCACCTGGACGTTGTTAAGAGGAGGTGTTCTGAACGCTGTGGGCGATTCTCTGCCTTCTGCTTGTTACTGTTCCAAACAGCATCCACTCTTTGTTTGATCGGGACTGACCCCAAATTCTTCACTTCACGTTTCCTTAAACAGAACTCTGGGTCATGGCTGGGCTCACGAACCACATCAAGTGATCACAGCAGCCCCCTTACACTTCAATCAACCCCCTTTCAAACCTCCTGAGGTGGGCAGCTGGTCAGACCATGTGGATCTGTAACCCCACGTGTCACAGCTGCCCACCTTCTTCCTCATCCCACTTGCACCCTACGTCAAGCAGCAGCAGTCAGCCAAGCTTAAAATCTATTTATTGCAGCTCTCATTTTGTGCACTCACATGCCAGATCTTCTCTGGAGATCTTCAATGTAGTTCATTCTCTCAATGGGATGCCCTCGAGCTCTGTTGAACACTGGAGAAAGAAAGGTCTGAGTTCTAACAATGCTCCAATGGAACAAGCACGAGCCCATTTAAAACCAGGAGCCCACAGAAAGTATTTTGTATCTTGACAAGAGGAACATACATGTACGTACACTCTATTGCAGCGTTGGGCTCCATGCCTTCAACATCAATCAGGTACCTGAGCAGAGCAACAAGACAGCTCTAATCACACGAGTGACCCCAAAGCCATTTACAAACAATTCAAACATGAGTGGGAATTTGTTCGAGCTTCTGTTTTCCCTGCAATCAACATCTTTGCTAAGCTTACAAGCTTTGGATCCTTGCAGGCCTTGGATTACACGCAACATTTGACCCCTTTTGCTGGTGAAAGCAGGCAACGCTCCCAGCTAATGCCCTCCGACCACAAACAACTCACCTACAGACCAGGTAGCCAGTTCTGTTTAAGCCATGTGTGCAATGCACTCCGATAAGTTTATCTGCAACAAACAGCAACCAAGTCAGAGCAAAGCAAGCTTCACATTGGTCCTCTGATGGTGACAAACGTAAACAAAGTGCAAGGATCGTGCAACAAAGTCCCATTTGTGGTTGGTTATCACAACCAGTTTGGCTCACAGGCTCATTTCATCCCACATCTGCATGGTCCCACAGCTCACTGCAGGGAGGATGTTTCTAAATGCTCTATGAAATGTGCTCTATCCCACATTGCCCGAGCACTGACAGCTTCCCACTCACACCGCTGCTAATCACCCATCAGTATTTACAGAGATACTAGAGACAACAATAAGGACCCAACCCAACACAAGGACCCACTGCTACCTATCAGCCAGCACAAACTCCTCTACAACAGCCTGATCTCATTGCTTGGACATTCACACACCAAGAGGAGGAAAGGAAATTCATGCTGTGTACAAAGGTCAGCTGAGAACACCACCCTTCCTATAGGGAACACTTGGGAACAGAAGGGAAATTCACGTTACCGTTGTCTTTGTTGTCTCTCAGAAAGCTTTCCACAACCCGTTTGAACTGAAAAATAGTCTGTTTGTTGGGTATTTCGTGTCCCATGGTCAGGATCTTTGAGTACCTGAGCGTAGCTGGCAGCTCCTACAAGAAACAAAGGAGGAGAGGATAGAATAGAGAACTGCTGACAAAAAGGTGCAAGAAATCAGCATTCCAATTAAAGCCAAAAGAGCAGAATGGTTTGAGGTAAGATAATGTCACCCCTTTAACACATTGGCAGCCCACAAAACCACCTTTAGGGTAACCAGAAACCTGTGGTGGCTGTAGAAGGAGAAAGGCTGCAGAGCTCAGCGTCACACCTGATCAAAGACAAAGACCCCAACCCAAACAGCTCTGAGATGCTTCCCCACATTCCCCTGCCAGGGGATTTAAGTGTTTGATGCCCTTTAAAGGTACCTTCTCACTAAGATCTCCTCACTCAGCAGCAATATCAGGGCTTGAAGAGACCATTCCCTCCCCTGAGCTGAGACCGACACTGACCTCAGGTCCGTAGTAGCGCGTCGTGTACGTCAGGTCAATGATGAGGCCCAACTCTTCTTTCTGCTCTTTGACTTTCTCAATGAGGTCACAAGGTGAAAACCTCTCCTCCGGGTGCAGGTTGTGATTAAAGCTCTGAGGGGAAACAACATTCAGCAGCCAACATTCAACACAGCTGCACCGTGACGGCTGAGCTGCCACTCATCACAGCAACCATAGGACGGCCTGGGTTGAAAAGGAGCTCAAAGATGATCCAGTCCCAATAGCCTGCAATGTGCAGGGCTGCTAACCAGCTGATCAGGCTGCACAGAGCCACATCCAGCCTGGCCTTGAATGCCTGCAGGGATGGGGCACCCACAGCCCCCTTGGGCAACATGTTCAGTGCGTCACCACCCTATGAGAGAAAACCCTCCTTCTCAGACCCAACCTCAGCCTCCAAGTCTCAGTTTAACGCCATCCCCCCTTGTCTTATCGCTGCCCCCAATGGAGGGGCCTCAACCCACAGCCCAGCACAGCCCGGTTCATGCTTTAATGGGGACCAACCGGACACGGGCAGCCCCCAATGAGCCCCGGGGCGGCCGTCGGTCCCCGCTCACCTTCTTTAGGGGCACTTTGAAGGCGATGAAGCGGGTACCGGGCAGCCTGCGGCCTAGCGGGACGTAATCGGTCCACCTACAACCGGAAGCGGAAGGACGTTACAACCGGAGCCTCCCCACCGCTCTCAGACAAGAAACCGCGCGGGACTCACCGCTCCGGGACGCGACAACGGCCCCGGCCCGGCATGCTGACGGCGGCGGGGAACGCAGCCGGTACTTCCGTTTGTGCTACTTCCGCTTGCGCTACTTCCGCTTCTCTACTTCCGCTTCCGCGAGGCAGCCGTCTGCGTGATGACGTCACGACGCAGCCGGGCCTGCCGCAGCGCCTCGTGTCGGAGCGCCCCGCTCTGAGGCCCCGAGCAGCCGGTGTGTGAAGGGGGGCGGCCGGCAGGGGGACGATCGGGGGCTGCCCGGAGTCAAACAGCGCTTCATCAACCACCTTCATCTGCATTGACTGCAATGGGAGCTGAGCTGGGGGCACCCGAAGGGATGGGGCACCCAGGGCCTGTCTGTGCAGCAATGCTGGGCCCTCAGCTGCCCACTATGAAGCAGCCAGGCCTCCTCCTCTCTCAACAGGCGACTCTTGGACTGACCCAAACACGAACAGCCCAGTACAGAAATGATGTTATAATGGATTTTATTGTATAATCGGAATAAAATCCCTGACAGCCGCAGCTGGTGGCGGGAGCTGTTGTTTGTCTCGGAGGATGATGTCACTTGACTGCAGGGAGGGAAGGCCGCTACCATCCCCTGTATGATGGAGGTGGGGGTGGGGGCCGGTGGGGTTTCATTGGGGTGTAGATGGGGCTGGGGGGTCTCGGGGGCGGCATCCGGGCAGGATGTCCTGGCACTCGATGCTGGTACCGAGTCCGTCTGTCTGCATACGATCGTTCATAGGCAGCATTGCGGGCTTTGGCCAGTTCCATGAGGCGCCTGCAGAGATGGGAGCTGCTGAGGGCACGGCTGAATGCCCAGCTCTCCTTCCTCCAGGAGCAGCACAGGAACACAGAGCGTGCTGGGATGGGGGAGCAACTCACTGTTGTTTCTGCCTCCGACGCCGGATCCAAATGCAGCACCCGATGATGGCCAGCAGTATGGGAACAAACACAGCAATGGCGCCTTTCAGGCAGTACATGGGGACATCTTTCACTGGGACCCCATTGTTGGATTCATCACTACCTGTATCTGAAGGAACAACGGTGGTCAGTGCTGCGCCTTGTGCCCAGCAGGTGATCTCAGCAGAGCTCTGACATTGCCATGAAACCTTCTGGGAGGCCACAAAAAGGAAATGCAACAACAGTAGCTCTGACTGTCAGCCACAAAGCTCTGCACGGCCCTCACCTTTGGTGCCAGATGCTCTTATTTCCTCTGTTCCTTTGGGGAAGATGGAGATGTGCTGAATGCGGCTGCTGCCCAGCTGACGCATGGGCTTGTTCACAGAAACTCCATCCATCTCTTGAGTAAGAAGGCAGCAGAATGGGACTGTAAGTATCTGCCCGTGTCAGGAGGAGGACGTCCTCAGGAGGCATCACTTCTCCAAAGGCATCGGTATCTTGTATGTGCATTTGTAGGTCAGAAATAGACTGACAGGAATAGACTCACCAGGTACTTCATTCTGCCTCGCCACTGTCCTGATCCTTGGTGAAAACCTCGCCAGCTTCCCCATCCGTCTCACAGGGTCTGCACAGAACAAAGCAGGGCACGTTTCAGACACACCAGCCATTGAACTGAGCGCTCTTTGGGGACGTCCATCCAGACAAACTACCCACCATTGGGATACCAGCGGGGCTCCGGCACAGGAAACGGCTGCGGGTTTGGAACAGCCCTCTCTGCAGGCACTTCTACAAGGCAAGAACCACAAGAGCTTTCCATCATACACTGCAATCCGTGTCACTATGGAACGGCACAACTGGTGCCAGGGGATGGTGCAGGGATGGGGCACGTGCAGCTCTGTGCTCTCACTTACCCATACCATCCACTGTGGTTTCTATCACAGGAGGCAGCTGGGATTCTGCATCCCATTCACCTCCACTCACACCTGTAACCAAACAGAACAGAGCAGCTCGTGTCAAACAGCAGCATCTCAGCCATAGCTGCTGGGTGCCTGCAGGGGCACCGTGCTGATACACAATAACCCCCGTGTGGAGCTGCCTGGAGACAGGGAGGAGAAGGGGACGGAAAGGGGATGGAGAGGGGAGGAAAAGAGGGGGAGCCCCCCAAGGCTTTGTCCTTGCAATCACCTCTGGGTTCCACCTCAGGTTCAGGAGCAGCATCTGACCAGGCAGCCACATTCAATGAAGCCGGGTTATGATCTACAAACAGAAGCAGAGAGAAGTTTCCATTAAACGTGTGCAACGCCATCGTGTGCCACGTGGAGCAGCATTTGGCCACTCGGGCCCTTCTTACTGCAGGTCTTTGATGGGCACAAAGGAAGGAGATGGTGCAGCACAGGAGGAAAACCTGCCTGGCTCTTCCCCTGGGCTGGAGGCCGAGGGAGACCCTGAGTTGGGAACTGGGTGCTGCCCAGCACGTCCGCCATGCAATGGCCATGGGGACACAGCCTGGTTTCTTGCCCCCCATTCCGCTCAGCTTTGCTCACCCACCTGGTCCAGGTGCTTGCCATGCAGCAGCATCAACATTCCAGAACCTTGTGGCCAAAAGGAGGAGGACAATGAGATGGGCAGAGGCCATAGCTCTCCACACGTGTCTCGTGCTGTCACCACCACAAGCGCAGCCACATCAAGTGCTGGAGGTGGGGCAGGAACAGAGCGATGCATGTGGCATCAGGGGCAGCGTCACAGAGGGGCATTGTGAGCTCAGAGGAGAGGGGCTGGCCTCAGTGGTAACGGAACCCCCTGCTGTCACTTTCGATCTGCCCTGGCAGGTAAGGCAGCAGGCTCCTCCTGCTCCCCCATTGCGACCCTCCAAGTGATCCCAGTGCCCCAGATCTCACCCCAGTGTCTATTTGGGCATTTCTCCACAGAGAGAATTCCTCAGTTGTTGCTGACGGTGTGTCCATCACCTGACGCAGATTTACTGGGATCCTTTTTACTCCACTGGACACTGCTGTAATGCATCCCACCAGCAGCAGAGCAGTGCCAGTGCTACTGCAACCTGTCCCTGTCCCCATTGTCACCTACGTGGGACCTCAGGCCTCTACCCAGCCATGGGTACGAGGCGTGCAGAGACAGGGAGCGCAGCTGCCACCTGGGGGGCTGCCCCACACTGTGGTCCAGCTGCTACCTGGGGGGCTTCCCCCAAATATGGTTCAGCTGCCACATGGGGGGCTGCCCCCAACCGTGGTCCAGCTGCCACATGGGGGGCTGCCCCCAAATATGGTCCAGCTGCCACCTGGGGGGCTGCCCCCAAATGTGGTCCAGCTGCCATCTTGGGGGCTGCCCTCAAGTGTGGTTCAGCTGCCACATGGGGGGCTGCCCCCAAATATGGTTCAGCTGCCACATGGGGGGCTTCCCCAAATTGTGACCCAGCTGCCACATAGGGGACTGCCTCCAAGTGTGGTCCAGCTGCCACCTGGGGGGCTGCCCCCAAATATGGTCCAGCTGCCACCTGGGGGGCTGCCCCCAAATGTGGCTCAGCTGCCACCTGGGGCGGTCCCCATGGTTGTGGGTCAGCTCCCACCTAAGGGGCAGGACTTACCCCTCCTCATGCTCCTCCCTGGGGGGGTGAAGCCGAGTATGCCCCCCCAAAATGCCCCTGCCCACTATTGCCAACATCCCCAGCTGGCAGGGACGCTGCAGCCCCAGCAGCCGATGGGGCGCGAACCTGGGGCCGTGTCCCATGGGGAGCCCCCACAGCCTGCAGGCAGCTGCTCACTGCAGGCCCCCGGCCACCGCCGCAGAAAGGTCCGCAAAGCTCCACCAAGGCAGCATCAGGTGATCACCGTGCGCTGCAAACTGCCCGCCGGCTGGGCACAGAAAGGTCAGCCCCATGGAGATGCCGTGGTGCACACAGAGGACCAGCAGCAACCAGCGCCCACCAACGTGAGCCCCCGTCCCACCAGCGTGAGCCCCCGTCCCACCAACGTGAGCCCCCGTCCCACCAACGTGAGCCCCCGTCCCACCACGGCTCCACTGACCTGCAGCACCACAGCACCGGAATCAGGTGGTGAGTTTGGGGACTGCAGGGTGGGTGGGTTGCAGGCTGTCCATACAAGGTGGCTGTGGGGAAGCTGGCAGTGCCTCAATGGGGATGTTCTTGCTTTTCCAGCAGCGACATCAAGCTCTGCCAACCAAGAAGACATTGATGACCTCCTGGCATGGATTAACAGCTGTAAGTTTGAAGGCTGTAGAGCTCAAAGGGGGGGTGTTGGCACCGAGTGGCATTGACCCACGGGGGATGTTCTTGCTTTTCCAGCAGCAGAATCCAGCACTGAGATCCAGGCTGACAGCCAGGACATGGACGATCTCCTCACGTGGCTCAACAGTGGTGAGTTTGGAGGCTTCAGAGCTGGCGGGGGTGGTGTCTGCACTGAGTGGCTGTGGGAAGGCTGTGATCATCACTCTGGGGATGTTCTTGCCTTTTCAGAAGTGGCGAGACTTCAGGAGGTCCCCCAGCAGAACCAGGACCTGGTTGAAAACCAAACAGAGGGGACCAAAGACGCTGACGATATGGAAGGGGAAAGATTTCCTGAGCTGGACTTCCAGGATACGTCAGATCTGCTGCGTTGGATTAACGCCACAGAGCCACTGAGCCCAGCTGTGCCCATCAGCCCACCAGAGCCGCCCGTGCCAACCACCGTGTGCAATGGCAGCATCCAGGCCACAAAGAGGAAGCTGCCAGAAGACCAGGATGCTCCAGAGCCAAAGCGCCGGCGCTAGATGAAGCTGGGTGGGCTCAGCACAAACAGCCCTTTAGATTATATTATTTATGATACTTTATGTTGTTTTATGTTATTTTATGTTAAATTGTTATGTTAAACTATGTTACTTTATGTTAAATTCTGTTAAATTATCAATAAATTACTTTAAATTATTAAATGCTTCGTATTCACTTTCTTTGCTACACCTGCACCTCCTCACTGATGTTCTGCATCACCTCTGCTGCTGCCAATGCCCCCATCGCCTTGTTTTGTGCCTGGGGAAGGAGATGGTCACATACTGAGCACCAGCTGTGCTGACACGGGGGCACTGGGCAGGACTGGAGGCACTGGGAGGTTACTGGGGGCCACAGACAGCACTGGGGTGCACTGATTTTGCACATGGAGGTTGAGGCTGATAGTGGGAGGCAATGGGAGCTCATTGGGGAACCACGAGGAGCAGCAGGGGGCACTGGAGAGCTTTGAGCAGCACTTGCGGGGTTGGGGGGGGGTTCAGGCAATACCAGGCTGCACGTTTTAACCTCATTAATGTCCTCTGCTCCAACATCTGACCCAAGGCATCGCACAGCCCATTCTTTCCATGGGGGAAGGCTTTCCCCTTGGAGCTGACGTCCTTCAGTGCTGCCCAGCTCTGGGTGTGACGCATCCCCAGCCCGATGGTGTCCCCTCGTTTGTGCCCACAGACTCACCGCGGGTGCCGAGGAGGGGCAGGGGGTGCTGGGTGGTGGCATCACACGAGGGGAAACTGAGGCACGGGGCGAGTTGAGAGCTTCAGGGCAGAAGCATCACAGCGGGTGGGACGGGGACGGTTTTCACTCTGAGTGCTGCTGAGTCAAAGCTGAGCGTTCCCCTTCCTGGAACCAAAGGGTTAATGTCACCCCCCAAGTGTCCTCATCCATGTCCGTCCCCCCCCCCCCCCCCCTTCACTTCTCCTTTCTCCCCCTCTGGCTTTTGGGGGGGGGTGTCTCAGCCCCCCACTTCCACCCTGTTATCTTAGTCCCTCCCTTTTCTTGCCCCTAAATGGGGAGAGAAGCAAAGGGTCCCCCCCCCCCCCCCTTCCAAGCTTCTGCTTTTTTTTTGCCTTTTGGGCCCCAAATGAGTCACTGGGGGATTTTCTTTTTCGGGGCTCTCTCTGCTGAGCAGATAAGGGGGGTTCTCCGATGGGATGTTGAGGGGTTGGGCACCCATAGGTGCTGCAGCAACCCCCCAGTCCTGCTGCTGTCCCCTATTTACAGGGCTCCCAACCAAGCTGGGGACAGGGTCCCCATCAGCAGAGCCACGCTGGGTACTCAGGATGTTCTTCAGGTCAATGAGGGGGGAACCAGCGGCTCTGTTTGTCCCAAAGAGTTGCCATGAATGGGACAGGGCTCCAGGGACAAGGCACCAAGCTGGGGATAAATCCTAAGGACGGCAAGGGGAAGGAAAGGGGCAGAGACCCACCAGCAGCAGGACATGGGGACACGGTGACAGGCCATGGGGGCTCCGGAAAACCCAGCACAGTCATTCAGTGCTGTGCCCCAAAACTCCCTTTGGTTCCGGTAAGGAAAGAGTCAATGGCACACGCACGAGAGCAGCCACACACACACACACACATCACTTCCCTGAGTGGGGATGAGTCACCCTCAGCCTTCATCCCGGGTCCTGTAACACACCGCACGGCACCGCGCTGCTCCTCCCCGAGCCTCCTGTAAGGTGAGATTGGGGTCGGTGGGCTCACGGGGCAGAACGACCCCCACAGTCCGGCTGCATTACAATGGCAGCCTGCAGGGATGGGCACGGCGAGGTCAAAGGGGAGATGGGATGGGATGAGATGGGATGGGATGAGATGGGGATGGGATGGGATGGGGATGAGATGGGATGGGGATGAGATGGGATGGGGATGAGATGGGATGGGGATGAGATGGGATGGGGATGAGATGGGATGGGGATGAGATGGGATGGGGATGAGATGGGATGGGGATGAGATGGGATGGGGATGAGATGGGATGGGGATGAGATGGGATGGGGATGAGATGGGATGGGGATGAGATGGGATGGGGATGAGATGGGATGGGGATGAGATGGGATGGGGATGAGATGGGATGGGGATGAGATGGGATGGGGATGAGATGGGATGGGGATGAGATGGGATGGGGATGAGATGGGATGGGGATGAGATGGGATGGGGATGAGATGGGATGGGGATGAGATGGGATGGGGATGAGATGGGATGGGGATGAGATGGGATGGGGATGAGATGGGATGGGGATGAGATGGGATGGGGATGAGATGGGATGGGGATGAGATGGGATGGGGATGAGATGGGATGGGGATGAGATGGGATGGGGATGAGATGGGATGGGGATGAGATGGGATGGGGATGAGATGGGATGGGGATGAGATGGGATGGGGATGAGATGGGATGGGGATGAGATGGGATGGGGATGAGATGGGATGGGGATGAGATGGGATGGGGATGGGATGGGGATGGGATGGGGATGGGATGGGGATGAGATGGGGATGAGATGGGATGGGGATGAGATGGGGATGGGATGGGGATGGGATGGGGATGGGATGGGGATGGGATGGGGATGGGATGGGGATGAGATGGGATGGGATGGGATGGGATGGGATGGGATAGGATGAGGGGGGGGTCCCAATGATGCTCCGCTGTCCGGAACGAACCGACCCCACGCTTCTATTGGGGCGGGCAGAGCGAGGAGCGGCACCGAGCGGCTCTTTTTGTTGGGGTCTTTTTGTTTTGAGGGTGGGGGGGTGGGAAATGAAGGGGGGGTGTCGGGGTGATGTCAGGCGTTTGGAGCGCGGTTGGGATGACTTCACGCCTTACTCAGCGCGGGGCTGGCAGCTCTCCCGTGCTATTCCCGGCCGTGACGCGCAGCGCTGCGCTGTACCGGGATGCGGCCGGTTGGGAATCGGGGCATTTCAGGGCTGAGATGCGGTTGTTTCGCTCCTACCCTCAATGACGGGACTTTATCCGGCCCCACGCAGCCCCTTCGCTGCCCGTTTCATCGCCCCGTTGTTTTCTCGCAACCAAATCGAGCTTTTTTTGCCCCAAAAAAGCCCCGAACCGCGGGTTGGTTTCCTGCTTATTTCGTAGAATGGGAGGAAATCGCGTCAACTCCGCACGTTGCGGTGCCGGGAACTGAGTGTGAACCGGGGAATCACAGCGGGCTGCACGCACGGCCCACCGACACGCTTGCACACGCGTGTGCAACACGGAACCCCGCACGCGGCTCAACCCACGCGCGACGCAGCTGGACACGCAAACAAACAGGCGTACATAGGGATCGTTGCCATACACGCACGGGGTGCCCACGTGCCCCAAACACCCCCACGCACGCCTTGCACACGCGTGGATTCACGCACTGATGGCACTACAGCATCCAGCACGCCTTTCACCGAGGGGGCGGGGCGAGCGCGGAGTTGCCCAATAGGAGAAAGGGGCGTGGCTGTGCCGGCCAATAGGCGGAGGGGGGCGGGGCGGCGGGTGCAGACGGACAGTCACATGGCGCGGCGGCGGGTGAGCGGCACCGGGCAGGGAATGGGGGGATTAAAGGGGGGGGGGATAGGAAAGGAAAAGGGAGCCGGGACCCCCCCGTGTTGCCCCCCCCTCTGCCTCAGCTTCCCGGGAAGGGCCGGTACTCCTCTTTTTAGTATTATACTTTTTAAAAGCCTTTTTGAGCGGCTTTTCCCCCCAAAGTTGGACTGGGCAGGGAGGGGGAAGGGGGGGGGGGGGGTCCTAAAATGCGTTATTTGAATGGGGGGCTGCGATGCTTTGAGGGTGGGCTCTCACAATAGGTGACAGCGGGGCTCGAGCGATGGCCATTTCTCCTTATTTGGAAGGGGAGAGACGATTTGGGGGCGATCTGACCCTTATTTTCCCCCCCCCCCCCGCAGGGTCCGTCCTAAAGGCGTGGAGCGGTGGGGGGGGGGGGGGGACGCGCATGGAGGACAGCCAGGAGCAGCACGGGGGGGGCGAGGAGCCCCCCGCCAGCACCGAACCCACCGTGAGTGCTTGGGGGGGGGGTGACCCCATTTTGGGCTGCCATCCCCATAACTAAAGGGGGGGGGGGTGATGGTTGGCACAAGGTTCCCACCCTATCAATAAGGGGAGGGTGTGAGGGTGAGGGGGGGGGGGGGGAGGAAGGAGGACTTCCCATCTTTGGGGCAAAAAAAGCCCATTTTGGGTGCCCACGTGGCTGCCAAGAGCATTTTTGGGTTTCTCACGCTGCTCCCCCCCCCGCCTTAACGGGGTTTATTTAAGAGCCTGGAAACAGACGAGCCGTGAAAGGCCCCGTCAGAAAAACGGTTCAAAAGAATAGAAAAGAAGAAGAAACGTCGGGGAGGGGGGGGGGGGGGAGCAGCTGCTCTGCCCAAAAATAGCAACAAGTTTTATAACTCCGGAAAATGGAGAACAAACAAACGAGAAACATTTTTAGCTGAGAAAGGAGGCGGAGGGAGGAGGGAGGAGGGAGAAGGGGGGGGGGTTAAGAGCAAGAATTTCTGCCCTTCTGTTTTCCTGGAAGCTGTTCCTCGTGTTCTCAAACAGCTCCGGAGCTTTGACCAACTTGGCCGCCAGCCCGGGCTGCTGAATAATGAAGGTTGAGCTGCACAAATGCCTCCAGGGTGGATGGAAGGGGAAGGGGGGGAGGAAAGGGGGGGAGGGAAGGGGAGGGGGGGAGCTGCTGCTCTGCCTCAGTTTCCCCCCCCCCCATCCCTTTTCTGGGTTCTTTCTGCCCTCCTGATGGCTGCATCCCACCCCCCAGGTGTCACCGAGCCCCGAGCAGGCAAAGCCAGCAGATACCAGTGGTGAGAAAGAGGAAGAGGAGGCTTTTCTTGTCAGCCTCTATAAGTTCATGAAGGAGAGGCACACGCCCATTGAAAGGATCCCACACCTCGGCTTCAAGCAGAGTAAGTACCTGGGAGCTGCTTTAGGGATGCGGGATGCCTTTGGGATGCAGGATGCTTTCAGGATGCAGGATGCCTTTGGGATGCGGGATGCTTTAGGGATGCAGGATGCCTTTGGGATGCAGGATGCCTTTGGGATGCGGGATGCTTTAGGGATGCAGGATGCCTTTGGGATGCAGGATGCCTTTGGGTGCCTTTGGGATGCAGGATGCTTTCAGGATCCAGGATGCCTTTGGGATGCAGTGCTGGTTCGCATCATGTCTGGCTGACTCCCTCCTCTCCCCCTTCTCTCCAGTTAACCTGTGGAAGATTTACAAAGCAGTGGAGAAGCTGGGAGCCTACGAGCTGGTAAGCAGGTAGTAAGCAGGCAGCGTGCCCTGCCTGTCCTGTACAGCTCTGAGCTCCAGATTTGGAGGAGGGTTTACCCATCTTTGCCCCACTACAGGTAACGGGGAGACGGCTGTGGAAGAACGTTTATGATGAACTGGGTGGCAGCCCCGGCAGCACCAGTGCAGCCACGTGCACCCGGCGGCACTATGAGAGGTAGGGGGGGCACCGTGTGCCTCAGTTTCCCCCCCCATCCTCCAAGGGGTTTAATGGGGTTGGGGCTCAGCGCTGTGACTCCCCACCCTGCAGGCTGGTCCTCCCGTATGTGCGGCACCTGAAGGGGGAGGACGACAAGCCGCTGCCTCCCAGCAAACCCCGCAAGCAATATAAGGTCTCCAAGGGCACCGAGATGGGTGAGAAGAGCAGGAGGAGCAAGAAGGAGAAAGGCCGGGAGCAGGTGAGGGGCCACAGGGTGAAGCTCATTGCTCAGCTTTCCTCCATCCATCCCCATCCTCTGGAGTTCTGGGGAGGGGGGAGGCAAGGGGATGGGGTGGGTGCATGGCCCAGCCTGGAACCCACAGACCAATTCTGCTTTTGGTTGCAGGTGGCACCAGAGAAGGCAAAGCCTGAGGTGGCAGCCAACCCTACAGCCAGCAAGGAGGACTCAACAGAGACCCAGGAGCAAGGCCAGCCAGCAGAGGGATGCGCCAGCCCCAAGGCCTCAGCTCCGAGCCCCTCTGCAGGGTGTCCCAGCACCTGCCGAGCCCACACTGAAGCCTACAAACGCCTCTTCTCCAGCTTTTACTCCAAAGGCAACCACCCCATCATGTCTCCGCTGGCCAAGAAGAAGCTGCTGTCCCAGGTGAGCAAGGCAGAGTCCTTGCACTGCCTCAAACGCCATTGCCTGGAGGACAGGGGGGTGGCAAACAGCGCTCAGCCCAACCCAGAGCCCAGCCGGCCAGCAGTCAGCCCCCACCTCAAGGAGCAGAGGAGCCCCGAGACACAAAGGTTGAAGGACACACCGCAGGGAGGCCGGAGTGAGGCAGGACCCATCCCCAGCGCATCCCCTGGGAGGACGGACAGACAGCCTTACCCAAGAGCTGAGGATGGGGGCCCTGCGCCCGCTGTCTTCACCGGCTTCTTTCACGCGTACCGCAACGAGGTGCTGAAACCCATCAGCTGCCCCCCCTTTGGGGGCTACTTCTCCAACCTGAAGGATTTCTTGGAACCACAACCCGAGGACACGGAGGCTGGTCAGGATCAGCCCCAAGACCTGCGGAGCAAAGCATGGAGCAGGGAGAGCCCGCAGCCGGCTGCCTTCGTCAAAGCCTGCTGGGTGCCCCCCGGGGCCGGCTTCACCCCACTGACACAGAGCCCCACTCCACCCACTGCCAAAAGGAGCCGGGATGAGGAGCCTTTGGGTCCCAGCAGGAAGCTGCAGGTTGTTTCCCCCTTTCTCCACGAAACCGAAGGCAGGGACAAGGGCGCTGGTTCGCCCAGGGGCCACCAAGGATTGGCCAAACCCAAAGCCATCATTCCCGGACCTGGCTACGCCGCTCCGCTCCCCGCAGTGCCTCAAGCCCCAGACGTTTACAAGGGAGCAATGCTGCGCTTCCCGGTGAACTTCAGCAACCCTTTGGAGCACCTGAAAAACCAGGCAGCCCCACCAGTGCCGTCTCTCTCCATCAACCCCTTCATCATCCCTGCCTTCCCCAGCCCCGTGATAGCCACCTCTGTGCAGCCCTCTGACCTCAGGCATTACCCGACGTCCTACGAGGGCTCGCTGCAGCACCGGCTCTACCCCACAGCGACATGGCACAGCCAGCACACCTACAGCACCCCACACACCTCCGCTTTCCACCGCAACACCAAGCTGTAGGGTTGCTGTCCTGCTCTGGATCAGCCCCAGCCCCACAGAGAGGGAAGGCGGCACCTGGATGCCATCAGAGCTGCTTTGTCTCGTGGCAAAGATGAGCTGGACCGTGTCATTTTTACTCTTGGTCTTAGAGATGTTTGTATCTGACATCGTACTCCGGTGATTTAACTACCAGTATCACAAGGTTATATATTATATATATAAACAATAATAAGGGAGCAAAATGAGTTGCAGAGGTTTTCTTGCTAGAGATGCCGTGTCCCCATGCAGTTTTGTGCAGCCAACACAGACAGGCAGTGGATGTTCCCACCTCGCCATGCTGTGTTCTGAAGTCTGTTGCCTTATAGCAGGAGCTCCTGAGGTTCTAAGGGGCTCAGCAGGGCAGCAAGCATCCATGGGAAGCACGCTGGCTGCTCCAAAGCGGGTGCTGGAGGGCAGCATCCAAAATAAACCTCACTGGATGGTCCCAGCTGGCGGTGTTTGGGGTGTGCTTGATTGCTGGGATTAGGGCTAGGCTGTAGGGGAAAGCTGGCCTCACCCTAGCAGGTGTTTCCCCGAGTTGGGAGCAAGCTGAGACCTACCTCTGTTTTTCTCTTGCATCGTTTCTGGCACCTTGTTCTCAGCCTTGGGGGGTTCACAGCTGTTTTCTGGAGCATCCACGTGTCCAAATGTGGGTGCCACAGGATGACAGCACAGCAATGGCATGGAGAGGCCTCCTGGCTCTGGAACCCACCACAGATGGACAGCCAGCACCCAGGATGTGATCTGCAGAGAGAAAAGGAGCACTATTAGTGGCAGCCAGATGATCCAGGACAACTGAGGGATCTGCAAACCAGCACAGACCTGCAGAGCACGACTCCAGCTGCTTTTTTGCCTCTGCAAGCTCCCACTGAGCCAGTGCAAATGACCTGAGGTCTTTGCTGCAGCCAGATCCTTCAGTCTGTTATCTGCTCCTCTTTTGAGTCTGAATGTGGCCCAGAGGATGCAGCAATATCAGTCCTGCAGTATAAATTGGCCAGAGGACAGCTGGTCCCAACACCTCAGAGCTGGTTCGGTTCCGCATCCTGGCAAAGGAGCAGAGCCACAGGGGCAGCCATGAGCTGTCCCCTGCCAAAGGGGGCAACCCTGCTGTCCCCTTTGGGTTCTGAAGCTGAAACTGAGTGGCTGGCAAAGTCAAATCTTGCTCACTTTGCCCCAGAACCCCAAGGAAAAAAAGAGAGGCAGGCTCTGGGCTTGGGATATCTTGGGATACTGGTCCAGGAAAAGGGCAGAGCTCAAAAGCATCGCTCAGCATCCTCACCAGGCCATTACTCACCATCAGGATGGTATGAAGCCCAATGGACGAGGCAGTGGTGAGACGGTGAGGTCACAGCGAGTCCCCCAAAAGGTTGGGCAGCATCTGGAGTTGGCACGTGGACAATCCAGGAAGGGTGGGAAGGGATGGATGGCATCTCTCGATGAACAAACAGCCGAAGGGGGAAATGGTTATTCCCTCCTGCTCTGTTTTCCAGGCTCCCCATAACAATCGCGTTTCCTCTGCTGCGGTGGTTGGAAGAGCTGACAATAGGGTCTCCTCAGGAGCCAGCAGGATGAGGAAGTGAGCAGAGATCTCAGAAATATGCCTGCTGTCAGGAGGGGGAGCGCAGGCCTCCCCCAGCACCACAGAGATCCACACTTTGTGAATGAGTCTTGGACAGCAAACACAACTTGATGCCCCTCATCCCCTCCAGGGAAGAGGATGGTGAGGGTTCAGGGTATGGCAGAGCCACAACAACATGCAGGGCATGGAGATTAACCCCAGCAGTAATAGAAACACAAACAGCAAATCACAACTCTCAGCTCCGTCCTGTGAAAGCAACCCCAGGGACAGCCCTGGTCCTGAGCCCTGTAAGATGCAGATCCTAGGAAACCAGCCTTAGTGCTGCCAAAATCAGCTCCATCTCATCACCCTGGGACTCCATTTGGGGGCTGCTTCCCCTGTTTCAGGCTGGTGCTGCCCTGTGCTTGTTGCTGACGCTTCATGCTCTGCGATACACAAAAGTTAAACCCTGCTCTGCACCCTCGGAGCTTTTTCAACAAGTTCAAACCTTCTCGGAAGCAGAAAATCAAAGGGACGTTCCAGTGGAGCAGCTTCCCTCAGTGCCGCTCCCAGGACGCACAGCACTCATTTTTCCCTGCCTGCACAATGCTTCTTTGTCTGTCCCTGCAATCGAGGCGAGAGAAATCAGACCAACAAAGCCGGGCTCATTCAAACACTCAGAGCATCTAAGAAGCCCACAGTGCGGCTGCTGAAAAGAGCAGCTTTTGGGAGAGCCAGGTACAATAAAGCCGGTGAATATATCTATCCTTATACATTTATATATAAAAGATTTATTAAACAGCTCAACAAAACCAGAAAACATCCCCTCAGTTTGCTAGAGCCCAAATCAGCCCCATCAGCAAAGGGCTGCCCTCCCCCCTCCCACCCCACAGCCATGCTGAGGGTCCCCCAGGTCCCTATGGCTTCTGGCCGAGCGCAGGCCCTGCTGTAGTGATGACAGAGGAGCTGCTCAGTGTTAGGAGGGCAGCCCCAGTCCCTCCTGGCAGCAAGTGTCTGTTTGTCAGGGTCTCTCTGGCATGGAGGAGAGTGCTTCCATCATCCATCACAGAGGGGACCCTCCCCAAGGTTTCCATCACCCCCAGAGCGTGGCTGAGGGCTGAGGTGCTCCTGGTCAGACTGACCTTGTCCCCAAGGTGTCCAAAGGACCCGTCGGCTTTCATGGTGGCCAGTGTTGAGGTGAGGATGACTGCTTTGGAAGCAGTCTGCAGGATGGGTCCCACTTTGGAGTGCACCAGGCTGCTGGGAGGACTGGGAGCGACAGCCAGCGGGGAGGAGGCAAAGGTGACGGGACCAGCAGGAGAGCTGGTGGAGGAGGAGGAAGGTTGGAGGCCGGGCAGTTTGAGGGGGACTGAGGTAGCCTCATCCATCACAGACTTGGTCAGCGCAGACAGCTTGGCATCTGACATGACGTACAGGGTCTTCATGGGGCTGGCTGCGGTCACTGCAGAGAAGGGAAGGACATGCTCAGCAATCATGGGGACAGGGTGCCCACCCTGGGCTGCAGCCCCGGCAGCAAAGTGGCAGGGTTTCAAGCTGTACTTTTGGAACCCCCTTTGCCCCATTTTGTCTTCAGAGTGACTACAAAACAAACCCCAGCACCATCACAGCCTGGGCAGAGCACGACAAAGGAACCCCAAACCTGCCAGCTCCCTTTGTAGACCCCTCAGCTCACTCTCCCCAGTACGGTCCCTTCTCACAGGGCCAGCACTCTGGGGCTCCTCCTTGCCAAGTAATCTCCATCCCACTCTCCAGCCTCTCACACAGCTCAGGCACCTCCAGCTCTGTCCCACCAGCAGTGAAGGCTTCTGCAGGTGCTCAGATGCTCGTCACGCTCCACCCCGACAGCAGCAAAAAAGCCATCAGTGAAGCCCTTCGTGCTCTAAGGCAACAGCAGAGTTTGCATGTGGTGGCTCCTTCATCTCAGCCTGCTCCTCAGGAACCACAGCCCAGGGGAAGGCGACTTTACTGAAACCCAATCACCAGGGTTAGATGTGCTCGAGACACTGGGAAAAGCTTGTAGACCTGCTGCTGATTCAAGATCCTAACCTGGAACAGCCCATGGTTCACCCCCAGCTGGTAACAGAGATGTGTAACCATACCCCTTGCGCTCATCAGGGGTGAGAGTGTGCCACAGTCACCACCAGCACAGAGCCGACCTCTCCAAAAGAAAACACCAGGTTCAAACACAGAGAACACAGAGCAAAGGCTGAGGAGCAGCTGCCTAACAGAGCTGGGACACCCCACCATCATGGAGGGGACAGACAGGCCAGAAGAACAGCAGGAACAGGAGACTAAGCACTCCTAAACAGGCCGAGGAAGCAGCACAGTGACGTGGTGATGCTGGCAGGCATCTGAAATACCCATGAAACTGAGAGCTTGGAGAAATCTTCCACATCAGCACCCCAGTTCATGCTGCTGCTCTAGCAGCTTCACTACAAACTGGTCCTCACACTGAACGCAGAGCCAACCTGAACCTCCAGAAGTTCTCTGACTTTATCCACTACTTATCACAACTAGCAAGGACAAAGAAAACAAAACATAGGAGAAGAATTAAGCCCAGCAACTTCTGCAACTCCCTGTTGAGTCCTGGGGGGGGGGGAGGAGGAGGGTCAGCGCTGATTAGAGTTACAGCTGGGTCTGATGCCTGCAAGGAAAGCCAACAGCACAGTGAAGCATCCCACACATCAACACCACCTAGAGCTGTTGTGTTTGCCCCTCTGGGAAGCTGGCACAGCTCCCTCATTCCACCAGATCTGGTCTGTGTCCCACAGACCTGCTCATCTTCCCAACAGAACAGCAAAGCAGCTGGGCAGAGGGAAACGGAAGCACAGGCTTGGCAGGAGGGGGCTTTTTTGTACAGGATTTTACTTCATTTCTAAGTCTGAGGCTGCTGGATAGTGGCTCTGCAATATTTATTTAGGCGTAATCGGATGGTTCTGCTCTCCCTAAGGAAGGGAAATAAGTGTAGGCAGCAGGGAGAGCGCTGTCAGCATGTGGTGGGGGTCCTAAAGACACTAATAATCCCCTTGGGCTGACACTTTACACTCCACTCTTTGGCTGGAGGCAGCAGCTTACAAATCAGAACGCCACGTACTTGTTCACAGAAGCCACGAGGGCCCTCACTTAAAGGAGAAAAATAAAAGGGAAAAAGAATAATAAAAAGTCAACTTGGTTGGGGGAACTCTTCCCCAATGTGACTCCACACTCTGCCCTGCAGGCATGGCTCCCAGCAGGCCCCCAGGCTGGCTGCCCGCGCCCCGCCACGGCCGTGAGCCTCACCTAGGGGTGCTGCTGCAGGGTTGGTGGGAGCCATCTCTGCACCAGCCTGGGCTTTGCTGAGATCCATCTGAGACAGCAGATTGCCAGGAGAGGCGGCGCTGGAAGCTGGGGCGGCCAAGTTCCCAACTGCACCGTCCGGAGCCTGGAAGGGTTAAAGTAACCAAGAGCTACTGCAGAGCCAGGAGCCCGGGGGGGGGAGTGAGGTTACAGCACCTCTAGGGGGCTGCAACCATTCCTTGGGATCCGTGCTGTCCCTCAGCTCAACAGCAGAGCATTCTCTCCCTGCTTCCTGCCTTCACTTTCATGGGTCACTTGGGAACACTCAGCAAAATCCACAGCATCAGTGCTTTAAAGTGTGACGGTGCCACTCACAGCACCAACACTGCTGTCAGAACAAACCAGAGCAGAATGGGATACCTGTCCCCACTGTAGGGAGGTCAGCCCTGCTATATTCTCCTCCTCAGCAATACTGAAGTGACAACCTGGAGCTCAAAACCAGTCCTCACATCACCTGCATGATGCAAGAAGAAAGCGCTGCAACCGCCAGCACTGCTGAAAGCTCAGCAAACAAGGGATGAAAGCATCAGCATCACTACATTTTTACACAGCTGCCATCGGGAAATCACCACGCTGCAGGGAGGAACTCATTCAGAAAAGCAACATTCAAACCACGTTGGAGCAGCTCCTTGAAAAACAACCCCCCCCCCTTTATTGCCCATAGGGGGAGGAAAGGTTTCACCCCCCCACTCTATATCTCAGCAGCCACCAGCACCATCCCAGCCCCCAGAGTTAGAAAGCACAGCACACACAGCAATGCAATGCGTGGGCTTCACGCTTCCTGCGCAGACACACTGAAGTCAGCTGGAATTTCAAAAGAAACCCAACCAACCAACAAAGCTTTTGGCTGCTGCTGCAAACACAAGAGCTGAAGCTCTGCCATAATCCCCCCCCCCCACACCAAAGCCTTTTGTAAACTTGCTCTTTTCCAGGAAGCCCCGCTGGATTACGTAATCCTATGTGCTAAAGGTACACACGAGCTGATGTCAAGGGCTATAATTAGTCACAAAAACACACAGCTCACTCCATTTCCTGTAAGGGCCCGCTTTCAGTTTGCTTTTCAAGCAGCTCTCCCAGCGTTAAGCCACTGCCTTGAACACACAAACCCAGCACTGGAGCTACAGGTCACAGTCTACGATCAAACGCTGAGTTTCAAGTGTGGCTGCCTGAAAACACTGACCTGGATGTGAACCCATTCACCCCAGAGCCCATCTGTGCAAAACCTCACGCTGCTGCCTTGCTGCTTTTCCATCGGCTGCACTGCACCTTTCAGGTAACAGAGCACTGAAAGCGTGCCAGCCTTGATGGTGCCTTCAAACGGCCTCTGAAGAGCATGAAAGCTGCCTGCTACCTGGGTGAAGAGATCTGGAGTGAGCACTGTGATGGTGTGACACCCTGAGCTCAGCTGGGATCTGCACAGTGGATAACTGAGCGTCACTTGCTCTGTGTTGCTGAGCTCTACTACAGCCCAGCTCTGCCTGCACTTGCAGACTCTGCTGTGTTAGAGTGACTGAAAGAAACACAGAAGTCAGAGGAGGAAGGATGTGGGTGCTCAGAAATCTCAGCTTTAACCAGAAGCAAACCAGGACTCTGCATAGAAGATACAGGCAACGGTGGCTGCAGGGCCAGCTCTGAAGCAGCACAGGATAAATGAAAGCCTCACGGCTGCTGCTGTCAGTACTTACCCAGTTTCCATCCAAAGGCTCAACCTGTAGGACAGCAGCTTCCTACACATCCCAGCAACCCCAAACAGCAGCAAGGTGCAGGAGCATGCTCCCTGCCCCCATGATGTTGCCCATAACACAGTTCACCCCAGTACCCTGGAGCAGAACCACGGAGCTTCGTCTGCAAAGCAAAGACTGCTCTGCACCTCCTGCACCAGTTCACCTACCTGTGCTGGTGACAACAGGAGGAGGAAAGTCAGAAGTGAGAGAACAGCCTCTCACCCAACCTGGAGTGATCCTGGCATCTTCTGATGCCCTCAGCCTTCAGTGCAGCTTGCTGGGAACTGCGGTTTGACCCCCACGGGATGCTCCATGCTCATCTGACTGCCCTCACACTTATGGGTCCATCTCAAAACTGCACCGATTTAGGACACAGCACAAAAGCAAATCTGCAGCAAATGCACCCCAGGTATTGGGGTGAAGAGTTCAGTGTCACAATACTCAAGACCTTCACCACAACAAAACAATCCTCTCCAACTTCTCTCAATTCATCAGCTGTACCAAGATGTATCCCGGGAAGCAGCCAGGATCCTTTTGAGTCAGTACCTAGCACACCTTTAGCATGAGAACAGCAAGAGCGCTTCCTTCCGTCAGTGATCCATCCCAGCAAGGAGATCAGCTGGGAGCAGATGAACTTTGGAGCTCACACTCAGTGCTTCATGGATGGGTTTTAACAGTATGGCAGAGAAACAAAGCAGAAGCTGGGGACCTGCAGTTGGAAAAAGCAGGGTATCCCAACACCCAGAGGGCCCAGCACTACATCAGGGCACCTAATAGTCAGAAGAAGCATTTCCAAGAGGGAGACAATGCCAGACAGTGCAGCCAACCCCCTTTCTCCTGCCTGAACAGACAAGGGATAGACAACAGAAGCAGCTTTCCTCCTCCCACCAAATACTGTCACTGCCAAGAAAGCCCGAAGCTTCAGGAAGAGTTTCCTTACTGATTACATTACAAATCCAGACAGAGGTTTCTTTGGTGCAGTACCAGCACGCAATCTCTCTGTAGGAAACAACCCTGCTGCTAAAAGGTGTGAAGTTAACCTGGGTTCTCTAATCACCAGCAACGAGCTCATCACACCCAAGAGAAACGCAGTGAGCAAGAACCCTTTCCTTAGGGCAGCTTCCTCTGCCCTCCCAGCAGCACTGGATGCTTTCTCTACACAGAAGGTGCCAAAGATTACCTGTGGTGCCTGCGTCTGCATAGGCTGCTCCTCCACCTGGGGCTGCACCGTCCCCATTGCAGCCTGGCTAAGCGTTGTCACACGGCTGGGCTGCCCACGCAGCGTCACAGTAATGGTCGTGGGGGCCTTCAGGCCTAAGAAAACATGCAAAAACAACACCCCTGAGACACAGGAACTGTAGAGGCCATGCTCACCAGCTGCGGCTGCAGCATGAGTCTCCTCCAGCTCATAAATTACCACCAAAAGTGCCTTTCCACAGCTGCAGCTCCAAGGTGGTGAAAAAAGCTTTGCTAACAGCAGTTCTGGGGGATGATGGGGTGCTCTGGGCACCTGCATTGCATGCTGGACTCACCTGCTGCCTGGTTGGAGATCTGAGCCAAGCCAGGGAAGCTGCTGGCCAGCTTTGCCAGTCCTCCATTCGTCAGCAGCTGGTGAATGGCCGTGGGCTTCCCACTCGCTGCAGCTCCCACTGACAAAGAGGTGGCAACTGGGATGGTGCGGACTATGGTGCCAGTGCCTGTGGTGATGGCACTCAGGTTCTGGATGGGTGTGGGTGTCTTCACAGCTGAGGTCTGGAAGGTAAAGCAGAAACACTGAGTATCTGGAAGGAAAGAGGCTGCTGGGGTGGCACAGCCTCTCCCTCCCATGGCAGCAAGGGGGGCAGATGGAGAGTTTCTGCACACCATCCTGGTGGCCACAAGCAGGTCTGAAGGTAAGTGAAGCTGTCCCTTCCCACCTGCACACACTCACTGCAACTTAAAGCACGCCAAGGAGAAACTGTGGCTACACCTGTAAGGAGCCTCCTTTTCTGAATGGGGCCTCCTCAAACTGAAAAGTTGGGGAGCATTGTTTAACAGAACCACAGATGTGAATTTTCCCAGAAGAAAAATGATTAGAAAAGATTACTGATCTCCCTCCGAGTCCATTCTGCGAGCTCTTCTCAGTATTTTCTGGTAGCTGCAAAGCCTGGTTTTGAGTAAAATTTCCCATAGCCCCATTTCCTAGAACCCACACCACTTACAGGAACCCTTACCCCCAGCACTCAGCCAAACCTCAGACATTATTTCGCTGCAGTTCACACCCAGCATCGCTCATTTGTTCCTGGGACAAATATGGCTTATTTAGGCTCCCTCCAGCTTCTACCACTTTACCCTCCATACAGCTTCCCTTCAGAGAGTAACATTTGCAGGCTGCATACTTGCACTGGTGTCCCAGCTGCAGCCACGCTGGCAGGAAGGGCAGATGACTTAGTCCCAATGTCTTGCAGGCTGAAGCTCAGCCCTTGCAGCAGGCTGCTGGCAGAAGCTGCTCCTTACAAAGGAAAAAATAAAGAAATCAGGTCTGGAGAATGAAGCACCATCAAATCCCAGGTCATAGTAAAGACATCCCAGGACAGTAAATTGTTCTTTAAAGAGGAGGGTCCCAAGCAGCTGGCCCCAAGGTTGGTGGGGATCATCCTGGCCACACAACACATAGCCCAACCTTGCTGGGAGCTAAACATGCAAAAAACAGGAGGCAAGATACTGCTCCTGTCTGAGAGGAGGGAACTTTGGCTATCTCGAGGCATCGAGGTTTACCTTTTCCAATCACAATAAAGGGATGGAGAGAGGCAGGTACCTTGGAGGGCACTGGCTGGCTGGGCCTGCATGCAGTGGGTGCTGCTGGCCACCAGCCTGCTCTGCAGGGCATGGAAAGCACTGGGCGTCGTGCTGCTGGGGATGGAGGCAGACGGAGCAGGACTCACTGAGCTTTCTGCTGCTGAGCCCAGCCTGCAAAAGAAGCAGAAGAAAAAGATGTTTCTTGGTGATAAACTACACGTGGCAAGGCAAGATTGCTTTGTCAGCACACTGTTAGAACACACAGAGTAGGGAGGTGATGAGATAAAAAAAACCCAAAACATGAGAAGCTCCCCTGTGTCCACCACAGCAGCTAGAGCAGGGAGTGATAAACACTGTATTTCCAAGTCAGAAGTGATCCTGTTATGTGTGTGTGCCTGCCTAGGTGCTGCCACCCTACACAGAAGCCATTTACCTCGAAGTGAAGCCATTTCCCATTTAAAACCTACTTTCTATTTGAGAACAGCTCTTCTTCCTCTCCCCTCCCAGATCAGTCAGGGTCCAGTTCTCCAAAGCACGGTTTGAATTAAAAGGGAAAACAGTGATGTGAGAAACTGTCAACACCAGATTCATTGCCCAAAAGCAATCCCTGTGGTCAGTTACTTTCAAAGCCAATACTGAGAATTCTCAATCTTTGGGGAGAAAAAAAACAACAATGATTTACCATCAGAGAATGAAGGGAAAGAATAAAGACAGCACTATGCTTTTGGCCAAGACAACAACACGGTGATTCAAAAGACAAAGATAAGTAGTTCTAAAGCAAGCTTGAGTTTGGAAAACTATACAGAAATAGGGCCCAGCAGGCGAAATACCTTCTGCCCATTTCCATCACTCGTAGATTGGACCACCAGCCCACAGATAGGAGCCTAAGAGTCCCCCGTACATCAGGAAGCAAGATGAGAGGCAGCCCCACAGGCAGAAATCACTGCATTGTGGTGCTCTGCAATAGCAGCCCATAGTGAAAGATGCACTCACTTGGATGTGGCGAGCAGTCCGAAGGGCTCCTTCCCACCCGACACAGACTGGCTGACTGCCATAGGGAATGGCTTTCCTGAGACAACTGCAAAAGAAAAAGAAGACACCTAAACTCTCTGTCCTCTACAAGCCTTGAGGGATTCCTCTGCTCCCACAGAGACAGCCCAGCGCTGCATGGGTTCGTCCTGCTCACAAAGCTTCTTCTCAAAGAAACCTGCAGCCATCAACACCCTCTGGAGCCACCACACAACAACATCAGGAGCATCAAAGAGAGCAGAGTTGCAAATTAAAACAAGAATGCTGTCATTGTTCAAGTGTTACAGCAGACAGGACCAAAGGAATCGGCTTCAAAGCCCTCACCAACAACTGCAAACCTGTCTCCTAAGTGCCATCACCACTCATCCCCTCCTTCCAGGCCTCACAGCACAGCTCTGCCACCTGGATTGCTGAGCTAAGGTCTGCCTGCTCCATTCTGTAAGCATTCTTTACAGACACAAAATACACAGGGATGCCAGGAGTCACGGTATTTGTTTATTGTGTCACAAGGTCGGTTTATCGCAGCCTTTGGGATACAAGTGAGTGTGTCTGGTGCTTCCTTCCTGCTCACACACGGTAAGAGGGAAATCTTGTTTGGTTCATGTTTACTTCTGCAATTCATTTCCTTTCTGTGAAAAGAAGGTGGGAAAAATTAAAAATAAAAATAATAAATTAAAAGAAAATGCCAGAAACCAGAGATCTTCAAAGCTGCCAGAAGAGGAGCTGCAACCCTGAGAAAGGATGCGTATTTATTAGTTAATTCTCGCAGTTTAAAACAACCATTACCCAAGAAAGGCTTCTGAAGGAGTAAGGTTTGCTTCTCTGCTTTTAAAACTTGACTGCCTACTATTTGGAATGGAGATGCTGACCCCTCTGCCCTGCACCAACCTAATGCTAATAATGAGCAACTGCCTCATGCATCTGGGGCTCTGAGGTGAGGCAGCAGCAAGATAATGTCCTTCAAGTACAGCAGGGATTGCAGCTGAAGCTTCTGGCCTCCTTCACAAAGGTTTGAGGGGAAGCACACCAAGCACATCTTCTTGGACAGAAAGGACCTCTGCAATGCTTGTCACGGTGGGCTTTTCCCAAGAGAAGAGCTGGGATTTGCTAACATATGTACTAAGGGTTTGTTGCACTGGATCTCAGAATGCAGCACAACCTGAGCAGGGTCAGCAGAGCTCGGCTGAATTGTGGAACCTGAATAAAGGTTTTCCAGAGGGAGGAACGTCACCATTCTCCACAAATTGAGAGCACATTCCAGGAGAGAGCTTGGCTCAGGGGCTACAAGCAGGCAGCAGAACCAGAGACCCACACGACCCACTTGGAGCACACACTTGCCACGACCAGCATCCTGCCTCCAGCAGCAGCCTGGTGCTTCAGAGAAGGTACGAAATCCTCCTCGCAGCTCACAAGCACATCACGGACGCACCTGCCAAGTCCAGGCTACACAAAGCCAGCCCCCCCACGTGCCCCCAGCTACCCCCAACAGCACCGCGCCACTCGTGCCTTTCAGCCTCTGTTTTCTGCAGCTACCTCCTCAAGAAGTAAAAAGCAAAAGCACAGCTCCCCTCCCTCCCTGTGCCCCAGAGGAGTCGGTGTGGGCGCAGCCCCAGCAGCACTCTGGTTTACAAGCAGCTATGCCACGGCAACTCACTTTCTGCCTGGGTGCTGAGGGGTGCTCCGTTCCCCACGCCAGCAGCATCTCCGTGAGAGACAATGGTCACCTTGATTTTGGCTCGTTTGGAAGTTTTGCTGCACTGGGTCGGGCTGGGGGTCTGATGCCTCTTCAGCTGCACGCGCACATCATCTTTCTCAGCCCCTTCCGAGTGCTCTGAGGAGACTGGAACTGGGGGACACAGAAGGAGCTTTTTGAAACGGCCGATTCCTTGAGGTTGGTGCAGCTCAGCTGTGCGCACCAAGGTGTGGAGAAGGGTCACATGCCCATGCATACTTCTGCAGCTCCTTTCATGCCAGCCTTGCCCATCTCCCATGCACCAGGAGCTTCTCCTTTTCACCACCTACACCGACTTCTGCGTGCCCTGAGCTGCAGTCTCGGGGCCAGTACTTAGCTTAAGCCACTCCAAGGCTAAAGGCAAGACAGCATAGGAAGTCTGTCCTGCCATCTGCAGAAGAGAAAAAAAAAGGATGCCTACAGCAATAACATCTTTGCAGAAACCCTTTTCATTTCCAAGTAGGGTAGACCCAATCCTGGCATCATCCCTGATTTCCTGCTGAGGAAAACGCAGGTGCAGGCGTGCTGGGATCAGAACTCAAGACTCTCTGCTCCTCCAACACACCTGCCAAGCTGTCTGTGTGCCTGTCACTCAGCACATCCCTTCCAGCCCTCTGAGAGATGGACAGAAGCACAGAGGTGGCCACGAAGCAGGCAGGAGCACAGGAGGTGCTGCAGCAAAGCCAAGCCCTGCACTGCTTGGTACTGGGGAGAAAAGCAGCAAGCTGAGATTTCTCTTCCACACCAACTGTTTGTTTTGCTGTTATATCCTTGATCCATCACATCCACTTCATTCTGCCTACAGCATAAGCTTGCTGGGGAAAGGATCAACCAGAAAGTGCATGACAAGCACCGCAGGGCAGCACAGGGCCAAGATGCAGTCACAAAATGCCACGTCCCACCACTGACGGACAGCAGTTCTGCCTCCTGCCGTGGTGCTGGCAGCAATTTGCAGCAGCAGGGGGAAAACTCCATAGAGCACTCTCCATCCAGATAGATGCAAGCCAGCGAACTCCCTGTTTGCAAGTCCCTGCGACTAAGTCAAAAGCCTGGACACCAAAAGACATGTCGTCTCTCACTCAACTATAAACATACTTGGTTCAAATCACCCTTTGGAGACCTCACCAGGTGTGCACCAAAGCCCACGGTGCCACCAGCCAAGCAGGACAGTGAAAAAGCACACGCATACACACCATCAGTTTCCATTCCCATCTGATGCTGGGTAAGCACACAGTTTGAAGTGACCACAGTGTTGCTTTCAAACAAAGCTCAAGAGAGAAAGTAACCTGTAAGATAACCGGCTTAGTCCAATACTGGGCCTCAGTATTGCCTCTGGGGTTGTATGTGCAGTTTGGACCATATCCTGTGTGTGCTCAGCACATCGAAAATACCACAGATTATGCTGCATCCAGGGTTTGCCCTGGATAGTTAAAAGCATTCATGTTTGGAGCACTGCAGCTCAGTAGCTGTCATCTATGTCAATGCTCTCATCTTCCTGGGGTCACCTGAGCTGAGAGCTGACACCTCTCCTGACAGTGCAGCCTCCCAAACCTCTGGATTAAACACAGCTCCCCTCTGCATGTCCCCAGGTCAGGACAACCCCATTGAGCCAGCTCCCACCAATCACCCCAAGGCTTTCCCTTTGGAGAGCTAAGGCTCTCACCCCTCTCTTTGCCTTCTTTGCTCTTCAATGATTTTCTGGCCAAGAAATTCTGTTCTGAGTCCACAGTTGCCCCTCCTGAGCCACCTGGCAGCTCTTCACTTCCATGTTCACCAGCAGCCACTTTGCTGCACTACGCAGTAAGGACACTCCACCAACATGCAGCCTGACCTCAGTACAAGGAAGGAGTTAAACTCATGATACAAATCACCCACTGTCCAGCAGAGCAGGACTGCTGCCAGTTTACACCAGTGTTTATCTGTGCAGCAGGAACAGGGAAGAGCTCAAGAGGTGTTAGTGCTCTCAGTTGGCACACAAGCCATTTGCTTAAGCTTCAAACGCAGCAACAAGAAAGCAAAAAGCAGGGGGACAAAGGGAAACGTTGGGTTGTGACCCAAACCAGTGCAAGGGAAGAGGAAGATGTCAAAAGGAGATAGCAGAAAGAGAGAGAGAGGGAGGCGGAGAGAGACAGTGGAAAGTGAGGAGATACTCACCAAAGAGACATGAAGAGGTGCCAGGAGGAAGAGCTTTCCTCACCAGCATGTTTTGTTTCAGAAAAGCAGCAAACTGAGCTGAAATGAATCAGAGAGAATTACAGTATCACAGCCCGGCTCTGGAGGGGATGCAAGCTGCAAGGACACCACTGTGACCCACAGACACCTGGGAGCAGGCAGGCAAACAGCTCTGGGCATGGCCACCACCTCATCCCTCATCACCTACTGCCATGGAACACGCGCTAGAAGCCACACAGCAGCAGCTCCACAAACCCTCCTCCTGCCTTCCATGTGCTACCTAGAAACTTCCACAACTACAACAACAACGAAGCAGATTGCTTTAGCTCATCCCCTGAGGAACTAGAGAGATGCAAGCCTATCTTTCCCTCTGGAGCCTATCCTGACTTGCAGGGTCACACAGCAGCAGACAACAAGCAGCCTTTTTAGAGCCATCTCAAGCAAACAAACAAGCACAGAAGGGAAGATGAAGAACTATTTTCCACCTACTGCTGATTTTTGCCACAAGTAAATCACACCGCCAACAAAACCATTACCTACATTCACAGCTTTTACAGTCAGACTGAAGCTGGTCAATAAAGGTTTTAATCAGCATCCAACAGGACAAAAAACCCCACAGCTCGGAGCAGCTTTTCCTCTGTGTTTGATACAAGATGATTCCAGTTACCAAAGCCCCACTGTTTTCAGTCAGAATTCAACATCCTTAGTCATCACCTGAGTACCTTTAATCCCCCTCCCAAGCAGCCTTGGGGATATAAGACATCAGTTAAGGGGCTCACAGACAAAAGAGGATGAGAGCACGGCTATGCGGAGGTTTGGTCAGCTATAACAAGTGAAAATCCTTCCCACTTGGAACAGCAACAAGGCTCTGCAAGCTGCACAAGCACCGCTTCCAACCTAATTTCACCTCCCCACAAGCTGCTGCATTCCAAATGGCAATAACAGGGAACTAAGCTGCAGAGCAAGTTGCCACAGGAAGGATTCAGGACAGCAATCAGAAGATAAAACCTAAAGAAGTCAGGGAGAAGAGCAAAAATCCGGATGGGAAGAAGGTAAGAAAGCCACCAGCTGTTACCTTGGGCCTGCTTGTGTGTCAGGATCGTGTCTGTCCTCTGCACCTGCCTCTTGAGCAGCTGAGCGGTACTGATCGGGGTGGGCTTCTGGATGGAAGACACAGCAGCCATTTTAGTCTTGGGACTTGAAGTGGGGCTGCTGGAGACACTGGATAGGTCCTGGATAAGACAAGGAACACCTCTTATCCCATGTTTCCCTGAGCAGAGGCAGTCCTAAGCTTAAGCATGCACAGAACGCGTGTCCCTCTGCTGAAAAGGACAGAACTCTCAAGGTTTGTTCGCCCAATAGTCAGCCATTCATCCTCTCACATCCTCTTCCCTTTCTCCAAATGCTTAGCACCTCTCACTGCACGTTCCAGCTGCACAAAACCATCTCCTCACACAACCTCAGCCCTCCTCAGCTCCCCATGCCCTGAAGGACACCTCACCTCAGAGCCTGAGGGCGATGCAGGCACTCTGGATGCTGGCGAGGCAGGCCGGCTGGTTCTTTCTGGCAGGTCAAATGACAGATCCCTCCTGGTTGAGTCCCGTGGCTTCTTCTTCTTCTCAGCATCCAGATCACGGGGATCAGAGCCTGAATGGCTCTCTGCTCGAGTGAGGATGCCAGTCAGGAAGTCAGCGATCTCATCCTAAGCAAGACAAAACAATTAGGCTATATGGTGCAAAGCTCTCTAAAAATAAGTCATCTTCACAGCTTAAAGAAAAAAAGAACTCGGGATTCCCAAAGAAGCAAACTGATAGGGCTCTCTAGATTTAAAACCCCTAAAATCTTGCAGGTGGACCTCAGCCTCCCCATCAAAGCTCATATTCCATTGAATTCTGGCGAATGGAAGGGAAATGCGATGGTTTCTCCCTAAGAGCTGTTTGCTTCCCCAAGCAGAAAACTGAGCTTTGTTTAAAGCAGCCACGCAGGAAGCTTACTGCCCTCCTCCTGCACGGACACAACCACTTCAAAGCATCTCTTGAGAGAGAGATGACTTTGTTCAACTTGTTCAGTCAGGTTATCACCTGTGGTCACTGAACCGTTTCAGCATGTTCTTTCAACAGGTACAAAGTACAAAAGGAAGAAACCTCTGCCTTTACCTGGATGCACCTGTCCACCATGCTCTGGGTCAGGCCTTCTGATTTCTTTTTGGCTTTACTTATCCTGTGGAATAAAATAGACAAAACCAGATGGAAGTCAGCAAACATTTGTTTCTCCCCTTTCGTGCTCGCTACGCCATCCTTCACTCGATAGTACAATTCACATGGCAGCATGTTTCCTACTCCCCTGCACAGATCCTACCAAGTAAGGTCTGAGTTGGTTCCACCAGCGCTCAACTCAAGAGCACCGCCTGCTGGAAAGACGAGGTCTGTCCCTCAAAAACTCTGAGCAGCTTTACTAACAAGAGCCCAGCGCGGCTGAGCTTGCAACCAAAGCTTTTGGCCAAGTAAATATGGTATTTCCTTTCCTTCAGAGCTTCAACTTTGTCACGGTTTGACACTTCTTTTTGACTTACACAATGCTCTAGAATCTTGTCCGCACAGGTTAACACCAGGCTACCCCCATTCACATACACATAGCCTGTATGATATGTGTTATCATACAATGCTGTACCCTGGATCTCCTACTTACCAAGGCAAATTTATCACAGAAAAACAAACCAAACGAGCCACTACCCAACACATCAGCCTTTGAACAAGACTGAGAGTGCATTAGGACCAGATTTTTTGATATGCATTTCAGATCCTGCCCAGCAGCCCTTGTGGGAAAGAAGGATCCATCCGTGAGCACAGCACACCTGAGATTGTCATCTGCTCCTCCCACCACCACCATGCTGTTATCAGCTCGGATCTTCTCCCGGAAATCTTCCATTGCTTCGATGTTGCATTGCAGGGAGTTCTGACCAATGACAAAGAGGACGGGGGTCTTCATCTCCAGGAGGGGGTCATCAACATCCTGCAAGAGAATGGGAAACTGTGGTTCAGATGAGCTGTGCTGGGATATTCTCTGGACACATGAGCACAAGCAACACACGTAAGACCCCCAGGAGCAGCAGCAAAATCACATCATGTGAGGAATCCCACAACAGATGTGACACCTCCTCCAAACAAAAACCTCCCAGTTGTTTCTAGACTGCGAAGCCAGACTCTATGAAACAGCTGAAAGCTGAAGAATATAATACAGTTAATTAAATGTCCCCCTGCCCCATTGGTCCTTACCCCTCTGGGGCCATCAACTGTTAGAAGAGGGAATCCAAGGCACACAACTGCAGTGACGTATTCCATCACTGAAACCTGGGTAGAAAAAAGCAAGAGTCAGCAACCCAACAGTCCAACACACCAGTGCCGTGAAGGATGCTTCGCTGGGTTCAGAAGCACCATGTCTATTTAGACCTTCATTTGTTTAACAAATGGGTTTGGGGAAAAAACACAGGGGAAATCAAACCCTGTATGCCCTCAGGATTAAAAGGGATGAGCCTCAACAAGGGAAAAGGGAAGAGAATCATCCAGCAGAGCCTTAAACACTATAGTCATTTTTAATCTAATTCCGAAGAAAAGCTGTCAAAGGGCCTCCCTGTAACACGTACTTACATGACAGGCCACCAAGGCACCCGTGTTCCACCCGATGAGGATGATGGGCTTGTGAGAGAAGTGGTTGTGAATCTACAGGAGGAAAAAGGCCATCAGTGGAGAGGGACAGGCAATGAGGCGATGCCTTTGGGCAGCACAGCAGAGCGCAGCAGATCTCACCTCCGCCACTTTGCTTCTCACTGCCCCAATCATGTGTTCCAGGCACTGCAACACTCCCACCCCGCTGCCGTTGTTCAGCAGGTGGGTGGCGATGGGGATCACCTGTAGGGTGAAATTAAAGAGGAATAAACGAGGAAGGCACCACAGCAGAAACAGGCTGGAACTCCATGTGAATTTGAGCTTCCTGTCTCCCTCCCACAACAGAGAATTCCCACAGAGAATCTCTGCTGCTCACTTTGCCCCCATACACCCATTACAGCTAACGCACATAGAGGGCTGTGAGCAGCTCTGTACCTGAGGTGATCCATACCCTCACTCCTCCATCCAGTCTCTTTCTACTGGAGGACTCCAGCCCTCCATCAGCTTTGAGCAACTCCACCCCACTGTGTGACCCAGCTGCCAAATGCAGCAGGCAGCAGATGTCAGCCTATTCTCAGCACAATCAAATACTCTGGGGCACCAAAGGATTATAAAAACATGCTCAACAGCTGCACTCTGCCACAGCTGTTAATGGGAACCTTCCACCCCCACCCCACCCCTTCCAAACCATCCATACCAACCTTTCCCAAGCAGGAAAGCTGTGACTGCCAGAATCGGTGCCGTCGAGAAGTGGGGAACATGGAGTTGGAGGGTCCAGAGGAAGCAATCAGGATGAGGGGGGAACCAGGTAATTTGCTCTGCAAAATTCCACAAGTGACGCATAAGCAAAAGTGACTTCCCAACCCAAATCTCCACCACTTGTTGTTTTGGGAATGAGAATGACTTCTCAGTCCCTGTGAGGCACTCACTGGTTTATTATGGGACAAGACCCCCACTGCAGGGTCCCAAGGTCTCTTCAGCAGCAGAGACAGAGCCTCAGCACCTGCTGCCCCCGTCTTGGTGGTGGAAGAGAGCAGCATCCTGTCGATCAGAGTGGGGATCTGGAACCAGAGAAGAAAAGGACTGAGAAAATGCACATAGGCTTCCCAAAGGCCTTTTAAACATCATCAGAGCTTCAAAGAAAAAGGATAAAGCTTCCGCCGGTTTCCTTTTAATGAGCTTTAATAAAGGGAGAACGTCGTAAGAAGCAGTAAGATCTCTTTCACTGCTCTCATCACCTTTCCTTTAAGTGTTTGCAGAGCATCCAGGTAAGCAGCCAGCACTGGCAAACTGAGGGTTTCCACTAAGGTCGTGTGAAGCCACTGGATCAGTTTGGTGTCCCAGTTCACACTAGCCAGTGCTTGGCGGACTCTCCGAGCACATTTGTCCACTGCTATCCTCCTCAGGACTGGTTCATTGCAAGCCTAGAATCCAGGACATTAAAGAAGAAAAAAAACAATGTTATGGGAAAAGTTAAACATACCCTGTTCACCCCAAACTACAGGAATGAATCAGCTCCAAGCCCTCTGGCAGCAAGCAAGGGCCAGAATCCCCTCAATGAGGACAAAATCACACCTCAAACAAGCCCAGAGTTCCCTGTTTCTTAAGGCCCTACAACCCAAAGGCCAGGACTTTCCTTGCTTTGTTAGGGAGGACTGAATAAAACCACTCACAGAACAGCTCTGCTGGAAGGTAGAAGAGCAGCAGGGAATAAGAGCTCTTACCCCTTCATTAGCCAAGCGAGCCAGCCTGTCAGACTGCAGTGCTTTGTGAATCTTGTTAAATAGTTTGTTCTGGGCCATCGTCCAGCCCGTCCTGGAGAGAAAACCAAAGGGGTAACACTGCTCAGAAACCCATCCCAGTCCTTCCAGCTGCCACACACTCCCAAGGCAGGTAAGCAGCCCAAAGCAGAAACAACAGAACCCATAAATAAGACCAAAACAATCACTCTCTTTAGCACAAGTTACCTCCGTATTCCTCCAGCTTTCCTCAGCCCACCCCATTGCCATGCTTTACCTGTTCACGTGTTCCTCCCAGTCATCTGGGGGCGGAGGAGCATCTGCATCCGTGCGAGCAAACATGACGTGCCGCTCACACTCGTTCATCACACTGCGTGCCTTCTGGTTGTCATAGAGAGGCACCGGCGTAGCTGTCACCGTCTCAACATCGATGGGGACATCTGCTTCACTACAAGGGAAAATCGTGCTTCAGAGAAAGGGGCTAATCTCTCTGCACTCCCACACCTCAGCCCCTCGATCCTGATGCAGCCCCCAGCCCTACCCCACTGTATGGGAAATTGGTAATCACAGCCTGAACCTCTGATTAATCGGCTGAGGTGAGTGTGGGGTCAGCTGTGGGAGCACAGGTGAGAGTGATGGAGCTGTGCTCCTGGAAGGGGTGGAGCTTGACTCCTCTGGACCTCATTTAAGGGCTGACCACCACTGAGGCAGCATCTCTTGGAGACTGCTCCTTGGTGGAGACTGCCTCAGCATTTCCCAGCAAAGGCATCAATATTGGTGAGTCTTTCCTTATAAATAACCTTTTGAATATCTGTTACCATCTTTGTATCATTTTACCTTATGCCCACAGACCCCTCAACCCACTCCTGCGTGTCCCTAGCCCACATCTCTCACACACCATCCTGGCTCTGATTGGGATCCCCCAGATCCTCACTTCTCTCTTAGAATCAACCCCAAGACCCTCTACACAGACCCCTATACACCCTCAGCACCCCAAACCCCTCACTCCCACCTCAAAAACAGCTCCAAAGCCTCCTTACAGATCCCTCCTTTACAGATATCCCCCAACCCCCTCAAAGTGCCACTCATTAACAACACCAGGACTGTCCTCAGAGTCTCTCAGACCCCCCAGCCCCCCCAAGTCCCAAACTTTCACCTCACAAACAACCCCAGGCCTCATCCCACTGACCCCTAACACCCCTCAGCCCCCCCAAAATGACACTTTCCCCTCATGAACCACCCCATTGAGGCCTACAGCCCCATGGCTCACAAACCACCTCAGGCCCCATCCCACTGACCCCTAACAGCCCCCTCAGCCCCCAAACCTTCTTTAGAGGTCCATTCTCGACCCCAACCCGCCACTTTCCCCTCATAAACCGCCCACAGAGGCCTACATCCCCTCATAGACCCCCCCAGACCCCAAACCTTCTCCTCACACCCCCCCATATCCCCTCACAGGGCGGTGCCGGGCTGCCGCCTTGGGGTGAGGAACAGCATTCGTGCAGGTCGGGCGGCGCTGGCGTCGGGATGGGCGCTCCAGGGTTTGGCGTAGCTGTGATCCAGGCACACCAGGTCGAGCTCCCGCTCGTGAGCCGACAGCTGCAGCAGCAGGGAGGTCCCCATCCTCCTCGCCGACCACTGCAATTCCCGCTCTCGTTCCCCGCCGCGCTGCGCCATGACACCCCCAACCCCGGCCGCCCCGCGGCGCGCAACGCGCATGCGCCGCCGGAGTGAAGAGGGGGAGCGGGAGGCGCATGCGCGGAAAGGAGAGTCGGAGGGAAGATGTGGAGAGTGGATTTAAACGGAGCGGAGTGGGAGGAACTAAGAGGTGGAAATGGAGTGAGGAGGGGGGACGTGGGGGGCAGAGTGACATGGGAATCATTGATGTGGGGATACGGGGACGTGGGGGTGTAGTGACATGAGACAGAAGGGTGTGGGATGCGGGGACGTGGGACATGGGGATGTGGAACATGGGGATTTGGGATATGGGGACATGGGGACACACGGAATGGTTTGGATTGAAAACAGACCTTAAAGATGGGCCATAAAGATGCCTATGGGGCCATGGGATGTAAGGACAGGAGGGACAGGGGGACATGAGCACGCAGGCAGGGGTGCAGTGACGAGGGGCATGAGGATATGGGGACACACAGATATAGGGACACAGTGTGGGGGCACAGAGGCATGGGGACAGCTGGACACAGCCACACGGTGACACAGCCACACGGTGACACAGCTCCTGGGTGACATGCAGCAGCTGTGTCCCTTTCTGTGCCCCCCCCCACCCCCCCCCAATGCATTCAGGAACGTGACAGCACCGTGGTGACACTGCCATGGTGACACCGCCATGGTGACACGGGGACACGGCCATGCTGCGGCTGCTGGTGGGCAGCGCTCACCTCCCGGCAGCCACGGGTTCGGGACCCGGTGTGCACGTCTATGCTCGTTTCAGAGGTACCGCTGGGGACGAGGGGACGCTGTGGGGGCTGTCCCTGCACTGAGGGGTGGCATCAGCCACCTTCGTGTCGCTGTCATGGGATGGGGTGGCACTGAGTGACCTCATGGTCATGGGGTGAGATGGTGGTGGTTGTATGTGGGAATGGCACGTGGGGACATTGCCACCCACACCAACGTCCCCAACCCGTTGTGCTGCCTCCTGTCCCTCCAGGTGTCCCCAGGAGCACCCGGGTGGTGGCAGCAGAATGCAGCCCCACATGGAACGAGGTGAGGTGGCCTGGAGGTGGCCGACAGCAGCATGGGGGCACATGGCCACCCCACCAACCTCTGTTACCCTCATCCACCCCACAGACACTGGCTTGGCCTTTGGCCTCACGTCCCCTGCGCCCCACAGACAGCCTGGCCCTGCGCCTGCAGCTCTGGGGTCAGCCAGACCCACACAGGTGAGTGTCACCCATGGGTGCAGGGTGCCATCCCCATGGTGGCTGCACTCACTGTCCCTATATTTTCAGGCTCCTGGGTGCCACCACGGTGCCTCTGCGCTGCCTGGCAGAGGACCCTGGATTGCCACTTGATCTTGGCCAGCTCCCATTGCGGGACTCCCAGGGACATCCCACGGGGGCCACCATCTCTTTGCGCTGCTCCTATGTCCCCCCCAGGAAGGGGGCAGCAGGGAATGCCACATCCCAGCGGTCAGAAGGAGTGGCACCAGCCCACCATGGACACCCCCCTCGTCCCACCCCAGCGGTGAGGGCTGCCATTGCAATGGCACCGCGCCGCCACCCCAAACCTGCAGCAGGGAAGAAGGAGGATTTCCAGGTAGGGCACCCAAGGGTGAGGTGACACTCAGTGTGATGTCCCTTGTCACTACATTCCCATGTCCTACAGGTGAGGGTCAGGGTCCTCGAGGGCCACCAGCTGCAAGGCAGTGCCATCAAACCGGTGGTGACGGTCCTCATCGGCGAGCAACGCTTCAGGAGCAGGATCCGTGCTGGGAACAACCCCTACTACAATGAGGTGGCCATGGGGACGTGCCCAGGGTGGCCATGGGGACAAGGGCACTCCGCTGTCCCCTCATCCATCTCCACTGCACTCATGGCTTTGCCTGTTTTTAGGTGTTTTCTCATCATTTCCACCTGACGCCCACACAGCTGGCAGCGGTGCCCATCCACATCCAGGTCAGGGCTGATGGCACCACGGGGATGGCGACAGCGTGGTGACCACTGACACTGTCCCCAACCCCACAGGTGCTCAACTCCAGGGCCATCCGCGCCGACGCCATCATTGGTGCCTTCAAGGTGAGGATGACAGCAGGGAAACGGGGTGCAAAAACACACCTTGGCCCATTTCCTCCACCACTGTCCGCTCCCAACAGCTGGATGTCGGCACCATCTACAACGCACCCGGTAAGGAGCCCTGCAGGGTGCTGGGTGTCACCGAGCTGCACAGAGGTGACGTGTGTGTCCCCAATGGGAGCAGGGCGCAGGATGAGTGGGACGTGGCTGAGCCTGCAGCACCCCCGGCACCCCGATGCTGGATGCTGTGGGTACCTGTGCATCAGCGCGGCTGTGCTGCGTGCCGGCGAGTCCGTGTTGGTGAGCACCTTTGAGCATCGTTATGTTCATCAATTAATTAAATAAGAACTGGTATTTATATGTATGGGGGTGTGTATATATATATATATATATATATATATATATATACCTCTTTTAAAGGAGCGGGAGGATGTAGCAGGGAACCAGGAGGTGGAAGCCAATCTCTTGCAGCCTGCGTTGCTTGCCCCATGCATGGCCACGCTCCAGCTCCGTATCTATCATGCTGAGGAGCTGCCCCAGGGTGAGTGCTGGGTGTGAGGGGACGTGGATGACACTCAGGGTCCCCTAACCCTAAGACTAGCCCTAACCCTCGTGCAAACCCTGACTTGAAGCCTAGACCTAACCCAACCCCAATATAACCCTAACATAACTCTAATCCTAGCCTAACCCAACCCTACCCCTAGCCAAAACCTAACCTAACCCTAACTTAACCTAACCCAAACACTCCCTGGCACAGAGGAGCCATCACGTCCGTTCCTTGCTGGCAGCAAGAGGAGCTTCGTGGCAGCAGCTGTGCGTGCCAGCTTTGCGGGCAGGACGGTGGGTGATGATGGGGGCACAGTGGGTGCTGTGACACATGGCAGGGGGTGACAGTGTCCCCCATACAGCTCTGCACTCGAGTGATGCCCCCCGATGCCAAGCCCACATGGAATGAAGTGTTCTTCTTCCCTCTACGGGTGAGGTGCCCCCTGTATGCCCCCAAAGTGAGCACTCCAATAAACCCCCTATTTAAATCCCCTATTAAATCCTTTATTTCCTCCCCCACCCCAATTTTGTCCCCCCCAGCTGCCCCCACTCTGTGATGCTATCGAGCTGTCCATCCTTAGCGGGTAATTGGGGCATCCCTCAATTTGGGGGTCCCTCGGTGCTGCCCCCACCCATCACCCCTTGCTCTCAGGTCCAAAGTGCTGGGCACTGCCGCACTCCACCTCTCCCACATCTCCTCTGCTGGTGCTGAGCTCGAAGGTGAGCGTATTCCCTCCTTGGGGGGGTCCCCAGTTCTCAGCCCCCCCCCTTCCTGAACCCCATGGTTTGCTCTAGGAGGGGTCCCAGGTTTCTTACCCTGCTTTGGACCCAGCTTCCTCCCCTTCTATGGTCCCCGGAGAGATGCTGCCTCCACACCCACTGTGAGTGCAATAGGAGACAGCATGGAGCACCACCTGCAGCCAGGGGGGGACACAACTCCCCCAGCACCCCCCACTCTGTGTTATAGGACACCATGGTGGCATATAGGGGCCGGGTGCTGCTGGAGCTCAGCACCCACCCAGGGGACATTGATGAGCGCCAGCAGGACACCATTGCCCCAGAGGACGTCAGCCGCGCGCAGGTGGGGACACGGTGACGTGTGGTCACTTTTTATCCCAGGGTAGGGGGGGTTATTTGGGTTTTTTGGGGGGGATTTTCTCCTCTTGCAGCGCCTTCTGCCCCCCCGCCACCGCCTGGGGCTCTGCGCTGTGTTCTACTCGGCCACCATGCTGTCCCCCACGTCCGAACCGCTGCGCTTTGAGCTCAGCATCGGCCACCACGGGGACACCGGGGACACCACGGGACACCCCTCTGCCTGTGCCACACCGCAAGGCCACCCCCTCTTTGATGGTGAGCAAAGCAGGGGGACACCCCCTGTCCCTGAGGGGACACCGTTGTGTGCTCATCCCATTGTGCCTGCAGGGAATCGCTACTATTACATGCCCTGGTACAACAGCAAGCCGGTGGTGGCTGTCAGCTCCACGTGGGAGGATGCTGGGCAGCGGTGGGACGGGCAGAACCTGCTGCACAGTGTGGGAGAGAGGCTGGTGAGCAGCCATGGAATGGGGGGACACGGGGATATGGGGACTAATGGATGTGGGCATATGGGAACATGGTGACATGGGGCATGTGTGGATATGGGATTGCAGGGATATGGGGATACGTGGAAGGTTTTGGGTTGAAAAAGACCCTAAAGATGGGCCGTAAAGATGCCCACATGGATGTGGGGATTTGAGGAACGTGGTGCCCTATAGACATGGGGACACATCAATGGTGATGTCCATAGGAGAGAAATGTGGCAATGCTGCGGAACGCCAGGCCAGATGCCCATGGGGACATTGGGAGGAAGCTGCTGCGTGAGCTGGCACGGGACTGCAGGTCAGCATGCAGGGGGAAGGCTGTGGATGCTCTTGTATCATTGACCCCCATTGCTGGAGGTGGGGTGGGAAAGGGAGCCCAGCACCTCGGAGGATGCAATGGGGCATTTTTGGGGGCATAAAGGGGGCACTGGAGGGAGAAAATGGGTCAACTGGGGACAAACATGGGCTGTTTCTGGGAGGTAATGTGGAATTTGGGGTGAAAATTGTGCACAAATAGGAGAAAATAGGAAACTTGGGGGGTGGGAAGAGTGCATTTGTGGGGGCGTTTGAGGGGAAAAGTGCAGTTTGGGGGGGGGATAAAAATGGGTGTTTGGGGTGGGAATATGGGGCAGGCCAGGTGGGTGAGCATCCCCCATGTTCTCTCCCCAGGGCTGCCCTGCCCATGCTGCAGGCCCAGCACCCCAAGACACGGCTGGACGTGGAGCTGCGTGCCGCCCGCCTGCACCTCCTGCAGCTCCTCGCCTCGGCCGCCGCCACCGGGCCTCCACGCCAGGCCTGGGCCGCGCTGCTCCCCGAGGCCGAGGCCTGGCTAGGCCGCGTGGCCGCCCTGCAGGCCGAGGTGTGGGAAAGCCCCATTTGGAGGGGTTTTGTGTCTCCTGGTTGTGTCCCCCCTCCATTTTGTCCCTCTCTATCCCAGCCACAGGCCGGTGTTCCCGACGTGTTGCTGTGGCTGTGGAGAGGTGCCCGCCGCCTGGCCTGTGCCCGCATCCCTGCGCACCGCCTGGCCTGCTCAGCCCATGGCCCTGCGGCCTGCGGGCGGCTCTGCGGGCGGACACACACCCTGATGCTGGGGGTAGGGCAGCAAGCAGCCCCTGGACCCCCCCATATCTCCTCAGTGTCTTTTCCACATCCCCCCATATCCAGTCCATGCCCCCTCCATGTCCTCTCCAAGTCTTCTCCATATATCCATTTTCCCATCTGTGTCCCACCTATGTCACCTCCCCATCCCTTCTATATCTCCTCCACGTCCCCTCCATGTCACCTCCATACCCTCCCCACAGTCCCTTCGTGTCCCCTCCGCATCCTCTCCCCCTCTGTATCCATTCAGCATTCAAACCATGTCACCTCCATGTCCTCTCCCAGTGGTCTCCATATCTCTTTCACATCCCCTGTCACCTCCATGTCAACTCCATACCACCTCCTGTCACCTCTACATCCTCTCCATGTCCTTTCCCCCCTCTATAAGTGCTCCGTGCCCCTCCACATCCCTTCCACAAACACTCCATCCCACCATGTCCCCTCTATGTCCCCTCAACATCCCTCCTGTCCCCTCCACATCTTCTCATGTCCCCTCTGTGTCCCCTCCGTATCTCACATCCCCTTCATCTCCCTCCACATCTCTCCTCTCCCTCCATACCTCCCCCCATCCCCTCTATGTCCCTACCCCCCACATTCCCTTTGTGCCCCACTCATGTCCCCTGTTGTCCCCAGGCCCCAGGACACCTCCATGCCCAGCTCCGTGTCCGGCTGTGGCTGGGACATGTAGCTGAGAGCCAGGAGCTGCCACGTTACCTGGAGGGTCCCCTGCATGTCTATGCTGAGACAGTGAGTGCTGGGCAAGGGACAGTGTGGTGACACCATGATATAGTGACACGGTAACGTGGTGACACCATGATATAGTGGCATGGTGACATGGTGACACCATGATATAGTGACACAGTGATGACATGGCGACATGCCGGCACTGTGATGCTATGACATGGTAACATGGTGATAAGGTGACACGGTGACACCCCATTCCTACAGTATGAGATCCAGATGAAGGTCCTGGGCAAATGGAGCAGGCGGGCTCTCCCGGGTCATCCCAGCTTCTCCGACGTGGCCGGCAGAGCGGGGCTGCCCTGCGAGCGCATCCGAACCCCCCAGGGCTGGTGCTGGGATGGACCCTGGGCTGTGGAACCACCACAGCGGTGAGACCCCAAGGGACACCCCTCCCCATGCGTGGGGACAGCAAGGGGGTGGCAGCTGCTCCTGTCCTCAGGCTGCTGCCGGACCCTGAGGCTGGTGTGGATGAGGTGCTGGAGGAGGTGTATGAGAACCAGAGCCGGCAGCATGGCGGGGAATGGGGACCTGCCAACGTGCCCAGCACTGACGTGGTGAGGAGGGGTGATGTGGGGGTGCAGTGGGATGGCACAGAAACCCCAGAGCTCAGCTCTGCACGCTGCAGACCGGCACGGCGGTGCCCCCCAAGGAGGAGGTGGCTTGTCCCCAAGGCTGGCACATCACTGATGACTGGCGGGTGGAGGTGACAGGGGCCGTGGATGAGGCCGGTGAGTGATGTCCCCATGTGGGTGTGTTGGGTGGGGGTAGGGGGGCGTCAAAGGTGACAATGACAACGTGGGTGATGCAGGATGGGAGTATGGGGTCAGTGTGGCTGCCGGCGACCCCTCACCTGCGTGGCACCCCAAAGAGGAGACGTACCACACACAGCGGCGGCGGCGATGGCTGCGCACCCGGCGTAGGGACAACAGTGCCCAGGGACAGGAGAAGGACATCGATGTGGTGGTGGGGATGGGGTGGCAGATACGAGGGTGGCAGGGGATGGGGTGGTACTTATGAGGGTGGTGGATATGAGGGAGGTAAAGGGGGGGTGGCAAAAATAGAGTGGTGAGACTGGGGGTGACAAGGATGGGGTGGCAGGGTGACCAGAGTGGGGTGGCACAAGTGGGGTGGCAAGGAAGGGGGTGACAGGATGGGGTGGATGGAAAGGGGCAGCAGGGTTGGAACGGCAAGGATGGGGTGGCAGTGACAGCTGTTTGTCCACCAGCCCTGTGCTCTGAGCACCCTTCTGTCCCCACACTTTGCCACTGTCACCTTTGTGCCACCCATCCCCGCAGCACAGCCCTGAAGCTCCGGATAAAGCGTGGGAATACGCATCCCTGTGGGGCGGCCGCTTCCATCCGCAGCGTCGAGCGGGTGATGTGTGCCGGCGGCGCTGCTGGCATCGGCGCATGGTGCCAGAACCACCCTCAGCTGTGGCTGCCATCTTCCTCCTCGAGGGCACAGCGGTACGGATGGGGATGGAGGGAGGGATGGAAAGGGATGGAGGGACAGAGGGATGCAGAGGTGTGGGGATGCAGGGATAGATGGACACAGGGATGGAGGGACATGAGGACAGTGGAGCAGGGGGCCAGGCTGGCTGCCCTACCCCACATCCCAACTTGTAGGACGTGGAGGCAATGCCAGAGAGCAAGCAGACGGCGGCAGTGCCCAAAGGCCGAGGACACTCTCAGCACCCAAAGCCTGTCATCCTCTGCACCTTCCAGCGTGAGCCACAGGGTGATGGGGGAGGATTTTGGGGCCCGGGGGTCACTAACACTAACCCAGGACCCCCTGACATCCCTCCCTCCTCCTGCAGGACCCAGCTCCTTCCAATTGCGCTGTTACCTCTTCCAAGCACTGGAGCTGAAGCCCCACGGCACCAAGACCACAGCAGGTGGGACCCCCCCCCAGCACCCCGACCCCACCAGCAGCACCCTTGGGTGCTGACAGTGGATGCTGCTCCCACAGACCCCGTTGCCCACGTCTCCTTCGTGCACCTCAGCCAAAGCACCCGTGTGCTGCCCGGCACTCTGGACCCAGTTTGGGATCAGGCGCTGCTCTTCCATCGGGTGCCGCTCCATGGGGACCCACGTGGGGTGCGGGAGGAGCCCCCAGCTGTGGTGGTGGAGGTGTTCGACCAGGATGGAGAGGTACATCAGGGGTACCCATGAGTGGAGAGCACCTATAAGCAGTGGGCACCCATGGGTGGGGGCACTCATGCCCTGCCATTGCCTTATAGGGTGCTGGGAGCTTCCTTGGGAGAAGTGTGTGCACCCCAAAAGTGTGGTTGGATGTGGGGCGCTGGAAGCCCCCCCGGCTGCAGAGGTACCCATTGGAGGGGCCGGGGGGTCCAGCCGGGGAACTGCTGGCTGCCTTTGAGCTGCTGCATGAGGCTGAGGTGAGAGGAGGGCAGCAGGGGGCGTGGGGGGGCTCCCTGAGCCTGTGCCCAGCATCCATGTCCCCATCACCCCAATAGGACGGGGCGGTGGCACGACTCAGCACCCCACCATGGAGACAGGGCACCTTCAGCATCCCTTCGGGTATCCGGCCGGTCCTGAGGCTGATGGCACTGGAGGTGATGATGGGGATGTGGGTGACAAGGAGGAGAAGGGGTGGGGAGTGGGATGAGGAGAGGATGGGGACATGGAGAGTGAGATGGGATGGGACGAAATGGGATGGAAGGGAACAGGATTGGGTGGGATGGGATGGAAAGTGAAGGGATAGGACAAGATGGGGACAGGGAAGCTGGGGACAAGGACATGGATAAAGACAGGACAGCAATGAGGACAGGGACAGCAATGGAGGAGGGTTGGGGAGAATGGGGTGAAGATGGGAAGGGGACAAGAGCGGGGATGGAGACTGGGAGGCAATGAAGGTGGAAACGGGGATGGGAAGGACAGGGATGCAATAAAGGATGGAGATGAGTGAGGGATGTGTGTGAATGGATGTGGGCCCTGCAGGTACTGGCGTGGGGGCTGCGGGGGCTCCATGGCCGCTCCGTGCTGCCTGTGCGTGCCCCCAGCCTGGAGGTGCAGTGCGGGGGGCAGGTCCTGCGCATCCCCCCCATCACCAACCTCACCACCAACCCCAATTTCCCCATCAACGCCTTCCTGCTGACACTGGTGAGCTCATGGGGACGGGGAGCAGAGCCCACCCGTGGGTGCTGGCACCCCAGGTTGACCACACGGTTCGGTCCCAGCACCTGCCGCTGGAGGAGGAGTACGTGCCCCCGATCCGGCTGCGGGTGCTGGACACGCAGGGCTTTGGGTACCGGCCCCACGTGGGCCAGGCGTGTGTGCAGGACCTGGCGAGGTTCCGCCGTCAGCCCAATGCAGGGGAGCAGCTGCTCACACCTCGTGTCCCTGTGGCTGGTTCCAACCCTGGTACAACCCTGCCCCATCCCTCATATATCCCTGCTCCATCTCTACCCCATCATCATCCCATTCCTATTCCTACCCGTGTCCCCATCCATCCCTATTCTGTCCCTTATATCCTCCTGTCCTGTCTCTGACCCCTGCCCCCATCCCTGCCCCCATCCCTGCCCCCATCCCTGCCCCCATCCCTGCCCCCATCCCTGCCCCCATCCCTGCCCCCATCCCTGCCCCATCCCTCTGTATGATGCTCACTTTGTATCCCCCCACACACACAGCTGCTGCCTGGGGCAAGATTGCTCAGGTGAGCCCCCCCGTGTCCCCCTACACCTGTCCCCAACCCCAGCAGATCTCCCCACCTCCTGTCCCCAATTGTCCCCTCTGCTCCCAATAGATGCTGCCCAGGGTGACCGCCGAGAAGGGGACAGCAGACAAGGTGGGCACAGGAATTGGGGGCCATCAGGGGCCACCAGGGTCATCCTGCCTCACTCTGCTGCCTCACTCTGCTGCCCACCAGGACATGGAGAGGGAAGAGGAGGATGAGGAAGAGGGCGACTGGTGGAGCAAATTCTACATGGCCATGGGGGACAAGGCAAAGAGCCACCAGGGGACACGCAGGGACAGCCTGAAGGTGAGGGGGACAGCTTGACATGGGGTGGGAAGGATGAAGGTGGGGATGGAGGTAGGGATGGTTGGTGATGAGGATATGGGGATAAAGATGGGATGGAGACACGGTCAGGGATGAGGATTGGGAAGGAAAGTAATGAAGTGGTTGAGATGAGGATGGGGACAGAGATAGGGACTGTGGTGGATACGGGATGGGGACAAGGCTGGGGGTGGGGGGGTGAGGATGAGATGAGGACAAGGACAGGAATGAAGGTGAGGTGGGGGTGGGAACAGCGATGAGGAAGGGGACTGGAAGAGGAGAAGCACCAAAGCAGGGATGGGGACGCCAAGGACAGCGCTGGGGTTGGTGCCAACCCGCTGTGCCCCCAGGTGTACAGCTGTGAGCTGGAGGCCGTGCCAGAATTCGAGGGGCTGCAGGATTTCTGCCAGACCTTCCCCCTCTACCAGCCGGGGGGACAACAAGGGGACGACCCCGTGGGCGAGTTCAAGGTGAGCCCCCCGTGCCCACAGGGACCCCAGACCCAACTCAGGGGCACTTGGGGTGCACGGCCGGGCTGTCTCCCACTCCCAGGGGCTGTTCTGTCTCTACCCCCTACCCGAGGACCCCGGGGTGCCCCCACCACCCCGCCACTTCCAGGAGCTGCCCCCCAGCCAACCCCAGCAGTGCTTGGTGCGTGTCTACATCGTCCGTGCCTTTGACCTGTCCCCTCGTGACCGCAATGGGATGGTAAGGCCGCCCCTGTGTCCCCCCACCCCGTATGTCACCATCTGTCACCCTGACGACCCCCTTTCCTGCTGCCAGTGTGACCCCTATGTTCGTGTCTCACTGGGAGCAAAGACGCTGGGCCAGCGTGACCAGTATGTGCCCAACACCGTGGAGCCAGTTTTTGGCAGGTAGGGCCTCCAGGGGTGCCCTGGGGGTCCTCATTCCCCATATAATTTGCCAGCAGGTCTCTCTTACTGTGTCCCCATTGAAGGGTCCCTGGAGGGTCCCTGAACCACCACGACCCCATCCCTCATGCCAGCAGGTCCCCATGCCACCAGGTGCCCCATTTCCCATACAGTGCCCCTATAACACCACGTCATCATGGCACCAGGTTCCCATTCCTTGTGACAGCAGATCCCCATGCCAGCATTATCCCACTCCCTATGCCACTAAGTCCCCATGCCACCAGCTCCCCATTCCCCATGACAGTAGATCCTATAACACCAAATCCCCATGTCACCAAGACCCCATGTCACCAAGACCCCATCCCTTATGTCACCAAGTCCCCACACCACCAGCTCCCCATTCCCCATAGCAGTAGGTCCCATAACACCAAGTCCCCACACCATGGGGATCCCACTCCCCATAACACCATCTCCCCATCCCCCCCCAGTCCCTCTGCCAGCACATTCCACTCCGGTCAGCTTTAGGGCTGACCCCAAACCCCACTGCCAGGATGTTTGAGATGATGGGCACCGTCCCACTGGAGAAGGACTTGAGGGTCTCATTGCTGGACCACGACCTGCTGCCACCCGACCAGGAGATCGGCAGCACCACCATCGACCTGGAGAACCGGCTGCTGTCCCGATTCCGTGCCCACTGTGGGCTGCCCCGTCTGTACCGCACGTGGGTGACCCCCAGGATGGGGAGGGGGCTCTAAGATTGGGGGTGGGGATGGAGGGATGAGGATAAGGGAGGTGGGGAGGGCAAAGGGGGATGGGGACAAAGAGATGGGGACAAGGAGATAGGGGGGCATAGGAGACATGGGGACAGGGGTATGGGGGCAAGATGGGGAGGGCACAGGGACATGGGGACATGGAGTTGAGGAGGGCCATAGGGATAAGGAGGATGGGGAAAAGGAGGTGGGGAGGGCACAGGGGGATGGGGATGAGGTGTATGGGATGGTGATGGGGCTGGGAATAGGAAATGGGGACAGAGTGAGCAGGGGGATGGGGATGAGGAGATGGGATGGGACGGGAGCAGGGATGGGGACTGGTTGGGTCCAAGGGGATGGGAAGAGGGAACTGGGAACAAGGAGGTGGGGCAGGGTTGGATTAGAGGGCATGTGGGGATGGGCATGGGGAGCTGAGCATGACATAAAGGGGGAGATAAGAGGGGATTGGGTGGGCACAAAGGGCTGGGTGTCACCCACAGCCCCCAACCCCACACTGTGCCCACAGGGCTGGCCCCGGGCGCTGGAGGGACCAGCTGAGCCCCAGCCGGGCATTGGAGCACCTGGCTCACAGCCGGGGGCTGCAGGCACCTGAATTCAACACAGAGGGCACGGCCGTCAGCTTTGGGGGCTCCACTTTCCTGCTGAGCCATTTCGGTGGGTCCAGGGGGAGATGGGGGGAGAGGGAGGAGAAAGATGGGGTCCCTCTATGGGGTGAGGGTTTGGCATTGCAGAGAGTGGCCCCCCCACACATCGACACCCTGGGGTGCCCCGGGAGCGCCTGGCCCTGCATGTGATGCGTGCGTGGAAGCTCGTCCCCGAACACCTGGAGACCAGGACGCTGTACAACAGTGCCCAACCAGGGCTGGAGCAGGTGGGGATGGGGGGACACCAGGGGGTGGGGGGGAAAGAGGAGTGATGAGGATAGGGGCACCCAGAGGGATGATGGAGAGTGCGGGGTGAGGGGGACAAAGGTGAGGGTGGTGGGGACCTCGGGCGGGGGGGGGGATGACAGGGAGGGATGCTGGTTTGGGGACGATTGGGACACCACAACATAAAGCGATGCCCGGGGGTGATGGGGACAGGGGGTCCTAGTGTGATGGGCACCCCATGATGAGGAGGGTGATGGGGACCAAGGGCAGCACATCCAACCCCCGGCACAGGGCAAGCTGCAGATGTGGGTGGACATCTTCCCCTCCAACCTCGGGCCCCCCGGCCCCCCCGTGGACATCAGTCCCCGCAAACCACAGAGGTGAGCGCTCCGCACCGGACAGGGGCAGCCCCCGAGGGGGGTGGGGGGTGATGTCTTTCCCCTCTATCCCCCTCCCCAGCTATGAGCTGCGCTGCGTGGTGTGGAACACACGCGACGTGGAGCCGGGGGACACCAGCGCATCAGGGCAGAGGATGAGCGACATCTACGTCATCGGGTGAGTGTGGGGACCCCGCTGCGTCCCAAAGGCTGGGGGACAAGGTGGGGGGGGTCGAGCCGTGCCCCCCCCTTCCTCCCCATGGTGTGCAGCTGGATGGACGGGCTGGAGGAGCAGAAGCAGAGGACGGACGTGCATTACCGGGCGCTGCAGGGCGACGGCAGCTTCCATTGGCGCTTCGTCTTCCCCTTCCAGTACCTGGTGGCCGAGCAGCGCTGCGTGCTGCCCCACAAGGTGCTGTGCCCCATAGCGGTGGGGGGGGAGGGGGGGGGAAAATGAGGCTTTGTGGGCTGAGCGTGACCCATCTTCCTCCCCTCACTCCGTGCAGGAGCATTTCTGGAGCCTGGATCAGACGGTGCTGAAGGTTCCCCCGAAGCTCATCCTCCAAGTGTGGGACAACGACAAGTTTTCGGCTGATGATTTTTTGGGTGAGGGGCGATTCCTCCCAGCCGAGGACGTCGAGGTGGGACACCCGGAGCTGACGCTTCTCCCTGCAGGAGTCTTGGAGCTGCAGCTCACCCGGCTGCCCCGTCCAGCCCAGCGGCCGCAGGACTGCGCCCTAAAGCCGCACCTGAGCCCTTGGCCGTGGGGGAGGACTCGGGGACCCCCCCATTTCTCCCTGTTCCGGAAGAAGCAGGCGCGGGGTTGGTGGCCCTGCGTGGTGCACAAGGGCGGCACTCAGCGCATGGCGGTACGGCGGGGAAGGGGGGGCAGGGAAACGCAACCCCAACCCCCCCAATATCTACCTGCTGTTCCCCCCTGCAGGGTAAGCTGGAGCTGAGCCTGGAGCTGCTCAATGAGAAAGAAGCAGAAGAGAGACCAGCGGGGAAAGGCCGGGAGGAGCCCAACGCGTACCCAACCCTGCAGCCCCCCGTGTGAGCCCCCCCTGGACCCCAAAGGAAACACAGATGGGGGGAAGGGAGGCAGAGATGGGGCTGACGCGGCTCCGTGTCCCGCAGGCGGCCCGACTCGTCCTTCCTGTGGCTGCGGACTCCGCTGCGTGCCCTGCGATATGCCGTCTGGCAGCGGCACCGCTGCCGCATCACTGCCACCATAGCGCTGCTGCTGCTGCTCCTCCTGCTCCTCAACTTCATCTACTCCGCCCCGGTGAGTGCACAGGACCCCCGTCCCCATCCCCTGCTGCCCACAGAGCCCTGCTGAGCCCCCCCATGTGCCTCCCCCGCAGGGTTACATCGCCATGAAGCTGGTGAACCCGCTGCAGGGGCTGCGCCTCTTCCGTGCTGGGAGCAAACGCTGAGCATCCACAGCAGCGGGAGCCAGCCTGCAGCCAGGGGTGGGATATGGATGGGACACGGAGCTCCGAGGGGATGCCAGGCAGCCACATCATCCCCTGTATTAAATCAGAAGTGAGACGGGTGAGGTGGGGTGCTCTGTGAGCTGTGCCAGCAGGGGGCTGGGGGTGAGGAGGGGGCTGAGGAATGAGGAGGGGGCTGAGGAATGAGGAGGGGGCTGGGGGTGAGGAGGGGGCTGGAGATGAAGAAGGGGCTGGGGATGAGGAGGGGGCTGGGGATGAGGAAGGCAGCAGAGCCACATACACACACACCAACATTTATTCCAAGACATGTCACAGCTGGGAAGAGGTGAAAGCTTTTTCACTCCTGGCTCTCAGGCAAAACAAACAGAGGCCAAACATCACAGAGCAGCCCCCCCCTTCCAGGCTCCATACTAAGAAGCTTCCAGCCACCCCTATCCAAACATCCTGCCCACAAGGCACCGTTCCCCAGGCACTGGGAGCCATCCTGGGCCACAACGCAGCTCCCAGCCCTGCCCCACAGCACCCACCAGCAGAGGGCTGCCATCCAGCTGTGCCCCCTGCGCACCCCATCACCCATGAGAGAGGCCAGCAGGAGCCCAACGCAGTCCCTGGGGCGAAGGTGGTTTGTGCTGCTCCTTCCCATAAGAGAAACACAGCGAGGAGTCACTGACACAAGCAGTCACTGAGGTAGGAAGAAACCAGGACTCCCTGGAAGGCAGCGAGGGCTGCGGCTCTGAGGCCCCCCCCTGTGGTTCAGCTGTTCCTGGGTGGCAAAGCAAAGACATGCAGGCGGTGTGGGGGGTGCGTGGGGGCACAGCATGCCGGACAGGGGCAGAGCTGAGCCCCAGGGCAGCAGCAATAAGGGACCGAGAAGGGAGAGCGGGGTATTAAACCCTGCCTGGGGTTGGGGGGGGGAAACAGCGTGTCCTCAAAGCACCCAAGGCTGGGGGTGAATGGGACGGAGGGGTTGTAGAGAGGCTCGAGGGGGACACGAGGTGCGAAGAAAAAGCAAGAGAGTCTTTAAAGAGGGTCTGAGGTGGGTGATGGAAGCAGCACAAGCTTGGTAAAAAGAGCCCTCCTGGAAACGAAACTGCTGCGAAGGGGTTATTGCAGGAAGCTGGCAAGGAAATCAAGAGCTGGGACCTTCACAACCAAAGAGGTGACCTCCAAAGCGCTGCCCACTGCCTTGTGAGCCACCCAGCAGCTCCCAGAGCCCAGCTCCCAGCAGGGGGACGCAGCAGCTCCACCCCCAGCACAACGTGGGTCCCCTCTGGCACTGGGGGAGTCCTGGAGCCCAGTGACAAACAACAGCCGCCCCCTGCTGTGGCCCTTGGGGTGCTGCCATCAGGCAGCCCATCACACTGCAGCTGTCAGGGGCCAAAATGCATCAATAGAAATGCTTCCGGCTCTGCTCCTGCCACTTGTTGTACACTATGACTCCGATAACGATGGCGAAGACGATGGCCACCAGGGAGAAGAAGACAATTAAGAAGAGAGCCAGCCCGCTCATGGGCTCCAGCGGTGCCTCCACTGCAGGGGAGAGGAACAGCTGTGAGACCTCATTGGCTGCTCAGCAGCTCGTGGTCCTCATCCTGACCAAAGCAATGTGATTTGCAATGGAGCTCAGCTGCTTTGCTGGTGAGATGCCACCCTTTGTGCCCACTTACTTCCTGGCAGCTTGAGGTTGTCCACCACAGGCAGGTAAACCTCCTTGTCCCGACGCTCCTCCTCCGGTGTCCGCTCCACTGTCAGCTGGTACAGCTTCAGAGAGATGATGTCGTGGTTGTCTGCAAGCAGAGCGGATGAACCCTGAGGTGTCACCCACCAAAAAGGGCCCAGACAGAGATGTGAGCAGCGCTGGTGACACTGCGGGATGTCGTCACTCAGGTAACAGCCACACGATGCCGGCTGTCCCCTCCCAGTGGGACAACTCACCTCTCAGGGCAGGTTCTATGCCCTTCCTAAACCTCCAACAGGAACCTTTAAGCTCCTTAAACCAAGAAACAACAGCCCGGGGACTGGGCCATCATCTGACTCAAAAACATTCACCTCCCCCCCCCACCCCAAAAGCAGGGTTAGAATCAGCCTCACATGACCCTATTTCCTTTGCTCGTGACCGAGGTGTTATTAGTGGGACAACAGGAGTGCTCCAGGCCAGCCTGCCAGCTCCCGGGGCATTAGGCAGAGATCTGAGAAAGAAAAGGAACTTTTGTTGGAGCCAAACAATGGGCCCAGACACCAACCAGTGTGTTTTCATAGGGCACAACTCAAATCAGGCTTAAAACCTGCCCAGAGAGGCAGAGCTGGATAACTCCAGGCCTCACAGCAGCCCAAGCAGCGCTGCAAGAGAAGAGGGGGAAGCAGAGAAAGGTGAAGAGCTTCAGCTCCTGCAAAGCACCGCTTCCATCAGCCCACGCAGCACCGCTGCCCTTGGGTTAGGAAATGCAAAGAGCAAACTGCAGCTGCTCTAACAGCACAGACAGCACCTCTGATCTCAGCATCTCCAGAGCAGCGTTTTAACCTCAGCAGTGATCAGGCTCTGCCCATCACTGCAGGTTGAGCCCTGATGGTACAGACCAGGTATTGTACATCACTGCCTGCAGGTCACCGCCAGCCTCATCTGATGGCAGAGGGAGCTGAAGGAAAGCTGCCTGAGCTGCACAGCACACCCAGACCCGGATCTGAGCTCCCCAAGATGAAAAACAAAGTTCCCTCAAGCAGGGAAAGGTCCTCAAGCGCTTTGTAAGCCCCCAGCTGCACCTCCAGGCACCCAAAGCTGCACAAGATCCGCTCAGAGCCACCCAGCAATACCTGAGAGGTCTCCGGTGACAGAGGAGGTCCCAAAGTAGTACCCACGGGGCAGGCGCACGCCTGGCACATCAATACAGTCCCTCCACTCCTGCTTCCCATCAATATCAATCAGCACCTGGAAGCAAAGAGGCTTTGGTAGCACTGGATATCAACACAGCTACCTAAAAAGCCCCCAGCAAGCAGCACTCACCGTCAGCCTCCTCTTGACGTAGCGGATGACCAGGAAGGTGTCGTGGTTGAGGTTGCGCACCATGGCTGTGCAGCCCCCCAGCTCCGTGGGTCTGCCGTCCCGGTCGTGGTCGTAGGTGAGGGAGCCGTTGTTCACCATGGCAGAGATGTAGGGGAAAACACGCTGTGGGAGGAAAAAGATCAACTCAGCTCCCAGCTCTGCCCCAACATCACAGTGCGCCTGTAGGGTCCGGAGATGCTGTCTGAGTTTTGGGTGGCCCCAGTTGGAACCAGGAGCTGAGATCACTGCGGGTCAGTCCCTGCTCAGGGTTATCCTATCACTGTGATCCTATTGACCCCAGGCTCCATCACCCCAGCTATGCGTCCCCCAAAAGCACAATCCCTGGTCAGCCCCTCACCTTGGCTAGTTAGGATAGAAGAGAAAGTTCTCCTGCTTGCTCCCTGCTCACACAGGGATGTCTGCAGCTCCAGCAAGGGAATTCCCTTACCAAGAGGACAAAGTGAGACCAAGCAGCTCGGAAATGGGTAGGTCAGCAAGAGCAAGTACCTGATTTCCTGGGCTGTACCTCCTCTTCTGAGCCTGTGAGTCCAGGGTTATCGCAAAGCAAGAAAGAGCACAGAAGCAAAATGGTCACAGACCAGAGTTTAGCATGAAACTGCAACCTGGGAAACCTCCGTGCACAGCTCAGTGAGGGCTAAAGGCAGAGGTGGGGGGGGGTTCAGCTGCTGGGTACCAAACCTGGGGGCACACAGGTAGGATGCAGCTGGTGGGCTAAAGAAACAGCCACAGCCACGCACATCTGCAGGACCAAAACCACACCAATCCCTGCACAGCACCAGGAACACCACAGGCTTTGGTCAGATCTCATCAAGGCTTTGCTACGAGCACAAAGTCCACCCCAGGCTGGAGGAACCTGCCAATAATGTTTGAACAAAGCTGGTGGTTGCTCAAGGTTTGTGCAGCAGCTGCAAGGTCAGGCATAGCAGCAGTGCCCGTGTATCCTATGGGGTCCGCAGAGAGGAATGAGGGCAGCTGTTAGCAGCTGTGGGGGTTAAAACAGCATCTGTGTGGTAGGAGAAATTGCAAAGGAGCGACAACAATAGCAGGGATGGGGAGGTCAGGTTTAACACCAAAGAGCCCCAAACAAAAAGCAGACACAGCAGGAGCACAAAGGTCTTGAGACAGAGCAGCGCAGTGCAGCATGCTGTGCCCCCTCCAGAAAGCAGCCCCAGCACACACAGCTCTATGAAGCCTGTACGTGCTTCCCCCCAGCTGCTGCTGGCCTGCAGCCTTCCAAAAGCACGGCAGCCCACCACACAGTGGTGCTGACCCTTTTGTTTTCTCCTGCTTTTTCTGGCTGAAGTTGACAACAAATCTGCTCACTGATTGCCTCGCGAGAAAGAAACCAACCACGCAGAGAGGAGAAGAAGGCAAGGCAAGCTGAGTGATCCCTGCTGGCAGCCAATTGGCCTCCAGTTTCAGATCCAAAAAGCTCACACCTCGCTGGCTGCAAGTTGAGCTCGGTGCCGAGCTGCCCATTGTGCACATCACCCCCCATCTCACCTCCTGCTGCTTCTCCTCGTTGGGGTAGGTGTCCACAAACACCCCCAGGCCCAGGAAGTTATCCTTGCTTCCAAAGACAGGCCCTGCAGGGAAAGACAGCCAGCATGAAGGACAGCAGGGAGACAAAGGCCCTGCAGGTCCCTAGTGGGATCCAAAGGAGAACACAGAGCAGGAGCCGCTCTGACAGCTACGTGTCCCCAAAGAGGTGACCCCAACAGCCCTCCCTGCAGGCAGGACCTTCCTCCAGCAGCTTTTACCTTGCTGCATGCGGTCTTTGGTGTACCAGATGGCAAAGCCATCGCCGTTCAGGTTCTTCTTGCCTTGCCCGTGGATTTTGAAGTGCACCTGCATCTCCCAGTCGCGGAGGTAACACGGCTGTGAGGAGGAACGAGCCCTCAATCCCCAAAGCTCTTCTTTTCAACCCATTTCTCCAACCCCATCCCGACTCCGCGCACCTCAAGCCTCCCCAGCGCAGCCCACGTTCCCTGACACCACTCAGGGCTCCATTTTACCCCTAAATCCCCACATCCCAGTGCTGCCCCACACCCCAACTTTCCAGCTCTGAACCCAGCCCAGATCCACTCCAATACCTGACCCTATTTCTCTACCTCCCCCCCCCAAAGTGCAGACACCCACATCCCTGCCACCCCCTCCATACCCCACGACCCCCCCTGTATCCCACGACCCCCACTACATCCCACGACCCCCCCCCATGTATCCCACGACCCCCCCATACCCCACGAGCCCCCTATACCCCACGAGCCCCTCTATATCCCACGAGCTCCCCATACCCCACGACCCCCCCTATATCCCACGACCCCCCCCTATATCCCACGACCCCCCCGTACCCCACGACCCCCCCTACACCCCACGACCCCCCCTATACCCCACGACCCCCCCTATATCCCACGACCCCCCCTACACCCCACGACCTCCACTATACCCCACGACCCCCCAACCCCTCATTTAACCCCTTTCTCCCCCCCATCCCCCCCATCCCATCCCATCTCCCCCCATACCCCCCACCCTCCCTCCCCCCCCATCGCTCACCACGCGGTTCCACACGGCTCCCCACTTGCTCTGCACGTCGGGCGTGAGGCGGATGTACTGCGCCATCACTATGGCGTTGCCCTGCAGCTCCCACAGCCCCGCGCTGGCCGACCCCACTCCTGTCGGGCCCACACCGGCGGTCGGTACCGAACCTCGAGGCACCGACCCGGGGCTACCGGCTGCCCTCCCCCCCCCCGCTCCCCTCCTCACCCTGGTACGGTTTGGACAGCGAATGTTCCCTCTTCAGGTGCTCCTCCATCTGCTCGGCCCGCGGCCCGCCCAGCCCCAGCGCCACGGCCAGCAGCGCCAGCCCGGCCCGCCACCGGCCCGCCGCCATCTTGCCTCCTCCTCCCCCCCCCAACCCCGCGAGCCCATTGGTCAGCCCGCTCGGCCCGCCTCCCAGTCCCGCGAGGCCATTGGTCGGCTCGCTGCACCGCCGCGCGATACCGACGGGCGGTTCGCTGCACGGCGCGTCTGTCAGGTGGGGGCTCCAATTAAAAGACACTTCCGGCTCCTTTTAACACCGCCCCGCCCCCTGGTGGGCGTGGAAAACCGGAGGGGGCGTGGCTTCTCCCGGCGGGAAGGGGGCGTGGCCTGGCGGCGGCGGCCGCGAGCCACCAACATGGCGGCGGGCGGCGGGCGGCGGCGCGGCGGTACCGGCAGCGTTGGGACCAGCCGCGGTTCGGCAGCGTCGCCGCCTCCGCTCCTCCCCCCCCTCCTCCTGCTCCTCGCCCTCCCCGGCGGCAGCGCGGTGGGCGGCGGGGACAGCGTGATCCTGGGCATGAGGCTGGAGGAGAGCACCAAACCGGCGGCCCCCACGCGAGGCCCGATCCGCGTGACGGAGGGCAGCGAGCTGCTGCTCCGCCTCTACGGCTTAGGGCTGGGACCGGGCACCGGGCAGCGAGTGGCCTTCGCGGAGCTGCGCCCGGCCGGTAACGACTCCACGGCCAACGGGACGTGCCCGGAGCGCTCGCAGGACCTGGTGGTGCAGGGCCTGGTGGGCTCCGAACCCGCGGGGGGCGAACCGGGGGGATCCGAGGACACGTCGGCGTTGCTCCGGGTTCGGGTACAACCCCTACGGAAGGACGAACAGGCCAAGACGTACGTGCTGTGCACGCAGCGCCGGCCCGGCCTGCCTTGGCTGCCGCACCGAGGAGCCGACGGGCGCATCGTGGTGGTGGAGGAGAAGAAATCCTTGTTGCCCCTTTGGCTGCAGGTGATTCTGATCGTGGGGCTGTTGGTCCTGTCGGGGATTTTCAGCGGGCTCAATTTGGGTTTGATGGCGTTGGACCCCATGGAGCTGCGCATCGTGCAGAACTGCGGCACCGAGAAAGAGAAACGCTACGCCAGGAAGATCGAACCCATCCGAAGGAAAGGGAACTACCTGCTGTGCTCGTTGCTCTTGGGCAACGTGTTGGTCAACACCACCCTCACCATCCTCCTGGACGACCTCATCGGCTCCGGCATCGGCGCCGTGGTGACGTCCACCATCGGCATCGTCATCTTCGGGGAGATCGTGCCCCAGGCGCTTTGCTCGCGGCACGGCCTGGCCGTGGGAGCCAACACCATCGTGGTCACCAAGTTCTTCATGCTGGTGACGTTTCCCCTCTCGTATCCCATCAGCAAGTTGTTGGATTTCATCCTGGGCCAGGAGATCGGCACCGTGTACAACAGGGAGAAGCTGGTGGAGATGCTGAAGGTGACGGAGCCTTATAACGACTTGGTGAGGGAGGAGCTCAACATGATCCAAGGGGCTCTGGAGCTGCGCACCAAAACGGTGGAGGATGTGATGACCCCCCTGCAGAACTGCTTCATGATCAACAGCGACGCCATCCTGGACTTCAACACCATGTCGGAGATCATGGAGAGCGGCTTCACCCGCATCCCCGTCTACGAGGAGGAGCGTTCCAACATCATGGACATCCTCTACGTCAAGGACTTGGCCTTCGTCGACCCCGACGACTGCACCCCCCTCAAGACCATCACCAAGTTCTACAACCACCCCGTGCACGTTGTGTTCCACGACACCAAGCTGGACGCCATGCTGGAGGAGTTCAAGAAGGGTGAGAGGAGCTGGGGGGGGCTCTGCTTTTCCCTCGGCCAAACTCGGGCTGCATGGCTGGTATGGGACCCTATGGGGCTCTATGGGGCTCTATGGGGATGGGGGGTGGCTCTGTTACCCTATAGGCAGCATTGAGGTGGCAGAGCTGTCCCACCCTCAGCTCGGCTCTCACCCTGGAAGCACTGGGAGGGTGTTTACGTGCTCTTTGGTTTTAATTACTTGCCCTGGAGGCCCTTGAAATGCTGCTGGGGAGTTGCACGGCTCCCTGACTCGCTTTGGCTCCCTCCTCCAGGCTCTGCTGGCTTCCCACTGGCCCCACAAGCCCCCAGGTTGTGCTGGGGGGCTGTGAACCAGCCTGGGACCCCACTGTGCCCGGTGACCCCGCTGCTTCCCAGCTCCCGTTAAGCTCCCGGCTGCATCCTGCTGCCAATGGGGACGTTTAGGGCTACGGGGCCTGTGCTTCGTGCTGGGATTTAGGGGATCCGGCACTTCCTCCTGCAGCTTGGGGCAGGATTTAGCAGATCAGGCTGATCCTTCAGGGTAAGAGCCTGCAGGCTTTGCTCAGTCCCTGCCTCCCCTCCATGCTCACGTTCTCCTGCACCCCAAGATATTATCACACTCGATGGCAGCTCAGCTCCCCCCCTTTCCCAGCACCCAAGCAGAGGGAGCAGGGCTGCGTTCTGCCATCCCATTGCTGGAGCTGGAGCCGGCCCAGCTGCTGGTGCTGCCTTTCCCTCCTATGAATCCTCATTAAAGGATTTGATCACAAAGCCTCGATGGCCGGCGCTGCCGTTTGCTGCTGGGTCACAAATGGGGACTTGGCACCGCATTCCCTGCCCATCCCCATCGTCTGCTGCTCTTGGTGTGAGCACAGGGCACGGATGTGGTGCTTCACTTTTGCTTGGTCCCCAAACCCTGCGTTGCAGAAGGGGACGATCCAGCTTCCACCTGGATTCAGCGCTGGGCTTTTGGGGTTCATGGGGCCTCAATGGGGTGGGTGGGATCTCTGCCCTTTGCTCCCATCCACCCATAGGGAGGAACAGCGCGGTGACTCAGCGGGGCTGCTCCTATGTGGGTGCAGGTGACACGAGCCGGGTCCTTGCAGCTCCCATCCCCTTTGGCTGCATCCCTCTGGCCGAGCCCTTCCCTCGTCCTGCGGGCACCTCTGCCCTTGATTGCTGTCATTAAAGCAGGAGCGCCCAGCCCAGGGCTGGTTCAGCTCGTAACATCCTTATTGTCCCTGTGCAGGGAGTGTGGTAGGGCTGAGCACACGCTGTGTGCACGCACTGGAGCGTGTCTGTCTGACGTCCGCCCTGTCTGTCTGCAGGGAAGTCCCACCTGGCCATAGTGCAGAAGGTGAACAACGAGGGCGAGGGGGATCCCTTCTACGAGGTGCTGGGGCTGGTGACGCTGGAGGACGTCATCGAGGAGATCATCAAGTCGGAGATCCTGGACGAGTCGGATGCGTTTGGTAGGTGTGAGGGGTTCAGCCCCGCGTCCCCTTAATGTGAGAGCCGGGTGCCACCTGCTGCCCTGTCACTCCAATAGCAGCCGATGAGAACCGCAGCAAGAAGAGGACGGGCAACCAGAAAGGCAAGAGGGATTTCTCAGCCTTCAAGGACCCCGTCAATGAGCAGAAGGTGAAGGTCTCCCCGCAGCTGCTGCTGGCTGCTCACCGCTTCCTCTCCACGGGTGAGTTTTGGTTCCTGGAGCCATAAGGGTTCTGTTCTCGTTGCTCTATAGCTGAGAAATCAGGGAGGTTTTGTTGTTCCCTGCACTGCTGTTATCCTGCTTGATGACAGGGGGGGGCCCTGCTTGGCCCTGTGTCCTCGCAGAAGGGGAATGTGGGGACAGTGGCCTCGTCCTGCCAGGAGGATCCATGGGATGTGGAAGTGCCATAGAAGGAGCATGGGAGACCTGGGGGTGTGGGGCTGTGACCGTGACACCCCGCTCTCCCCATCTGTCCTTAAGAATGAGGCTTAGCTTTGCCCAGCAGGAAGGTCCTGCCCACATGCTGACCCTGCAGGCAGAGCTGGGGACCTGAATGATCCCCTATGAGGCTGCAGGAGGTGCCGGACCCGGCCCACAGCTCTGAGCCCGTCCTGTCTCGCTCTCAGAGGTGACGCTCTTCACACCCAACTTCATCTCCGAGAAGATCCTGCTCCGGCTGCTCAAATACTCGGACGTCATCCAGGAGCTGAAGTTCGACGAGGAGAACAAGAAATCCCCGCATCACTTCCTCTACACCAAGAACAAGGCGGCCGACTACTTCATCCTCATCCTGCAGGTACCGATGGGCGGCAGCGTCCCTTGGGTCCCATCAGTGTGACACCCATCACCAAATGGGGTCAGCTCCTTCCACCCACCCCAATGCTGCAGGATGGAGCCTGATGTTGTGTTTCCATTGCAGGGCAAGGTGGAGGTGGAGGCTGGCAAGGAGTGCATGAAGTTTGAAGCAGGAGCCTTCTCCTACTATGGGGTGATGGCCATCAGCCCGCCTCCTGTATCGGGTGAGCACCGCAGGGCTCCATCCTGCTCTCTTCCCCTTATCCAACTGGGAGCAGCAAAGGGACCCGAGCAGCCCCTCATACGTTGCTGATCCCATCCCCATCCCACAGAGACCCGCTCCCCATCCCACGTCAGCGGCCTCAACCGCTCGGCCTCGCTTTGCCACGAACGCTCCGACTCCATTTCATCCCCCGTCGGCGGCAGCAACAACCAGCTCAGCTCCGTGGCTCCATACGTGGCCGACTTCAGTGTCCGCGCGCTCAGCGACCTGCAGTTCGTTAAGGTGAGGCCTTATGGGGCCGCCATGTTGGGATGGCCGCCATGTTGGGTCGCCCGCCATGTTGGGACGGCCGCCATGTTGGGACAGCAGCCATGTTGGGATGGACGCCATGTTGGGACGGCCGCCATGTTGGGATGCCCGCCATGTTGGAATGCCCGCCATGTTGGGACGGCCGCCATGTTGGGACATCCGCCATGTTGGGCAGCCCGCCATGTTGGGACATTCGCCATGTTGGGTCGCCCGCCATGTCGGAATGGCCGCCATGTTGGGACAGCCGCCATGTTGTGCTGCCCGCCATGTTGGGCCGCCCGCCATGTTGTGCTGACACACACACCTGATGATGGCTTTGCTTTGGCTCAGATCACGCGGCAGGAATACCAGAACGGCCTGACCACGTCCCGCATGGACAGTTGTCCCCAATCCCCGGACAGCGGAGCTCCCAAACCCGACGTGCCGGAGAAAACGGAGCCGGCGGATGAAACCACCAGCCTGTTGAATGAGAGGAACTGCCTGTGCCGCCGCAGCACCCACGGCCCCATCGAGAACTCCATCTGAGCCTCCCGCGGGACGGGGACGCGCTGGGAGCCGCGGGGATGCGCTCCGCATACGGTTCCGATAGGAGCGGCCATGATGGAGGGAACCGCCATGATGGAGGGAACCGCCATGATGGAGGGAACGGCCATGATGGCGGAGGGGCGGCCCGGTGCTGCTGCTGGGGCCGGCAGGACGCGGAGCCGGAGGGTCCCCCCGTGTGGCTGAAGCCTCCGCTCGGTGCAGCTCAGGGAGTTCAGGTCCCGCAGGCCGGGCCTCCTCCTGCATAAAGGCCCACCCGCCGCCGCCATCTTTCCTTCCCCCTTCCCCCCCCCCCCAAACCCCCATTTCCACCTCCCCAGCCGCCCCCTCCCCACTATGGATGATGGAAGCGGAGGAGGACGGGGGTGTCGATGTGACTCAGGGAGTGCCGCAGCCCCGGGGTGGGGGCTCGGGGGGGCACACAGCTAGCGACCAAAGGACGGCGGGGGGGGGGCAGCCCCCTCCATAGGGGGGTACCTCCCAAAGCGGGACCCCCCCCCCCCCCATCACTGCTCCCCACCCTCACAAAGCACAATCCCCCGCTGACCGCCGCCATTAAGTTATTGGGGGGGGGGATGGGGGGGGGGGGGGGGGATTAATGTCATTAATCACATCGCGACGATCAGGGCGTGGGGAGACGCTGGGAATAATAATAATAATAATAATAGTAATTAATAATAACGAATCACGGTGAGAAAAAAAACAACAAAAAAACCCTTTTTTTATTCAATCTTCCTCTATGCAACAAACCCCCCCCAGCTCAAGAATCTGTATTTATTTTCGCATCAGGTTTGATTTGTATATTGGGGGGTTGGGGGCTCTTTGCAACCCCCCCCCCTCAACGCTGTGGAAACGGATTAAGGAACTTGATTTGATTTGATGTTGGGTGAATAAAAGTCTTTATCTTTGGGGGTCGTTTGGAGCCTTCGGGGGGGGGGCGGAAAAGGGGCGGTGATAACGGGGCGCTGATAACGGGGTGCTGATAAAGGGGCGGTGATAACGGGGCGGTGATAACGAGGGGATGATAACGGGGTGGTGATAACGGGCCGGTGGCATCGTTGAGCCCCACGCTTTGCTGTGTTGTTCTCTCCCCCCTTTAACCCTCCAGCAGGTCCCACACTCCGGGCTGGGCCGTATCCCGGGGCCGCCGTCCTTTAGCATCGCGAGCCGCCAGCAACGCGGGGCTGTTCTGCAGCAGGAGGACGCAGAGCTCCCGGTGGCCGCGCTCCGCCGCCTGCGGGAGTGAGACCCGGTAAGAGGGACCGGACCAACCGGGACCGACCGGACCGACCGGGACCGACCGACCGGGACCGGACCGACCCGTCGCCGCCACGACACGCACCTTATGGAGGCTGGTACGACCGTCCCCGTCGGCGGCGGCGGGGTCAGCGCCGTGTGCCAGCAGGAGCCGCGCTACGGCCACGTGTCCGCAGTAACATGCCCGGTGTAACGCGGTGGCCCCGCCGGGCGTGCGGGCGTCGCAGTTCGCTCCGTGCTGCAGCAGCAGGCGGCACACCGACACGTGCCCGTTACGGCTGGCGTAGTGCTGCGGGGCGGCGCGGATCTTAACGGGGATCTTAACGGGGATCTCCGCCTCCCGTTACCCCGTTGCCCTCCCGTTACCCCCCCCGTACCAGCGCGGTGTATCCCGCCGCATCGGGCTGGCTGGGCTCCCCGCGCCGCTCCAGCAGCTGCAGCACGCGATGCTCGTCCCCGTCCCGCGCCGCTGCCCAGATCCCTGCGGGCGGCGGGAGGTCAGAGCGGGGGCAGGACGCGGTACCGGGGCTCCCCGCACGTTCTTCCCGGTGCTCCCCGCTTCCCCCCCGCCCCGAGGCGCGCACCCCGCTCGAAGTCCATCTCGGTCAGGCTCTGGTGCACGCTGGGCACCGCCGGCCGCGACGGGCAGCACCGAGAGGGAGGGGAGCGCCGAGCCGCCGCCATCAGCGGGGATGGGAGAACCGGGATGGGCCGAACGGGAACGGGAGGAGTCGAGGGGGAGACGAAAGGAGCCGAGAGAGAACGGGATGAACCGGAAGGAGCCGAGAGAGAACGGAGTGAACCGAAAGGAGCCGAGAGAGAACGGAGTGAACCGAAAGGAGCCGAGAGAGAACGGGAGGAGCCGAAAGGAGCCGAGAGAGAACGGGATGAGCCGAAAGGAGCCGAGAGAGAACGGGATGAACCGAATGGAGCCGAGAGAGAACGGAGTGAACCGAAAGGAGCCGAGAGAGAACGGAGTGAACCGAAAGGAGCCGAGAGAGAACGGGATGAGCCGAATGGAGCCGAGAGGGAACGTGATAAACCGGAAGGAGCCGAGAGAGAACGGGATGAACCGAATGGAGCCGAGAGAGAACGGGATGAGCCGAAAGGAGCCGAGAGAGAACGAAAAGAACCGAAAGGAGCCGAGGGAGCCTGAGGGGGTCGAAGAGAAACGAAGGGAGCCGAGTGGGACCGAGAGGAGCCGAGGGTCCCCCTATCGCCTTGGCGCATGCGCCCCGCAGCCCCTCCCCGCCCCGCAGCGCTGCCCACGCTGAGCGCCTCCCCCCCCCCCCTCGGGAATCCCCCCGCCCCGCTTCCCACGGCCCAGCCGGGACCCCGAGGCCGTTTCCGGTCTTCCCGTCAGCCCCTCCCCCCCCCCCCGGGAACGGCGCAGCCCTTTTATAGCCCCGGACGCGGCCGTTCCCGTGAGCTCAGCGCTGGGGGGGTTTGAGGGGGGGTCCCGCGTTTCTCGCCCCCTTTGTGCGATGTAGAAATACCGCACGTGTGTACAGCAAATAAATATATTCCGGTAACAAATAAATTACACTGGGGGGGTCGCATACAAAAGGGGCAGCGTGCAGATGGGGGGGGGGGCTGTACAAGGGGGGGGGGGGGGGCGGTATAAAAGTTCTCAGGGAGAAAAACCGACGGGAATCGGCCCCAAAAGGGCTCGGGGGGGGGGGGGGGGGGGCACAATGAGGGGGGGCTGAAAGGGGTCGCAGGGCTCTGCGGGACCCCACAATCAGTGTCCAAAGCGCCGCCGGCCCCGAGCCGGGATGGGGGGTAACGGAGCCTCGAACGGCGCGGCCCGGCCTGGGCTCCATCCCGGAGCTCGGTGCGGTTGGCAGTGAGCAGCCCTCGGGCTGCCGGTCCCGGTGCCGGTGTCGGTGCCGGTGCCCGCAGGAGGGTCGCGGTGTCCCTGAGGTAGGTGAGGCCGCTCCGGGGCGGCTCAGACCGAGGACTCCTCGGGGTTGGAGTCGGGCAGGGGCTGCCGCTGCTGCAGCTTCCGACGCAGCTCCTCGGCCAGCTCCGCGCACGGCGGCCGCTCCTCGGCGCCCAACGCCAGGCGGATGTAACCGTTGGAGGATGAACCGCGGAGCGGCCCCAGGTGGATCCGGGTGGGAGAATGGAGCGGCTGCCCCGGGATGGCGGCACCGGGAGGAGAAGCGGCGCCGGGAGCTCCGCCGTTACGGCACACGGCGTGACCCGGCACGATCTTGAGCGAGCCGTCGGAGCAGTAATAGCTGCTCGGGTCCCAAAGCTTCTCGTCCGAATCCGAAGCGGCGCTGGGCACGAAGCGGGGGCTGTGCGGCTCCTTGGGCAGTTCGATGGGGTAAACCAACGTGCTCTCGATGGCCTTCGCTCCCTTGCCCAGCTCTTCCCGCAGCCGCCTCCATAGCGACAGCACGGCCAGCAGCAGCGCCAGGCAGGCGGCCCCGAGGCACACGGCCACCACCCAGGCCAGCCCGGCGCTCTCCAGCGGCGCCCGTGTCTCCTGCGGGGCTCCGGGCAGCACCTCCACGCGGTACGCCGCCCCCCCCAGCCGCGCTCCGCGCTCCTCCGCCACGCAGCGGTACGTCCCGCTGTGCTGCGAACCGGCGCCCGGTACGACCAGAGCGCGGAGGTGACCGTCGTGGAGCATTAAAGCCTGTTGGGCCGGCAGAGCTCGGCCTTCGAAGGTCCAAAGAGCTTGAGCCAGGTTGGAACCCAGGCGGCACGTCAGGACCAGGTCGGTGCCGGCTGCCACCGTCACGTTCTTGGGGGTGATGGCACCTGGGGGGGGATGGAGGATGGAGACACGGCTGGCCCCCCATCCATGGGGCTGGGTGCTCCCCCCATGGATGGATGGAGCTGGGTGCCCCCCTGTGCCCCCCCCCATGCAGTTGGGTACCCCCCTGTGCCCCCCCTCCCATGGATGGATGGAGCTGGGTGCCCTCCTATACCCCCCCCATGCAGTTAGGTACCCCCCTGTGCCCCCTCCCATGGATGGATGGAGCTGGGTGCCCCCCTGTGCCCCCTCCCATGCAGTTGGGTACCCCCCTGTGCCCCCCCTCCCATGGCTGGATGGAGTTGGGATGGATGGAGCTGGGTGCCCCCCTATACCCCCCCATGCAGTTGGGTACCCCCTGTGCCCCCTCCCATGGATGGATGGAGCTGGGTGCCCCCCTGTGCCCCCCCCCCATGCAGTTGGATACCCCCATGCACCCCTCCTCCCATGGATGGATGGAGCTGGGTACCCCCCTATACCCCCCCCCATGCAGTTGGGTACCCCCCTATACCCCCCCCATGCAGTTGGGTACCCCCATGCGCCCCCCTCCCATGGATGGATGGAGCTGGGTACCCCCCTATACTCCCCCCCATGCAGTTGGGTACCCCCCCTGTGCCCCCCCTTCCATGGATGGATGGAGTTGGGATGGATGGAGCTGGGTACCCCCCTGTGCCCCCTCCCATGGATGGATGGAGCTGGGTACCCCCCTATACCCCCCCCCATGCAGTTGGACACCCCCCCTGTGCCCCCTCCATGGCTGAATCTGGGGTCTCCCATCACAGATCCAGGTGCCCCCCACGCATCCCTTCCCCTCACCCCCCCCTCACCTTGTGTGCCCACCAGTGGCATGGCACAGGTGCGTGTATCAGAGCCCAGCACGTCCTGCACCAGGTGGGACCTGCAGGACGATGATGATGATGATGCTGAGGTGAGGAAGGCCCTGCAGCGCAGCACGGAGCCCCCCGGACCCCTCCTTACCCATTGAGGCCATCGCAGCGCACGCAGCGGCTTCCATTGCGGCTCCACGCGCAGTACGGATCCCGAGCCAGGACGCAGTCGGCACAGGATTGATAGCGGCCGCAATCGGCAACAGGGAGCTGAGCAACCTGCAGCCTGGAGCCGGCAAACAGCAGCTTCTGCAGGCACAGAAACGTGCAGCTGTGATATTAGTGGGGGGTCTCCCATAGAGCAGAGATGCTATTATACTACTTAGGGGTCTCCCCATAGGGCAGAGCAGCTATTGTATCACTGAGGGGTCTCCCCATAGGGCAGAGAAGATGTGATATTACTGAGGGGTCTCCCCATAGAGAAGAGCAGCCATTCTATTACTGAGGGGTCTCCCCATAGGGCAGAATAGCTATTCTGAGGGGTCTCCCCATAGAGCAGAGCAGCTATTGTATTACTCAGGGGTCTCCCCATAGAACAGAGTAGCTGTTAAATCACTGAGGGGTCTCCCCATAGAGCAGAGAAGCTGTTATATTAGTGAGGGGTCTCCCCATAGAGCAGAGCAGCTATTATATCACTGAGGGGTCTCCCCATAGAGCAGAGAGCTATTATACTACTGAGGGGTCTCTCCATAGAGCAGAGTAGCTGTTATATCACTGAGGGGTCTCCCCATAGAGCAGTGAGCTATTATACTACTGAGGGGTCTCCCCATAGAGCAGAGCAGCTACTCTATTACTCAGGGGTCTCCCCATAGAGCAGAGCAGCCATTATATTACTGAGGGGTCTCCCCATAGGGCAGAATAGCTATTCTGAGGGGTCTCCCCATAGAGCAGAGATGCTATTCTATTACTGAGGGGTCTCCCCATAGAGCAGAGCAGATGTTATATCACTGAGGGGTCTCCCAATAGGGCAGAGCAGCTACTCTATTACTCAGGGGTCTCCCCATAGGGCAGAATAGCCATTCTGAGGGGTCTCCCCATAGAGCAGAGCAGATGTTATATCACTGAGGGGTCTCCCCATAGAGCAGAGCAGCCATTCTATCACTGAGGGGTCTCCCCATAGGGCAGATCCCCCCGGTGCTCTCACCTTCCTTCCTGCCAACACGAGGCTCTCCACGGGCTGTGCCGGCTCGAAGACCTGCAGCTCCTCCACCAGGTGAACGTGGGAGCCCAAATTCAGCGCCTTGTGCACCCAGCCGTCACCTGCAGGGCACCCACCATGAAACCAACGCCGACCCCATAACCCAGCCCCATAACCCAGCCCCATAACCCAGCCCCACGCTGCCCCATCACCAACCTGTGCCCACAAACAGCACCTCGTAGACGGTCCCGTCCAGCCCTGCCACGCGATCCACCACCAGCTGGGTGAAGTTGGAATCCTTTTTGAGCAGCAGCGGGCGGCCGCGTTGGGGCAGGACGGGCTCGTCCATCAGCGGGTGCTTCTTGGCAAAGTTCAGCGTGTTGTCGGGCAGCGCCAACGAGCTGGGGAAGCCGTTCTGACGGTGCCAGTCGGTGATGCACTGCGGGACGGCAGCGATGGCACAACTCAGACCCCACGGCCCCATTTCCACATTGCCCCACAGCCCCATGGCTCTGTGTCCCCATGGCTGCATAGCCCTACATCCCTGTGTCCCCATGGCCCCACATCCCCATTTCCCCATGGCCCTGCATCCCTGTGTCCCCACACGTCCATGGCCCCACACCTCCATGTCCCCATATCCCACTCTCTCAGCACCCCCGTGCCCCATACATTGCCCCATAGCCCCATAGCCCCATGGCTCTGTGCCCCCGTGGTCCCATTTCCCTATGGCTGCATAGCCCTACATCCCTGTGTCCCCATGGCCCCACATCCCCATGGCCCTGCATCCCTGTGTCCCCACACCTCCATGGCCCCACACCTCCATGTCCCCATATCCCACTCTTTCAGCACCCCCGTGCCCCATAGAGGCAGTGGGGTCACTGTGTGCACTGTCCATAACAGGGTGAGATGGGGATCTTCCACATCCCCCCCCCCATCACTCACCGCTCCAGGCCGTGGGCTGGGCACCTCATCCGAATAGCGGCCCCATTTCTGTGCCTGCTCCCTATATTCCTTATAGGGCCCCTCGAACGCCTTCTTCACCTCCAGGATGTGATAACGGCACACAGCTGATACATCCACGTCCCCCCTGCACACAAGGACCCATCAGTGGGACGCCGAGCGTGGGGACCCACCCCATAACACCCCATAGCACCCCATAGCACCCCATAGCACCCCATAGCGCCCCATAGCACCCCATAGCACCCCATAGCGCCCCATATGCTCACCACCGTGCTTGGAACACCCCAAAGAAGGCGGTTTGCTGCCAGCTGTCCCCATGCAGTGTGAAGACGGCCTGCAGGCGGTTGAAGTGCAGCTGCTGTTCAGGAGCGGAGCAGAGCAGCCTGGCCTTCAGGAACGTCGTCCATTTCTTCTGTAGGGTGCGGGCACCGCCGACGTCCCCCTATAGGGTGAGGGGGGTCACAACACAGCAGCCCCATATTAACATACATAGGGCTGGCCCACCCCCTGCAGGACACCCTTATTGCCACCCCACACCTCACAGACCCCTATAGGGCCACCCCACACCTTGCAGACCTCTCTTAGTGCCACCCCCATACATCACAGACCCTTATAGGGCCACCCCACAGACCCTCCTTATTGCCTCCTCACACCCCACAGACCCCTATAGGGCTATCCCATACCTTACACACCCCTATAGTACCACCCCTCTCAGACCCCCCTTATTGCCACCCCACACCCCACAGACCCCTATAGGGCCACCCTACACTTCACAGACCCCTCTTAGTGCCACCCCTATAACTCACTGATCCCTACTGGACCACCCTACACCTCACAGGCCCCTATTGAGCCACCCCACTCTTCACAGACCCCCCTTATTGCCACCCCACAGACCCCTATAGGACCACCCCACAGACCCCTATAGAGCCACCCCATACCTTACAGGCCCCTACTGAGCCACCCCACAGACCCCTATAGGGCCACTCCATACCTTACAGGCCCCTATTGAGCCACCCCACTCCTCATAGACCCCCCTTATTGCCACCCTACAGACCCCTATAGGGCCACCCCACAGAACCCTATAGGGCCGTCCCATACCTTGCACACCCGTGCCACTCGTGCCACCACCTGCTCAGCGTAGCAGTCGTACTCCACGGCCCTCTCGCTGAAGAAGAAGTAAACCTTGTCGTCGTCCCCGCTGCTGCTGCCCGCACTCTCCTGGATGTAGGCTGATGCCACAAAGTGGGGCTCTGAAGGGACAGATGGGGACAGTAGCAGGGCGGCCCCATAACCCTGTAACCCCATAACCCCACATCCACGTGTCCTTGTGCCCCTATGTCCCCCATAACGTCCCCATAGCCCTGTATCCCCATAACCCCATGTCCCTATATGTCCATATCCCTGTGCTTCCAGATCCTTGTATCCCCATACCCATGTCCCCATACCCCTATAACCCTGTACCCCCATATTGCCATACTCCCCCCATATCCCTGTGCCCCCATATCCCTCCATACCCCTGTGCTCCCATATCCCCCCCATATCCTTCAATATCCCTGTGCCCCCATATTCTCCCCATATCCCTCCATATCCCTGTGCCCCCATATCCCCCATATTCCCCCCATATCCCTCCCTGTGTCCCCATATTCCCCCCATATCCCCATATCCCTCCATATCCCTCTGCCCCCATATCCCCCCATATTCCCCCCATATCCCTGTGCCCCCATATCCCCCATATCCCCCCCATATTCCCCCCATATCCCCCCATATCCCTGTGCCCCCATATTCCCCCCATATTCCCCCCATATCCCCCCCATATCCCCGTCCCCCCCCGTACCGTTCAGCCACGAGGTGAGGTATTCTGTCTTCATGGAGTAATGCGGCCCCAGGTTGCGCAGGATGACAGGTTCGGTGCCCAGGAAGTTGTTGAAGGTGGCCGAGTACAGCTCCCCATCTATAGGGCCATGATAGGGGCAGCTTTAGGGTCGGGCTGCCCAGCCCTAAGCTAACCCAATGGAGATGGCACCTACCCACAATGAGGCCGGTGTGGCCCTTGTTGGGGTCGTAGGGACATTTGCCTTTCCCGTCCTCAAAAGCCACGTGGTCCAGAGTGAATCCAGACAGCTCCTGTAGGGCACGAGGTGAGGGTGGAACCCCATAACCCTCACAGCCCCAGCAATGGGGACTGGCAATGGGGGATACCCTTATCCCCCTATTCAGGGGGAGAAATGACCCTATAGGGGATGGGGGCAGCCCTGGGTGATGCTCCTGGGGTCAGGGATACCCCTAAATGGGTACATGGGAACCTTCAGATGTCCTTATTGGACACAGGGACAACCCCAAATGATGGCACTGGGGACACCCCAAAAGGGCACAGGGACCCCCAAATGATGGCACTGGGGATAGGGATACCCCATAAGGGCACTGAGACCCCCACCCCAAATGATGGCACTGGGGATGGGGATACCCCAAAAGGGCATAGAGACCCCCAAATGATGGCACTGGAGATACCCCAAAAGGGCACTGGGACCCCCAAATGCAAGCACTAGGGATGGGGATACCCCATAAGGGCACTGGGACCCCCCCCAAATGATGGCACTGGGGATGGGGACCCCCCCAAATGATGTTGATGGGGACAGGGACCCCCAAATGATGGCACTGGGGACACCCCAAAAGGGCAATGGGGCCCCCAAATGATGGCACTGGGGATGGGGACCCCCCCAAATGATGTTTAATGGGAACAGGGACCCCCAAATGCTGGCACTAGGGATGAGGATACCCCAAAAGGACACTGGGACCCCCCCCCAAATGACGCTCCAAAGGACACAACCAACCCCAAGTGACACTCTTGGGGTCAGGGACACCCCCAACTGTCCCTCCTGGGTGCAGTGATGCTGTGTGGGGTGGGGGGGGGTGGTTTTGGGGAGGGGGCTGCACTCACAATGTAGGCACACTTGGGCTGGAAGGCGTAGGTGCCGCAGGCATAAAGGTGGGAGCTGTTGTAGCTCTGCAGGAAGCGCACGTAGTTGAAGCAGTCGGTCTTGGGGGGGGGGGGGCAGAAAAGAGGTGGTCAATGGAGGTGAGGGGGAGGGAAAGGGGGGGAAAGGGGGGGTATCTCATGTCCCCTATAGCCCCCCCAGCCCCACACCTGGTTGTTTTTGCCCTTCTGGATGCATTCTGCTTTCTTCTCCAAGGGGGCTTCCCAGGTGATCTGAAGGCAGGGAGGGGGCAAAAGGGGGTCAGAAGGGGGGGGGGGGGGGGGGCTAAAGCTTGACCCCCAACGTGTGCCCCCGCCCCCCCCCTAAATGGTGTGGGTCTCACCGCTGCTTGCAGCTCCACGGTGCTGGTGCTGAGGGCAAACACAGCCTCACGGGCACCCACATAGAGCACAGCTTCGGCCTCATCCAGCGTCAGCGTCACGTAATGGGAGACCCCCCCCCGCGAGAAGCGCCGCGCCGCGTCCCGCAGCTCTGCAATGGGGGGGGGGGGATGACATTAATGGGGGGGGGATGATATTAATGGGGGGGGGGGGACACAAACACACACAGCGTGGGGATAGCGGCACCGTGCCACACACTGTCTGCCCCCTCTGAGCCCCCCGGGGTGGGTGATACTGGCACCCCCCCCCCCCAAAACAAAGGGGCCTTTGTGGCTGTGGTGGTGCTGGGAACACTGCGGCCTTTGGTGGGACACTGAGTAACCCCCCCCACCCGGCCCTGCCCACCCCCCCACCCCCCCCCCAGTGGTAAAATGGGCCCATTGAGAGCAGAGAGTGCGGGAGGGGATGGAGGTGCTGGGGGGGGAATGGGGGGTGGGCAGAGAATGGGGATGGGGGGGTGGGGATGGAGGGGGGGGGCATGGGGACATAGGGAGGGGATGGGGGGTCATAGGGATATAGGGTACAGGGTGGGGATGGGGGGGGGGATATGGGGACATAGGGTACAGTGTGGGGATGGGGGGGTCATAGGGATATAGGGCACAGTGTGGGGATGGGGGGGTCATAGGGATATAGGGCACAGTGTGGGGATGGGGGGGTCATAGGGATATAGGACACAGGGTGGGGATGGGGGGGGATATGGGGACACAGGGCATAGGGTGGGGATGGGTGTTAGGGCATAGTATGAGGATAGGGGACATGGCACAAGGGTTGGGGGTCGGGTGTGATATTGGGGTGGGGGCAGTGCCACCACATTGGGATGGGGCGCAGCAAAAGGGGCCATGCAGGGTGGTATGGGGACCCAAGGGCTGGGGGTCTGGGGGGGGGGGTGGCATCAGGATGGGGACAAAGGGGACCCATAAGGGGGGGGCACAGCACTCACCCGCATAGGGGACGGTCTTTCGGGGCACAGCACTCCACGAGGACCCCGGGGTGCTGCTGGGGAGCAGCGGCAGCAGGCAGGCGATGGCCAGCAGCAGGAGGGGGGCCATGGTGCTGGTAAAGGGGGGGGGGGGGGGAAAGGGGGGGCGGCCTGGGGACAATGGGGACAGTTTGGGGGGGGGGGTTTGGTGAGGGGGGAGGTCACCCAAGCCCAGTCAGGGCTGTGGGGTGTCACACGCAACCGGCGTCACGCGGATGGTGTGGGCACAAGGCGGGCATTGAGGGCTGGGTGTCACGAGGGGGGGGCACGGGGCCTGGGGGGGGGGGGTCTGAGCCTCCATCAGCCCTATAGGGCTGCAGAGCCGTAGCGGTACCCCCATAGCAGCCCCCTCCTTAGCAGCCCCCCTCATAGCAGCCCCCCCCATAGCAGCCCCCCCCATAGCGGCCACCCCCTGCTTGTTTTGGGGTCCCTGCATTCAGCTTTGGGGAGGGGGGGGTGATGTCATCACTATGTGTGTCCCCCCCCCCCCGGCAAAGTTCCATCCCTGTGGTCACTGCCCCCACCCTGACACATCCCGGTGGGCCCGGGGGGGGGGGATCAGGAGGAAATGGGCCCTTCCTCTTCCTCCCCACCCCTGGAGTGGCCTCGGTGCCCCCCCCCCCCCGGCTCAGTGCCCTGGGGTGCCCCGCTGCCCCCTCCCAATGGGGCAGGATGCGGCTGGGAATTGTTCTGCCTGCGGGGGGGGGGGGGGATGCAGGAAACGGGGGGGGGGCTGGGAAGGGTTTCCGGGAGGGTGGGGGGCCAGGAAGGGGCCCCCTGTGGGCGTGGGAAATGGGGGATGCCCCGGATGGGGCAGCGTCACTGTGGGGTGCTGAGGGTACGGGGGGGGGGCAAAGGATGCTGTGGATGTGGGGATATTGGGGGGGGGGGCTCAGGGTACACAGCTGGGGTCTAACAGGGATGGAGAGGGCAGGGAGGGCACAGAGATGGTGCCAAGGGGGGGGGTCAGGGTGCTGCGGGTACATGGGACGCAACAGGCACTGATATGGGATTGAGGGACGGATCCAAGTGGGGGGTCGGGGGGGCCACTGCATGATGGGGGGGCGGGGGGAGCAGTGGGAGGCACTGGGGGGGGTCATGGGGGGCCACAGGGATGGGTGGGGTGGGGGGGTCATGGCTATAATTGGGGTGCCATGGCTATAAATGGGGTGCTGTGGGCATAGTCGGGGTGCCATAGCTGTATATAGGGTGCCATGGGTATAACTGGGATGCTATAGCTATAATTGGGGTGCTATGGCTGTATTTGGGGTGCCATGGGTATAATTGGGATGCTATGGCCATAATTGGGGTGCCATGGGTATAACGGGGATACCATAGCTATAATTGGGGTGCCATGGCTGTATTTAGGGTTCCATGGGTATAACAGGGATGCTATAGCTATAATTGGGGTGCTATGGCTGTATTTAGGGTGCCATGGGTATAACTGGGATGCTATGGCCATAATTGGGGTGCCATGGCTGTATTTAGGGTTCCATGGGTATAACGGGGATGCTATAGCTATAATTGGGGTGCTATGGTTGTATTTGGGGTGCTATGGGTATAACGGGGATGCTCTGGCCATAATTGGGGTGCTATGGGTGCAGTTGGGTTCTATGGGCACACCCAGAGCGCCATGGCTGTAGCCGGGGGGGGTCTCGGCCGTAGGGCCACAAGTGGGGCTCGGTAGGACCCGGGGTTGGGTGCCGGGGGGACCCGTAACGGCGGGCTGTGCGCTCGGTACCGGCCGGGGGGGGCACAGGGCCGGGTCGAGCCCACCCCCCTCCTCCCCAAACACATCGCGCATCCCCCCCCCAAACCGCACCGCCCCCCAGCGGGACGGACCGGACGGTGGGGGCAGCTCCGCTGGGGGGTCCCGGACCGACAGAACCGGGATGGGGGGGAGAGGGGGGCAATGGGAGAGGGGGGGTCCGCGGGCAGCGCCGCCGTTACCGGGAGAACAAAGCGGCCGCCCCCGCCGCTCCAACACAACAATACCGGGCGGGGCGGGAGCCGGGGGGGGGTCGGGAGCTGAGAGGGGGGGGGAGGAGAAAGGGGGGGTTACTCACCTCGGGGCGCGGCGGGGCCGGGGCGGGGGGGGGGGGGGAGGCGGCGGCGGAGGCTCTCGGGGCGGCGGCGGGTGCGCGCCGCGCGGCTCCGCTCGGCCCCGCCCCCCTGACGTCACGGGGGGGTCGGACGGAGCGGGGCGGAGACCCCCAGAGCGGACGGAGCGGGGGGAGCCCGGGGGGGGCACGAACCCACCGGACCCGGAGCCCCATCTCAGTGCGGGGCCGCCCCGTCCCTATAGGGCTCCCCATCCATCCCCGGTGGGCACGGGCGTTCTCCATCCCTGTAGGGTTCTCCTTCCATCCCCATCGGGTTTCCTATCGCTGCCAGGGTTCCCCATCCATCCCCATTGGGTTTCCTATTGTTGGGGTTCCCCATCCACCCCCATTGGGTTTCCTATTGTTAGGGTTCCCTGTTGATCCCCATTGGGTTTCCTATCACTGGGGTTCCCTGTTGATCCCCATTGGGTTTCCCAATACTATTGGGGTTCCCTGACCCTATACGCCCTCCATCCATCCCCACTCTATCTCCTCCCATTGCTGAAGCTCCCCATCCATCCCCAAGTTTCCAAGCACTAAAAGGGATCACTGCCCCCATAAGGTTCTCCATCCCCATTAGGTTTCCTATCCCCATGGGCTTCCCTGCTCCTATAGGGTCCTCCACATCCCACTGGGTTGCCCTACCCTGTAGAACGAGAGCCATGCAGCGGGGTGACGTGGGGCCATTTATTGGGGGTCCCCGGGCTGATCCCCTTACTCCAGCAGCTCGTGCCACTTGACGTAGAGCACCGTGGCCAGGTTCTTCAGCTGGGAACAGTAGAACTGCCCCATGTCCTCATGCAGCCCCGACCCGAAGTACTGCTCCAGCTGGGTGCACAGCCGCTGCAGGTGTCCCTATGGGGACAATGGGAGGGGGTAAAGGGTATGTGGGACCCCCCTGGAACCCCCTGGGGTTGGCACCCACCCGCTGCTCGTCCCGCGGCCGCTCCGTGCCCACCACGATGTCGGCGAGGTAGAGGAGGCTGCGGCTCAGGTAGCAGGTCTGTGGGGACAAGGGGGTGGGCAATGGGAGGGGGGTGAGCAATGGGAGGGGGGTGGGCACCTCTGGGGGGCTTCCCCCTGGGAATGGCAGCACCCACCTCCTGCTTGAGCTCCATCGCATCGGGGTGAGTGGGGAGCTGCAGGTTGTCTGGCCAGGATTGTGCCAGGAGCTGCTCCAGCGCAGGCAGCTGTGGGGACGTGGGGTCAGGGGACACGTAGAGACAGCACGGTGGGCTCCTGGGGGGGCTGCACCCACCTCTTCCTCCGCCCCAAGGGTCAGCACGGTGCACGGCGCCTTCCCCAGTAGCTGGGCCATGGCACAAAGGCTCAGGCGCCTGCGGAGCTCCCTATGGAGAAGGAAAGAGCATCAGGATGCCAAGCTTGTCACCGCCAGCCCGGTGCCACCAGCGGGGCCGTGGTGCCCTCCAGGTGCCCGTGGTGAGCACTGTGCCACCAGCAGCCGCTCCGTGCCCGCTTTGTGCCCAAGCAGCCAGCTGGAATAAAGGAATTAGAGCGAGACGCAGCCCAACCCGCACGGCTCTGAGCCTGGGGGCTGTGCCAGCTCCATGTCAGCGTGGCAGGCAGGGCAGCAGTGCCGGCAGGACACTCACCTCTCCCTGTTGGTGATATCCGGCAGCAGCCGCGCCACGGCGAGCAGGCTGTGGTGGTGCTGGGAGAGCTGGCAGAGGGACAGGCAGAGTGCGGGCAGCTGTGGGGATAGAGAAGGGTGGCACTGAGCACCAGGATGGCACCGAGCACCAGGATGGCACCGAGCACCAGGGGTGGCACCGAGCACCAGGATGGCACTGAGCACCAGGATGGCACTGAGCACCAGGATGGCACTGAGCACTGGGGTGGCACCGAGCACTGGGGTGGCACCGAGCACCAGAATGGCACTGAGCACTGGGGTGGCACCGAGCACCAGGGGTGTCTGCGTGGCCTCATTTGGGCCCATACCTGCTCCTTCCAGGCCACGATGCCGTCCAGCAGGCAGTGCAGGAGGTGCCACAGGTCGGGCAGTGGTTGGCAGCGCAGCGCGCGGTCGAGGCTGAGGAAGCAGAGCAGAATCAGCAGCTCCCTGCGGGCACGGTCGGGGTAGCGGCACGGACAGGCGACCACAGACACCGTCAGCAGCTGTGGGGAGCCAGCAGTCAGCGGGAATGCTCTGCCACCCCCAGCAGGGCAGGGTTATGGTGGTGCCACCCACCCCCCTTGTCCCAGCTATTGGCCACCCGCTCCATGAGCAGCAGAGATGGCTCACACCTTGCACACGTCCCCCAGCTGCGTCACCAGGGCCAGCGTGTCGGCAGCGCTGAGGTTTCTCTGCTCTGGATGCAGCCTGGCAGGAGAAGAAGGGCCGAAAGGCTGAGCATTGCAGCCCCCATCCCAAAGCACAGCGTGTCCAGCTCACAAACCCAACCCCAATTCCACCTGCTTTACAACACGTGTTGCTACAGACACAGCACAGGTGAGACCGGCGTCGGTTCCACTCACCTTCCAGCTGCAACTCAACGCCTTTAAGGCAAAAGAATGGCTACAAATGTTTAAGGTCAATCCTATCTGGAAGCTCAAGGAGAAGATGTCAGTGTCACTTAGAAATGATACTGCTCTGGATGGAAGATCTCAACCAGCTTCCAGCAGTCCCACAAAGCAGGTAAGAAAGGAACTGAATTAAGCCGGTATGAACTGTTACACCTCACCTATAAAAGTACCTTTCAAAACACACTGGAGCTCAACTGATTGAGTTTACTTCCCAAGCATCAGCACTGGCTGAGACTAACAATGCTCTGGAGCGCTAATGCTGCCAATGACCCCCCTAATGATCCCCATGTGCCCCTCAGGGCTCACCTGCTGTCCATGGGGCACAGCTCGGGGGGCAGCAGCTGCCGGCAGCGCAAGGCCTCCAGGTCAGCACCCATGTAGGCAAAGGCCTGGCCGATGTCCTGCAGTGTGGGGCACCAGGGCTCATCTGCGGGCAGGGGGACAGCGGTGACAACAGTGTCTATGGGGTGTGTAGGGACCCCGTGCCCACCCCACACACTCACCATCGCTTCTCATCCACATCTCCCAGAGCGTCCGGAACGCGTTGGTTCTGTCTGGCCATGTGCTCGTCAGCTGCCAAAGCAAACAAGGGGTGATGGAGGTGACACTGCACAGAGATGGGGACCTTCGTGCCACGGTGGCTCACCTGGAAGAGCCAGCGTAGGACGGGCAGCGGGCAGGCAGATGTGGTTTGGTAGAGCAGGTTCAGGTAGCCGTCACGCACAAAGGCCACCTGGCCAGCAGGAGATGCGCTGTGGAAAGAGACAGAGGCTCAGCAGGGCCCTGCAGTGTCCCCTTGTCCCCGTCCCAGCTCCTCACCAGAGGAAATTCTGCTCCAAGACGCTGTGAGGCTGCAGCCCGTGGGTGTCCAGAATGGGCGGTGGGAGCGGGCAGGTGTGGAAGATGGGCTCCCCGGGGTGAGTGGTGGGGAAGGTGAGCAGCTTCACTTCGAAGCGGGACAGGAAGGCCCTGCAGGTGGGGGGGAACAGCCATCAAAGTGACATGGGATGCAGCGGGGGGACAGCAGGCAGAGTGCCCACCCACTGCCCTGGTACCTCTGCTCCTCCAGGAGCTGCGTGTCCTCATCTGATGACTCCTGGGGGCTGCCACTGTTCACGTCTACCTGCATCAGGCTGGCCTGCATTGTACTGGCCGGGCACTGCTCCCTGGCACAGCAGGGATGAAGGTTGGGCTGAGGGCGCTGGGCAGCCCCCAGCTTCTCCTTGGGATGCCAGGGGTGCCAGCCTCACCTCTTCTCCAGCAGCAGTGCATCCAGGCTGTTGGCCAGCGGGTCTGGCTGCGGGCACGCAACCTGGGCACCAACAAAGACCGCAGCACTCAGTGCTGGGCTGAGTGTCCCCAGACACCTGACAACATCCCCAAGCACCACTGATGCCACCCTGGCACTGACCTCCCTGTGCTCAGCGGGGCTTGAGCGCCCACTGCAAGCCAGCAGCTCCTTCAGAGGGATCAGCTCCTCCTCACTGTCACTGGAGGACGTTGTTGCCATGTCCTCTGCTCGCTGTGCCACCATCCTGCCCTCAGTGGCATTGCTGGGCTGCACTGCTCTCCGTGGGGAGCACGTGGCTGAGCCCTGCTGGGCTGAACGCCGTGGGTTGGCACGAGGCCGTCGTGCCCTGCCTGACCCTTGGCGGGTGCTGCGGAGCTGCATGGGGTGCTGGGGGGCTGTGAGGAGAGCACTGCAGTCAGTGTGGGGGCACTGGGATCACATAGGGGCCAGTGTGATGCACTGGGGATGACGTGGGTTGGGGGGGGAGATGTCAATGTAGGGCTCTGTGGAACACTTGGGACAATGTGGGGGTCAGTGTAGGGCAGCAGGGATGACACAGGGGTCAGAAATGGGCTCTATGGAGCACTGGGGACAACATAGGAGTCTGCATGGGGCACCATGGACGACACAGGGGTCGGTGTGAGGCACCAAAGAGAAGGTGGAGGTCAGCATAGGACATAAGAGGGAAAATAGGAGTAATGGATCCCTATGTGGACAAAGGGGGAATCAGTGTGTGGGACCAGGGTTGGTGCAGGGGTCAGTATGAGGCTTTATAGGGCATTGGAGATGCAATAGAGACCAGTACTGAGCCCTATGGGGCATTGGGGACAATGTGGGGATCAGAAAAGGGCTCTACAGGACACTGGGGATAACTCAGTAATCGGGGGGGGGGGTGGCTCTATAGGGCTCTGGGGATGCAATGGGGATCTTTGGGGGGCTCTATAGGGCTCTGGGGATGCAATGGGGATCTTTGGGGGGCTCTATAGGGCTCTGGGGATGCAATGGGGATCTTTGGGGGGCTCTATAGGGCTCTAGGTACTCAATGGGGATAATTGGGGGGCTCTGTAGGGCCCTGTGGATGCAATGGGGAGCTCTATAGGGCTCTGGGGACTCAATGGGGATCAGTGGGGGGCCTTATAGGGCTCTAGGGACTCAATGGGGATCAGTGGGGGGCTCTATAGGGCCCTGTGGATGCAATGGAGGGCTCTATAGGGCTCTGGGGACTCAATGGGGATCAGTGGGGGGCTCTATAGGGCCCTGTGGATGCAATAGGGATCAGTAGGGGGCTCTATAGGGCTCAGGGGAGGCAATGGGGATCGGTGGGAGGCTCTATAGGGCTCTAGGGACTCAATGGGGAGCTCTATAGGGCCCTGCGGATGCAATAGGGATCAGTGGGGGGCTCTATAGGGCTCTAGGGACTCAATGGGGGGCTCTATAGGGCCCTGCGGATGCAATAGGGATCAGTGGGGGGCTCTATAGGGCTCTAGGGACTCAATGGGGGGCTCTATAGGGCCCTGCGGATGCAATAGGGATCAGTGGGGGGCTCTATAGGGCTCTGGGGATGCAATGGGGATCAATGTGGGGCCCTATAGGGGCTCTAGGGACTCAATGGGGAGCTCTATAGGGCCCTGCGGATGCAATAGGGACCAGTGTGGGGCTCTACGTGGGGCCAACAGGTGTATCAACATGGCGGCCCCGGGGCCTCGAGCGCTGCCCGCCCCGGCTCCGCTCCCACCTGTGTCGGCTCCGGCCGCGCCGTGAGGCTGCGCTGGGGGCGGGGAGGCCGGAGGCCGCGGATCCACCGGGCCGAGTGGCGGCGGGAGGAAGGGGCGGCCTACCCGCAGGTGTTTACTGACGCGGAGCTGCTGGTAGGAACACAGGCTGTACTGGAAGGACGAGCTAAAGAGCCCCGAGCGGGGCACGCGGGCCGAGGACAGCGGGATTTGGTACCAGCGGAGCAGCCCCAGCCGCTGCCCCCGCCTCGCCGAGCCGCCGCGCAACATGGCGGCCATCAGCGGGCGGGGCTGAGAGAAAAGGGCGGGCTTTCCTCGGAGGAGCGGAGGCGGCCGGCGGGCGGGACGAAGAGCGGCGGCTAACGGCGGCGATTGGCGGTTTAACTGCCGGCCGGAGACGAGCGGCCAATCGCAGCTCGAGGAGCGTCGAGATGTTGGACCAATCGGCGCCCGCTCTGAACGGGAGTGGTCGGAGAGGAGGGATGGCACGCCCCCTTGGGCCGTTAGCCAATCAGAAGGGGCAGAGGGAGCGGCCCCGCCTCCCCCTCCCGCGGTGCATGCCGGGAGCTGCAGTCAACGGGCGGCTGCCGCGGTGCATGCTGGGAGGCCTCGTGCCGAACCGCTTCCGGGTTGCGCGTGCGAGAGGGACCCGAGTTCTTCCGCTTCCGCCGGAAGTTCAGCTCCGGGGCCTGTTCCCGTGCACGGCGGCGGCGGGGCGGCTTTCAGCGGGGCGGCAACATGGCGGACGTGACCGCTCGCAGCCTGCAGTACGAGTACAAGGCGGTGAGTGCGGGAGCGGGCCCTGAGCGCGGTGGGGACGGCGTTCACTTTAATCCGGGCTTTCCTTCTCTATGGGGCCCATCTCGTATAGCGCGGCCTTGTAGGATCTTGTATGGCCCGAATCAAAGGGGCCGCCAGCGGCCATTGGGGGCACAGTGAGGGCGATGGAACCGCCGTGCTGCTCAATGGGGAGCGGAATAGGGAGGGGTAGTTAGGGCTGGGGGGGGATAGTGGGTATGGGATGGATAATAAGGGTTATGGGATGGATACTGGGGCTGTGGGATGGATATTGGGTTATGGGATGGATATTGGGTTATGGGATGGATATTGGGCTGTGGGATGGATAGTGGGCTATGGGATGGATATTGGGCTGTGGGATGGATATTGGGCTGTGGGATGGATAGTGGGCTATGGGATGGATATTGGGTTATGGGATGGATAGTGGGCTATGGGATGGATATTGGGCTGTAGGAAGGATAATAAGGGCTGTGGGATGGATAATAAGGGCTGTGGGATGGATAGTGGGCTATGGGATGGATATCGGGTTATGGGATGGATATCAGGTTGTGGGATGGATATCAGGTTGTGGGATGGATATCGGGCTGTGGGAAGGATAATAAGGGCTGTGGGAAGGATATGGGACTATGGGATGGATATGGGGCTATGGGATGGATATTGGGTTGTGGGATGGATATTGGGTTGTGGGATGGATATTGGGTTGTGGGATGGATATTGGGTTATGGGCTGGATAGCGGGCTATGGGGCTATGGGATGGATATGGGGCTATGGGATGGATATGGGGCTGTAGGGAGGATAATAAGGGCTGTGGGATGGATAGTGGGTTATGGGACAGATATTGGGCTGTGCAGTGAGGCTGAGGAACGTGAAGGCTCCCCCCGCTGTGTTATGACCCACATCCCACCTCCATCCCCCCCCTTAGAACTCCAACCTTGTGCTCCAAGCTGACCGTTCTCTCATTGACCGGACGCGGCGCGATGAACCCACGGGCGAAGTGTTGTCCCTGGTGGGCAAACTGGAGGGGACCCGGATGGGCGACAAGGCGCAGCGCACCAAGCCACAGATGCAGGAGGAGCGACGGGCCAAGTGAGCGGCTGAGCGGGGCCTGGGGGTGCTGCGGGGTTGTGTTGGGGGCTCTGAAGGGGCTGTGGGGCTTCCCTGGTTATAAGCAACGTGGAATCCCAGAGTGATGGAGGTTGGGAAACACCTGTGAGGTTATGGAACCCAGCTGGTATGTCCGCCACTGAGCGGCGGCATTGAGGCATGGAATCTTAGTGTGGTTGAGTTGGGAGTGTCCTCAAAGCCCCCCCAGGTTCACCTCCTGCCCCCCTCCAGCTTAGGCTGCCCAATGTGACTTGGATGGCCTTTGGCACCCCCAGGGTTGGGGCACCCACAGCTCCTGTTTCACCCCCCTCATAGTGAAGAGTTTCTTCCTGGGGCCGACCTTAAATCTCCCCATTTTACCCCAAAGCCGTTCCCCCCATCCATCAGACCATCACCACCATCTTTTGCCTCCTTCCTCGAGCTTCCTTCGCAGCTCTTTCAGTGAAGAAATACTTCTCATCCCACCAAAACTTCCCTGATTCAACCTGGGGCCGAGATCTCTTGTGATGATTGGGATAAAAGAGCAGCCCCCAGCTCTTTATGTCCTCCTTTGAGGCAGATGTGGAGATCCTCCTTTTCTCCAGGCTAAATAACCCCAGCTGCCCATTGTAAACCTGCTCCAGACCCTTTGCAGCTTCATTATCTTTCCTTGTCAGGAAACTAAAAGTGAAATGAAAAACTAAAAAGAAGGAAAAGCAAGGCAGAGTTTTCCTTTATTTTTTCCATAGGAAGCTCCATGGGGTTTCTATGCATCGCTCCTGCAGCCCCACAGGGTGTAAAGCCGGGGGAGCAGAGTTGGGCAGTGGTGCCTCCCAGTTGTCCAAAGGGGGCAAAGAAGAGACCCACGCTTTGCTGTCCAGCAGGATTCCCTGCTTTGGAGCTGCCATGGGTGCTCTCTGTTTGCAGGAGAAGGAAGCGTGATGAGGACAGGCACGACATCAACAAGATGAAGGGTTACACCTTGCTGTCTGAGGGCATCGACGAGATGGTGGGGATCATCTACAAGCCTAAAACCAAAGAGACACGGGAGACCTACGAGGTGTTGCTGAGCTTCATCCAGGCTGCCCTCGGGGACCAGGTGAGGAGCTGGATGTGTGTGATGGTGCCACATCCACATCATGAGGGGGAGGGCTGCTCTGTGCCACAACCTCTGCCCCTATGGTGACCTCCTGCCTATGGCTGCTGGTTGTTCCCCAGCCACGAGACATCCTGTGTGGAGCTGCTGATGAAGTGCTGGCGGTGCTGAAGAACGAGAAGCTGCGCGATAAGGAGAGGCGTAAAGAGATCGATCTGCTGCTGGGCCAGACTGATGACACCCGTTACCACGTGCTGGTGAACCTGGGCAAGAAGATCACAGATTATGGGGGCGACAAGGAGATTCAGAACATGGGTATGGGCACAGATTGTGGTGGTGACAAGGAGCTTTAGAACATGGGAATGGGCACAGATTGTGGTGGTGATAAGGAGATTCAGAACATGGTTATGGGCACAGATTATGGTGGTGACAAGGAGCTTTAGAACATGGGAATGGGCACAGATTGTGGTGGTGACAAGGAGATTTAGAACATGGGTATGGGCACAGATTGTGGTGGTGACAAGGAGATTTAGAACATGGTTATAGGCACAGATTATGGCAGTGACAAGGAGCTTTAGAACATGGTTATAGGCACAGATTGTGGTAGTGACAAGGAGATTTAGAACATGGGTGTGGGCACAGATTATGGTGGTGACAAGGAGATTCAGAGCATGGTTATGAGCACAGATTGTGGTAGTGACAAGGAGATTTAGAACATGGTTATAGGCACAGATTATGGTAGTAACAAGGAGATTTATAACATGGGAATGGGCACAGATTGTGGTGGTGACAAGGAGATTTAGAACATGGTTATGGGCACAGATTATGGCAGTGACAAGGAGATTCAGATCATGGTTATAGGCACAGGTTATGGTAGTGACAAGGAGCTTTAGAACATGGTTATAGGCACAGATTATGGTGGTGACAAGGAGATTTAGAACATGGTTATAGGCACAGATTGTGGTAGTGACAAGGAGATTTAGAACATGGGTATGGGCACATTATGGCAGTGACAAGGAGATTTATAACATGGGAATGGGCACAGATTATGGTGGTGACAGGGAGATTCAGAACATGGTTGTGGGCACAGATTATGGTGGTGACAAGGAGATTCAGATCATGGTTATGGGCACAGATTATGGTGGTGATAAGGAGCTTTAGCACATGGGTGTGGGCACACACTGTCACTTGGTGCAGTTTTGGGAGCAGGGTGGGCAGGCAGCCACGTAGCAGCAGCTGGTGCTTTCTCCAGCCTGCTTCCAGGACTCGTGCTTTCACACAGAGGAGGTAGGAAACGTTTGGATGGTTTTCAAGCCCCTCAAATGAAGCTCTTTTCATCTCTCGGATGTGCGGAGGTGGGGGAGCTGTGAGCCCCGCATATGGCCTGCAGGTTTGGTGGTTCATTGCTTCCTCTCTCCCTCGCAGATGACAACATCGATGAGACGTACGGCGTGAACGTGCAGTTTGAGTCTGATGAGGAGGTAAGGGAGGCTCTGCAGCACGGCAGCTTATGGTGGCTCCTCACTTTCAGCTGCTCAGCAGCAGCCGTGTTTGATGCCTTTTTCTCCTGCTGGGAGGTGGGCACTGGCTCAGGTTGGGATATCGCTGCCAGATAAGAGAGGAGGGATTATTTCAGATGCTGCTTCCTGGCTTGGGAGGATTTGTTGATTATCTTGCTAATCCGAGGCTTATGGTGAGTCAGGACGATGGAAAACAGATGGTGGTATTTAGATCTCTCGGGGCAAACTTGACGGGAGGAAGAGATGAATTGAAATGCATCGTTTGGAAGCAGAGCTCATAGAAGTGCTCGTTGGGATGGTTATGAGAGAGGCTGAGGAATAGGAGGGGCACACGTCAGCCTCTTGGAGTCGCTCTGTGTGATCCAAGGAGTAAAAATAACCTGCCCACGTGATCCTCGATCCGAAAGCAAAGAGTACATTGATGTTAAAAGCACGAGCTCAATGGTTTCCCTTCAGGCAAGGGCTGCTTCATTTCTGCCAAGGAGGAGCTCGTGTTTGATGTGTGCCAAAGCCACTTAGTGGCACTTGTGTTCCCACAGGAAGGTGATGAGGACATCTATGGCGAGGTGCGCGACGAGGCGTCCGATGACGACATGGAAGGAGACGAAGCCGTCGTCCGTTGCACCCTATCAGCCAACGTGAGCAGGATGTGAAACGTGATGGGGGTCGTGTGGATGGGAATCTGTTTGGTTTGTGGATGGAGCTGAGCTCAGGCACGGCTGGAGAGCAGCTGTGGAGGCCCAGAGTCACACTGTGGGGTTGGGATGTGTTGCATTTGCTGGTTCCCATCTGTGGGCAGGGATGGTCCTGAGATGCTGATTCTGCAGCACAAACACCACGTGCCAGGTTTTAATAGAAGAAAGTGACATTATGGGGTTGTTTGGGGTGTTTTATTTCCAGCTTGTGGCATCGGGTGAGTTGATGAGCTCAAAGAAGAAGGATCTGCATCCCCGAGACATCGACGCCTTTTGGCTCCAGCGACAGCTGAGCCGCTTCTATGACGATGCCATCGTTTCCCAGAAGAAGGCAGATGAAGTGCTGGAGATCCTGAAGGTGAGCAGCCAGAGCAGCTGCTGGGATGGGGGATGTCACCTTGATGCCTGAGGCAGGCGGTGAAGCAGAGCTCAAAGGTAGTCTTACCATGCAGAGCAATGCTCTTCCAAGGGAAGGTGGTGGCTTTTTCCATTGGTGTTTGTTGGTAGATGAGTGCAAGTCGGTTGTGTTTCCATACAAATGTTGGTGCTGGTGACTCACTGGGGAGGAGGGGGAATCACAGAGGATGGGGTTCGTGTCTGCAGCCCAAATCAGGCCCTTATTCCCACCTGGAGCTGCTGTTGGTCACTTCCACTTGCATTCAGTTCTTGTTTCACTCAGCCTAAGCAAAGCAGGGCTTGTTGTGCAGAAATAACTGCTTGTTCTTCATGTCTCACCCCAGACTGCAAGTGATGACCGGGAGTGTGAGAACCAGCTTGTTCTGCTCCTGGGTTTCAACACCTTTGACTTCATCAAAGTGCTGCGGCAGCACCGGATGATGAGTGAGTGGCATTCCCTCTCACCTGGCCTCTGTTCTCATGCGGTTCTGGGGTTCCCTAAGGCTTTTTTATTGCCATCAGTGTCGCCCTAGGAAGCTCTGGTGCTTGATGTTTCCCCCCCTTCTTTTGGTTCTCATGGCCTCCTGCCTCTCTTTCATCAGTCCTGTACTGCACTTTGCTGGCCAGCGCCCAAAGCGAAGCTGAAAAAGAAAGGATTATGGGGAAGATGGAAGCAGATCCCGAGCTGTCCAAGTTCTTGTACCAGCTGCATGAGACGGAGAAGGAGGATCTCATCCGGGTAAGGAGAAACCACGGGATCCTTTTATGCTGTCAGGGCTGGCGTGGTTCAGCCACGTGTGCTGTTGGTGGGAGAGGAAGCTGCTGACTCAGCGGGGATCTTAAAGCATGGGAAATGCTGCTGAGCTGACCACCAGCGCTCAGCTGAGAGGGCTCTGTGTTTGTGTTCATTATCTGCTCTTTTTGAGCGGTTTCAGTGTCTGCTTTTCCACAGCAAAAAGCCGACGTGTGCAAATCTCAGGGTTGCAATTAGAGTTGTGTTGTAACAACATCGTCTGAGCTTCCTCAGCCCGAGGCTGATGGCAGTAAAGCACGCTGGTAACCCCTGCTCAACTCAGAGTTACCGAGCTCTGAATGGGAACTCAGGGCCAAGGAACAGTGCATGGCATTGCTCCATAGTCTCACTGCTGTGCTGCATTAACTCTGCTTGGCCTTTGGAGGACTGCAGCTCCATGTGAACCGTTTTGGGTCTTGTTTCCTACCTGGCAGTGAGGTCACAGTGCTGCTTTGGTGTTACATTAGGAAGCAAACCCAAACAACACCCCAGCATTGATGTGAAGGGCCAGTTTTGTGTCTCCGTGTTTGAGGAGCGTTGCTGGCACGTTATGAGCTGGGCTCTTGCTGGGTTTGTGTCTTTGCTCCCTCCTTCTTTTCCTGTTCTCTCCTGCAAGGCAAGCTCATATCCTGGCCCTGGGGGCACTGAGTGCTGCCAGAAATGACTGGCTCTGGTTCCTGTGTGGCACCGTGGCCGGGTCGGGCTGGCAGGAGAGCTGTGCAGGTTGTGGCAGAGGCTGAGCAGGTCATACAGTGGTTTTGCTTTGTGGAGGGCTGAGCCCTTTGTCTCCCGGTGCAGGAGGAACGCTCTCGTCGGGAGCGTGTCCGGCAGTCCCGGATGGACACTGACTTGGAGACCATGGATCTCGACCAAGGAGGAGAGGTAAGGCTCTTTAAGTTCCCAAAGGGCTTTTTGGAGGGACATGGCTGGGAAGGTAAGCAGATAAAGCTCCTAATGTGCTAAAGAGGCACTCAGCAGTTGGACCCAGCTCCTTTTCCTTCAGTCCCACTATTGCGGTGTCAGGAGGGTGTTGTCTTTTCCTTCCTCTCACTCTGTGCTGTTTGCAGGCGTTGGCTCCGCGGCAGGTGCTGGACTTGGAGGACCTGGTGTTTGCTCAGGGCAGCCACTTCATGGCCAACAAGCGGTGCCAGCTGCCCGACGGCTCCTTCCGCAGGCAACGCAAGGGCTACGAGGAGGTGCACGTGCCTGCCCTGAAACCAAAGCCTTTTGGCTCCGAGGAGGTAGGTGACCTGCTGTGCTGCCATTCAATGGGCTTTGTTGGGCTGCTCTGGATGTGTCGGGTGTTTCCTGATGCTCAGCAGGCTGAGATGCTTTGCTCAGCTTCTTGGAGAGACTGCATGTGGCTGGAAGCAGTTCCTGGGTATAGAGTATGTGTGCTGTGCTGGAGCATCTGCCTTGGGGCTCCCCTGCCCCATTGAGGTACCTCAGCTCTTCTGCTGCTCTGTGCACTGTGAGGCAGCTGAGGCAGAGATGAGACTGTGACAAATCGCCTCTTTTGATCAGCTCTGGGCAGCAGAAATGAGGGTTGATCCATCGCAGTAAATGGCTTTTGTTGATGGTGGGATGGGGATCAGCCTCGTTTGATCTCTCCCTGACACGTGCCATGATCTCTGAGCGTGGGGCTTCATCTCCTGCCCATCTGGATGCAATGTGACCCTGCTGAGGCCTCATATACTGAAGATACTGAACCAGAGGCACCGAGTTGGATGTTATTTCCCTTTTTCAGCAATTGGTTTCTGTGGAAAAGCTGCCCAAATACGCCCAGGCTGGATTTGAAGGCTTTAAAACACTGAACCGGATCCAGAGCAAACTCTACCGCGCCGCGTTGGAATCGGATGAGAACCTGCTGCTGTGTGCTCCCACGGTGAGCATCCCGGTGGGGGGGTCCCCTGTGCTGTGTGTCACCCTCCATAAGGGCAATGAGAAGGATCTGAGGATGCCTCCAACCTGGGGAGGGTGTGAGTCTGACAGGGCTGCTTCTGCTCGCCCCGCAGGGCGCCGGGAAGACGAACGTGGCGCTGATGTGTATGCTGAGGGAAATAGGGAAGCACATCAACATGGATGGGACCATCAACGTGGACGAGTTCAAGATCATCTACATCGCACCCATGAGGTCGTTGGTGCAGGAGATGGTGGGCAGCTTCGGGAAGGTGAGGAGGGGATCGGGGCCGGCCCTGCTGGAGCTGCAGGCTGGGGAGGGTGAGCTGTGTTGTGGATGCAGGGGTTGTTATCTCTGGCTGGAGCTTGCAGGGAGAGAATCAGTGTGGATTGTGCCTTTGTGTTTGGGTTCTGTGGGCTGTGAGGGTGTTGATGTAGGTGTTAGCTGTCAAATCCTGTTGCTTCCATCCACCCTGACCTGCGGGCTTCCCTCGTAGCGCCTGGCAACTTATGGCATCAACGTGGCCGAGCTGACGGGGGATCACCAGCTGTGCAAGGAGGAAATCAGTGCCACCCAGATCATCGTCTGCACCCCAGAGAAGTGGGACATCATCACTCGCAAGGGGGGAGAGCGCACCTACACCCAGCTGGTGCGGCTGGTCATCCTGGTGAGCAGCACAGGGGCACAACACAATGGGCCCAAAGGCACCTTTAGCTGCTGATGGCGTCCCTGGTGGTTGGATGGAGAGAGATGCTGAGAAAGAAAGACTAAAGTGGGCTGAAACTCCTCTTGTTCCTCCTGTTCAGGATGAGATACACCTCCTGCATGACGACCGAGGGCCTGTGCTGGAATCTTTGGTTGCCAGAGCCATCCGGAACATTGAGATGACTCAGGAGGATGTCAGGCTCGTCGGTTTGAGTGCCACCCTCCCCAACTACGAGGACGTGGCCACATTCCTCCGAGTGGACCCTGCCAAGGGCTTGTTCTATTTTGATAACAGGTAAAGCTGGGGGAGCTGTTTGCTCTGCTTGTGGGTGCCCATTGCTCTGCAGTGGGCAGCCTGCTGAGGACGCAGCTGTTTGTGGTCCTGCTTGGTGGAAGCCAAGTGAGGTTGCAGTCACTGGTGCAACACCATCCTTGCTCCATGCGTTTTGCTTAGCAGGAATGGGTGTCGCCATCCCTTAGCTCGGTGTTTAACTGGAGCTATCTCATTTCCCAGTAAGCTGAGGCACAATGGAAGCGTACTGAGCTTAGCGACCTGAAATCCAGGCTTAGAGGAAGTGGTGTTGCTGACAAACCTCCTCTGGCCCTTTGTGTCAACAGCTCTCCATCCTGCTCACTGGTGGCCTTGTTTTCCTTCCAGCTTCCGCCCGGTGCCCCTGGAACAAACCTATGTGGGTATCACAGAGAAGAAAGCCATCAAACGCTTCCAGATAATGAATGAGATCGTTTATGAGAAGATAATGGAGCACGCTGGGAAGAACCAGGTCTGCTACTTCTCTCTTGGTGTTGTGAAACCCTCCTGGTTCTGTTTTGTTGCTGCTTTCCAGTTGTGGTTGCTGCAGGGAAGGGGGAGATTTAGGTACTTGGTGCCAGCTGAGGGAGGAAGGAACACAGACATCTGTTCTTTGTGCTCCCTGCCTGAGGGGTGCAGGAGGCGCCCATCTCTCAGAGGGGATTTCTGTTGTGCTGCCCTGTGATGAGCTCTGTTGGCTGTTTTATCTGCATAGTGGAGACCTCAAGGCCTCGGAATGAATTCTACATCTCAGTTAAACCTTCCCACCCTCAGCACGAGGAGCAGGTTGGGTTGGGAGCCTTTACCAACTGCAGCCATGATGCTTTCCCTCTTGACGGCAGTACCTCCTTGTTTGACAGGTGCTGGTGTTCGTTCACTCCAGGAAGGAGACTGGCAAGACAGCACGGGCCATCAGGGACATGTGTCTGGAGAAGGACACCCTGGGCCTCTTCCTGAGGGAGGGCTCAGCCTCCACCGAGGTGCTGAGGACAGAAGCTGAGCAGTGCAAGGTAATCACACGGCTGGGGCTGTGGGTATAAAGGCCCTGAAGGTTTGCAGCCCTCCTTTAGGATCTGTGCTGCCTTTGGTGGCTCCTGTTCTCCCCGGGCAGAAAGGCCTTGAGCTGGTTGTGTTTGTGCTGCAGAACCTGGAGCTGAAGGACCTTCTGCCTTACGGCTTTGCCATTCACCACGCTGGGATGACGCGAGTGGACCGGACGTTGGTGGAGGATCTGTTTGCTGACAAACACATCCAGGTGAGCTGTGCTTCCTTCCCACCCACTGCCATCTTTTCTGAGCGTCTGCATCTGGAAAGCAAAGTATCTTCCAAGGGTCGTGCAGTGATCCCAAGTCTTGCTGCTTGTCTGCCCTTCCTCTTCTGAGCCTTTAAGGCAGTCGTAGTTTCCAACCCTTGTCCCTTTTGTGCCTGTAAAGAACAGCGTTTTGGATCCTTTTGACCATAGGAAGCGGTACCTACCTTTGCTGATCCCCATTTTTGTTGCTTCAGGTTCTGGTGTCCACAGCAACACTGGCCTGGGGTGTGAACCTCCCTGCCCACACCGTCATCATCAAGGGCACGCAGGTGTACAGCCCTGAGAAGGGCCGCTGGACCGAGCTGGGTGCTTTGGACATCCTACAGGTGAAGCTCTGCCGACAGCCGTGCTGCTGGGGCTGCTCTCATGCGTCCTTATGACAGCAGCTCTCTGCTCTGTGCTGTCAGACTGCCTCAGCTGCTGTCAGGGCACAGCGGGATGGGATCGCTAGGAGAGATGACAAACGATTCCCATTATCTTGCCCGGGCACATCTGAGCTATTTCTGTGCCTCCTGCCAGCTAGAAGCAGCAGCAGGCTGAGCAGGCTGACAGCAGGACATGCAGCAAGGAGAACCTGCCAAGCTAGGAGCTGTTAGTGAGCTCACTTTGTCGTTCCTTAGATGCTGGGGCGTGCTGGGAGGCCTCAGTATGACACCAAAGGTGAAGGGATCCTCATCACATCCCACGGCGAGCTGCAGTATTACCTGTCCCTGCTCAACCAGCAGCTCCCCATCGAAAGCCAGATGGTGTCGAAGCTCCCAGACATGCTGAATGCAGAAACTGTGCTGGGCAACGTGCAGAACGCAAAGGTGAGCTGCAGTTTGCATTGTGAGTGCCACCCCCTTATTGTTGTGAGCCCAGAGAGCTGCTGGGAATGGTGGGAGCTTTGCAGTGACACAGCAGCTCTGCTTGGTTTGGGGGCTCTGATGGTGCGCTGCTGTCCCTCAGGATGCAGTGAATTGGCTGGGCTATACCTACCTGTACATCCGCATGCTGCGCTCCCCCACTCTCTATGGGATTTCCCACGACGATCTGAAGGGGGATCCGCTGCTGGACCAGCGCCGTTTGGATCTGGTTCACACTGCAGCCCTCATGTTGGACAAGAACAACCTGGTGAAGTACGACAAGAAAACAGGGAACTTCCAGGTGAGGAAGGGAGAGGGGCTGGAACCAAACAGAGCCAGGCAGGAGCGTCCTCTGACTGAGAGAATGGGGGTAATCTGAGGGATTAAACACAAATCCCAGGAGGGGAAGGTGTGAGATGTGGAACTGTGTGTTGGGCAAAGCAGCTTTCCTTGGGGGATCTGTAGGCTGAGGGATTACCTGCTGCTTGTCTGCTGGTGTTAGCCCGGCTGTGGCCATCATGCCTTATCTCCGTGCCACAAAGGTGTCATTCTGCTGCTTCGCTATGGCTGCTGTCTTTGTTGCAGGTGACGGAGCTGGGCCGCATTGCCAGCCACTACTACATCACCAACGAGACGATGCAGACGTACAATCAGCTCCTGAAACCCACCCTGAGTGAGATCGAGCTGTTTCGGGTCTTCTCACTGTCCTCGGAGTTCAGAAACATCACAGTGAGGGAGGTACGGAGCCGTGCGCGTGTCCTCAGCGATACAGCCCTGATGCTGCAGATCTTTGTCCCGTGTCGGGGCTGTTCCATCACTTCTCCATTGGATTTTCCATAGGAAGAGAAGCTTGAGCTTCAGAAGCTGTTGGAGCGAGTTCCAATCCCTGTGAAGGAGAGCATAGAGGAGCCCAGTGCCAAGGTGAGCCCAGCCTGCCCAAGCCAGGGGTCTCTTGTGCCCACCCTGGGGGAGCAGGCGTCCCTACAAGAGCTGCCATGTGGGCCTGCAGCTCTGGAGAGCTTTGTGCCCTCTGTGGGACGTGCTGCTCGCACAGTGGGGATGCTCACGTTGCTGAGAGCCTTCTGTTCTGCTTCCCCAGATCAACGTGCTCCTGCAGGCCTTCATCTCCCAGCTGAAGCTGGAAGGCTTTGCCCTCATGGCAGACATGGTGTACGTTACCCAGGTGGGTGAGGAAGCGTGGCCAGGGTCTCTCCATCTCCTCCCTGGTGTCTGCTGGTGGGAGGGACAGCAATCTGCAACCCAGGGTTGAGCTGGTGTTTGGAATGGCTTGGGAAATAAGTAGTGCTGTGAGTGGTAAGGAGGACCGGCTCCCATCGGGATGCGAGTTTGATCTTTGGAGCCTTTGGTTTCTAATCAGAATCCTGAGGAGGTAATTCAGAGCCTGCAGGGCTGTTCTGCCATAAACACCAAAGCTGCCAAGGCTGGGAGTTGAGTCATTGCTCCTCCTGTGAGCGTTTGGGGGTGAAGAACGTGAGCTGAAAGCAGAGGATGGAGGTGGGGAGGGGGAGGTGTTGGATGCCATGGTCCCAGCTGAGCTCTGGGTGCTCCCCCAGTCTGCAGGGCGGCTGATGCGGGCCATCTTCGAGATCGTCCTGAACCGGGGCTGGGCTCAGCTCACAGATAAGACCCTCAACCTCTGCAAGATGATCGACAAGAGGATGTAAGTGGCAGCACCTCCGTCGTGTTTCCTGCTTGAGCTTTGGTGGTGCCTTAGTGGGCAGCACGGGGACCCCAGCGAGGCCTGCAGCTGTGTGTGGGTGCCGTCCCTGCAGGTGGCAATCCATGTGTCCCCTGCGCCAGTTCAAGAAGCTGCCTGAGGAAGTGGTGAAGAAAATAGAGAAGAAGAATTTCCCTTTTGAAAGGCTCTATGACCTGAACCACAACGAAATAGGTACTGGGAACTGGGGGGGGGGATGGGGAGCCTTGAGAGTGCTGAGGTTGTGGGGCTCCTGATCCTGGCTGAAGAGGCAGAGCTGTGTAAGGTCTTGTGCAGCCTGAGGAAGGCTGGGGCTTTCCTGAAGCTCTTCTCCCTGTCCAGCTGTGCTCACGTTGCAGATCTTGCCCTGGGTGAAGCTGTTATTCTCCCTGCTGCCCACCCATCCTGATGGCAACGCCTTTCTCTTGTAGGAGAACTGATCCGGATGCCCAAGATGGGCAAAACGATCCACAAATACGTCCATCTGTTCCCAAAGCTGGAGCTCTCGGTCCACTTGCAGCCCATCACCCGCTCCACCCTCAAAGTGGAGCTCACTATTGCCCCCGACTTCCAATGGGATGAGAAGGTGAGCCGTGCAACCAAGGGGAGCTGCCCTCGATAAGGAGGGGCTGTGCAATACAGAGCAGCACACTGGGTTGTAGGGTGGTGTTTCTTAGGGCAGGATTGCTGGTGCTGCTGTTCGGTTCCTGGAGCTCCGCATCCAGCAGGGTATGGGGATGGTTCCTCTTTGCTCAGGTGCATGGCTCATCCGAAGCCTTCTGGATCCTGGTGGAGGATGTGGACAGCGAGGTGATCCTGCACCACGAGTACTTCCTGCTCAAGGCCAAATACGCCCAGGACGAGCACTTGGTCACCTTCTTTGTGCCTGTGTTTGAGCCTCTGCCCCCACAGTACTTCATCCGGGTGGTGTCTGACCGCTGGCTCTGTACGTCCCACCCTGCCTGCCTCCCTTTGGGGTCTTGTGATGGGGGGGGGTGTCATGTTTTGGGGCTGCCCTGGGGTTGAAGGGCTGCTGCCATCCTGGTGACTGGGCTTCCCTGGGGATGAGCAGCTCAGGGGATGAAAGCATCGGATCTCTCTCTGAGATAGAAACTCTTTGTGTGTCCGACAGCCTGTGAGACCCAGCTGCCCGTCTCCTTCCGCCACCTGATCCTCCCTGAGAAGTACCCCCCTCCCACCGAGCTGCTGGACCTGCAGCCACTGCCCGTATCCGCTCTGCGGAACAGCGCCTTCGAGAGCCTCTACCAGGACAAGTTCCCTTTCTTCAACCCTATCCAGACTCAGGGTGGGTTCCAGCTCCTCAACCTCCTGGGCATGGCCAGAATAGGGAGCTCCCACCTGGGATGTTTTGTTCTGCGGCTCCTGGGCTAAAGCTCTTAGACACTTAGTGTGAGCCAGGCCCTGGCTGTGTCCTCCCAGCCTCGGAGGTGATGTAAAGCTGTTCTCTTCTTTCTTATCCCCAGTGTTTAACACCGTCTATAACAGCGATGACAACGTGTTTGTGGGCGCCCCCACGGGCAGCGGGAAGACCATTTGTGCCGAGTTTGCCATCCTCAGGATGCTGCTGCAGAACTCAGAGGGACGCTGTGTGTACATCACCCCCATGGAGGCCCTGGCAGAGCAGGTGAGCTTTGCTCCAGCTTCAGTTTCCTTCTCCATCCTCTCTGCTGTTTCCCATTCCCCATCCATTCTGTGCTGGTGGTTGGAGTCCTTTGATGAGCTGCTTCCCTAAGGGAGCAAAGAGACACCGCCGTGCCTCTGGGCTGCTGCTATTGGGGTGTGTGAGCATCCCCAGGGCTGCGGTAGGATTTATTGGCACAGGGAAGTGACACAGCATCACCCCTTGCCTTTCCTCAGGTCTTTATGGATTGGTATGAGAAGTTCCAGGAGCGGCTCAATAAAAAGGTGGTTTTGTTGACTGGTGAGACCAGCACCGACCTGAAGCTGCTGGGCAAAGGGAACATCATCATCAGCACCCCCGAGAAATGGGACATCCTGTCCCGGCGCTGGAAACAACGCAAGAACGTCCAGAATGTCAACCTCTTCATTGTGGATGAAGTGCATCTCATCGGGGGAGAGAATGGGGTACGGGATGGGGGGGTGGAAGGGGGAGTCAATGGGGTGATGCTCATCGTTGTGTTGGTCTGAGAGCTGGGAGCAAAGTGGGGGTGGGGTGGGTGGTCGGCTTCTATCCCTGGGCCGGGAGGGCCTTGGGAAGCCAAGGGGCTCAGGGGTGGTAGATGGGCTCTCTGGGACCCCCCCCCCCATAATGCTGCTCCAAGGCTCCCTGCTCCAACCTGCCCTGTCCCCCCCTCAGCCCGTGTTGGAGGTCATCTGCTCCCGGATGCGTTACATCTCCTCGCAGATCGAGCGGCCCATCCGCATCGTGGCCCTCAGCTCCTCCCTGTCCAACGCCAAGGATGTGGCGCATTGGCTGGGCTGCAGTGCCACGTCCACCTTCAACTTCCACCCCAACGTCCGCCCCGTGCCCTTGGAGCTGCACATCCAGGTGGGCTTTGGGCACTCGCTGCCATCCATCCCCCCCCCCCCTTTTCCTTTTCCAACCAGCATCACCTCCTGCTCTTCTCTCCTGCAGGGCTTCAACATCAGCCACACGCAGACCCGCCTGCTCTCTATGGCCAAGCCCGTTTACCACGCCATCATGAAGCACTCTCCCAAGAAGCCCATCATCGTCTTCGTGCCGTCCCGCAAGCAGACGCGGCTCACGGCCATCAACATCCTCACCACGTGTGCCTCGGATGTCCAGAGACACAGGTAGGGCTGCTATGGGCTGCAGTGTGTGGCCTTTCCTCCTCTGGGTGAGGCAGGGATGAGCACCTGGGCTGTGTGTGCTGAGGGAGGGCTCACATTGCATCACATGGGGGGACATAGGCTGGTGGGCCTGGCAGTGCTTGCTTACCCCGTGCCCCCATTGCAGGTTCCTGCACTGTGCAGAGAAGGACCTGGTGCCCTACCTGGATAAACTGAATGACAACACCCTGAAGGAGACGCTGGTGAACGGGGTGGGTTACCTGCACGAGGGGCTGACAGCCATGGAGCGACGCGTGGTGGAGCAGCTCTTCAGCTCCGGTGAGGGCTGGGTTGGGGTCACATCCCCCTATGGAACCTACAGAACCTTCTCACCACACCTGGCACTGCTTTGGGTCTATTGGTGTGACAGCCTGTCCGAACCTCTCTGGTCCTAAAAGATCGGGGTCTTCACCATCTCTCCTCTCCATGCACTGAGTCTGCCCTCCCAAATGTGCAACCTCTGGATCTCCGTGTTGTTTCTGGGTCCCAGGATGCATTCTGACTGTTCCCCCCTGTGCCTTCCAGGTGCAGTGCAGGTGATGGTCGCCTCCCGCAGCCTCTGCTGGGGTTTGAACATCGCGGCTCACCTGGTGATCATCATGGACACGCAGTACTACAACGGCAAGATCCACGCGTGAGTCGTGTGGCACCGCCAACCCCATCCATCCCCCATCCAGGCAGCTCCTGAAGGCCTGGGGAAGCTTGGAGAGCCGCTCTCCATTAACTCCGAGCTCTCTGCGTCCCAGGTATGTGGATTACCCCATCTATGACGTGCTGCAGATGGTGGGACACGCCAACCGCCCGCTGCAGGACGACGAGGGCCGCTGTGTCATCATGTGCCAGGGATCCAAGAAGGTGCGTGAGGGGCTGGACGCCATTTCTGGCCTGCAAAGATCCGCTCTGGGATGCAGGTTTCTCCTTGGGCAGCCCAATGCAATCTGTGTGGGCAGAGCTCTGCCCTCATCCCTTCTACCTCTGCTTTGCTATAGGATTTCTTCAAGAAGTTCCTTTACGAGCCCCTGCCGGTGGAATCCCACCTGGATCACTGCATGCACGACCACTTCAACGCCGAGATAGTCACCAAGACCATTGAAAACAAGCAGGATGCTGTGGATTACCTCACCTGGACCTTCCTGTACCGCAGGATGACGCAGAATCCCAACTACTACAACCTGCAAGGTGAGCAGGGGGGGGCTGCATGGCTGGCTGCAAGGGGGGGGGGTTTGCAGCCTTGGGGGGTTTCTGAGCCGTGCTGCTGGTCCCACAGGTGTGTCCCACAGGCATCTCTCTGATCACCTCTCGGAGCTGGTGGAGCAAACCCTGAGCGACCTGGAGCAATCCAAGTGCATCAGCATCGAGGACGAGATGGACGTGGCTCCGCTGAACCTGGGGATGATCGCAGCCTATTACTACATCAACTACACCACCATTGGTAAGGGGGGGGGGAGGCAGCACAGTGCTTGGTGCTGCTGCTCTGTGTGCTCTGTTTGCAGGGGGTGAAGGGGAGAAAGCAGCACATACCTGCAACTCCCCCATTCGGCACAAGGCTGCACACTGTGTTCCTGAAGGCGCCTCTCATCGCCCAGCCGAATGATGCTCTCTTTTTGCTCACCCCTTTCACCTTCCTTGTCCTCCCCAGAGCTCTTCAGCATGTCCCTCAATGCCAAAACCAAAGTGCGAGGGCTGATTGAAATCATCTCCAACGCTGCCGAGTATGAGAACATCCCCATCCGGCACCACGAGGACAACCTGCTGCGCCAGGTGAGGCAGAGCATTGCAGTGCAGTGGGACAAAGCTGCCTTTGGGTTCTGCCCTGCGAGGCCTCAGCTCTGACCCCTTATTCATTTCTCCCCCCCCAGTTGGCCCAGAAGGTTCCCCACAAACTGACCAACCCCAAATTCAACGACCCCCACGTCAAGACCAACCTCCTGCTCCAGGCTCATTTATCCCGCATGCAGCTGAGCGCTGAGCTGCAGTCGGACACGGAGGAGATCCTCAGCAAGGTGCAGCAGGGCGGGCAGGGGGAGAGGCTGCTGCGTCCCCCAGTGCTGCTCTCTAAGCCATCCCCACTCCCTGCTTGCAGGCGATCCGGCTGATCCAGGCCTGCGTGGATGTCCTGTCCAGCAATGGATGGCTGAGCCCCGCTCTGGCCGCCATGGAGCTGGCACAGATGGTGACACAAGCCATGTGGTCCAAGGACTCCTACCTCAAACAGCTGCCTCACTTCACCTCTGAGCACATCAAGCGCTGCACCGACAAGGTAAAAACCCAAACCAAACCGGAGCTGGTGATGTGAGCACGGGAACCCCCTGTGTAAGCGTGGGGTTGAGAGCTGTGCTGCTGCAGGGGGTGGAGAGCGTCTTCGACATCATGGAGATGGAGGACGAGGATCGCAACGCGCTGCTGCAGCTCTCGGATGCTCAGATCGCCGACGTGGCTCGATTCTGTAACCGCTACCCCAACATCGAGCTGTCCTACGAGGTGGTGGAGAAGGAAAGCATCCGGAGGTGAGTTGGGGGGGGATGGCAGCAGGCTGCAGCCCTGCAGTGCTGCATTGCCACCCTGATGTTGCTTCTATCCATGCAGCGGAGGGCCCGTGGTGGTGCTGGTGCAGCTGGAGAGGGAGGAGGAGGTGACCGGCCCCGTCATCGCTCCCCTGTTCCCCCAGGTGTGTGCCAGGACCCACAGGGGGCTTTGGGGGCAGTAGAATGGGGGGGGGAGGTGAGCTGTGGTGTGTAAGATGGGAGCCATCCCCAGTGTTGTTTGTTTGTCTGCTCTTCGTCCTGCAGAAACGTGAGGAGGGTTGGTGGGTGGTGATCGGCGACTCCAAGTCCAACAGCCTCATCTCCATCAAGAGGCTGACGCTGCAGCAGAAGGCCAAGGTGAGCGGGGCCGCGTGGGGCTGCCGTGGGTCCATTGAGCCCCATATCCCAACCCCACAGCCCTGACCCCCATATCCCAACCCCACAGCCCTGACCCCCATATCCCAACCCCACAGCCCTGACCCCCATATCCCAACCCTACAGCCCTGACCCCCATATCCCAACCCTATAGCCCTGACCCCATATCCCAACCCCACAGCCCTGACCCCCATATCCCAACCCTATAGCCCTGACCCCATATCCCAACCCTATAGCCCTGACCCCATATCCCAACCCTATAGCCCTGACCCCATATCCCAACCCCACAGCCCTGACCCCCATATCCCAACCCTATAGCCCTGACCCCATATCCCAACCCTATAGCCCTGACCCCATATCCCAACCCCACAGCCCTGACCCCCATATCCCAACCCTATAGCCCTGAACCCCATATCCCAACCCCACAGCCCTGACCCCCATATCCCAACCCTATAGCCCTGACCCCATATCCCAACCCTATAGCCCTGACCCCCATATCCCAACCCTATAGCCCTGACCCCATATCCCAACCCCACAGCCCTGACCCCCATATCCCAACCCCACAGCCCTGACCCCCATATCCCAACCCTATAGCCCTGACCCCATATCCCAACCCCACAGCCCTGACCCCCATATCCCAACCCTGTAGCCCTGACCCCCGTATCCCAACCCCACAGCCCTGACCCCCATATCCCAACCCCACAGCCCTGACCCCCATATCCCAACCCTATAGCCCTGACCCCATATCCCAACCCTATAGCCCTGACCCCCATATCCCAACCCTATAGCCCTGACCCCATATCCCAACCCTATAGCCCTGACCCCATATCCCAACCCTACAGCCCTGACCCCCATATCCCAACCCTATAGCCCTGACCCCATATCCCAACCCCACAGCCCTGACCCCCATATCCCAACCCCACAGCCCTGACCCCCATATCCCAACCCTACAGCCCTGACCCCCATATCCCAACCCCACAGCCCTGACCCCCATATCCCAACCCCACAGCCCTGACCCCCATATCCCAACCCTATAGCCCTGACCCCATATCCCAACCCTATAGCCCTGACCCCCATATCCCAAACCCACAGCCCTGACCCCCATATCCCAACCCCACAGCCCTGACCCCCATATCCCAACCCTATAGCCCTGACCCTGTTCCTTTTCCCCTCTCCCAGGTGAAGCTGGATTTCGTGGCCCCGGCCACGGGGACCCACAACTACACGCTGTACTTCATGAGCGACGCCTACATGGGCTGCGACCAGGAGTATAAATTCAGCGTGGATGTGAAGGAGGCAGAGAGTGACAGTGAGTCCGATTAGCTGTGGGGCTGAGTGACAGTGAGTCCGATTAGCTGTGGGGCTGAGTGACAGTGAGTCCGATTAGCTGTGGGGCTGAGTGACAGTGAGTCCGATTAGCTGTGGGGCTGAGTGACAGTGAGTCCCATTAGCTGTGGGGCTGAGTGACAGTGAGTCCCATTAGCTGTGGGGCTGATTAGCTGTGGGGCTGCCCTGCCCCGCTCCACTGAGGATCCCTGCCCAAACCTCGATGCTCCTCACCTCCCTGTGTGTCTTACTGCCTGTTTTTTATGGCGTTGTACAGTGTTTGATAGAACACAGCTGCGTCTCAAGCAGCTGGAATAAATGCTGAGCCTTCCCCCCCCCCCCCCCCCCCATCTTTTGCTGTTTGTTTGGGGCTGAAAACTTCTGCTTTTCTCCCTTAAAACTGAGGCTGAATTTCACCTCCCCCACGTCGCAGAGTGTTTCTATGCCCTTAGGTTGGCTACAGCAATCCGCCCTGGGGCTGTGCTTTATGGGGGGGTACAGCCCTCACCAAACCTGTTCCCTCTCCGTGCTCCCCCCGTCGCCCTCCAGCCCCACGGGCAGCACCTCCACCCTCACCCAAAAGAAGAGCTCGGAGGAGGCTTGGAGCTGCCAGCAGGGATTTATTGAGCGCCCAGCAGCAGGGAGAGGCAGCGTTGCCTTCTCATAGCAGAGGAGCTGCAGCTTTGGGACAGACAAAATGCACCTGCATGAAGGCTGGAGTCCAAATGGCAATGGGAGGCTGGACACGGCTTGGTCACCCCCATCCCCTTCTCTGTACCAGCAGTGGCCTTTAGGAGGAGCTCAGCCACCTCGTGGTGCCCCAAACCCTCAGCACAGCTCGGGCTGCTGGTACTTCCAGAAGGCAATTTCCCCATCATCACTGCAGGAGGCGAGCAGCCCCGGCTCCTTGGGGTTCCAGGCCACGCAGTTGACATCCTGGGAGTGAGCCCGTGGTACGTGTGCTGTCAGGCTGAATGTCGGCTGCTGCTGCTGCTGCTGCTGTGGCTGCTGTGGGGAGGAGGCCATGCTCTCCTCGAAGACACGGATGGCATCGTCACCGCAGGCTGTGGCCAGAGCCCCGGTGAGGTGACACCTGGAGGAGGAACAGCATGAAATAGCAGCCAGAGCCCTTAGTGCAGCCCCATCCGTGCTGCTGGGAGCTCACCACGACACGTCGTAGATGGTCCTGCTGTGATACCCCGACAGGTTGCAGACGCATTTCCACGTGGGGTCATTGCCGCTGCACGCCACCCCTAAGGGACAGCAGGGGGAAAAGCACACGCATACACAGCACTGAGCAGCCCAATGCACAGCAAAGGGCCGGGCTGGGAGCTCACCTTCCTCATTGCCGGGCTTGTAGCACTGCCAGATGCGCACCGTCCTGTCGTCGCTGCAGGACGCCAAGCGCTCCCCGCTGCCATCGAAGGCGACGCTCCACACGGTGGATTCGTGGCCCTCCAACGTGGCGCAGCAAACCCAGTCGTCCTCCTCCTCATGGTACAGCTTCACTGTGTCATCGTAGCTGGACGAAGCCAGCAGCTGGGAGAGGAATCGGGATCAATATCCCAAACAGGAATGGAGCCGCAGGGAGCACAGAGCCCATCCCTGCCTCCATAGAGGAGCATTGAAACCCAGCTCCTGGGAGCAGTGAGCAGCTCCTCCTTGGGGCTCTTTGCTGGCAGGTCCCCTCTGCTGGGCTCTCACCTCCTGGTTGGGATGCCACACCACGTGCTTGACGTCCTGAGTGTGAGAGTTGAGGACGCTGACACACTCGTATTCCTCCTCTTCATCCACTGGGGGGGAAAAATGGCCTCTGTGAGGGAATGGGGACAGAAGGGACAGCAATGGGGACAGAAGGGGCAGCAATGGGGACAGCAATGGGGACAGACTGGGCAGCAGTGGGGACAGAACAGACAGCAATGGGGACAAGAGGGACAGCAATGGGGACAGAAGGGGCAGCAGTGGGGACAGAAGGGACAGCAATGGGGACAGAAGGGACAGCACTGAGAACAGAAGGCACAGCAGTGGGGACAGGAGGGGCAGCAATGGGGACAGGAGGGACAGCAATGGGGACAGAAGGGGCAGCAATAGGGACAGAAGGGGCAGCACTGAGAACAGAAGGCACAGCAATGGGGACAGAAGGGGCAGCAGTGGGGACAGAAGGGACAGCAATGGGGACAGAAGGGACAGCAATGGGGACAGAAGGGACAGCACTGAGAACAGAAGGCACAGCAGTGGGGACAGAAGGGGCAGCAGTGGGGACAGAAGGGACAGCAATGGGGACAGAAGGGACAGCAATGGGGACGATGCCCTCGGGGTCCCCTCATTCCCCCACTCACCCTCCCAGACCCAGACGCTCTTGTCCCTGCTGCACGTTGCCAGCAGACTCCCTGAGGGTGCCCAGGCCACCGACTTCACCTCGTTCTCGTGCCCCTCCAACGCGGTGACGCACTGTGGGGGGGCAGGGGGAGCTGCAGGGCTGCGCTGTGGGGCTGGGGGGGGGGATTTGGGGGGGGGGGGTGGGATTTAAGGGGGGCTCTGACCTCGAAGCCGCCCTCGCAGCGCTTCCAGATGCAGGTGGTGGCATCAAAGCTGGCTGAGGCCAAATAGGAGCCGCATGGCGACCAGGCCACCCTCCGCACCGTGCGCTGGTGGCCATCGGACAGCACTGCCCGGCAGCTCCAGCCTGACCCTGAATGGGGGGAGGTTTAATGGCGGACCCGATCGGAGCCAACCCCTCCCCCACCAACTTGGACGTCTGTCCCTTTAAGACTCACCGCCTCCTCAAAGCCCCGCCCACCGCTCCTCTGGCCCCGCCCCCTTTTCTCACCCCGCCCTCTCGGCTCCGCCTCCGATTGGCCCTCTCGTAGCCCCGCCCCCATCTCCCGTGTCCCCGCCTCTACTTGTCAACCATTGGCTGCGCTCTCCCTTAGCCCCGCCCCCATGCAGACGCCCCGCCCCTTCCTGCAGCCCCACCCCCTCGTAGCTCCTCCCCCACACCGTGAGGCCCCGCCCCTTCCTGCCGCCCCGTTATCCCGTCGGTCCGTCCCGGTCCCTCCGTACCGTCCCGCCCCCAGACTCGCACGGCCCGGTCCCCGCCGCAGGACGCGATGAGGTTCCCGTTGGGGCTCCAGGCCAAGAACCAGCAGCGCGCCTCGGGATGCGCCGCCACGCGGCTCTGCAGCACCAGCGCCTCCTTCATCGCGCCGCCGCCGTCGCTCCGTAATGACGTCACCGCGCGCGCCGGAAGCGGAAGCGAACCGAGCGGCCTTCCTAGTGACGTCATCGCCGAGCTCGCCGGAAGCGGAAGCGAGCCCGCGGCCTGAGGCGGAGCCGGCGCTGCGGGCCGGGGGGGGGCTCGGAGCCATGTACACCCCGGGCGGGCCCGGGCTGCACGGCGGGCGGCGGCGGCGCGGGGCGGCGGGCGGCAGCGGGGGGCTGCCCAAACAACCCGAGCGCAGTTTGGCCTCCGCGCTGCCCGGAGCGTTGTCCATCACCGCGCTCTGCACCGCGCTGGCCGAGCCGGCCTGGCTACGGATCCACGGCGGGACCTGCGGGCGGCAGGAGCTGGGAGTAGCCGATGTGCTGGGAACCGTGAGGGAGGAGCTGCTGCGCGGTGAGAGCGGGGCCAAGGGGGCACTATGGGGTAATTGGGTCCTTATGGGGCCGGAGGGGGTCATATGGGGCTATAGGGGGTCCTTATGGGGGTAAAGGGCGTCGTTATGGGGATAAAGGGGGTCGTTATGGGGGTAAAGGGAGTCCTTATGGGGGTAAAGGGGGTCCTTGTGGGGCCGGAGGGGGTCATATGGGGCTGAAGGGGATCCTTATGGGGCTGAAGGGGGTCGTTATGGGGCCGGAGAGGGTCGTTACGGGGCGACAGGGGTCCTTATGGAGCAAAAGGGGGTCGTTATGGGGATAAAGGGGGTCCTTATGGGGCCGGAGGGGGTCGTTATGGGGCCGGAGAGGGTCGTTATGGGGCCGACGGGTCCTTATGGAGCAAAAGGGGGTCGTTATGGGGATAAAGGGGGTCCTTATTTGGCTGACAGGGATCCTTGTGGGGCCGGAGGGGGTCCTTTTGGAGCTAAAGGGGATCCTTATGGGGCTGACAGGGATCCTTATGGGGCCGACGGGGTCCTTATGGAGCTAAAGGGGGTCCTTATGGGGCTGAGGGGGATCCTTATGGGGCTATAGGGGGTCCTTATGGGACTATGAGCTGACAGCTGTGCTGTCATGGCCTGCACTGCGCTCCCTTCCAGCCTCAATGCAGCAGTAGATCAGCCCCATTTGTGCCGTTTTCCCCCATTCCAGCCGTTCCTTTGGCCCCATTCAGCTCTGTGGGTTGGCTGGGTGACCCCCCCCCCTCCCTCCCAAAGGAAGAGCATTCCATCCCGCTGTGTGTCCCGGTGCTAATTGCCCTTCATTAACACCATCACCTCCCTGTTTGCACACAGATTATTGCATGAACCCTCAGACCGTTCTGCTGCTTCGTGTCATCGCCGCCTTCTGCTTCCTGGGCATCATCTGCAGCCTCTCAGCTTTCCTGCTCGACGTCTTTGGGCCCAAACACCCGGCCTTGAAGATCACCCGCCGTTACGCCTTCGCTCACATCCTCACAGGTAACTCCAGCACTGCACATAGAGGGGCCCTCAAAGCTGATACCTCAGCCCCCCATTGTCCACCTCAGGCCCCCCATTGTCCATCTCAGCCCCCCATTCCCATCTCTGCCCCCATCTCAGCCCCCCATTGTCCATCTCAGCCCCCCATTGTCCACCTCAGCCCCCCATTGTCCCACCTCAGCCCCCCATTGTCCCACCTCAGCCCCCCATTGTCCCACCTCAGCCCCCCATTGTCCATCTCAGCCCCCCATTGTCCATCTCAGCCCCCCATTGTCCATCTCAGCCCCATTGTCCACCTCAGCCCCCCATTGTCCACCTCAGCCCCCCCCATTGTCCACCTCAGCCCCATTGTCCATCTCAGCCCCCCCATTGTCCATCTCAGCCCCCCATTGTCCACCTCAGCCCCCCATTGTCCCATCTCAGCCCCCCATTGTCCCATCTCAGCCCCCCATTGTCCATCTCAGCCCCCCATTGTCCATCTCAGCCCCATTGTCCATCTCAGCCCCCCATTGTCCCCACCTCAGCCCCCCATTGTCCCACCTCAGCCCCCCATTGTCCACCTCAGGCCCCCATTGTCCATCTCAGCCCCCCATTCCCATCTCAGCCCCCCATTAGTTTGGGGCTGCGTTGCCTTCCCTACATGCAGACCTTCCCCCTCGCTCTGTTCTTCACAGCTCCAAGCCTGAAGTTGGGTTTGGTTCTGATTCCCAAAGCAGAGCTCGGTCTGGGGGCCTCAAACAGGCCATGAGGGGCAGAGCTGTGTCCCTTATGGGGAAGGTCGTGTGCTGTGACTCATCCCAATGGGGCTGAAGGAGGTTTTACATCCCTGATCCCTTCAGGCATTAAACACATCAGCGCTGAGCTGCAGCTTTAAGCCTCGTGCTGCTGCGTCTGCTCTGCTCCTTGTTGGCAATGGGAGCATTAAGCCTCACCTCCCAGCCCTCCTGCTGCCCCCCTGGCCACTCTCTCTTCCCTCCCCAATGTTCCAACCCTCATTTCCTTCCTTCCCACTCAATGTTTCTCCTTCCCTTTGCTCTCAGTCCTGCAGTGCGCCACCGTCATCGGGTTCTGCTATTGGGCCTCGGAGCTGATCCTGGCCCAGCAGCAGCAGCACAAGAAGTACCACGGCTCCCAGGTCTACGTCACCTTCGCCGTCAGCTTTTACCTTGTGGCCGGAGCCGGAGGAGCCTCCATCCTGGCCACGGCTGCCAACCTGCTGCGCCATTACCCCACGGAGGAGGAGGAGCAGGCGTTGGAGCTGCTGTCCGAGATGGAGGAGAACGAGCCTTACCCTGCAGAGTACGAGGTCATCAATCAGTTCCAGCCGCCTCCAGCTTATACCCCATGATGGGCCCCCACCCCATGATGGGCATCCAGCCCCCACCCCATGATGGGCATCCAGCCCCCTCAGCTCCGTGCTGTGAGGACACCTCCATCCTCCCTCCTTGGCTGGGGCTGCTGCCCCCCCCCATTGCTTTGCAGCTGGTGGCTCCTCCTGATCCCAAGGGAAGAACAGCTCGGAGGGACACGAAGCTTCCCTTTGTTTTATCCCTTTGTTTTATCCCTTTGTTTTATCCCTTTGTTTTATCCCTTTGTTTTATCCCTTTGTTTTATCCCTTTGTTTTATCTTCCCTTTGTTTTATCTTCCCTTTGTTTTATCCCTCTGTTTTATCGACTCCGTGTTGTGGTTTTAACCCTTCACCCTCCGACACCGACTTGAAGTGGCGCCGCCCTGGGGCCCCGATCCCACAGACAATGGGGACACGATGGAGATGGACCCTCAGCCCTCAGTGCTGCCCCGTGTTGCTCCCACCCCATAGGAGCCTTTGGAGCCCGGCAGCTCCTCTCCTGCCTTTTGCACTTTAACTCCCCAGGCTTCGCTGATGCAGGAGCTGAGGGCTGCAAGAGCCGCTGCCCACCCCCCCTTCACCCCCTATAACCCCCCCAGCTCCCATTGGAACCTTTTAAACCCAGATGAATGGAGACTTTTACCCAGCGCCCGGCCCCGATGGATCCTACACTAAGAGGAGATGGAGCCCACGCTGAGATGGAGCCCACACTGAGATGGAGCCCACACTAAGTGACAGGCTGCGGCTTTCATGCACGATCCCAACACCTCCATCCAGCCCCATACGAACTGCAGGCTCCCTATTCATGGCTTGGGCTCCTGCTTTGGCCCTATGGCTCAGTGTCAGGGCTGTGTGGGGCCCTGCTTTGCTATGGGGCCGGCTGGAACAACGTGGGGAAGCCCAGCACAACATGAGCCGACCCGGGAGGAGCCGGAGGGTTGGACCGGGCTGGACCCCTCCCCTTCCTGCCGCCCCCACCGCAGCAGCACCGCTATGCAACGATTGGCCGGGGGGGGGGCGGCTGCATTGAGCTGCATTGGAGCTGTATTGAGCTGCATTGGAGCTGCAATGGAGCTGCATTGGGGGGTCCCATGCAGCCCCCCCACCCACCATGGGGCTGTTCTGCAGCTCCAGCTGCCTCTTATTGGCCCAGAGCCGCTCGGGTTCCCCCCTTTTATCCCCCTCCTCCCTTTTATCCCCCTCCCCTTTTATTCCCCCCCCCCCCGGTTTTATGCCAGGTTGGGCCGCGCTGTGACTGGGCTGCATTGAGGTGGTTGTTGGGAACCAACCCGAGATAAAGGAGACGAGATGCTGGATGTTCTGCTGCTCATTGAGGACTGGGTGGGATATGGGGGGGGGGCTCCTATGGGGTACAGAGCTCTGGGCCCCCTTTCACAGCCCACAGCGCTGCAGCCCCATAACTGGGA